>NC_139036.1:58805059-59397247 GCF_964662115.1 Mustela nivalis
GGGAGGTGTTTTTGAGAAACTGAGGTGGGGAGAGAGAAAGGTGGGGCAGGGTCCACTGACCTTGGATCTCCGTCTGTCCAAAGCCTTGTCCTGACCGTCTGCGTCTCCCAGTCCCAGGCCAACGCCAGGGCCATCCGGGGGCTCCGCAAGCAGCTGGTGTGGGTGAGTGTCCGCTGGGCTGGGGAGGGGCCAGACTTGGTCCGGGAGTGTGGCCTCGGGCTGGCAGCCCCCTGACAGGAACACGGTTGCTAGTCGACAGCATGCTACAGCAGTAGCATCACCTGGCGTCAACTAACTGCGCAGCTGACATTTAACTCGGGCTCTCGGTGGCGGGCGGGGACAGAACCCTCGTGGGGGCGTGGTCTCGGACCGGTCGGGGCGGGGCCTCCTTGGGAGGGGCGTGGTCTCTGGCTTGGCTGGGGCGGGACCTGAGGGCAGACTGGAGGCGGAACCGTGGCGGGGCGTGGTCTCGGTGTGGAGGCGGAGCCCATGGGGCGGGGTGTGGGGCGGGGTTTGCAGGCGGCCAGGCAGGGGACCCGGGACCGCCGACCGCGGAGCCGCCGCGGCCGGGCGGGCTGCTCGTTCCCGGATGGCTCCTCGGAGGAGGCGCCGCTCGTAACCGCCCGCTCGCTCCCCGCCCTCTCCGCACAGCAAGTCCAGGAGAAGTGGCACCTGGTGGAGGACCTGTCGCGACTGCTGCCCGAGACGGGCTCTGGCGGCTCTGTGGGGCCCGAATCCCCTCCCTCCCGAGCTTCCCGCCCGCGGTCTTTCTGCCCTGGATTCCCGTGCCCCGGCTCCCCGGGCCCCAGGGTCCCTAGGCCAGGACCTTGCCTCGAGGATCCAGCCAGGCCAGGAGGTGGCCCTGTCGCCGCCCCTAGATTCCGCTTCCCCAGCGCCTCGGAGCTGTAGCACCCACCCCTTCCTCCTCCCCGAGCCTCCCCAGGGCCTGACCTACCTCCCTGCAGCCAGACTGTCCCTGGCCCCAGGCTCCTGCCCCCTGGTGACTGATGCTCTCAGGGGGCCCTCCTGCAGGCCGCGGGAGAGTCCAGGAGCAGCAGAAAGAGAATATGGGAAATTGTATTTATATTTTTACCTCAGTCCTGTAAAGTTTCAATTTGTGTTGAATGTTTTATAATGTACTTAATATATTACACAGTCATACAGCAGAGTAACCCCTGAATGCAACTTACAGATACACATTTATGGGGGTGCTCAGAAGTGCCCCCACTGTGGGGAGCACCACCACAACGTGTCCGGGAAGGGTAAGGCCTGGCCACGGTCGAGCAGACCGGCGCCGTGGATCTGCTGTGTTCTGAGGGCACATGGGCCCCCACAGCCTCCTGGGGCTCCTTCTCCACCTGTGAGACCCCTGAGCCCCACAAGCAGTGCTTGCGTCAACCAGCAGCAGAGCGGACCCTGGAATTTGGCTCCAGCATGCCAGGAACGCCCCTGACCCTGACCCTGACCTTGACCCTGACCCCGGGGGGGCTTCCCTGAGTCTGCAGAACAGAGGGTCCAGGGCCAGCCTCTTCCTGGCAGGATTCCTCACTATCTATTCTAACGCAGGACCCCACATCAACAAAGTGGGCCTCCTCGGGCACCCAGAAGCCCCTGCCTCTGCCGTGGTTCGCAGCCTTAGAGGACTGGCCCTGTGCCGAGGCTGCCGAGGTGCTCAGCCCAGGAGCGGCCAGCAGCCAGGCATCGGGACTCCCGGAAGCTGCCAGGTGACTCTCCCCGGCGGCCAGGGCTGAGAACACTGGCCTGAAGAGCTGTTGGGAGGGAGGCACAAGAGAAACCCCATGACGTGCTCTCCAAGCCTCTGTTTCCCGCAGGGGCCTGGCTCCTGGCGGGATTCCCAGTCCTTGAAGGCTTGGCCGGCTGGGCCTCTCCCACGGCTGTTCTCTCTCCCTCACCCCGTGTCACATGACCCTGTCTGCCTGTCAGCAACTGCCTGGTCTCGTTCCAGGGAAGCACACAGTGCGGTGGGCTCAGCTGGCCGAGGGCCACCGGCCTGTCCCGGGTGAAGGTGGCCCATACTTTTAGCAAGTGGCTTAGGGCCAGTGTGTGGCCCCCGCCTGCCGCAGTAGCAGGAGCTGGGAGCTTGGCAGAAATGCAGATTCTCAGGGCACCGTCTCCCCTCCCCCACCCCGACCTCCTGACACAGAAACTGTAGGGGTGAGGCCCAGCGCAGCAGACATTCACGGAGAACCAGCCAAGTGCAACACCAGGAGAGGACAAGCTTGAAGAAACCAAACTCCGGGCCTGTTTGCTCTGCTGAAACATGAGGCGGACACCATGCTCTTCTGAGCGGCTGCGGGGATTAAATGAGCAATTACATGTCAAGTGTCCGGACATGTGCCTTGAGTCATGAGGCTTGATTATGGCCTGACTCTGTACAATCCAGGTGACCAGGACCCTCGTGAGTCCTCTCCTACGTGCCGCCTGTGGAAGGAAGGAGCAGAATAGCCCAGAGGACCAGCCCCCTCTGTAAACATTCCAGGCTGACAGATGGCGCTGGGGCCGGTCCCATCCAAACCTGCGAGAGATGTCTCGAGCCCTCCCACCGCGCAAACCCCATCCCCTGGACACAACATGGAGGGGAAAAACACAAGTTTTTGGAGACGAACCGGGAGCAGCCTAGACGACCCCTCTGTCTTACAGCCCCAGTTCTTCGGGTTCCTGCCCGACCACTGCAGCGGAGCAAGGACAGACTTCCCGGGAGGGAGAGGACGGAGAGAATTTGGAGAGAATTTGGAGAGAATGCTCTCGCCCCCCACATGCACGGAGGTGGCCCTAGGGCGCACCCCCAGGCTGTGAACCCGGACTCTGGATGGCAAGTGACAGATGCTGATTCTTGCTTCCTGGGCAGACAGGGGACCAGCATGGCGACTGATAAATCTAATCCCCAGCCGAGCTCCCGGACGTCAGCCCCCAGGCTCCGGCTACCCCCTCACCACCCTGCTTCCCATCATCCCTGCCGCTGCCCCCATGTGAGTAGGTCAAGTGCTCGACAGGCTTCCCACCACGCCCAGAACTCTCGGGCCTCCTCGCCTTTCCCTGAGGAGGGCCAAGGAGGGCCAGCCTCCTGCCTTCCTTGGGTCACTGTTCCTGCCTTCCTTGGGTCACTGCTGGGCTGTGCAGGGGGCAGGCATGAGGTCCACCCAGGGAGTTCTGCAGGAGAGAACAGCCCCTACTGGAAGCAAACGGACCCCCAGGGGCGGCACATCTTACCCAAGGAAGGCAGCCCAGATGGGCGTTTCCCCGCACAAACTAAATAAACCAGTCTAGCAGCCCGGGGCTTGGCTTGGGAGGAGCCCAGCTTGCCTGGGGCAGGCAGGAGCCAGGGGTCAGCTGCGGGGCTGGCTGGGTCCTGGCCCACACCTCACCTGCTCCCTCCATTCTCTCTGCGCTCCAAGCTGCCCTGAGCCCCCAGCCCCGAGGGGGCGTGTCCTGGTCCAGCCTCAGTGTTCCCAGAGGTTCCCTGGCTCACCCCCCCTCCCTCTACCTGGATCCAGTGGGCTCTATTGCAGACTGCGGAAAAGGCCACGCCACCCATGTGATGTGGTCTGGCCTCCTCTGGTCTCGCTAGCACTGGGTCCAGATCCCGGGGAATGACCGCCGCCCATGGGCAGGAGGTAAAACCCTTCCCCGCTCTGAGCTGGCCCACTGCAACACACTCCTGGGGGGGACCAGGGGCCCATCCGGTCTGAGCTTTCATTTGGGGGCTGAGCCCAGTGTCAGCCACCCAGCAGGTGCCCACCAGGTGGTCACTAAGGAACCAGCATGAGATGGGCCGAGGCGGCCTCTCCTGCCTGTCTCTCTAACGGGCCCAGCCCCCCAGGTCTCCTGTCTGTGTCAGACTCTCCTGGGGGAGTTTGGGAAGGACCTTCGTAATAACGGCCCATCCTGATAATCCAGAATAAGGACCTCATCTCAGATCAGAAGATTAGCAACCTTACTACCCCCTCTCGACGTAACGTTACATATTCCAAGGCTTAGGGGTGCACATCTTCCCCCCAAAAACAAGCCAGGCTTCTACAGTTCAGCCAGGATGGCCGAGTGTTAGCCCCCAGTTTGGCTTCGAGGCCCAGGGGCCTCCCAATCCCCCCAGAGAGCGTGGAGGCCTAGCTGTTCTGGGCCCAGCCCTGGCTGCTGAGGCGTTGGGGGGCTGTGGCCTCTGGGTTATCTGCCTGCTGCAGGCACCCACCCCAGGAGTGTCCAGGGGCCCCAGAGTGGAGGTGGCCCTGCTGATGGAGCTCTTGCCAGCCTGAGCAGGGCCCTTACCCCGGCATGTGGCTCCTTCTGCTGCTGTGCTGGGCCGTGATGGGTGAGCTCATGGGGACACCGTCGGGGGCAGAAGGGACTACTGCCAGGGCCTTGGGGAGGCAGGCTGAGGGTGCAGGGGTGCCAGGGAGCACAGGAGAGGGACCCGGAGGCACGGATGCTTCCAGGAGCCTGAGGACAGCAGGGGAAAGCTGTGGGCTTGAGTCTCAGACCAGCCTCTCACTGCACAGCGTGGCCTGGTGGCTGGGTCCCTGAGCTGGACGCACTGTTTACTCAGCCAGCAAACGGCTGATGATTCTGAGTGTTGCGCCCTCGAAAGAGCTTCTGGGAGCGAAGGCGCTTGTGGAGTCCTGGGCCTCCCTTCCGGCCTTGGCAGGAGGCTCTCTGGGTGGTGTCGCGTCCCCCCTCCACCCCGGGCTCCCTGCTTACTACCTCCGCACCCTCCCTTTTTCCAGTCACCAGCAGCTTCTCCGTGGAGCCAGAGGTAGGTGAGTAGCCCAGCACGCTTGAGGGAGACGCTGGGTGCCGTGGTGGGTGCCGTGGTGGGTGTTGTGGTGGGTGCCGTGGCTAGCGGAGATTGCTGACGGTAAGCGGGTGTGTGGTGGTGGATAGATGGAGAGTTCTGGAACTTGGCCTCAAGCCCTGCAGGGCCCTGGAGAGCATGGAGAGGAGCAGGGTGAACAGGCCAATGAGGGACCTCCAGGGCACTGGGGGCAAGGAAAGAGCTGGCTTCCGGTTGGGCTACGGAGCTGGGAGGGTAGGGGAGCAGAGGGCGTGTCCCTGGGCAGGTGCACCCCAGTCCTTCTACTACAGGTCCGCTCTGGAGCGATCGGGTAGGTGGGTGTGATCCCAGTGAGGGCTGGGGCGCCCAGGGCGGGGCACTCAGGCTCCCTCCCCAACCCCCCAGGTCTGGCCAAGGAAGTCTGACTGACTCTCCCAGGGAGCCGGAGGGCAAGGGACCCCCTTCTCCACCAGGGGGTGATATAGAGCCAAGGGGAGGGGCCTCTCCTGGTCCCGCCCCAGTGCTGGCCTCCCCACCTTCCTTTTCCAGCTCTGCCCCCACCCACCCTATTTCTAGTCCTGTGACCCTTAAGGTCAGGGTGGTGGGTCACCTCCTCCTCTGACCAGGCTGGGGGTGGTGTTCCTGCCCAACTTGTCTCCACCATCACCTCGCTCCGGTCACGGGGTCGCAGAGCTGGCATCTGTCTCTCTTCCCCTGAAGGGTGGGTCCCCCTTGAAGGCGGCTCAAGCAGAATGATCATTTCCTCATTTGCTTTAAAAACAAACACGTCAGTTCTGGTGTTTCTGCTAAAAAGAGAGCGGTTGAGGCGGCACACGTTTGCGTCCCTGTTTCGGGAAGTACCTGGTCAGGGCTGGTGCCTCCCCCTCCCTGCCCCCCGGCCCCTGACTTCTGCTCAGACTCTTGCCCAACAAGCCTTGCTAACTCCACACCGGAGAGGCCCGCTGGGATATCATTCATTCATTCGGCAGAGACCGTAGGAGCCCCTGCTTGGTGCCAGGCACTGTTCTAGACCCCAAGGTGGGTCCACAAGGTGCACAAAAAAACAAAGATCCCCCCCCCACCCCTTCCTGTAGCTTACATTCCAGTGGGAGCAGGGCAGGGTGCAGAGGACAGAAGGTAGTGACTAGAAGCACCTTCTACTGTGTGCTGGAACCCAGTAAATGCTGGAGAGAAGCAAGCAGGGGAGATGGGGAGGGAGCACGGGGCTGGGGACTGGGGGTGGAATCCCAGGGAGCTATCAGGCGGTTCCTGGGCTGGGATCCAGAGGAGAGATTCGGTGATGGCCAGAGCCCCCGGGGAAGTGATCAAGATGGATTCTGAAGGTCAGGCCAGCAGCGCGTGGGGAGAGGGTGGCGATGGGATGCGAAAGACCGAACCGGAGAAGGGGATCCCAAAGTTTTTTGCCCGAGCAGCTCGAAGGATTGACCAAATAAAGTGCAGCCAGACCTTAAAACATGACTCCGCTAAACACCCGCGGGAGCGAGCAGTGGGGCAAAGAGATGGGAAGTTAAGGAACGGAAGAGCCAGGATGGTCTCCGGAAGGTGATCTCTGTGGGTGTGAAATCCCCGGGGACTGCGGCTGGTGTGGTATTGGGAGTGGGGGGAACCTGGGGCGGGAATGTTCAAGGAATGGTGGGTGTTGCTAGGCAACTAACCCAGGGGAGCAGGGTAGAAAACGTCCGAAGATATGGGGTTCCAGGCTGGTGTTTGGGAAGGAGAGCAGGAGAATAGTCCAGACCGGCCAGGAGAATGTCTGCCCCTGTCCTCCAGGTCAGTGCTGGGGAGGCTGTGGGGACCCCACCACCCAGAACAACCACGGGGTAGGCCCTGCTCTGGAAGGGGAGGCTGGGTCCCGTGGGCATCGGTGAGGTGTCGGGGTCCCAGCGGAGCCTACATTCCAGAGGGCTCCGCGGGAGGAGCCCAGGATCGGGGAAGGTAGGGGTGAAGGGGGACGGGCAGAGCCTCCTAAGGGGCAGGGAGGGTGGCCTGGGGACCTGGGGCTGCCGTGGACGCAGGACAGTGTCCTCAGTCAGAGGGGGGATCTCTGGATGAAGCAGGGGTTCAAGCTCGATCGGACTCCCGAGAGCGGGCAGAGGGACCTTGACGGACGGGCCTCCCGTCCTCCGAGTATCCTAAAACCTGTGCGGAGTTTCTCAGCGACGTCCTAGAACCCCTCAGAGGGGGTGCTGTTGTAACTTCCTGGACTGCCCTAAAGAATTACCACACACCGGGTGGTTTAAAACAACAGCCAGTCGCACTCTCCTGGTTCTGGAGGCTAAAGGACCAAGGAGGCGGGGGTGCGGCAGGGAGGGCTGACCCAGGCCTCCTCTCTCCTGTCTGCTGGGGGCTCCTGGCAGTCCTTGGTGTTCGTGGCTGGGGACAGCATCCCTCCAGCCTCTGCCTGCCCCTTCCCATGGCCTCTCCCTGTGTGTGCGGGTCTCATCTCTCCTCTCACTAGGGCCACTTTCATCCACTGTGGGCCCCTGGACAGCGTCTGGAAAGACCTTGTTTCCAAATAAGGCCCATTCATGGGACCTGGGGGATACGGCTTGACCACATCTTTCTTGGAAGACCCAATTCAACCCTCAGCATGTGGGCTGCTTGTTCAAAATCAAATCCCTAGACACCCACACCTGCCCACCTTAGGTCTAATACATCGGATCTCTAGGGTTGGGACTCAAATCTCCAACCTCTGGTTATCACAGACACAAGTCTGGAGAGAGGCGGGGGCGACCCTGAAGGGCCTCTGGGCCAGGGAGGCGGCAGCCCTGTGGTCCCCCCATTCACCCAAGGGGCTTCCTTCTCCCCTTAGCAGCAGAAGGCGGCTCTGCGCGGCCACCCACCCACCCAGCCTGGCTCGGCTCGGCTTCAGGTGTGAGCGTGGGCCTGTCGCTGCATCGCACGAAGTGCACTGTCCCACTCTCCAGTGCCCTGACGCACTGGATGAAGTTTTAATTGAATGCCGGACCTCTCCCTCTTGCTGGGTTAAATGCATAAACGGAACGGTCAACAGACAAAGACCACACGAGTCTTGTTAGAGCAGAAAGTGAATGCCCCCTTGCCTAGCGCAGCCAAAAGTGACTCTGGTCTGTGAGTTTATGTAAATCAAGTTTCTATTACTGGCCCTCGAAATGGAAACCAAGCCTTTTCTTGCAGCTTGTATTAGTCGTTTCCTCCACGAAGAGAGCGAAGCAAGTGTCATCACAATGAACCCCCTGAGCCCCCGTTTCCCCGTGTGGAGGGAGATTCGGGCCCCAAGAGCATCTGGGCAGCCAGGAGCTGGCCCTTTGGCCCCGGGGTGTGCCCAGAGCTGTTGGTGTCTGTGCAGCGTGGGCAGGCCTAGAAATCTGTTCTGGAAGGTTCCTGAAGGTTGTCAAGACCACGGTTTCTCAACCTCGACTCTCCTGACATTGGAACTGGATGGTTCCGTTACGGGGGCCGTCGTGGGTCTTGCTGGAGGTTTTAGTGACCTTCCTGGCCTCCCCCTACTAGATGCCAGGAGCGCCCCCGCCCCCCACCATTCATGGCAACCAAAAATGTCTCCAGGCACAAAGGTCCCCTAGAAGGCAAACTAAAACCGACCCGAGCAGAAAACCACGTCTAGAAAGAAATAACGCTTCGTGGTCAGAAACTTTAGGATTCCAGGAAAGGTCTCTGAAGCAAGCACATTCTAGCAGGTTCCGGTTCTCTGCTCGGTGAGTAGTTATCTGATGGCAGCATGGCTCCCAGAGCTGGGGCGCCCGCCCAGCGGGGCAAGGGTGACGCGCAAGGCTCGTGATATTTCGGTTTCGTCAACCCTTTCCTCTACACACACACACACACACACACACACACACCCGCCCCCGAGGCTGCCCTACACACTCTCCTCCCACAGGCGCGGAATGCTGCAGGCAACGCGGCCTCCCTCCTGTGCCCGCACTGACAGGCAGCTTTGTTCCCTCCCGACCTCTGTCTGGAAGAATTCAGTATGGGCAGCAAGAGGGCCAGTGGGAAGCGCTTAGAAATGTTTTCTGCATCAGATCAACTCCAGCATCTGCCTGCAAAACAGGGCAGTTACTCCCAAGCAGAGAGGCAGTCTTGATGGAGAAACGCAGGTTGCCGCTGGAGAGCAGGTCTGCTCCCCCCCCCCCCCCCGTGTCCCCGTGTCCCCAGGAGCTCCGGCAGTCGGTCCTACCGCCCCCCACCCCCCACCCAGTGCTGCCAGCATCGCCTCCTTCAGCGGCCTCCCTGCTCTCTGGAAATCCTGCTTTCCCAAGTGGCCTTTCTCTCTGGCTCAGTCGCGCCTGTGGATCTGAGTCTACTCTCTACCCCCTCCTTCTGACTGTCCCTTTAAACCACATTTTGACACCTCTGGGCACAGGGGCCTGGCCAGCTCCCCTGTATCCCAGGTTCCCTGCTGGGTCTGAAAGGAGCAGGAAACCTCTGACACTGCAGGGCATTCAGCGCACCCCAACCCGAGACTAACTGCCTTCTCCTGGGAGGGGGCCGTTCAGTCCACAAGCAATAGAGTCCTGGTCTCCTGCTTGGGCAGGAAGGACTCCGGTGCCTGTCCCCTGCCACTTACAGTCGACCAACCTGTAGCATCTAGAAGTTGAATTCAGTGTCGGCTATCCAGACCCGTGTCCCAGACTTCTCCATGCTTCCTACTCGTGTCCTAATTTCATTTTTGTAGGGCAAAAAGTCTAAACCCCAGAGGTAGACTTTTATCCAGGAGGGCTTTCTTTCCTTCCTTTTTAAAATTGGGGCAAAATTCACATAACACAAAATTAACCATTTTAAAGTGACGGTTCATTAACGTGTAGTGCGCTCACCATGTTGTGCAAACGTCATCCCGCCTAGTTCCAAAACATTTCCATCACCCTGAAAGGAAAGCCCCGACCCACGAGCAGTCACTCCCCATCTGCCCCTCTCCCAACCCCTGCCAACAGGGCACTCTGCTTCTGTCTCGGGATTTTCCTATTCTGGACATTTCCCATGAACGGAATCGAAGATAGGTTGCCTCCTGGGTCTGACTTCTCTCACTCGACGCGATGTTTCTAAGGCTCGTCCGGGCCGCAGCATGGGTGAGAACCTCGCTCCTTTTCGCGGGTGAGGACTAGGCTATGGTGTGGCCAGACCCCGTCTCCCTTATCCACTCATCCGTGGACGGACGCTGGCTTCGTCCGCCTTCTGGCTGTCGTAAGTGCGGCCGTGAGCCCGCGTGGACACGTAGCCATTGAAGCCCCCGTTTTCCATCCTTCGGATAGTTATCTAGAAGTGGGATTTGCTAGGTCACATGATAACTTTTTAACTTTTTGAGGAACTGCAAAACCAGCATTTTCTTAAGGTGTTTGATCAATGTTGGTTTCCTTCTTCTGCCTGGGACCCTTTCACCTGCCAGAAGTCACCCATGAGACCTTCATTGCCTACAAAGTCCTGGAGGTTTTCCCCAGAGGCCGCAGGGTGGTCATAACGTGCCACTCACCCCAGGCACCCCCGCCCGTCACCTACTCCCTCTGGGCGGGCCAGGGCACTGAGGTCGCCAAGAAGATGGTGAAGACCGGAGACCCAGCCTCCTTCGGCATCAACATCACGCTCAAGTCCAGGCCAGACCTGCTCACGTACTCCTGCCAGGCGGCCTCCCCCGAGGGCACGCACTCAGCCAGCACCAAGCTGCAGATGTACTGGGAGCTGTGGACCAGTGAGTGCACTTGGGGGGCTGGCGGTGGGGCAGGGTCTGGGCTAGAAGGCAGGAGGCAGGGACAGGACAGGTTGCTCACCTCCAAGGCCACTCTGGGTCCCTTAGACCTGCGTCCAGCACAGTGCAGCTCCTGGCTGGGCCCCAGGGCACCATCTCCCAGCAGGGGCCCTTGGGGAGTGTCAAAGTGACCAGGGCCGGGGCCCCATCGGTTGAGCTCTGGCCTCATGCTGATAAAGTAGGCACCTTCGTGTTTTATCTAGTTCAATCCTCACAGCAACTGGCAAGTGGGGTTCGTGGTTCCTGGCCTGTGTAAAGCCCCTGGTGATTAAGAATGTCACCCCAGGCCAGTGGCAAAGGCTGGTTTCAAACCCCCACTCTGTTCAGCTCTAAAATCTGTATTCGTCCCACTTCTGGTGGGACGTCCCTCCTGGTGGGAGGCACAGGCTGTAGTTGGTGGGGAGGAGGAGACTGGAGGGTGTTGCCCAGGCCAGTGGTACCCCCGGGGGCTCCCTGACCCTACCCCTGAAAGGAGCCAGCCTGGTGTAGGAGGGCTCAGGGCCTGGAGGCTTATGGTCAAGATTCAAGTCTCCACACTTAGCAGGCGGTGGGTCTTGGGCAAGTCAGTCAACTTCTGTCCGGCCTGGTTGTTTCATCTGCAAAACAAAAATAGTAATAGTTCCTAGCCCAGGAGGGCAGGAGGGATTCAGCAGAAGCTTCTAGTAGGTGGTCAGTATGCCACAAGGGGTGGTGGTTGTTACTCATCTGTAAGTCTGTTTATAGCATTAGGCTGAAGGCCCCGGGGGTTTCTAGAATCTAGACTCTTAGAAGTGACAGTTCCTGCTCGGAAGGAACTCTTCTAGTAAAAGAGCCAAGACTGAAAGAATATAAATAGGGCTACCAGATAAATTTTGCACAGGACAGAGTTAGTCATACTAAAAAGTTTTTCATTATTCACCTGAAATTCAAATTTAACTAGGGATCCTGTATGTATTTTTAGTCGGTAAGCCCAACAACCCAGAATATGCCAAACGCGAAATTGTGTAGTACACACTGCAAGTAGAGTAGAAGCTCAGACACGAGACGGAGGGAATAATCCGGAAGGCTGCCTGGAGGAGGGAGCAATAACAGTTAGGCCTCCAAGCTCAGGAGGCATTCCATAACAAGGGAATTTGCTGGGGAGAGGGTGAGAAAGTCACCCAGCCATGCCTATGCTAACTAACGTCTTCCGCCTTCCAGAGCCCGTGTCTCAGCTGCAAGCTAACTTCACCTTGCTGGACAGAGGGTCGGGCCCCAGGGTAGAGATTTCCTGCCAGGTGTCCTCGGGCAGCCCACCCATCACCTACAGCCTGGTCGGGAAGGATGGGACCGTATACACGCAGCAGAGGCCGAACTACGGTCAGCCGGCCAAGTTCACCTTCACCCTTACCAACAAGTCCACCAGGCTCCAGTGCCAGGCTGAAAATGACATCAGTGTCCAGTTCAGCCCCTTCAAGCTGGTGCCCCCAGGTGAGAGAACCCCTTGGTTCCCAGACGGGCCGCTGGCACTTCCTGGTAGGGCCACGGGGGTGAAAGAGCTCCGCCTTGCCACGGCCAAGAGCAAGGAAGGGCACTGGGAAGGGGTGCTAGCTCCGCCATCTGCCTCCCTCACAGGACAGCTGCCCCAGGGAGCCATTGTGGTGCTAGGGAGCAGCCTCATCTCCATTGCAGCTGTCACCTGCTGGTTGCTGGCCCAGGCCTGGTGGACCAGGTAGGAACTGGATGCAGGATGTGAGGGTCTGTGAGGACAGCTGGTGGCCTGTATGGGCCACCACCCGGAGTCCTGCTGGAGGCAGTGGGTGGGTGGGTTTGTAGGGCAGGGCCGCTGCCAGAGCAAACAAAGGGCCATGTGGCTCCTGCGTGTCTTGGAAAAGTTCATGGTGCCAAGTGCCTGCTGAGGTCTTGCACATCCCTGGTTTTGTGTGACCCTGACCAACACCCCCAGCAGCCCTCGGATGGAGCCACCTGGTCTCTGGGTGGGGCGTTCACCTGTCTTCCTGATGGGTCTGAGGAGGGACGACAGGAGTGTGTCGATGATGCCCTCCAGGGACCAGGGCGGATCACGGGCTGCTGCTCTCCTTGGCAACTACATAGGCGGGTGACAGAGGCTTCCCGGCTGGTGACAAGAGGCAGGTCCAGACCTCCTGGGGTCCCCTCTCCAAGGCTCTCACTTCACTGACTTGTAAAGTGACTAGGGTCTTTGTGTCATCGGTCCCTCCTCCAGCTGTCACCTGTGCCCCGTGAACTTCTCACGTCCTGGGCCTCTAGGACACTGCCATCTCCTGGTCGCCTTCCTCCCTCCCTGGCCAGGCTTCTCAGTGGCCATTGTCTGTCCTTGATACTCCCCTTGCCCACCTCTGGGTCCCTCTTTCCCGACTCTGTCCCTTCCAGAGGCCAGATTCGTGGGAGAGCCTTGCCACCTCTCTGAGCCTCTGTGTTCCCTTCTATAAAATGGGATATAGAGACTGGGCTCTCACCGGCCATGTGACCAGGGGCCAGTGCTTGTCCTCTTGGTGATTCAGTTCCCTGCCCCTTCATTTAGTGGGGTGACTAACCCTTACACCCCTTCTGCTGCCCAGGGCGCTGATGCACTTGACACCATAAAACTCCCAGAGGCCTTGCGAGGGGGTGGCTGAGAGGTGTGTTTGCCTAACCTGAAATCTTAACTCCTCTGTCATCAAGGTTGTGACCAGAAGAGGCAAGCTTGACAGAGTCCCCTCCGGAGGGCCCCGGTCTTCATCCACAATGGAAGGACGCACCACTTGAATGAAGAAAAAGCCCACCCGCCCTGGTTCTGATGACACCCACACGGTGTTAGGCTGAGGATATTCGGATGGAGTGGGCTGTGATGCAAGGGGCGGGTCCATAGGAAGTGGGGGAGCTCTGTGTCGTCCCCGTCCTCACCCCTAAGCTGCTTGTCACCATCCACGCCGGTGTGGAGAGAAAGTAGCGTACATTGGGAAAAGTCCCCGCTGCACCAACCCACCTCCCCCATAGTTGTTCCCCTCGTCCCTGGAGTGGCAGCCCACTCCTGGTGACCTAGCTGTCTGGCCCCGCCTCCTCACCTGGGAGGACTCTGAGCCCTTCTCCCCCACCCCAGCACCCCTGCATTAATCCTCGCCTGCCAACTGGCAAAAAGTGTCTGGAGTTCCTCCCTGCCAGTCGGCTTGTGACTGGGAAACGCAGCCTCACCCCACCCCCACTCAGCCTTCTTGGTTTCGATGCTCTAAATCATTGGGGGGTGGGGGTGGGGGAGGAGAACTGGATTAAACCCTGAGCTCTGCCTGTCACCCTGGAAACTTCGTTTCTGTTCGCACACTTGGGCGTGGAAGTCTGAAGCCATACATACTTGGGGTCTGGTCCAGCCAGAGAAGATTTAGGGGGGGAGGGGGCCGGCTCAACGCCACCCCAGGCTTAGCTCCGCAGAGAAGCAAAGAGTGACAGGCCGGTCGGGGAGCGCGTCCAGGCTGTGGCCTGGGGTTTTGGACGCAATGGGGAGAGAAGACCGGTGCCTACGAGCCTGGATCCTGGGCAGGTGAGGCCCGGACAGGCACCCGGTGAGCTTCCCGAGAAGAAGGCGGGACGGCAGGGGCAAAGTGTAGGTGGGGCAGACGGGCGGGCCCTCCGTGCCTCCCCCTCTTCCCCAGCACGCTGGGGCCCCTTTCTGGAAGCTGGGGGACCGGGCCCCGGCCTCGAGGTGGGCTAGACGGCTGTCCGCCCCCGGAACGCAGGCGCCGCCCGCTCTACTCGCCCCTGGCGGCGAGCCGCACTTTGCCCTCGGTCCCTGGGGTCGCGCTGGCCACGCCCCGGGGGCGGGGCCGGGGCGGGGAGGCGGCTGGGTCCTTGGCAGTCCGCGGCGGCGGCGGCGGCGGGGCGACGGCGGTGGGGCGACGGCGACATGGAGAGCGGGGCCTACGGCGCGGCCAAGGCCGGCGGCTCCTTCGATCTGCGGCGCTTCCTGACGCAGCCGCAGGTGGTGACGCGCGTCGTGTGCCTGGTGAGCCGCGCGCGGGGCCAGGGGACCGGACTGAGCCGCGGAGCCCGGGCGGGGGAGGGGGTGGCCGCGAGCCTGCGAGCGCGACAGGTGGCGGCGGCCGAGGCCGGGACCGTGCGGGTGGCGCGCGTGGGGCCGGCGAGAGGGCCCGGGCCCCGTCGGCTCCCACCCACCGGCCCCAGCTTCCCCCGCCTTTCCCCGGTCCCCGCTGCCCCCCACCGGCCGGGTCCTGTCGCGGGGTGGCCGGGAGGCACCGCGGGGAGCAGGCCTGTCGCCCTGCTGGCGGTGGGAGGAGCTTGGGGCCGCTCCAGGACAGGTGGCCGGCGTGCTAGGACTCCGTGCTGGGGGAATTCTCCGGGAAGGAGCTTTCCCAAGCCACGTCGGGTACGGGGGCAGTGCGGCTCCCTGAAACAGCATTCCCCCTTCCACTCTGGAGCAGGCCGCGGGTCGGCTTCCCCTCCCAAGATCAGGTCACCCCAGGATGTACCCTTCCCTGTGAGGTAGGAAAGGCTTCCAGGACGGGGGCGCAGTGGGATGGAGTGGGGGAGAGGGGTGGGGGGAGGTCACAGGCTCTTGGACAAGCAGCGCCCAAAGTTGGACAAGTTGTTAGAGTGGGTACGAAGGGCCCTCGTCATGCCTTCCTGGGACTGGAGCCTAACGAGGGACCTTAGTGGCACCCATGCCCCCTCCCTGCCCGATTGCGGGGTCTGCCCCAAGGGCCAGATGCCCCGTGTGTCGGGATGGCTGTGCCAGGAGTGGGGCCTGGCACGCTGCTCCCAGCATCCCGGAGTTCCGGCTTCATCTCCAGCTGGGGGCGGGGCTTGTGACTGGTGGCCCCAGAGCCTACTGACAGGGCCTTGTTCGGGCAGGGCCGGGCGGGGGAGAGGCCTGGGCCCCTCCCACTGAGAGCCAGGTGTGCAGACCGCCCTGCATCCTTGCATCTGCTGGCATGGGGTGGTGGCCTTGAAGTTTAGGGAGGCCATAAGGTGACATGAGGCTATTCCCAAGAGCCTAGAGCCGCTCCCTTGTCCCCCCAACTAGGACCTGCAGGGTTCCAAGTGTAGAACCGTGTCCACAAGGCTTGCCAGTCAGACTAGCCTGGGGTGCCCTGTGCAGCCCGGACTCCCTTACGGACAGGAAGCAGGTTGGGGCTCCCTCAAAGGCGAGAGACGCGATACCACAGAGGCCAGCCGTCCTTGCAGGAAGACGGTTCGCTCAACTGGGGAGGCCAGGCTGGAGCGGGAAAGCGTTGGAGGAGGCACCAAGAAGTGGGAGTTTGGGGGCATGGGCTTCTGCTCAGAGCATGCTGGCGGGCCTTTCCTGAGACCATGCGGCCGGTGGGGGGGTGTTCTCCATCACCCAGGTGTTCAGGCAGAAGATGATCTAGACAGGGCGCTAGGCAGGTGACTCGGGCAGAAGATGGTCTGAGGGTGGGGCTCCAAGCCTGCGTTTCTGTGACTTTGTGGCCTGTCTCCTGCTGAGCCACGGTGACCCCTCCTGGCAGACAGCCCAGGGCCGGGCAGTCCCTTCTCAGGAGATCCCCGTCTCTTCCCCACCAGGACCCAGTCCAGGAATCCCCAGCCCTGCCCCCGCTGATGGCGGCTTTGCTGGTATCTGCTGGTGCCCTGGGAGAAGGGAGTAGGGAGAAGTGGGGATTGTGCACCGGGAGGCGACTTGCTTACTGGCTCCCGACCCAAGTTCGGAAGGGGCCGCAGCGCCAGACCCCTGCCCAGAGGAGAAAAGCAGCAGTGAGAGAGCCCAGGGTCCCCACCATGCGTGCCCCGCTCTGGGTTGTCTGGTGACCACTCAGCTCACCCCCACCTGTCTGCTCAGGTCTTTGCCTTGATCGTGTTCTCGTGCATTTTCGGCGAGGGATACAGCAACACCCACCAGTCCAGACAGCAGTACTGCATTTTCAACCACAACCAGGACGCGTGCGGCTACGGCAGCGCCATCGGGGTGCTGGCCTTCCTGGCCTCGGCCTTCTTCTTGGTGGTTGATGCCTACTTTCCCCAGATCAGCAACGCCACCGACCGCAAATACCTGGTCATCGGCGACCTGCTCTTCTCAGGTACCTGCTAGCGGCACCCCCACTCTATTTGGGGAGGTTAATAGGAGCAGCCAGTGTTCCCCAAAGCCCTGGAGCTCTGGGACTGCAGGGCCTCGGCAAACAACCTGGCAAGGGGGGCCGGAGCAGCCCGGGGTCCCCGCCCCACTCGAGGACACGGGCTTTTGCACAGGGATTTCTGTCGGTCTGCGGAAGCCCACCAGCGTCGAGCGACGGTCACAGGGCTCTGGAGCCAGGCTCCCCGGTCCCCACCCTGGCTTCTGCATCAGCGGCCTTTGCACGCCTGGAAGCTTCTGGGAGATCCTTGCCCAGGGCCTCCTCTGCACCCCTCCCCCCGCCACAGGGGACCCCTCCTGGGTCACTGAACAGCCCCCCGCCCCCTCCACGTTGCTGACCCTGCTTTCCCGGCCTTCGTCCCAGCTCTCTGGACCTTCCTGTGGTTCGTTGGCTTCTGCTTCCTTACCAACCAGTGGGCAGCCACCAAGAAGGAAGATGTGCTGGTAGGGGCCGACTCGGCCCGGGCGGCCGTCGCCTTCAGCTTCTTCTCCATCTTCTCCTGGGTAGGTGGGCCGGGGCGGATGAGGGCGGCAGTGCCTTAGGAGAAGGGTGGTGGAAGGCTGAGGAACCCGAAACTCGGGGCTCCCTGCAGGGTGTGCTAGCTTCCCTGGCCTACCAGCGCTACAAGGCCGGAGTGGACGACTTCATCCAGAACTACGTAGACCCCACTCCGGACCCCAGCACGGCCTACGCCTCCTACCCTGGAGCGTCTGTAGACAACTACCAACAGCCACCCTTCACCCAGAACGCGGAGACCACTGAGGGCTACCAGCCGCCCCCTGTGTACTGAGCTGCAGCCGGGGATGGTAAGGGAGGCAGGAAAGGTGCTCGGGGCAGGGGGCCTGCCCCCTGGCCTGGACTCCTCCCAGGAGCCTTGCCTCCTGGAGCTGTGGCCCCCTCTCCCGTCCGGTGTGCCCATGGGAGCCACCGCACAGCCTGGAGAGCCCCTGCTTTCCCCCTCCCCGGCTGCTGGTGCAGAGCCCCAGCCCCAAGTGCCTCTGCCCCAGGGGCTTCACCCACCACTCCTCGAGGGCATTTTCTAGAAAAGGGTTTTTAGCCAGATGTGTTTTGTTACTGCTTTTCATGCCCCCCAGCCACCTGAAAGAGCTGGACGGGCCCGACATGCCGTTTTGACAAGTGCCTTAGCTTCTCCCCAGCCTAGGCAGGCTCAGGTCCAGGCCACGGTGGCCATAGTGACTTGGGGTTCTGTGCCAAAGAGGAGGCTGCGAGCCTTCCCCCCGCTCTGCTGCTGGTGCGGGGCCGGGGCCCCTTTTCCCGCTCACTCAGGTTTGTTTCCCACCTCCTGGCACTGTCGTGCCCACAGCCCCCTGCCTGCTCTGGGAGCCGGCAGCCCCGGGCTCACTGCTGTTGTGTCTGCTTGCTCCTGGATCCGGGTCCCTTCGCTGTGCCTGTACCTCTGGGCGGATGCTGGTCTGCTCACTGCAGGGGCACCAGGTAGCACTCCCTTCTCCTTGTTCCTACCCCCTAGCAACAGGGAGGGGCTTTGCCTGATCGGAAACACCCAGCTTTATGTAAATATCCTGCCACTGTTAGGTGTGGGGTGCACCCATGGCCCCCCCAAACCCGGGCTGTTCTGAATGTATTAAGGAGCCTGGGGCTAAGACAACAGATTCTTGGTTTTAGTAGACGGATTCCAAGACAGAATAAATGTTTTTCTCGTTCATAATCTCCACTGTTATTCGTTGGACCTCAGCCTAGGGGTCCAAGAGAAGTTCCACTCTGGGGTGCACCCCAGGAGTGGGGTGCTTTATGAACTTGCATTTTGAATAGCCACAGCCCTCTGCCTTACGGGTATGCCTAGTGCACGCTTGCGCACACTCTCCTTGTCTGGGGTCTCATGCCTTACACTGCCCTCCGCAGCATCTTAAAATAGCAACTGTGCTCAGCCTGTAAACAAGACACTTTCTCTGGACTGCCTTGCCAAGGCCCTGCTGTGCCCTTGCTGGAGTTGGGGTTGGGGGGGCACCTGGGAGCTGCCCCACTGAATGTCCCTTCCCTGGTAACTCTTTCCTTCCCAACCCCTCCTAGCAGAGTGAGGAGCCCCAGGCCTCCACTTCCTGTAGCCAGGGGTTAGCACCTCCAGAGCCCATCCTGGGCCGGCCTGCCCCGGGGGAGAAAGCCCATCTCTGGCAGGAGAGGTCAGGGTCCCTGAAGCATCTCATTCCCCTTTTGGAGCAGTGACAGCGGGGAATGTCAAAAGTGGACCTCTTAGTTTGGAAATCCTGAGTAGCAACTAATGTGGTTCTGTGAACGCCTGTCACCCAGAGCCAGTCATTAGCAAGCTGGAGTAGAACGAAGGGGAGAGGCAAGCCAGGGCAAGGAGGCTACCCTAGAACCCTGATTCCATCTGCACCGGAGTTGGGAGAGGGGCTCAGCCACCCCAGCGGACTCTTGCTTCCATGCAAGGCACTGACAGCCCATTTTACAAGTTGCAGCTGAGCTAGTCTTCTGGGCTCCTGAGCTATCAAATGTCTGCTTCACAAATAAAACCTGACCCCACAGCCCCAGCTGGCAGCCCTGACCATAGCCTTGTCTTTCCATCCTGGGCCCCAGGCCCCTCCGGCTACCCGTTTTGTCCTGAAACCCATCCGGACAGAAGAGCAAGCAAATGTTCCTCCCAGAATGTGCTTCGTGGTCGCTTCTCAGTTAAAATGGTGTGGCGAAGAAACTAGAAGTGCTAGAAAAGGATCTAGAAGGAAATCCCCCCCTCCCCGCCCCGGCCCGGGCCCTGTGTCACGTCAGAGCTGTCGACAGTGAGACCTGGGGCATCCCAGGCTGTAAAAGACAAATGTGCTTCTGGGGCCCCTGGGTGGCTCCGTTAGTTAAGTGTCTGACTTCTGCTCAGGTCATGATGTCCGTGTCCTGGGACTGGGCTCCTGCTCAGCGGGGAATCTGCTTGTCCCGCTCCCCTCTGCCCTCCTCCCACTTGTGCTCTTTCTCAAAAATAAAATCTTAAAAAACCCCTACAAAAAACAGACACACGAGCTTTCACCAACCAGTAAATTTTAATATTAGTTATTAATTCACAGGCTACAACAGAATCCTAGATCCTAACCCTAGCCACCTCTGCCCCTAACACCTCCACATCCAGCTTTTTAAAAGAGAGGCCCCTGGGACCTGAGACCCATCGGGCTAAGGGTCTCCCGTGTGAGAGAAGCTGTAATTCCGGAGAAAATGATCACGGGGGTGCAGGCAGCAGGAGGACCCAAGTCCAGCCACCCTTGGGGGCCGAGAGTCCCAAGCAGAGACAGAAACCTCTGCGTGGGCCGAAGCTGGGTCTGCGCGGGAGGTACCGGCGCACGGACTTCCCAGTGAGAACAGAAACTCAACGGCGAAAGCCACAAGGGGGAAGAAGCCATGGGCGCCCACGTCGCCACAGTGTGTGGTTTTGCCCTTCCCCCCCGGGAGGGTGGGGGGTGGGGCTGGCTGCGGCGGCCGGGCCCTAGCTCGCGGGGGGACCGGCGGCCGGGAAGGGAACCAGGGACAGGGGAACCGGGACGCGCAGACGCGCAGACCACCGGCCCGAGACCCGCACCGCGGGCGGCAGAAAGTCCCGTCTTCGCCCCGCCCCCACTTCCTCCTGGGGCGGGCCTCGCGGCTGCCAGCAGGGGGCGCGGGGGCGGGGCGGGCGGCGGCGGGGGGCGGGGCGGGCCGGCGAGCCTCAGTTGGCGGCGGGGCTGCACTGCAGGACCTGGTGCGGCGCGAAGAGCTTCCGGGCTCCCGCCGCCTCCGCGGGCCTTGCGGGCACCGGCACGGGGCAGTTCTCCTTGTTTTCCTTGCCGTCCGGCGCGGCGGGCAGACCCGCGGCCTTCTTGAAGTAGCAGAGGCGGCACACGGAGTGGTACTTGTCCGCTCCCCCGATCACCTCCACCTGGCCGCGGGACGCAGAGGGCGCAGACTGAGGCGGGGCCCCGCGCCTGCCGGCCTCTCCCCACCCCGCGCCCCCCGGGCAGGCAGGTGAGCGCTACCTCTTTCTCCGAGCCTAGCCGCTTGGTGTACGCCGCCTCCCGGAAGCACTCCATGCACACCGCTGTCAGCTTCACCACGCTCTCCGCCAGGGGCACCAGGTTCAGGATGGTCCCAAAGGCCTATGATCCCAGCGGCAGGGCAGCAGGTGAGCACATCCACCTGGCCAGGTGCGCTGTCCCTTGACACCCTTGGATGGCCCCGGGGCAAGCCGGGAGCTGGGCCTTGCTCACCTGCGTGCCCCCCCTAGGACGCTGGGACGAGGCAGACTCAACGTGCTGCCAAGTGGCAAGCCCCGGTCACCGAGGCTGGCAGGTCTGCCCCTGTTCCTGCCCAGCCCCTCCAAGGCCAGGATCAGATGCCTCACCTTCCTCTGAAAGGTCCCGTCCAGTGCGGCCACGATCACGGTCTTCCCCGCGTTAGCCATAGTCTCGCTGAACTCCACGATGTCTGGGAACTGGAAGGGGGGAGGCGGGGAACGTCAGGCACTCAAACAGTGATGTGCCCTCTGATGCCTCTAGGGGGGTCAGGACTCTGCCAGCGCCTTACAGAGCAGGAGGACACAGCAGGCCCTGTGGTCACTGTCAATCAGCGGTCCTGCTAAGCGGCCCAGGGCTGCTTCTGCAGGTCCTTTGTGCGTTTTCCCTGCTCAATCATTCTGCCTCCAGCGGGCCGTGTTTGTCTGTCTGGATTGTTCTCTGGTTGTGTGAACAGGCACATTCTTGTCTTGGGGCAGCGGGTCTCTCCCCAAGCCATTTAGGCCGGGCTTGGCCCATTTATCGAGGTGTGAGGTTACCGGGACCTGGACGGTTAGCAAGACAAGGTCCGCGAAGGTGACTGTAGGAAAACCGAGAGCAATTCGAGTAGGACTCAGCTGAAGCCAAATCCTGTTCGTTACCCTCCATAGGGCTGGCCAGGCCCAAGCTACAGAGGTAACCCCCGCCCCACACACGGGGACTCTGGCATGCTCGCCCACGCTTTGCGGGTCGCAGAAATGCAGCTCCCAGTCTGCAAGGGGCTCTCGGCCAGTAAACACCCCCTTCTCTAAGTTGTCACAGAGAGAACAGTTTCTAGACGTTACCAAATAATCCCTGGGTGGGGGCAGGTGCAAAACGATCCAGAGATGAGCCTCCCTGTGCCTCACCCGCCACACGGAGGCATAAGGTCAGGACACTCGTCCTTCCACACCCTTTCTGGGGTCCTGGGAGGGCCTCAGCCCTCCTCCCGCCCACTGCACCGACGCCAGCATTCAAAGAGCTCACATCGTCCCCTGCTCACATGCCACCTCCCTGGGAAGGGGTCCCCAGCAGGGGTTCCCGAGGTCTCCAAGGTAAGGACAGGGCGGAGCACATGGCCAGCACCCCGTAGAACACCCGCCAGGAAGCTCGTGCGGATGTTGATTTCTATTGCTGTTCGTTTTTACGTTATGTTATAGGTCGACCTGTGTCCCTCCCACCCCCCAAATTCACATTGAAACCCTAACTTCCAGTCCCTCAGAACATGACCTCATCTGGAGGTAGGGTCTTTGCAAATACCACCCCACTAAAATGAGGTCAGCAGGGTGAGCCCCAATTTCATATGACGACTGTCCTTACAGGAAGGGGCCCTTTGGATGGCGACACGGAGGGAGGCCGGCCATCCGCAAGCCAAGGGGAGGCGTCTGGAAGCCCTCACAGGAAGGGAGCCTGCCCACACCCTGATTTCGGGCTTCCAGCCTCAAGAATTGGGAGAGAATCCGTTCCTGCTGCGTGAGCTGCCCCATCTGTGCTACTTGTCATAGCAGCTTAAATAGAACTTTAGGGGGCGCCTGGGGGTGTGGTCGGTTAAGCCTCTGGCTCTTGGTTTCGGCTTAAGTCATTATCTCTCAGTCAGGAAATCGAGAGCCCACCCCCCACTCTCTCTCCCAAATAAATAAAAAATCTTTAAAAGAAAATAAAATAAACAGGGGCGCCTGGGTAGCTCAGTGGGTGAAGCCTCTGCCTTCGGTTCAGGTCATGATCTCAGGGTCCTGGGATCCAGCCCCGCATTGGGCTCTCTGCTCAGCAGGGAGTCAGCTTCTCCCTCTGCCTCTGCGGCTCCCCCTGCTTGTGTGCTCTTTTTCTCTCTAATAAATAAATAAAATCTTAAAACGAAATAGAACTTCAGGGTCCCCAGCTGGCTCAGTCAGAAGAGTGTGCAACTCTGGATCTCAGGGTCGTGAGTTTGAGCCCCACACTGGGTATAAAGATTATTTAAATAAATTAAAACTTTAAAAAAAATAAATAAACAAAAATAAAATAGAACTTCCAAGCAGTTAGCAAATTTCGGATTGTCTTGGTGCACACAAAAAGTTACAGCAGGGGCATCCAAGAGGGAAGGTACCAGCAGAGGGTTCTCGCTGGCGGCGAGCTGCCTGTTCCATACCTCGGGGCAACCAGCGGCGAGCCGCTTCCTAAAGGAGCTTCGATGCAGGGGAAAGAACCCAGAGCCAAGCTTAGGAAGCCTTGGAGGGTAGCGGATAAACATGGAAACAGGACAACGAAGGTCTTGGAAACAAAAGAGAAATGCAGTGGAGTAGGGTGTGCGGGTGTGTGTGCCCTGGTGTGTACGTGCGTGCACACATGGGCACGCTCCAGCACCCGCCCTTCACGCCTCTCTCCTGGGGATTTCTGCAAAGGCCCGGTGGTCACACTGCCCTCTGCACCTGCCGTCCTCTCTCCTGCCCGGAGCCACCTACCTCCTACCGAAGACACACGCCACCGGCTAGCCGCACGCTCCCTGGCTCTCTCGCAGGCCCCCTTCTGACCACCCCACCTGAGCTCTGTCCCCCTGATGTGCCTTTCCCCCCAGTTGTCTCCATCTGACCTATGACGTCATTCTCTCCCTGGGCTAGAGTGTAAGCACAGGGGTGGAGACGCTGACTGGATCCCCAACACTGAGAACACGGCTGGCGTGGGGCACAGGCCCGGGAATTACTGATGGATGGATGGGTGGATGGGTGGGTGGGTGGATGGGACAGGACTGGCCCTTTGACCAGCAATTCCACCTCACAGATCAATCCCAGTATGCCAGACAGAGGATGTCCGTTACAGCCTTGAAATGGCACATGCCAGGGGGCTTGTGTGAGAAAGGTACGCTGCATTTGTAAACCTGTGGAAGGACTGGTACATCCTCCGAGCGGGGACGTTTGCTGTCACGGGTAAAGAGCCACACAGCGTGATAGGAACCCCCTCTTTAAAAATGTACACCTGGGCGCCTGGGTGGCTCAGTGGGTTAAGCCGCTGCCTTCGGCTCAGGTCATGATCTCAGGGTCCTGGGATCGAGTCCCGCATCGGGCTCTCTGCTCAGCAGGGAGCCTGCTTCCTCATCTCTCTCTGCCTGCCTCTCTGCCTACTTGTGATCTCTCTCTCTGTTAAATAAAATCTTAAAAAAAAAAAAATAAAATAAAAATAAAAATGTACACCTACAGGGACGCCTGGGTGGCTCAGTTGGTTAAGCCACTGCCTTCGGCTCAGGCCATGATCCCAGGGTCTTGGGATCGATTCTGCATTGGGCTCCTTGCTCCACAGGGAGCCTGCTTCTCTCTCTGCCTCTGCCTGCCGCTCTGCCTACTTGTGTGTGCGCTCTCTCTCTCTCTCTGACAAATAAATAAATAAATAAAATATTAAAAAAAAAAAAGAAAAACGTACACCTACAGAACAAATAAAGAAGATGTGGTATATATACGCAATGGAATACTATGCAGCCATCCAAAAACCCTTGAAATCTTGCCATTTGCAACAATGTGGATGGAGCTAAAGGATCGTCTAAGCACAAGAGTCAATCAGAGAAAGAGAATTATCAGATGATCTCACGGACATGAGGAATTTGAGAAGCAAGACAGAGGACCATCGGGGAAGGGAGGGAAAAATGAAACAAGATGAAACCAGAGAAGGAGACAAACCCTAAGAGACTCTTCATCTCAGGAAACAAACTGAGGGTGGCTGGAGGGCCGGGGCTGGGGGGCTGGGGGGGCTGGTGACGGACACTGGGGAGGGCGTGTGCTATGGTGAGTGCTGTGAAGTGTGTAAGGCTGATGAGACACACACCTGTACCCCTGAAGCAAGTAATACATTCTATGTTAATAAAAAAAAGTACGGCTATAAAGATTAGACAGATATAGAACCAACATGTAATGGGTTTTTAGATTGTTTTTCTGGGTTGGGAAGAGAAGGCCAGCCCCAGCGGCACCCACAGCCGGGCCCCAGTGTCACATAATTAGATTTAGGATGCTGGACAGGATCACCCTGCTTCCTGAGGGCACTGGATCAAAGGCTAAGCCAACCTCCTAAAATCCTCCCCAGAATGAGTGCCGGAAGCAAAGCCCTCCCGAGGCGCCCCCGGGTCCCGCAGTGTGGGTTCTCCCTGCAGCAATGACGAACCGCCCCCTCCCCGGGCACACACACAAGAATTTCAGGGCACAGACGTGGCGTAAAATACAGTAAAAGGGGGCGCCTGGGTGGCTCAGTGGGTGAAGCTGCTGCCTTTGGCCCAGGTCATGATCTCAGGGTACTGGGATCGAGTCCCGCATCAGGCTCTCTGCTCAGCAGGGGGCCTGCTTCCCTCTCTCTCTCTCTGCCTGCCTTTCTGCCTACTTGTGATGTCTCTCTGTCAAATAAATAAATAAAATCTTAAAAAAAAAAAATACAGTAAAAGGGACCATGTGCCCAAGCCAGTGTACGCGCTTCCAGAAAGGAAAAGACTGAGCCAGAAAAGCCTTTAATACAAGATTTTCCAAAAGGCAAGGGAAGGAACGGCCGCAGTTAAAACAAACAGGACATCCGTAAACAGAAACAAGGAAATGTGGCCGAGAGCGGGAGTTACGCGAAAAGAACGACCTGAAAATCCCAGATGGAAATTAGTCTTTGAAACGACACACACTTTGGGAGATGTTCCCAGAACACCTCCCGGACGGTGAGGAGATGTGGAGGGGTAGTGGCTGCGTTCTCCCCGCCAGACAAGAAGGCACCGGCGCTCCCATGTAAAAGACGCAGCAGTCACCAAACTAAACGCAACACGGCCCAGGACACCCGTCACCCAGTCACCGGCTCAGGAAAGCCACCCTGTGCCACCCTGCTTATCCTACAGAACAAAACAAAGACGTTTTCCGACCAAGACTCAGAAAGCTTGCCGCTCAACTGTCCTGGGCTGGAAGAGCTCCTGTAGGGTGCACTTCCAAAGAAGAGAAACAAATCCATAACAAACAAGCCAGAAGCAACAGAGAGGCAAACAGAGCACTGCTTGCATACCAGCACTGAGTAATTGGCTTGAACAGATAACCCTAAGGTCAAGAATCATAGGCTGTACAGACTGAACAGGCCAAGCACCCTAAGAAAACGGATTTTTTTTGTTGTTGTTGTTCACTGTAAATATATGTATATATATTTTTTCTTAGGGGGGTGGTGAGTGAGAAGGGAATCTTAGGCAGCTCCATGCCCAGCGCAGCCCGACATAGGGCTCGATCTCATGACTCTGGGATCATGACCTGAGCCAAAATCAACAGTCAGAGGCTCAACTGATTAAGCCACCTAGATGCGCCCCCCCCCGGCTTTGTTTTATTTTTTATTTTTTAAAGATTTTATTTATTTATTTGACAGAGAGAGACACAGCGAGAGAGGGAACACAAGCAGGGGGAGTGGGAGCGGGAGAAGCAGGCTTTCTGCTGAGCAGGGAGCCTGATGTGGGACTCGATCCCAAGACCCTGGGATCATGACCTGAGCTGAAGGCAGATGCTTAATGGCTAAGCGACCCTTTTATATATATAGATATAGATTATTTTTAATAGGATTTTTTTAAAGATTTTTTTATTTATTTACTTGACTGACAGAGATCACAAGTAGGCAGAGAAGCAGGCAGAGAGAGGAGGAAGCAGGCTCCCTGCTGAGCAGAGAGCCAGATGCGGGGCTTGATCCCAGGACCCTGGGATCATGACCCGAGCCGAAGGCAGAGGCTTCAACCCACTGAGCCACCCAGGCGCCCCTAGATTTTTTCCTTAAGAAGGTAAAATAAATCCCTTAAAACTTGAAAAGCAGTGTGGAGAATCCAAGGGCATTCAGACATGAGCTGAAGTTAACATTGCTTACTAGAAGACAAAACCAACAAAGCAGGAAGAGGGACAGACTGGGAGTTCCTAGGCAGAATGCCAGGACGGGCCAACTTACAAACTGCCCTTCGTCGATGCCTATGACAGCCACCCCCAGGGCCTCCTGAGCCACGTCCCGGAGCAGGCTGGCCGGCAGTGCCTCCATGGTGTTCCTGGGGAGAGAAAACCAGCAGGTGAGCAAGGCCAGGGAGAGGAAACCTGAATGCTGGGGCTGGCGCCCAGCTCCCGGGACCACCCTACCCCCAAAGCAGCTACACTGTTGGGCTGGGCCTTGAAGTTAGTACCTGTGGGAAGCCTCTGGGGAGGATAAAGGCCCGTGTTCAGAAAACCAGTCATTCAACCCAAGCTGTTTCCTTTGAGGCACCAGACTAGAAGTTAACAATGCACATTACAACGCTTAACGGAGACTCAAGCCTCCATTTCTGTTTAGTGTGGGCCGGGCAGGTGAAATGCTTTAATTTCCTTTAAAAATGGGAAAAAGAATACCTAAATACAACTCGGGCTGCATTCTAGCTGTCTTTCTGCCAATGTGGTCCTAAAATTTAATCTTTTGCTTCTTTCTTTCTATGGACTAAAGAGCCCACTCAAGGCTAAAGTGCTCTGGAAGGTGCAGTGTGGTACTGGGCGGAGGCTGGGCACCAGACTCAACCCTGTGTGTCCCTGCAGAGATAAGCCCAGAACCCCAGCCAGCACTGCTGGAGAAGAATTCAATCCATCTGGCTCTTCTGACAGGTCAGAGGACTTTTCCACCATCACAGAGCTATTAATTGGCAGAGCCAAGGTTCAAATCCAAGGTCACACTGTGTCCTGTGTGCCCAATGGGGAGAACCATATCTAGAAATGTTTGAAAGCCAAAGGCCATGTGTGGGAAGGTTCCAACCCAACCTGTCCCCACACCGAGAACCATTTTTTTTTTCTTTTTAAAGATTTTATTTATTTATTTGACAGACAGAGATCACAAGTAGGCAGAGAGGCAGATGGAGAGAGAGAGGAGGAAGCAGGTTTCCTACTGAGCAGAGAGCCCGATGCAGGATTTGATCCCAGGACCCTGGGGTCATGACCTGAGCCAAGGGAAGACGCTTAACCAACTGAGCCACGCAGGCGGCCCCCTCTTTCAAGATTTTGTTTATTTATTTGAGAGAGGGAGCACATAAGCGTCAGGGGGAGTCGGGGGGGCGCGGGGAGGAGGGACGAGGCAGAGGGAGAAGCGGGCTCCCTGCTCCCCGGGACCCTGGGACCATGGCCTGAGCTGAAGGCCGCTGATACTCTCTGAAGGCCCCGCAGCCCGTAGCTGTATTTAAAAAAATAAACAAAAATACTTTATAGCAAGATAAGTTATTATCTTGCTATAATTCTACTCCAAGATCTGGGACTAGCATGAGATAGTATTTCAAATTCCCCCTTCCCTCCCCAAATAGAAAAAAACCAGAGGGCGGGCAAGGGCAGCATGTCTGGAGCCCTGTCCCTCCTGCGCCAACAGCTCGGTCCCAGCCGTGGCCGATCCCAGCCTCTGCAGCCCGAGTCAGAGAGCATCTGTGCCACTCCAGGCAGAGCTCCAAGGGGCCCCTATCTGCCCGAGTTCTCCCGGGACACTGCTGTCTCCTCTGCTCCCACCGTCCTCCCTGGACGGGCCCTTGCGTGGTGCAGCCGCAGAACAGCATGTTTTAGAGCGGAAGCAAACTGGATGGCAGAAATGACCAGCATCGGACAGCATGGCCAGAAGCACGTGGCACCCAAAGCCTCCCGCTTAGCTCCGAGTCCCAGGCACTGTCCACCCCACTCCCCGCCTGGCTTCACAAACCCCACAACTGCCACCCCGACGCTACACACATGGGGCCATTCTGAGGTTCCCAGGCTGCAAGCTCTGTCCGTGGCACAACATGGCTTTGCCACGGGGTGGTGGGGTGGTTTCAGTGGGACAAGCCCCGAGTACAGAGATCACGTCCCAGGCTCAGATATCTTAGGCCTTGATCCGTAGCCAAGGAACAGGCAAGAGCCAATGTAAATTTCCTCTTCCCTCCCATGCAGTCCTCGCAGGGCAAACAGAAACGTCCTCGGGGCGCAGGCAGATAAACATAAAAGCAGATGCATGAAGACCACGCAACAACTGAGAGTGAGCCAGGCTGTAAGGACGACAAAGTAAAATGAAAAACAACACGCAGGCTCAAAGAAATCAGTTTACCATAGCACAGCCATCAGCACAGCACTGTTGACAACCGGCAGGATAGATACTGGCCGTGGGGCTGTCCTGTGTGCTGTGGGATGTTCGGTTTGGAAGCATCCCGTGCCCCTCCCCCACTGCAGTCGTGAAGACTGGAACTGTCTCCAGACACTGCCAAATGAACTCCCCGGGACGGGGCGCAAAGCCTCTCCTGGTTAAGGGCACTGGGCTAGAACTCCGCGCAAGGCCAAGTCCATGATCCCCGGCCAAGCGACTTTGAAAGTTTGCGGAGTTGCAGTGTTTCGATGCCAGGCGTCAGCATTACTAAGCATTCCTGCTAAAAGAGAGCTCTTCCGGTGCATTCTAGGCCTTTGGGAATTTTCACCAGGCTTCCAGGGTTGGGGGGTGGGGGGAGGGCGGTCGTGTGACAGGACAGACGCGGGCAGGGACTCACCGGTCGTGCGTGGAGAATCTGCTGCTGTACCGCGTGTCCTTGGCGTACTTGATCACCAAGCACTTGTACTGGGCAACCTGGAAGCGGCGGACCCTTCGCATCAGCTCCGTACTGCAAGAGTGGGGGCCCTCCGTGAGCTCCACGGTGTTGACAGTGGGCAAGGAAGACCCCCTGAGCACATGCGGGGCGCCCCACCACCTTCTAGGGGTCTGCAGCCTGAGACCCACCAATGGAGAAAAAGAGGACAGAGGGGCCGTGCTCTGGGCATCCACAGATGCCGTACTGGTGAGAGCAGTCAGGGAGCCGGGAAAAATGGAATAACCCAGGCGTGCTGAGGTGGTAAGTGTTCTCCTTGGGGAGGGTGGCAAGGAATGACCCCTAGATCTAGATAGTCCGGGGAGGGGTTAGAGGGGTGAGGGTCTCAGGGATCTGGCGGAGCGGGCAGAGGCAAAAGCCCCATGTGGAGGAGAGGAGCCAGACTGCCTTCCAAAGCAGTCTCATCCCGGGGCCATCAACTCGTCCGAACTGATTTCATAAAATTTTTTTGCGCAATAAGAAAATCACTTTGCCTCTCCCAGAGCCTAGAGCTTGCACTGGAATGACCCCCCCCACACCCCTCCACCCCCCCACACCCCCCTCCCCGGGCAGAGGGCGTTTCTCAGGGGGCTGGCTAGTCCTGCCTAGGTCAGGTGATGGTGCCGTCACATCAGGGGAGCAAAGGTACCCGGGTCTGACTCCTTAATGTGTAAACTAAGGAAACAGTCACATCGGAAGGTGGGGGAGGGGGGGTTGCCCATACTGCAGGGCACATAGGACCTGGCCCATGGTAGACACGATTTTAAAAGAATTAAAAAATTTAATCACAAAAAGCATTGAAAGACTTGGCTGACCCTTTCCGAGAGGGCTTCGGTGCGAGGCTAAACCGTCCGCAGCTGCAGCCAGAGGCCGGAGGGAGCGGGGGTGGAACGACTCTTACGGAAGGGACGCCTTGCCCAGGACCGGATCCCGGGGAACCGCAGCATCCCGGGCGGGCACGCGCCGTCCCGCGGCAGGGGCTGTGCTGGGGGTGCTGTCTGAGAGCGGCGGCGGGCCCTGGAGGGGCGCCGGGGGAGGACAGCCCCAGGGAGGGGAGGGATGGGGGAGGAGGCGGTCCCCGCGAGGCCGCGACTTACCTTTTTCCTGAGAACATGGGTCCTAGAATCACCTAGGAGGGAAGGCGAGGTTCACTTCGGGGCCCGCCACGCACGGCCGGCGGACCACCGCCACAACCCCCACCCGGACCCCGCTCCCGCTCCCGGGTGCAGGGATCCCCTCCCGGCGCGGCACCTGAATCTGCCCCCGGGTCTTGCTGGGGGAGCCGGGAAGCACGGTGGGCAGGTTGATGCAGCTCATGACGCCCCAGAAACCCTGCAGCTCGGGGTCCCTCCGGTGCCACCGCCCAGCAGCCTGGCGCGGGTTCCCGCGCTCTCCGCTTTTATCCCGCGCGCACTGGCCAATCGGGAGCCGGCGCTGGCGCCCCGGAGCCAATCAGCGCGCGGCCGCGGCCCGGCGGGAGATTCGACCGCAGCCCGCCCCTCGTGGGCGGCCCCGGGGCCCCTGCGGGCTCGCGTCACCGGGAGGGCGGACCCGGGCCCCGCCGCCCCGCCGCTGCTTATAAATAGCCGGGGTGGCCTACTGGCCGGCGGCGGTAGGACGATGGAGGTCCCCGGCCGCGCAACCGGAGCCGAGGCTCCCTGGAAGCAGCTCTCTGCAGAGGTAAGCGGAGGTTAGCTGCGCTTCCAGCAGCGGAGCTCAGGCGGGCGTAGACCCTGCGCTCTCCAGGGCAAGGGGGGCACCTGCGTGCCTGCTCCGAAGGCTTCAGCGCCCTAACGGGGGGTGCTTCTGGCCACGGGCAGGCTTCGGCGAGCCTGGTTTCAAGGGCAGAGAAAACCGAAGCTGTGCTCGCATCCCTAGAGAGGGCCACGGTTCCCGACCTGACCCGAGGGTCCCCCATGCGGATGGTCCCCCATGCAGATGGAGGACGGGGAGGATGCAGGAAGGCTGCTGTTTCCTGACCGTGATCCTTGGGCTAGAAACCACCCAGGCAGAACACACGCTCTGATTGTCACTCAACTGTAGTTTCCTAACTAGTTTTCCTGAATTTCAGGCACTGTTCTGGGTTTTTTCGGGTTTTTTTGTTGTTGTTGTTGTTGTTGTTGTTCGTTTGTTTGTTTGTTTGTTTGTTTTCCTGGTTCCTGATACACCCGAGATTCTGATAAATTATGCTTACTACCGCCAAGAAATGCTCTGTCTCTCTGTCTCACACACACACACACACACCTGCACTACCAGGGAACTCTCAAAAACCCACTGCATTGTTACCATACATAACAGGTGTGAAGACGATTGCACTCGGTGCGTGTCAGGGACGACAAGGTGCCCTACAGACACAGATTGTATACATGTAAAGAATGCTGGCCAAGACTCTTGTTCAGTGGGAGGAGGCAGTGACCCACACTTGAAGGGTTAGTTTTACTTCATTTACATGTCTTAAGTCCTTCAACCTTAGGCTGAGACCCAGGAGGGTAAGTGAGTTGTCCAGAGGAAAACAGCCTCTAAGTGTTGTTGGAGCATGGATGGTACTCAACCCATCTGACTCCAGAGCTCAAGACCCTTCCACGAAGCCACCCTGTCTGCAAATTCCCCAGCAAATTCCCCATCTTAGTCTCCACTCTTTCTCCTGGTCTTCGAGCTCCTTATCCAAAATCTGGTTCCTTGTTGCTCTCTGCATTACATCTGAACCTCTTAGCCTAACATCCGAGACCCTCTCCCCCAGCCCCAGCTTCTCTGCCGCACCTCTGTGTCTCAGTAGTCTGGCCCAACAGCATTTCTAAACTGACCTTTGGTTTCTTTGCTGTGACTCCTGCAATCAGAATCCTGCCCCCTCAGGATTCTGGTCAGGGGCTCCTGGATGGCTCAGTCAGTTGAGCGTCCGACTCTTGGTTTCAGCTCAGGTCATGATCTCAAGGTTGTGGGTTCAAGCCCCGTGTCCAGCTCCACACTGACTGGGGGATCTATGTGAGATTTTCTTCCCCTCCCTTTGCCCCTCCCCCTGCTTGTGTGCTCTCTCTCTCTCTCTCTCTCTAAAAATAAATGAATAAACTCTTTTAAAAAAGGATTAGGGGCGCCTTGGTAGCTCAGTGGGTTAAATCTCTACCTGCAGCTCAAGTCGTGATCTCAGGGGGCTGGGATCGAGTCCCACATCGGGCTTTCTGCTCAGCAGGGAGCCTGCTTCCTCCTCTCTCTGCCTACTTGTGATATGTCTCGGTCAAAGAAATAAATAAAATCTTAAAAAAAAAAAAAAAGGATCATGCCTGCTCCGAGAAGATCAACTTTCCCTGCAGTGGCCCCGGCCCCAGCTCCCTAGCCTCCAGCAGCAGGAATGGTGCCTACAGTGGCATTAACCAGGACAGATTTATGGGACCTCATCTCCCCTTTAAGGCTGTCCACTAGTTAATTAAAGCATGACTGTGGCTCTAGGCCACGAGTCTGAGAGCACCCACGTCTGAAGTACCTAATTAATTGATGTTGGGGGGAGAGGGAGGCGTAGGTGACCAGGCTGGAGATGGGAGGGGCTTGAAGGAAATGGACAGCATCAGCCTGAGATATGGGGGGCGGGGGGGCGGCTTCTCAAGGAGGAGAGAAGCATCCAGACTGTTAGGAGGGATGGGGTCACAGTGTGGAGAACAGGGTCTTGTGCAGCCGTCTGTCTGTGTTCCGCAGGAGTTGGAGAATCAGTACTGCCCCAGCAGATGGGTCATCCGACGGGGAGCCGAAGAAACCCTGAAGATGTACACACACCTAGGAGACAAGGGTACTGGGGGCCATCTCCATGGCTGCTGTGGGTGGACTTTGGCAGGTGGCAGTGGTTCAGATTGCGGGGATCAGGGGGAGGCTCTCAGGGCAATTCCCAAAGTCCAGGCGCTGGGCAAACCTTGTCCACTCAGGGCCACTCAGGAGCCCTCACTGCAGGATGGCTGGAACCAGGAAGTGCCCCTGCATGCCAGGATCCACCTCTACTCCGTGCTCAGCCAGCCGTGCCCAGGCACATCAGGTGACGGGCCACAGTGGCGCAGAGAGCCCAAAAGGTCTCCCCCAAACATTCAGTGTTGATGCTATTTGTAAGCAAAGAAGACTTTGGTTTCTTTCAAGAAGTCAGGGCTTGGGACCCTGTAAGCGAGTGGAGGAATCCCGAAATGAATCTTGGTTTCCCCAGACTGAACAGAGCACTTGGATTTGGTGGTTCCGTAGACTGAGATAATCCTTCTGGAAGAACAGGCTCGTGGAGGTTCATTCCAGCACTGACCCGTATTCTCCCTGTCCCAACGGACGTGGAGTGGAGTTGTGTCCTGGCCTCTTCAGAGCCCTCTGCAGGGCCCAGCTCTGTGCCAAACACGTGACCATTTGGTCAATAAGCCAGAGTGTGTGGTGAAACCTACATGAGCTTGTAGAAAAGCCTTTTTTTTTTTTTTTTTAAGATTTTATTCATTTAGGTCACCTGGAGTTCTAGGATCGAGTCCCACATCGGGCTCCCTGATCAGCAGGAATCTGCTTCTCCCTCTGCCCTTCCCCTTGCTTGTGCTCTCTCTCTCTCGCTCTCAAGTAAATGAATAAAATCTTTTAAAAAAGAGATTTTATTCACTTATTTGAGAGGGAGAGAGAGCGGGAGAGAGCACGAGCAGGGAGGAGGGGCAGAGGGAGAAGCAGACTCTCCACTGAGCAGGGAGCCCGACCCAGGCCTCGATCCCAGGACCCTGGGATCATGACCCAAGCCGAAAACAGATGCCCAGATGACTGAACCACCCCGAAAACCTATTTGTCTATCATAATTGTCTTGAGGGAAAGGAGAACTGTCCCCCTTGAGAAAGCGAGTTCCGCATGAGGGTAAGAGCTGAGGAGATCGTGCTGTCCACTGCCCTCAGAGACTCCCATCCATGATTGCTGTCCACACCGTGGACAGCTTTAAGCTCACATTCCACTCACCTTCCTGTTTTCGGTGCTGTAGTTGGCCGGGAGGAGCTGCAGGTGCCACTGACCCATTCCAGGGGTGCAGAACATGAGCCCAAGAACAGGGGGGCCTGAGGGCCCGGGGAATGAACAAGGGCCATGCCCGTGCAGGGCTGGAGCCTGTCTCTACTTAAAATGTTGACATTTTGTTGGCCATGGACATTAGTGTTACTTGATATTTAAAATATATTTGTACATTTACTGCATCTAAATAGTATTTCTCTTTGGGGTGCCTGGATGGCTCAATCGGTTGAGTGTCCAATTCTTTTTTTTTTAATATATTTTTTAAGATTTTATTTATTTATTTGACAGACAGAGATCACAGGTAGGCAGAGAGGCAGGCAGAGAGAGAAGGAGAAGCAGGCTTCCGGCTGAGCAGAGAGCCCGATGCGGGGCTCCATCCCAAGACCCTGAGATCACGACCTGAGCTGAAGGCAGAGGCTTTAACCCACTGAGCCACCCAGGCACCCCGAGTGTCCAATTCTTTATCTCAGCGCAGGTCTTGATCTCAGAGTCCTGAGTTCTGGGCCTACCCTGGGCTCCATGCAGGGCCTACTAAAAAGTAGGGCTCCCCCTACTTTTTAAAAAAGCTCTTCTTTAAAGTAAGTATTATTTATCTTTATATTGGTCAGCTTGGTCTGCACTAACAAAAGGCCATCAAATGGGTGGCTTAAACAGTAGGTATCTATTTCTCACGTTCTGGAGGCTGGGAAGGCCACGATCAGGGTGCTGGCTAGTTTGGTTCCCTGGTGAGAGCCCTTTTCCTGACTTGCCGACAGCTGTCTTGTCCATATGTCCTCACTTGGCAGAGAGAGCAGGAGAGAGAGAGGAAGAGCCCTGGTCTTTCTTCCTCTTCGTTTAAGGCTGCTAATCCCACGACAGGGGCCCCACCCTCATGACCCCATCCAAAGCAAATACCTCCCGGAGGCCTCCAATACCATCACGTTAGGGAGCGACACTTCAACATAGGAATGTTGGGGGACACAAACCTACAGCCCAAAACAATCTTCATTACTGAGTTCATTACTGAGTTTTTCGTGCCACCCCCCGACTCCAATGTTGTCCCCAAAGCAAGGGCCTTCCTCACCTCACCCTGCTTGACGAGCTCATGCAGCTCGTGAGGGGACCCCCTGGCCCCAGGGAGAAAGGAGCAGACTGACCTGGTGGGGCTGGTCAGGCAGCGTCAGGAGGGAGCACTGCCTGGCCTCTGCTGGAGGATCCCCCCAGGCCCTGTCAGTGCTGCCTGTGGCCTTGAGGATTGCCCCACAGTCACACTCACAGGACACGGCAAAGGGACACCAAGCGCTAATAGTGGAAAACTGCTGCCAAGCCAGAAAGCCTCTCCACAAAGGACAGAGAGAAAAAAGAAGACATGTTATTTTTTTTTTTAAAGATTTTTTATTTATTTACTTGACAGACCGAGATCACAAGTAGGCAGAGAGACAGGCAGAAATAGAGGAGGAAGCAGGCTCCCCGCAGAGCAGAGAGCCCGATGCAGGGCTCGATCCCAGGACCCTGGGATCATGACCTGAGCCGAAGGCAGAGGCTTTAACTCACTGAGCCACCCAGGCGCCCCAAGAAGACATGTTATTATTGAACAAGGGATAGCCAAACTGTGACATGCCCCATAGGAGCTGCTAGAGACCCCAGAAAGATACGTCACCCTTTTGTACAGGCCAGCAATATGCCCCATCGCAGACCAGATACATCTGCTCTCAAGATAGAGGGTACCTGTGCTCAAGCCAGAGAGCCTGACAGAGCCCCCTGGTTCTTCCACAATCCACCCAGTACCTAGGGTGGCCCAGGCTTGCAAACTGCCGTTCTCCAGAGGAAAAAGATTACCCATCTCTTCAAGGCAAGAGGTAGTCTTGTAACTTGGCAGCCAGACACCTGCTCCTGCCCTCCCATGGAATCTGGGGGTAGGGGTGCTGGCTTCTGGTCTGGGACAGAAACATTCCTAGCTTGTTTAACTGGCAAGAGAGTTTGTCAGCTTTTAAACATATCTACATATACCTCAAAGGGGTAGAGAGAGGATTTACAAGGAGTTTCCCAACACAAACACTGGAAGAAAAGGGAGGGAGGAAGCTCTCTTTTCCTTTTCTGCACCAGGGAGACTAAAAATAATTCCCCCCCCCCCTTACTTTTGGTTTATATTCACCCTTACAGTCACTGACCTAGTAATTTGCAGTAGGGGAGTGTTCTGCTCTAATGCGTAGTTGACCTTTCTCTGCCTTAAAGACCTGGCCTCGCTAAGGCTGGACACGCAGGACTGCTGAGCGAGCATGGGCAGAGAGAAGGGGGCGGGGAGGGGCGGGTTTTCAGAACTATTTCCTCTGTCAGTAAGTTTAAACTTGTTTTACCGCAACTCTTAGGACTGATACATTGTACACTAAATGAAGGATGGATGCATGCATGGAAGGGTGGATGCATGGGCGGAGGAGCCAGCAGGCAGGCAGGCGGGCAGGTAGAGGTCTGTGCTGAACCGCTGCTTGCGCGCCCTGCCTCTCAGGGGGTCCTGCAGCCTCCAGTCCCCCAAGCCACGCCCTTCTCCAAGAGAACCAATCGCCAATGAGGTGGGTGGAGCCTCGTGGTTGACAGCCTCTGGTGGGGTCCCGACCTCTGAGGTGGGGTCCCGACCTCTGAGGGCCCTTACTACCTTCCAGGAAAGCCAGAGGAAGACTCAAAGGCACAAAAGATACAAGCGCCAGTTTTGTTTGTGCTATACAGTACACGTGACATAAAATGTACCACTTAAACCATTTTTTTTTAAAGATTTCATTTATTTATTTGACAGAGATCACAAGTAGGCAGAGAAGCAGGCAGAGAGAGAGAGGAGGAAGCAGGCTCCCAGCCGAGCAGAGAGCCCGATGCGGGGCTCGATCCCAGGACTCTGAGATCATGACCTGAGACGAAGGCAGAGGCTTTAACCCACTGAGCCACCCAGGTGCCCCAAACCATTTTTTTTTTAAGATTTATTTATTTGACAGAGATCACAAGTAGGCAGAGAGCGGGGGCGGGGGGGGGGGGCAGTGCGAGGGAGCAGGCTCCCTGCTGAGCAGAGAGCCAGACGCGGGGCTCTATTGCAGGACCCCAGGATCATGACCTGAGTCGAAGGCAGATGCTTAATCAACTGAGCCACCTAGGCGCCCTTAAACACTTTAGATTAGAATCACAAATGCAATATATTTGAGTCACTGAAAGTCTCTAATAGATGCATTCCGTTAAGTGGGTCCTATATAGAGGTCTGTGCCCAGTGTGGCACATGGACACACTAGGAGGCTGGTCTGTTCTGGTCATTAGACCTTTTTAAAAATTTTTTATTTATTTGACACAGAGAGCGATCACAAGTAGGCAGAGCGTCAGGCAGAGTAAACGGGGGAAGCAGGCTCCCCACTGAGCAGAGAGCTGGATGCGGGGCTTAAGCTCAGAATCCTGAGATCATGACCTGAGCCGAAGGCAGAGGCTTAACCCACTGAGCCACCCAGGCACCCCTGGTCATTAGACCTTTGCAGGATTCACACCTCAGGCCCTCTGAGCGGTTGGTCACTTGAAGCATTAGGAGTTGGGAAGTCTCCATCCACTCATCCACAGGAGAGGGAGCGGGGACCCACAGCACATAGCACAGCACATCTCTCTCCTAAAAAACTTCCCTTCTCTTGTCCCCTCACTCCAAGGATGGTGGGGGGCCGGTGTGTGGTCAGTAGACATGGTCAGTGATGGCAAACTGGTTTTGCCTGTCCGGCAAAGGCAGCCTGGTCTCTGGTTTTGGCATGGGGAAATGGGGCGTCTACCCTGCTCAAAGCCAAGACCAGTTGTTGGTCTTGGCCTTGAGCAGTCCAGCCAAAATGCCAACTGCCCATTTTAACAGTTTATGTGCACTTGCCCAAACACACTTTATACAAACTATCTCTACACAGTGACTTAGCCCCTTCTGGAGGTCCAGGGTCATCCAACCCAGAGGAGCATTATTTTCCTTTTGGGCCCAGCACCGCGGCCACCAAGGCTGGGGACCTGGGCATCTCTGGGGACGTGCATCCCAAGTTCACATCTCTCCCCACCAATTTCAATATATCGGGAAGATCACCGTAATCTCTGTGCTATTCCTGTTCTGCTCTTTGCATCATGAAATACTTATCCATTTCCTTTTCGATTAATGTGTTTGGGGTCCTACTTATGTAATCTTTGCTATCTCAAGATCATGAAGATCTCTTATGCTCTTTTCCAAGAGCTCTGTTGTCCTCTCTTTCATGTTTAGATAGTCCATCGGGAACTAATCTGGCATGGCGTGAGGTAGGGATCAAGAAACTTTTTTTTTTTTTTTCCATTTGGATATTTGGTTAAGCCAGTACTGCTTGTTGAAATATTTGTTTATCACACAATTTTCTTTTTTAAGATTTTTTTCTCGGGGCACCTGGGTGGCTCAGTGGGTTAAAGCCTCTGCTTTCAGCTCAGGTCATGATCCCAGGGTCTTGGGATCAAGCCCCGCATCGGGCTCTCTGCTTGGCAGGGAGCCTGCTTCCTCCTCTCTCTCTGCCTGCCTCTCTGCCTGCTTGTGGTCTCTATCTGTCAAATAAATAAATAAAATCTTTTAAAAAATAAATAAATAAATAAACTTAAAAAAAAATAAGATTTTTTTCTCTTTATTCATTTGAATCCAAGAGAGACAGAGAGAACATAGACAGGGGAGAGGGAGAAGCAGGCTTCCCACTGAGCAGCGAGCCCAATGTGGTGCTCGATCCTAAGACCCTAGGATCATGATCCGAGCCAAAGGCAGATGGTCAACCATCTGAGTCACCCAGGTGCTCCTATCACACAATTTTCTTTTAATTTTTTTACTACCTATCAAGTCCTGGGTATACAGTGGTGGGCAAAGCAAAGCCCTTGTCTTCAGGGTGAAGGCAACAGACAGACAGAAAAAACAGCAAAAAGTATATCAAGAGTGGTGAATGCCAGACTCTATGACAAAGCCGAGAAGGGGGATAGGCCATAATGTCTCCGAGCAGCTTTCTATTTTCATAGGTCACTGAGGCTATTATAAATGCCATTACTGTGGGTGTCTTTAAAACAAGTCTTTGGGAATATATCTGATCATTTCCTTAAAAAACTGTGTGGATAGGGACTTAGGAATCAAGGAATACAATCTTCTTGGGCTTTGATACCTATTTCCAAACCGTCTTTCAGAAGATCTTACCAATTTACACTCTCCAGTGCCCAGTGTTGGAGGGAGCTAGGCTGCCCGCATTTCACTGATTTGGGGAGAGAGCACTTGGGGGAAGGCATGAATATACAGACTCCCCTCTCACCCCACCCCTTCACCTCTGTTATTTATTTCCCTAACAATGCCCCTTCTCCTTTTTTTCTTCTCCACCCAAGTCCTTGCCAATTTCCACATCATTCTCACCTCCCCTCCTGGCACCCAATTACATATCCATATTGTTTTATTATCTATTTACTTGAAGTGAGATTAAATACTTTATTTCTTTGAGAGAAAAAGAGAGAGCACTTGAGCAGGGGGGAGAAAAGGGCAGGGAGAGGGAGAGAGAATCTGAACCAGACTCCAGACTGAGCGCAGACCCGACGCGGGGCTCGATCCCGCCACTGTGAGATCGTGACCCGAGGCAAGATCAAGAGTCCTACGCTTCACCAGCTGAGCCCCCCAGGCACCCCTATTTGAAGTGAGTTTATATATTGCTTCCCTAGAAGATTGCTTTTCAAAAGACTTGGACAAGTCGACACTTCCTGGAGCACGACGCAAAGGGTCATGGCCGCAAAAACCCCGTAATGAAGCAGTGGACAGAGTGCGCCCTTCAGAACCATGACGCCCTTCCAGACAGACCTTGGCAGACCTTATCGGTCCCACGTGGGTGGGCCAGTCTGCTGTCGTTGCAACTGACCACACACACCCACGTGATGCTTGAGAACCCAGCTCAGATGATTTGAGGACTTGGGGAAGCATCGTTGGAGGCAGACAGTGACAGCTAGAACTGACCGGTGCACCCCAAGGGGCTTTCAGCAGAAAAGATTCTGCCTTAAATGATAGAGAAATGATACAGATTGTGCTGACGGCGACTTGTCCGTTTCTCGAGACAGCCACCAAGAAGGTCCGGGCCACCAGGAAGAGCCTGCTGCATGTCCCCTACGGGGATGGCGAAGGGGAGAAACTGGACATCTACTTTCCTGGAGAAGTGGCTGCTGAAGGTAGGCCATCAGGAGGGCTGTCCCTGGGCAGGTCTAGGCTGGCCTGGCCACCTGGGCTCAGCCTCCATGCCTTTGTCTGTCTTTACAGGCTTGCCTTTCTGTCTGTTCCTTCACGGAGGCTACTGGCAGAGTGGAAGGTGAGTCGGGGTCTGGATGAGCAGGATCTGGAGATTCTTCTTGCCCTGGTGTAGCAGTTCCTTTGGCTGCTGCAACAGATAACTGCACACTTGCTGGCTTATCACTGAAACACATTCTCTTCCGGTTCCAGCGGCCAGAAGTCTGAGCTCGGGGTGCGTGCAGCACCCTGCTCCATTCCTAGGCTCCAGGGAGAACCTGCTCCCGCCTCCTCCAGCTTCTGGGGGGTTCTTGGGTTTCGTTGGCTGTGGTCGCCTCAGTTCCGTCTCTGCCTCCGTTCTCACTGGGCTTCCGCGGTGTCTGTGTGTCTGTGTCTCAGATCTCCCCCAACCTTTCTCTCTTATAACATCACCCATTGTAGGATTGAGGTCCATCCTAAATCATGGATGACCTCCCCTCGGGGTCCCTAATGACAGCTCTGTACACTGTGTGGCCGTATTCCCAGGTGCTGGGCTTAGGACATGGACCTGTCTTTTGAGGGAACATGACTTAACCCACTGTACCCGGGGAGAAGTACGTTCAAGCTACTCGCAGTCAAAGGGGAAACCGCAGTGACTAACCCTCCTGGCCTGTGTGGGACTGAGGGGTTTCCCAGACATGAGGCTTTTGGCGGGAGAGCCCCCGGGGAACCCAGGTCAGCTCATCACCATACGATAAGCAGAGGCATACTTGAGATCTTCAAGGACACTGTTGTTCCCTAGGATCTCACTAAGGAGTTTCCTGCTACAGGATCTATGACCCTTCAAGCATAGACATCTTTGCAGCTGAATTTATGGCTTTACCCATTGTCCCACAAAGCTCTCTGTGCATCTGATCTTCATTTCTCAAAGACAGCACCTACGAGAAAGTAGATGTCCCCATTTTACAGATGAGGAAAGCAGACTTAGAGGTTAAGTAAAGCCCCCAGGGTTTCAGAGCTAGCAGGTGATAAGGTAAGGACCGCGCCTACCTTCTTCCTTATACTACACAGGACCAGAGAGGGCTGGAGCCCTGGGTGGACACAAAACGGGAAGGAGCCTGGTTGGTGGCCAAGGTTCCTCCATTATCACATGTCTGTCTCTTTCCTCAGTAAGGACATGTCAGCCTTCATGGTCGAGCCACTGACGGCACGGGGAGTGGCCGTGGTAGTCGTGTCTTATGACATTGCCCCCAAAGGTAATGAGGATGGTCCTAGGGGTTTGAAGGCTGCTGGGCTTTGGAGGGGAGGGAGCCACCCGCCATGGACCCTGACCCCACTCCTGCTCTGTGTGCAGGAACCCTGGACCAGATGATAGACCAGGTGACTCGGAGCATCGCATTTGTGCAGAGGAAATATCCGTGCAATGAGTGGGTGTCCCTGCAGATCTTCCTTTTGTCAGACAATGCAGGAGGATGGTGGGTTTAGTACCTTGGGAGCAGTGCAGCTGCCTCCTCCGGGCTGTGGAGCAGAAGGCAAATCGGAAGCCTCTGGTACTGGTCCGATGCACTCAGGAAACTGAAGGCAGATTTGGCTCTCTTCTCTGACCCAACCCAGGGGACTTTACCTTTGTGGACACTCAGCAGGGGCCCACCTGGCTGCCATGATGCTCCTGGCCAACTGGACCAAGCACGGAGTCACACCCAACCTCAAAGGTTTTCACGGGACTGCAGGTCTGGCTGGGCAGCCTTCGCCCTCCTCGGGTGGTCGACACCGGCTGCCCCAAATCCCAGCAGCCACAGAGGGCTTGACCTGCGGGCTCTGAGCCCTGTGAGACAGGCTTGCTTTGCTTCTCTCTCCCTACCGTGGTCTTGCCCCTTTGGTCCTGGAGGCTGGGCTGGCCCCATAATGCTCCCCCCTACCCTCCGGGTCTGCTTGAGGCCTGGCTTGGTGGAGCCTCGGCCCCACCTGCAGCCTGACCCTCTGACTCTTCTTCCCCTTCACAGGTTTTTTCCTGGTAAGTGGGATCTATGACCTGGAGCCCATCGTGCACACCACTCAGAACGCCCCTCTCCTCCTGACTCCGTGAGTCATTTGCCCCCTCGTCCCGGAGCTGAGGGGGACCCTCCCAGGAGGGCCCGGGGTGAACTGCAGTCTCCTCTCTGCCCTGACCCATGCCTACCCCTTTCATCAGGGAGGACGCTCGGAGGAACAGCCCCCAGCTGCTCCTGGAGGAGGCCTTGGCTCGGCCCTCGGGTCCAGCCTGCCGCATGCTGGTGACTGTGGGCCAACACGACTCCCCTGAATTCCACCGACAGTCTAGAGAGTTTTTTCAGGTACCCGCAGCTCCCCGCCTCTGGCCAGAGGTTGAGGGTCCTGTCCTCCTATTACCTTCCTCTTTGCTTCACCCCAAGGGACCCCAAGACCCTGAGCCATTTATCCAACAAATACTTAGCGAGCACCTGGCACGTGGCAGGCGCGGGGTGACGCTCCCCCACGCTCCCCCGCCTGCCGCCTCTTGACTCCTTTCTTCACCCAGACGCTGCGCCGGGGAGGGTGGGATGCCTCGTTTGAAGAAATCCATGACGTGGATCATTTTGAAATCATCTGGAGCCTAACCCAGCAGGACTTCGTGCTCACCCAGGTGGGGCACAGCCTTTCACCTGGGGAGTGTGGTTCCCACAGGAGAGGTGGGGCGGGGGCGGGGGTGGCGCACAGGGGATCTTTGGCCTCCAGGGGGCTGGGGTCCTGATGGTAGGAACCCAGAACCCCCCACCCCCCACTGCCCCAGGGGATCTGCAGAGTCTGCTCCTGGGCACGAAGGTGGGAGCTGCCTGGGGCTTGGTGGGGATGGGGGGGGGGCGGGGGCATCGCTCTGGTGCAAGGAAAGAATTCGCGTGTGTGTAAGCAAACAGCAAAGCCAGCTCCAGGTAGGCGAGGATGGAGGGGTCTGGTTCATAAACGTTCATTACAATTTTCACATGGAGACTCCTGTTTGTTTATTTATTTATTTATTTATTTATTTATTTATTTATTTTTAAAGATTTTATTTGACAGAGAGAGATCACAAGTAGGCAGAGAGGCAGGCAGAGAGAGAGGAGGAGGAAACAGGCTCCCTGCTGAGCAGAGAGCCCGATGAGGGACTCGATCCCAGGATCCTGAGACCATGACCTGAGCCGAAGGCAGCGGCTTAAACCACTGAGCCACCCAGGCGCCCCTGTTTATTTATTTTTATTTGTTTTAAAGATTTGCATTTATTTATTGATTTGACAGAGGGAAAGAGGCAGCGAAAGAGGGAACACAAGCAGGGGGAGTGAGAGAGGGAGACGCAGGCCTCCCGCTGAGCAGGGAGCCCGATGGGGGGGCTCGATCCCAGGACCCTGGGATCATGACCTGAGCCAAAGGCAGATGCCTAACCACTGTCCAGGGGCGCCCGGCTGGCTCAGCTGGTGGAGCGCATGACTCTTGATCTCGGGGTCGTGGAGTTGGAGCTCCACGTTGGGTGTAAAGATGGCTTAAAAATAAAATATTTGGGGGTGCCTGGGTGGCTCAGTGGGTTAAGCCGCTGCCTTCGGCTCGGGTCATGATCTCAGAGTCCTGGGATCGAGTCCTGCGTCAGGCTCTCTGCTCAGCAGAGAGCCTGCTTTCCTCTCTCTCTCTCTGCCTGCCTCTCCATCTACTTGTGATTTCTCTCTGTCATTATTAAAAATAAAATCTTAAAAAAAAATAATAAAAATAAAATATTTGAAAAATAATCAAATATTACAATTTTAATGTGGAGAATTCTTCTAAAAGCCAAAGAGAAAACTGGCGAAAATATTTGTCACAGATTTGGCAGATAAAAAATTACCACTTCTGTTCCCCACACCCCCAGCCCAGGAAAGTGGGCGTGTCATTAGCGTCGCTTATTAATCAGCTGCCGCCTCAATAAGGCTTCTTTTCTTTATTAAGATTTTATTTGCTTATTTGACAGAGAGAGACACAGCGAGAGAGAGAACACAAGCAGGGGGACTGGGAGAGGGAGAAGCAGGCTTCCTGCCAGGCAGGGAGCCTGATGTGGGGCTCCATCCCAGGGTTGAGCCGAAAGCAGATGCTTAACAAACTGAGCCCCACAGGTGCCCTTCAGTAAGGGTTGTTTTTTTTTTTTTAAAGATTTTTTTTTTTTTTTTTATTTGACAGAACACAAGTAGGCAGAGAGGCAGGCAGAGAGAGAGGAGGAAGCAGGCTCCCTGCTGAGCAGAGAGCCCGATGTGGGACTCGATCCCAGGACCCTGAGATCATGACCTGAGCCGAAGGCAGAGGCTTAACCCACTGAGCCACCCAGGCGCCCTCAGTAAGGGTTTTTATAGTATTCTGTTTAAACTCACATAGTTAATATTCTTACTATATAAAGAACACTTTCAAATCAATAAGAACAGTTTTTATTTCTATTTAGGAATAGATTATAAATAGAAAACAATGGATAAAGAATAAGAGATGATTTTTTTAAAGATTTTATTTATTTATTTGACAGACAGAGACCATAGTAGGCAGAGAGGCAGGCAGAGAGAGGAAGGGAAGCAGGCTCCCTGCTGAGAGAAAGCCCAATGCGGGGCTCGATCCCAGGACCCTGGGATCATGACCTGAGCCGAAGACAGAGGCTTTAACCCACTGAGCCACCCAGGCAGCCCTAAGAGATGATTTTTTAAAAGATTTTATTTATTTGTCAGAGAGAGGGAGAGAGCGCAAGCAGAGGGAGAAGCAGGGAGCTGAGCAGGGAGCCCGATGCGGGACTCAATCCCAGGATTCTGGGATCATGACCAGAGCCGAAGGCTGAGCCACCAACTGAGCCAGCCCAGGCACCCCAAGAACAGGGGATAATTTTTTTAAAGATTATTTATTTATTTATTTGACAGAGATCACAGGTAGGCAGAGAGGCATGCAGAGAGAGAGGAGGAAGCAGGCTCCCTGCCGAGTCAGAGAGCTGGATGTGGGGCTCGATCCCGGGACCCAGGGATCATGACCTGAGCTGAAGGCAGAGGCTTTAACCCACTGAGCCACCCAGGTGCCCCAGAACAGGGGATAATTTAAGAAAAAATGTACATGGCTAATAAACGTGGGTGGAAAATTAAATTATGCTAGTGATCATAGAAATGTCACTTAAAAGCCCAGTCCTTGAAGCACCTGGGTGGCTCAGTTGGTTAAAGCCTCTGCCTTTGGCTCAGGTCATGATCTCAGGGTCCTGGGATCGAGTCCCACATCGGGCTCTCTGCTCAGCAGGGAGCCTGCTTCTCCCTCTCTCTGCCTGCCTCTCTGCCTACTTGTGATCTCTCTCTGTGTCAAATAAATAAACAAAATCAAAAAAAAAAAAAAAAGAAAAAGCCCAGTCCTTTCCCACCTGTCATGGAAAATATTCTAATGATAATTATGTCCAGCCCTGCTGGAGAGGTTGGGAAGGGGCTCCTCTCCAGTTCTGCCCTTGGGAGCACATTCTGGTGACAAGAATCCAAACCCAAAGGCCCAGGAATTCTGTTGCTTGGAATTTCTCTTCAGGATAATCAAGAAATACAAAAAGGTAGTCTTCCCAGCTTTATGAATATTCAAAACTTAGAAACAGCCCACACATCCCAGTGAGTTGGAATTATGACATAATTTGGTAACAGAAGGAAGTTTGCGAAAATAAGTTAGGATACATCAAATTGTTTCAGATGTGAGAGCCAAAGCACAAGAAAGGAGTGAGCCAACATATTTCCAGTTTCATAATACATAGGCAGCTAGACCCCGGGAGGCACGGGCATGCTTGTGCAAAAAAACAAGTACCAGTGGTGTGACAGGTGCATTTAAAAAATTCATTTCTGCGTTGGCTAACACGAACATGCATTACTTTTTTTTTTTTTTTTTAATGGGGGAAGAACAAACACTCATAAGTGACATCTCTTGAAAAATCTAAGAAATACACATTTCAGGTTTTGGAGGCCGTCCAGTCTCTGACACAGCTACCCAATGCTGCCACTGTAGTACATATAGAAGCTGCCACGACCATTCATAAATACTGAACATGGTGGCTGTGTGCCAATAAAACTTTATTCGTACGGACATTTGACTCTTACATAATTTTTACATGTCAGGAAATAATATTATGTTTCGATCTTTTTTCAGCCATTTAAAAATGGAAAGCCAGGGACACCCAGCTGGCTCAGTCGGTGGAACAGGCGGCTCTTGATCTCAGGGTTGGAGTTCCAGCCCCACGCTGAGTGTAGAGATTACTTAGAATTTGGCACTGGAGACTTTTAATTAATCAACTTTAATTAATTAACTAAAAACCTGATTAGTTAATTTCATAAAAATGTAAAGCCATTCTTAGCTCGTGGGTCCAGAAAGCACATCTCGAGCAAGGTAAGTCTACGAATGGCTGGGGGGTTATTTAGGACACTTCAGAGGACAGATGGGACTGAGCTGTCGTTGTAAGTTACTGCGCTGTGCTCAGGAATGCAGTCTGTTTCTTTCACCGGATTCTGGAGAGAGAGCCGCACAAGAGCCGCTCTGAACCTGGGGGTCTTGGGTCTTGTCTTCCTGCTGCAGATGATTTTAAGCACAATCCTTCGGGAGCTCTAACACCGCTGGAGTGTGGCCCCTGCCACCGATGATGAAGGTCCTCCACAGACCCCACGCTTCCCCTTCCTGCCAGCAACCCCCTCTCTGTGCCCAGGAGCACCTCCGTTTGCTCCCAACGCCACTGCAAATCTCCCTCCCCGCTGGCCTGGGTGGAGGGGTTCCAGGGAAGGTCCAGCCCAGTCAACACTACGATCCCCAAGCCACCTGGGCCGCTGCCTGCCAAGATGGTGTGACAAATATGACAATGCCTGGCAATCAGTAGACTTAGCTCCAGTTGAAACTCTGCTGACCTTTTTGTAAGAGCTCAAAAACCAGTCTGTTCTCTTTTATGGCATTCTTTTGACCCATCTGTCCTGTCTTGAGGCTTTCCCTAAGCTCCAGGGACATAGCCCAGGGGCTGACCCCTCCGTGAGGGGACAAGGACATCCACAGCCAGGTCAAGATTCCTCTGCGCCCCACCCAGGGGTGTGCACAGTTCCCAAGCAGCCAGCTGAGTCCACCCACCACCCTCCCCTCCCCAGCAACCCCCCTCTATCCTAAAGAGCTAGGATCCCCTGTGTGATGGGGTGTCACAAAAACGGAGACTAGCCTAGATAGTCATCAGTTAGGGATAAGAACATCCAAACCCCCAGCAGCCGAACACGATGTAGCCATAAGAAAGAGACATGTTTACCGGGTGGGAAATCCCCCCAAAATATTGTTACATGATAAAACCAAGATGCTTGCTTAATTACAACTTAGTACCATCTCAAGGACTTTAAACAATACACCCCCACAAAAAGACGTTTTTCTCTGTGTGCTCACGTGTGTGATGCAGAGGACAGATCCTGGTGGACCCATACTAAACCCTCTGCTCCCCTCCAGGGAGGGAGGTGTTTTCGCTAAATTTGTATTCTCTGACGCTGGAGCTGAGAAGGTGATGAATATTTAAACGTAGTATGTAATCGGAAGTGCTGAAATACTCAAAAAGCTTTCAGGAGGCAGGCAAGTGAGAAGGACATTATAGACGGTAACTTGAATCTATCCCAGACCTGCAAAGGACATGACTCACAGACTGTAGGACTTCCGTCTGACATCTGCAACCAGTTCTGAGACTGAGACCCCTCCCAGCTGCTGGAGGGGGCCCCCCATGGCACACCTAGGTTAGGAACTGCCCCCTTAGGTTACACCCTGATGAGATAAAATGTCTTAAAATATGCAAAAGACAGAACAGAAAGGAGTTCACCCCCTTGCGATCCTATTTTCATTAAAAAAAAAAAAAGTTTATATAAATGGGGTGCCTGGGTGGCTCAGTGGGTTAAGCATCTACCTTCAGCTCAGGTCATGATCCCGGGGTCCTGGGATGGAGCCCCACCTCGGGCTCTCTGCTCAGCGGGGAGCCTGCTTCTGCTTCTCCCTCTCCCTCTGCCTGCCACTCCCCCTGCCTGTGATTTGTCTGTCAAATAAATAAATATAATCTTTAAAAATAAATAAACATTGTAATTTAATATATGATTTACATTAAATATGCTGTGGACTGGACAACTATTTTTACGGCTTTCTAAACAATGGCTTCATGATTTCTTTTTTTTTTGTAACTAGACGAAAGACACGGTGCTCTGTTTCAGGCGTACACTGTAATGGCTCAGGGTTCGTCTCGAGAAGTGTGCTCTTAATCCCCTTCATCTGTTTCGCCCATTCCCTCCCACCCCCGCACCTACCTTCTAGCAACCCCTGGTTTGTGCTTCCTACGTAAGAGTGTGGCTTTTTCATTTGTCTTTTTCCTCCTCCTTTGTCTGTTTCTTCAACTCCCCATGTGAGTGGAATCTTATGCTTTTGTCGTTCTCTGTTGGACTTATTTTACTTAGCCTGATACCCTCTCGGTCGTCACAATAGCAAGGTCTCCTCCCCTCTGTGACTGAGTGATACGTCGCTGTATGCGTGTACCACACCTTCTCTACCCATCCATCAGTCCGTGGGCACTTGGGCTGAGTCCGTATCTTGCTGTTACAAACCACGCCCAGTAAACCTCAGGGGGGACGCATCTTTTCGAATGAGAGTTTCATTTCCTCTGGGTAAATATGCAGCAGTGGAATTGCCAGATCATACGTGTTTCTATTTTAATTTTTTGAGGACACAACATACTGTTTCCCACAGTGGCTGCGCCAGTCTGCCTTCCCACAGGCAGCGCCCGACGGCTCCTGTTTCTCCGCACCCTCCCCAACGCTGCTCACATTTTGTGCTTTTTTATGGTAGCCATTCTGACAGGTGTGAGGCGAGATCTCGGTGTGGCTTTGATTTGCATTTCCCCAGCAATGAGATGCTGAGCACTTTTTCATGTGTCTGTTGGCCATCTGTGTGTCTTCTTTGGAAAAATGTCTACTCAGTTCCACTGCCCAAATAGTTCATTGTTTCATTGAACATTGTTTCATTGAACATTGTTTCATTGTCAGCTCAGAGTTTCACTGAACTCTTGGGGGGTTTTTTGGTGTTGAGTTGTATAAGCTCATTATAACGATAACTTTTTTTTTTTAAAGATTTTATTTATTTATTTGACAGACAGAGATCACAAGCAGACGGAGAGGCAGGCAGAGAGAGAGGGAAGCAGGCTCCCTGCTGAGCAGCGAGCCTGATGCGGGACTCGATCCCAGGACCCTGAGACCATGACCTGAACCGAAGCAGAGGCTTTAACCCACTGAGCCACCCAGGCGCCCCAAGATAACGTTAAATTATAAAAATAATGTTAAATTCCCTGATTTTGACAATTTTGCTGTGGTTATATGAAAGATGGAAGTAGGTAGGGGTAAAGAGGCAAAATGCCTTCACCTTACTCTTAAATTGCTCAGATAAAAAATATGCATATAGGGATGCCTGGGTGGCTCAGTTGGTTGGACGACTGCCTTTGGCTCAGGTCATGATCCCGGAGTCCCGGGATCGAGTCCCGCATTGGGCTCCCAGCTGCATGGGGAGTCTGCTTCTCCCTCTCACCTTCGCCTCGCTCATGCTCTCTCTCACTGTCTCTCTCTCTCAAATAAATAAATAAAATCTTTTAAAAAATATGCATATATACACATACTATATATATATATTCTATTTTCTCTCTATATGTACATGCGTCATGTAAACAGAAAATCTGGATAGAGTACACATCAGTATTCCTTGTACCGTTCTTGTAAGCTTTCTGTAATTTAAAACGATACAGTAAAGAGGCACTTGGCTGGCTTAGTCAGCAGAACATGCAACTATTGATCTCAGGGTTGTAAATTCAAGCCCCTCCTTGGGTGTAGCGATTACTTAAAAATAAAATCTTTAGTAGTAATCATCATCATAATAAAATGATACAATAAAAAGTTTCCAGGGGCACCTGGCTGGCTCAGTCAGTAGAGTGTGGTAGAGAATGGGATTCTTTTTTTTTTTAAGATTCTTTTTTTTATTTATTTGACAGAGATTGACACAGCAAGAGAGGGAACACAAGCAGGGGGAGTGGGAGAGGGAGAAGCGAGCTTCCCAGAGAGCAGGGAGCCCGATGTGGGGCTCGATCCCAGGACCCTGGGATCATGACCTGAGCCGAAGGTACACACCCAACAAGGGCGCCACCCAGGCGCCCCTAAGCATGGGATTCTTTTTTTTTTTTTTTAAAGATTTTATTTATTTGACAGACAGAGATCACAAGTAGGCAGACAGGCAGGCAGAGAGAGAGAGAGAGAGAGAGAGGAGGAAGCAGGCTCCCCGCAGAGCAGAAAGCCCGATGTGGGACTCCATCCCAGGACCCTGAGACCACGACCCGAGCCGAAGGCAGCGGCTTAACTCACTGAGCCACCCAGGCGCCCCTAAGCATGGGATTCTTAATCTCAAGGTTGTGAGTTCAAGTCTCACGATGGCTGTGGATCCTATTTAACTAAAAAAGAAGTGGTTTCCAAAATGTTGTGACACTGAAAGAATGGAAGCCAGCAGACTGCGTGGGGTTGGAGCATTGAGAAGTCCTCTTATTTCTGGCCCACGGATGTGAGAGGTGCCACTCAGCCACCCCTGCAGCTTGGGAAGTGACTTCAGAACACCCTGTTCCTGACACAGATGGAGGACACACAGTTTTCCCTGTAGGCTGCGGGATTTGCCGTTGCTGGGACACCACTTTGAGGAGGGAAGGGGGGTGTTTGCTCTGAGGTCAGCCTCACCCATCCTCTCTGTCCTGCCCTTTCTCTCCCACAATTGTCATTGCTGTCTCCCTCCACGCCCCCCCACCCCAGGTCTGTGAGGTCAGTGATGCCCTCAGGGACTTAGAATTCTGTCTCCGGCTCTTAGTCCTTCAAGCTCTCCTGAAGCTTTTGTGTGGCCTTGAAGCCCTCTAGAATTCTCCTTTCTGACTCTGTGGAGCAGGTGGGGGCGACGGCTGCCGTCTGTGGCTGCCGAGCACCCGGGAGCTGCTCCAGGCTCTCTTCCTGGCGTTGGTTTCACTCCCTGCCCTTTCCGGACTCTACCAGTGACTCTGGGGCTCCATTTATTCATCTGTTAAAAAAAATCCAGCTGGAGCAGGAACAGGGAGACAGACCCACGGGCAGAACTGAGACTGAGAGAGACCCCAGAGATGGGTCCCAGCACATGGGGGGAGTTTACGAAGTGACAAAAGTGGTGTTTCAGGGGCACCTGGGTGGCTCAGTTGGTGAAGCCTCTGTCTTCGGCTCAGGTCGTGATCTCTGGGTCCTGGGATCCAGCCCTGCATTGGGCTCCCTGCTCAGCGGGGAGTCTGCTTCTCGCTCTTCCTCCACCTACTGCTCCCCCTGGCTTGTGCTGTGTGTGTTAAATAAATAAATAAAATCTTAAAAAAAAAAAAAAAAGTGGTGTCTCAAACCTGCCTTCCTTCAAAGCTGCTATCAAACAGTGTAGAGTCAGCTGGCCAGATCTTGGCAAACAGGGGCACTTGGGTGGCTCAGTGGATTAAGCCTCTGCTCAGGTCATGGTATCAGGGTCCGGGGATTGAGCCCTGCATCAGGCTCTCTGCTCCACGGGGAGCCTGCTTCCTCCTCTCTCTCTGCCTGCCTCTCTACCTACTTGCGATCTCTGTCTCTCTGCCAAATAAACAAATAAAATCTTAGAAAGAAAGAAAAAAGAAAAAATACACCACAAAGTCCAAAAAACAACAAACCGGGCCAAGGTCGAGGAAGACAAGAGGAATGAGGTTAAGTGCCTTTTGTATAAAAACTCACCAGACAATAGGAAAAATGTCAATAACCAAACAGCTAAGTGGGTAAAGACAGGAATGGGCCATTCACAAGCAAGACTTGATCCGTCTTTTAATCTGAGAGATACAAGTTAAAACAAGCACATACCTTTCTGCATTCTTGCAAGTGCAAAGATCAAAAAGTCTGCTTCGGCTCAGTGGGGTGAGAAGACCAGAAGTCTGGGGGGTGGGGGTTAGCTCAGGTTAACTAACCAGGGAGACCTTGACCAGGATATTTAGCAGGCACAGGCCCGATACAGGCTGCCCCCCTCCCACCTCCGGGTGGGTCTCTGTCCCTGTGTCCTCCCTGCTGTTCCACGAGATTGCTCAGTTTTCTCGTCCTTTCCTGCGCGCGAAGCGGCTCACCCAGCCCTCGAGGACCGCAGCCGGTGGAAATGCACAAAACTAACAAGGGCCAGCACGGACACCAGCCTCAGGGGGCTTCTGGCTACTCTATATAGATGTTAAAAATGGGACCCTAGAGAGTAGGAACTTGGCACAAATAATGCAGAAGAATCAAAACGGCAGAAGCTGTTATCGGTAAAATTTGATACAGCCGAAAGCTGATCTATGAGTTAAATATCTGTTACAGAATCTTATGGGAAAGGGAGTGTTTAATGAGCACAGGCTTAACGTAAGTGTGCTCGACGGCGGCCACTCCTTGAACTCACCCCGGGGACGTCAGAGCAGCCTCAACGCCTCTTCCCACCGGTCTTCGTAAGCCGTCGGGGAAACGCTGAGTATGGGAAGGGGCGGGAGCGAGGGGGCGCGCTCGGTGCGCCGCGAGTAGCGGAGCCGCGCGGCGGGAGGACTACAACTCCCAGCACACCCCGCGCCGCCCAGCCTTGCCTTCCCAGAATGCCGCGGGCGCAGCGCGGTGGGGCAGCGCGTTCCCGACCTGCCCCGCGCCGGCCGCCAACCGCCGGATTTGAATCGAGTCGGCGCTCGGCGCCTGCGGCGGCGGGATGGGCGCTTCGTCGTTGCCCCCCGCCTGGCAGCTCTACCTCAAGGACCACCGCGTCTCTACGTTCAAGAACTGGCCGTTCCTGGAGGGCTGCGCCTGCACCCCGGAGCGGGTGAGTCCGCCTGGCCTCCCTGGGCCCCAGGCCCGCCCCTCCCCGGAGCCCTGACGCGGCCCCGGGGTGACCGGGTCCGGCCGTGGGCTCCCGGCCCCGTGAAGCCCCTGCCCCCGTGGGCTCCCGAATCCTGAGCGACTCCGCTCTCGGTGGGCTCCCGGGCCCGGGGTGACCCCTTCCCTCAGTGGGCTCCCGGCCGGGGCTACCTCCCGCCACGGGCTCCTGGGCCCCCAGATGACCCCGCCCGCTGTGGGCTCCCGGCCGGGGCGACCCCTCTGCTGCGGGCTCCTGGACCCCCAGACGACCCCGCCCTCGGTGGGCTCCCGGGCCCCCCTCTCCCCGTGGGCTTCCAGACCCCGGGACGACCCCTCCAGCGGTGGGCTCCCGGGCCCGGGGTGACCCCTTCCCTCAGTGGGCTCCCGGCCGGGGCTACCTCCCGCTACGGGCTCCTGGACCCCCAGACGACCCCGCCCCCTGTGGGCTCCCGGCCGGGGCGACCCCTCCCTCCCTGGGCTCTGGGATCCTAGAGCTCCTCGCGGGGCCTGAGCCCGCGCTCTCCCCTGCAGATGGCCGAGGCCGGCTTCATCCACTGTCCCACTGAGAACGAGCCCGACTTGGCCCAGTGCTTCTTCTGCTTCAAGGAGCTGGAAGGCTGGGAGCCGGATGATGACCCTATGTAAGTCCCCCAGGCCAGCCTCGCTGGGCTTCCAGGGCGCCCCGCTGCGAGCTGGGCCTGAGAAAACCATGCGAATGTCCCAGAGACTCGGTGGGGGAGCGGCTGCGGCTTTTGCAGCTCGTGTTGTGCCCCTGTGACGGCCAAGGGACGGATTTCTGTGCCGGTGCCCAGCGGCGCTTAGGCCTTTTCCGACCGGACTTGGCCCGACGTCCTCCAGCGCAGAGGCTGAAGGACGGCGCGTTCTTGGAGGACTGTCCTTGACGCCTGTCGGGTCTGGCCCGTGGGGGAGTGGAGCCTGCGGGTTGAGCGGGTGTCGGGTGCTTTCCCAGCTGGAGGCTTCAGATCGGAAGTGTCCCGGAGCTGCCACTCACGCCAGAGAAGACACTCCCAAGGGGTACCCTGCCGGCGTTTAGGGGTTTGTTCTTTAAGGCATCTAGAGCCGTTTCTTTTAATTCCGTGTGTGTGTTGGCACGGACCCTGATGGCTGTCCGGCATGAGACCCCACCTCCTTCTCTGGCTTTTGCCCCCGTTCACACCCCGTTGGGGCCACAGCGTTAGTATTTCCTGTAGAGAATCCCCCACGCTGTCTCTTCTTGGCCAGAAGAGAGTTGCTTTTCCCTGATGTGCTTGCTCTTATGACCCAGTCTCTCTCTCTCTTTTTTTTTTTTTTTTAATATTTTATGTATTCCCTTGACAGGGAGAGAGCAGAAGCAGGGGCAGTGGCAGGCAGAGGGAGAGGGAGAAGCAGGCTCCCCACTGGGCAGGGAGCCCGATGCGGGGCCCGATCCCGGGATGCTCAGCCGACTAAGCCACCAGGTGCCCTCGTGACCCATTCTTGACTGGGCTGGCATGGTGCGCGTGCCGGGATCGCTGAGGGAGTACCCCTTGTAATCCTGGGAGTGAATTTCTCAGTGCCGGAGCACGTTCAGACGTCCATCCTATCGGCTGTCCTCTGGGGCTTGGTGCGGCTGTGTGTTCATTCCGGTGCTGTTCCGCTCACACTGCTGTCCTCTACGCAGGGGTAATTCGCAGGGCAGACAGTGAGGCCGGGGAGTTCCCCGGAGAAGCCTGGCCCGCGAGCAGATCCTGTAACAATTCCAGGGAAATGGGGGAGATTACTTCACACAGTTCCTTCCTCGAGGGTTTTAGAGGGTCTTGAGGTGTGCTGCCCCTGCCCTTATGTACCACTTTTCCTGCTAATTGCTGCAGGACTCCAGAAAAATCCCCTCAGCCCTAAGCGCAGTGGGAGATGCCCCGAGAGAGGGCAGGCCGGGCGTGGGCTGTGGGAGCGTGCCTGGGACCCAGCCGTGGTCCTGCGAACTTGAGCGAGCAGAGGGAGGCACGTCTGGGAGCGGGGAGCTGGGTGTTGCTGACACGCTCGCTCTTCTCCCTTCCCCTGACTTTTCTCTGGTCCCGTATTGATTTTTTAGAGAGGAGCACAAGAAGCATTCGTCTGGTTGTGCTTTCCTTTCTGTCAAGAAGCAGTTCGAAGAATTAACCCTCAGTGAATTTTTGAAACTGGACAAAGAGAGAGCCAAGAACAAAATTGTACGTATTAGCCAGAGCGAGACCCAAGGGCCAACCCCGCTGAGCACTGAGTTCTGCGCCCTCGCCCCAGAGCGGCTTTGTTTTCCTCGGAAAGCAGTGTTAAGCCCCCTCGGAGCCATCTATCCTGGAATGTGGTCTTGGGGTTGTTCCCTCTTGGAAGATGTGTTTAGTACGAGGTCCTCTGGTGGTGGGCGCTGGTGGTCAGGCTGGCGTCCGGCCTTCAGTGACAGTCTGTGTGGGAGGCCATTTACACGTTGTGTGTTCGGGCAGAGGGTTTGGGGGCACGCAGTAGCATGTCGGGGAAGGGGCATCATGGGTATTGGGAAGAAGAGGCTCCAGTCCAACTGGACCTTGGGATCAGGCATCCTGGGTTATCGGGGGAGAGGAGGGGTGAGGCCGAGGGTCCACAGCGGGATGGGTACCAGGCAGCCAGGGTGGTAGGGAAAGTCGGCTCCCAGTTAAACCTGAATTTCAGGTAGAGTTCGTGTTTGGTGTGGATGTATTCTAAAAAAGTTACTTGTTTTTGTAAAGTTTGTGAAGTTTCAATTTACTGGGCATCCCTATTTTTATTTGCTAAGTCTGACGAAATTACAGAGAATAAATGTTTGGGTGTTTGCTATCCTTGTAGCAAAGCACGGGGCTGGGAGCGGGCATCCTGGCTCTGTCCCCGCCACTCACCGACTCCATGAGGTCAGGCTGGTCTTGGTTGCATGAGGAAGACAGATCCCCGTGATTTCTGAGACCCTTTTCTGGTTGAAAATTTATGTTCCTTTTTAGAGATGATTATGAAATAGTTCTGTCTAATATAGGATAAATGCTGAATACCAAATTTTTTGTTAGGAAAGTGGAAGAACTTGGCAGTCAGTGTAGCATGTTGTGGAAGAGTGTTTGCACAGTGGGGCCTTGAGAACTGCAGGGCTGGAAGCGGGAAGTGGGCCAGGGAGAGCCTTCTAGGTCAGGGGTCAGCACACCCTCCGCAAGGTGCCACCGATAGTCAATATTTTAGCCTTCATGGGCTGCAGGTTTCTGTTAGATACTCTTTTTCTTTATTTGTTGTTTTTTTTTAAGATTTTATTTATATAGAGTGAGAGAGCATGAGCAGAGGGAAGGGGCAGAGGGAGAAGCAGGCTCCCCACTGAGCAGGGAACCCCATGTGGGACTCGATTCCAGGATCCTGGGATCATGACCTGAGCCGAAGGCAGACACTCAAACAACTGAGCCGCCCAGGCGCCCTCTAGTAGATATTATTCTGTTGTTCTTGTTTTCACAACTGTTTAAAAATGTGAAAACCATTTGTAGCCCAATGACTGAGAAACAGGCTGTGTCCCATGGGCCACAGTTTGCCAAGCCCATTCTAGATGAGAGACCAGCCTGTTTACTTAGGGGACAGTGGTGAGAAATCTGTGCCCCGGCAAACAGAAGGGGGATCGGTGTATAGCCCAGGGAGAGGCGGAAGCCAGACTGTGGATTGTGCGCTGAAAAAGACAAAGGTTGTTCGGTGTTGCAACAAAGAGAAAAGGTTGTTGTGACAGCACAGCTCCAATACAGTGAGTGACCCACTGCTTCTAGGCCCCATGGTCTGGTGGGCAGAGCCAGGTGCCTGTGGGGAGAGGTGACTCACTGGAGCAGGAAGCCCACCAGGTCGCCACCATCTGCGGGAACAGCAGTGGGGCCACGCCAGAGCAGGGTAAACAGGCAAGTGAGAAAAGTGGGGGATGGGAAGAAAATGTTTTGCTTTCATTGTGCAACTGTTCCTGTTCTCCCCAAGTCAGAATACAGGAAGCTTAAATTTTTTTTTGAAGATTCTTATTTATTTGAGAGAGCGCGTAGTCGAGCACCAGCAGGGGGAGGGGCAGAGGGAGTCGCCGACTCCCCGCTGAGCAGGACCCTGGGATCACGACCTGAGCCCAAGGCAGACACTTAAACTCCTGAGCCACCCAGGCGCCCCAGAACCCAAGATACTTCAAAAGGATGCCTTTGTTGCTGTTGCTGTTGCTTTGTTTAATCACAAAACAATGCAAACTTTCAGGCGGGAGACTCAAAAGCTCCATGCTATGCTAAGGCCTAAGGGGTGGTCACCACTGTTTACTGTGTTTCCTTCAGATAATTTTTAAATTTCTGTATTTTAAAAAAGACTAAAAAGCGTATGCTGCTCATACTTTCCATAATCAGTTTACACAACTTACACAACAGGGAGTTTGTGAGCCTGGGGCCCTCACTGTACTGTTGTGATGTTGCGGAACTGTGCTCGCCAGCCCTGTGGCCGTCACTGGGCACGGCTTTGATGACAAAGACTCTGTAGAGGGCAGGTTTCCGTGCTCTGGTGACACAGTGTCCTACCTGCCCAGTGGAGGGACGTGGCCACTTGCTGCAATGCTGCATGGCACAGATAACAGAATAGTTTTGTTGTTGCAAAGGGTCCTGTGGGACACGCTGTTCTAGAGTACCAGCTGACTGTAAGATCTGCTGCAAATAATTATCACTAAGGTAAAACGCGGGTCCCCTCGTGTCCCCGTGCACTTGCCCATGTGAACAGATGGTCATGTCTGGGGTCAGAGCCACGTGCAGGGAACTGGCATAACCAGAGGTCTGTCTGCTTTGCCCTGGAGCCCCCAGGTGGGCAGTCGAGGGCACGTCACTCCTGAGTGTGGGCTGGCACGCAGACCTCGTCTGTTCTGTGAGGGTCAGTACGGTTGGGGGGCTGGCGTGTTCAACCGGAAAGTCAGCTCTGTGGTCGCAGCATGTGGTTTAAGGTAGTCGTTTATTGGACAGTTGAGATGACTGTGTCGGGTGAGCAGATCCTGGAGACCAGGCACAGATGTTTGCTGTGATGCCGCGGGTGTCTGAGGCCCCAGACTCCCACGGGAGGTGCCGCTGCTCATCCGTGTGACAGGATCGCTGAGGGAGTCGCCCGCCTGGGGCCTGACGCTGGAAGGTGTGCTGCCCCACTGGACGGCCTCTAGGCTGGGAGCGTGCTCCCTGCTCAGGACATTCCCGCTGCTGCATCGCCACCTCTACCTTTTGAGAAAAAGGAAGTAAATTAGAACCAGTTAGAAAATAAACCAGTTCAGGGGTGCCTGGGGGGCTCAGTCGTTAAGCCTCTGCCTTTGGCTCAGGTCATGATCCCAGGGTCCTGGGATCGAGCCCCACATCAGGCTCCTGCTCAGTGGGGAGTCTGCTTCTCCTTCTCCCCTCCCCCTGCTTCTTTTCTCTCTCTCGCTGTGTCTCTCTCTGTCAAAAAAATAAATAAAATATTTTTTAAAAAGAAAAGAAAATAAACTAGTTCAGGGAATGACCTGAATGGGAGCAAGCAGACCTGCGTCTGTGGACGCTCGTGATGAGGGAGAAAGAAGCGCAGAGGAAGGAGGAGACGCCAAAGCTCCAGATGGTAAACTTCTGCTCAGGGAACACTATGTTTTTAATAGCGAGTTTTCGGGGTTTTTGAAGATTTATTTATTTATTTTAAGGAGAGAGTGGGAGGGGCAGAGGAAGAGGGAGAATCCCGAGCAGACTCCTCGCGGAGTGTGGAGCCCGATGTGGGGCTCAGTCTTGCGACCCTGAGATCATGTCCTGAGCGGAAATGAAGCGTCAGATGCTTGACCGACTGAGCCACGCAGGCGGTGCCCCGTGAGTTTCTGATTTTTCCTTCAATCCACCTTTATTAAGAAATTAGAGGGGGAGCACCTGGGTGGCTCAGTGGGTTAGGCTGCTGCCTTCGGCTCGGGTCATGATCTCGGGGTCCTGGGATCGAGTCCCGCATCGGGCTCTCTGCTCAGCGGGGAGCCTGCTTCCTCCTCTCTCTCTCTCTCTCTCTCTCTTTCTGCCTGCCTCTCTGCCTACTTGTGATCTCTGTCAAATAAAATAAATAAAATCTTTAAAAAAAAAAAAAAAGAAAAGAAAAAAAAAAAGAAATTAGAGGGGCACCTGGTGGCTCAGTTGGTTGAGTGTCTCGCTCTTGATTTTGACTCAGGCCATGATCTCTTTTTCGTGTCAATTTCTTATTTTATTAATTTTTCTTTTAATTAATAATTTTAAGTAAGCCTTATACATGGCAGCAAAATTAAGATACACAGAAATACTTAATGAAAAGTGATTTTTTAAAGTTAGCCTCTAATTAGAAAACAAACTTAATAAAGGTCTGTTAGCTTTTTAACGTGTCAGAGAAGTCCGGGAGAACACACATGAGGGTCGGCAGAGAGGTTCCTGGGTCTGCTGACGGGATGCGGCACTTGTCCCGGCGGAGCACTGAGCGGGACAGACAGTCAGAAGGCAGTGTCGGCTGCGGGAAGCAGAAGACTCGGCAGTGTCTGCGTGGACAGGAGGGGGCTCTGGGCCTGAGCTGGGGGAGCTTCTGAAGCAGTGCGGGCGGTGGTTAAGATTAGGAATGTGCCAGAGCCTGGCTGGGCCACCTGCACACCTCTGGGGCGGTGTGGTCCTCGTCATGGTAGAGCGCGGGCGGTGGTGACCCCTGCCTCATGGGGCGCCGAGCGAGAAAGCAGTCCGCGTGTGTGAAGCAGGTGAAATGGTGCTCAGGGCACGAAGGTCGCGGAGTATTTTCTGTTATAATTAATTGGAAGTAGCTGAGGTGGGGGGCTCGTGAGTCGGGATATTCAGCCCCAGATAGGGGGGGGGGCGTTCTCCGCCCTAACCCAGCGCCTGATTTGTTAGGGGCTCAGTCAATGTCGCCTTGTTCTTTCCACGTTGGTCTTATCTACAGGGTGTGATGGGGAAGCTCTCAGCTCGGTTTCACGCGCCTCTTCTTTATTTCCAGGCAAAGGAAACCAGCAGTAAGCAGAAAGAATTCGAAGAGACGGCAAAGAGAGTGCGCTGTGCCATCGAGCAGCTGGCCGCCGCGGAGTGACCCCGCCGCCGCAGGGCGAGCTGCTCCCCGCGTGGGGCGCGCACCCTGCCGGGACCCTGCCCAGCGCCTTAGGAAACAGGAACATCCACGATTTGAAATTAGAATATTGAAGCTAGACTTTTGCTTTTTTCTTGACAGCAGTGCCGGGGCCGCTTCTCTTCGGGCCGCTGAGTCCAGGAACCGATTCTCTCATTTTTCTTTGGTAGTTTTTGTGCCGTTGGTTCCTGGGCTCCTGGGGGTGAGAGGGTGAGCAGCGTGTTCTGGCCGCGGAGCCCTCCCGCGGCGCAGCGTCGGCTTCAGGCTGGCAGCTGGCTGCGCAGCCTGAGCTTTGATGCCTGAACGTAATCATGGGTCTGTTGCGGCTGCACAAATAGAGAATTAAGGACGCCATTTCAGATTTTATTTGTCTGATGATCTGAACTTACGGTGCGCATTTCTTGTGTCCGCGCTACACTGTCTCACTTGGGTATGTCCAGGGCCTGCAGCGGTCCTCTCCCCGTCGGCTCTGGTACAGAGGCCTCCCGCCTTCCGGAGCAGAGCAGACAGAACGCCATCCCTGCCGGGGCTCTGAGGTGCTGAGCGTGGGCTTCCTTGCCTGTCTTGTCGTTTTGGAATTTTCACAGGGGAGCTAGGAATCCAACCCCGGGCTGCCTTGGGCCCCCAGGTGTGCCAGAGCCCTTCCGGCGCGGAGCCCCCGTGGCGGGGTGGGGTGGAGGAGGCCCGATGTCTTGACAGCAAAGCCAGCCTCTGGCTCGGAGGTCAGCCGACTGTGCGTCCCTCCAGCGCGTACCACGGGCCCATGGCAGGGTTGTCACATCTCTAACACAACAAAAAGGTCCTTAATGCCAGTGCCCTTTCCAGAGGCCTGGCTCCTTGCTCTGAATGAGCTGTGACGCGGTGGGGCAGGCAGGCCTGGGCGGGGAGACCCGCGGAAGGGGTTCCTGGTCTCAGGCTCCCAGCGCTCTGCAGGTGGCTACTTCCCTCTCCCCACGCGGGTTAGGTGGCCGGTGAGGCACCTGTGCTTCTCCTGTGAACCCCCATCTAGGAGGACAGAGGGATCGATTAATCTAAAAAGTGCACTGGAAATGTCTTTTAGAGGAAATTTTTTGTAGATAACTTAGATATTTTGTTCGTAGTCTACAAGATCATGGATTTCCATGACGTCACTTAGAGCAGTGACGTCACTTAACCTCGGCGGCTTGGTGCCCCTGAGCTGCGGTTTGCTGGTCTGTAACGCGGGGTCCCGAAGCCTGCACCACTGCAGCTGGCCTTCTGTGCGGGTGCGGGAGGCGTGTGTGAGGGGGCCTGACACAGCGTCCCAGCTTCTCGGGCTCTGCAAAGCCGCTCTCTTGTGCTGGAATTACTACTTCGCAGAACAGCGCAGAGTACAACGAGAGCGAGCGCGAAGCCCTTCTCCGTCGTCGGGTGGCTCTGGAGACGGGGCAGCCGGAAGCAGGAGCCGTCACGCGCGAAATGCTGCCGCATTAGACGCCCTCGTCTGCCGGCCTGGCTCGCGGCTCCCGGCCCGGCTCGCGGCTCCTGCCCCAACAGCAATGCAGAGGCCCGGATCCTTTTGAAATCACTTGACTCCGAGCCGTGGGGACTTGGTGGGCTGCTGCGGGTGACCTGTCAGCCCCGGGTGGCCGTGTCTCCGCGGCTGCTACCCGCTCCCCCGCGCATCTGCCTTCTCCCTGTGCTCGTCCCTCCCCGAGGCCGGCTCACACGCGGCTGAAGCCTGGTGTTACGGGACAGACTGTATCCGTCCCTCCACGAATTGGAGCTGCAGGGTGGGTTGTGAACGGTTCTACTGGAGGTCATCTTGTTGTTTTCGGAAAAATAAAAACCATTTCATTTGAAACACAGCTGCAGACCCTACTGGGTTTTTAAAATCCTGTCGGGTCTGTGTGGTGGTTCCTGGCCCGCCACCTGCTGCTTCCCACCCACAGGCTTGCGGGGCCTCGGGGCTGGGATGAGCCCCAGCAGACAAGAAGCCGGCCCTGGCCTACAAGGCCCACCCGTATGTGTCACCTGTGTCCGTACCAGCTGTGAACTGGCCATGCAAAATGCGTTTCAGACTCCGCTCTTTCTACCGCATCTGTCAGACAGGGAGGAGCTCGGAGGATATTTGCTGCAGTGGTTTCTGTTGGAGGGAGAAAAGTTCTCTAGCCTTTGTACTCTGAGCTGCTTTATTTTGATGTCTGTGCCCATGCGTCATGGGTCCTTCACTGTAACAGTGGCCCTTTACCGGTGGCTCCGTAGAGAGGCTGACCCTTTGTGCAGCGGGCAGTGATGGGGTTCTCGGCTTCGGCAGGCCGGGCTGTGGAGCAAGACCCAGCGGGAGTAGGCCATCTTACACGTTCCCCTCCTACAGAGGTGTTGTCTAGAGGCTGTGTTTATCCCCGGGCCTTCGTGACTGTCCTCTTGAAGCACAAAATAGACCTCTGTTGATCAAGCCAGAAGCCTTTGCCAAGGCCGAAAGCCTCAGGATTTTTTTCATATATGTGTCCCTTTTTGCATTCTCCAAGTCTGTGAGAGTCTGGAAGGGTCGTGAGAGATCCTTAAGGGCGGGCACATGCAGAGCACGGTATACGCTGCCGGCCAGCCTCGGGATCCGAATCCTCCCGCTGTCCCCAGCACTGACGAGTGCCAGCCTGACCCAAAGTGACCTGCCAAGCGTGGAGCCTTCACACAGTGCCAGCAGGTTGGTACCCCCTTGGGGTGCTGACCACTCTGCAGGTTGCACTTAAAGAAGTCACAATTTGCCGGTAAAGTCTTAGGTGGTCTTACCTGCATTTTGTCATGCAGAAATAGAGCCTCGCAGAGAGGTGGAGAAGCTTGTCCAAGATCATATGACAAAGGTTAAGGACGGGACCCAGGCCCGCTGGCCCTGGAGATGGGCCCTCCCTGATGAATGATGCGCCCCTGCCTTGCGGGTGTGGCCGGGGTCGGCTGCCTGACTCCAGAGCGGGGCCTGGCTCGAAGCCATCCCCATGCCGCTTTTCGGACTGCTTTGTCAGGCCTGCACTCTGCGGAGCGGAATCCGTCCCCCCAAGGATTCCATTGATCTTCCTAACACAACATTTTAAAAAATTTCGAACTGAGATTCATGGGCACTTGGAAAGACGGTCCAAAGGGGCCCCAACAGCCCTTCACCCAGCTTGCTCTGCTGCGACAACCGTGAAACGTCTGTGCTTGCTTCTGACGTGGAAGGTCTGAGCTGAGACGAGGTTCCGTTGTGCAGGCACCTGGCTCTGAACCAGTGTCACCATCACAAAGGGTTTCTCGTCTGGGGCGGGGGTGGGGGAAGGAGAGGGGGCCGTCTCGTTCTTAAAGCAACTGCACGGTTGGTTCCCCGCCGGTTCCCCCGCGGGGCTCAGCCTGCAGCATTCGGGCCAGTTTTCAGCTGACCAGCCACACCAGGGCCTTAGCTTCTCTGTGGTTATGTTCCCCTTGACCCCCAAGGCGGGGACGTCTGTCCACTCATTCACTCGATGCTTGAGCGCTGACAGGAGCCACGTGCTGCGCCCGGGACCCGAGTGACAGCCAGGGAGGACTCAGTCTCCCATGGCGAGCGCGGGCTCTAGGCCACGGCCAGCAAATAGCCGTGTGACGACGCTGCCTTGAGTAGAGCACGGAAGGCCCGAGCTGTCTGTCGGGACCGGGAGGAGGCGGCTGACAACCACAGAAGGGAAAGCTGTGTCTGGCGCGGGAACAGAAGCGTGTGCTCTGGGGACTCCGGTGCATGTCGCGATGTGCGGCCCTCCCGTTTGCCCGGTAGAAAGCTGCGTCTGGGGCCCGTGGGCAGACCCTGGCGAGTCTGACGTGACCCTGAGGTATCCTTCATAGATCCTATTGCTTCCTGGGATGAGACTGACCCCGTGTGTGGCCACCTCCCCGCCTGCGCCGTGGCGCACGGAGCCTGGCCGCCAGCCGCATCAGCGTGGAAGACCTCTGTGTCCGATCTACGACCTCCGCCCCTTGAGAGCCCTGTAGCATGGTTGGTTTTGGCCACAACAGCGTCTCGATGAGTCTCCCGAGGAGGACCGGCCCACAGGGCACCCCGATTGCACGGCGCTGGCCTGTGGAGGAGTTTGCTGAGAGCAGCGAGCTGAGTCGGTGCCTGAGCCGCGACGCCGAGCGGCTCCGTGGTTTCCCCGGCAGTTTTAGCTGCTTCCTCAGCCCGGGGCTGGAGGCGATGCCCTGTGGCATCAGCCTGGAATGGGAGGCTCATTGGGCCCACAGCCATCGCTGGGGTCAGGGTCCTTACCACCCCCGAAGAGCTAGTTGAATGCAAGTTTTTAAAAGAGGCTCGGGGGAAGCCCGGTTTCTTTGTCACTTAAAAATCGGAATTTCTTCCATCCAAACGTCCCTCCCACCCCTGATTTTGGTGGTGGTGGTCTGATGCGATTTCCGAAGAGGCTCTAGCATCCTGCAGACGGGCTTGGTGCTTACTTACCAAGTGGCCAACCGACAGCTCCAGCCGCGGGTGATGAGCCAGTCATAGGAGGACCACCAGTGGAAAGGGTCATTGCAAAGGGGCGCTTTTTCAGAACCAGGCTAGGGGGTGATCTGGGTCCGTCTTAGGGACAGAGACTGGTGGGATTCATCGGAGCAGCCCCGTGAGGACCAGTGCCTGCTGCCTAGGGGGACAAAGTAGTCAGTGGCTCCCAACTGCACACTGGGTTTCGGGCACGGAACTTTAAAGCAGGGAGATAGGGTGTAGACTGCTAACATGGCCATCTACACTGCATCGTGAGCGCGAGACGTGTCTATTCCTGTGTGCAGCTGTGTGGCTCAGTGCGGACAATGGCCTCCAGCAGTGTGGTCCCCAGCCCTGCCAGCAGAACCCTTTTTTTTTTTTAAGATTTTATTTATTTATTTGACAGACGGAGATCACAAGTAGGCAGAGAGACAGGCAGAGAGAGAGAGAGGAAGCAGGTTCCCTGCTGAGCAGAGAGCCCGATGCGGGGCTCGATCCCAGGACCCTGAGATCATGACCTGAGCCGAAGGCAGAGGCCCCAACCCACTGAGCCACCCAGGTGCCCACCAGCAGAACCCTCTTTATGGGGGTGCCAAGGAGACCCTTCCAGAAAGCTCAGGCTGACAGGCAGGGGTTGCTGGGAAAAAGCATATGGAGCTGCCACCCAAGAGGGGCTCCTCCCGTCCTCCTAGTCCCTCAATCATACCTTCAACACAAAACAAGGCTGCGACCCACTGAAGGCAGTGTGGGTCCTTGTCACGTTGTGGCTGAACGCTGGGTCACTGTTCACCTTCGCCGTCGTCCAGCAGCGGCCCTGCCCTGCCTCCTCGCTCCCCGCTCTCCCTCCCCCGCCTCCCCTCCTGCTTTTGTAGAAGGCTGCCTGGAAGCAAGACTTCTTCCATAGCCCCCTTGCCAGCCTGCCCAGGCCCTTTGCCCATCCAGCCCGCCTCACTGGGTCCCTTTGGTTAGTCCTGGAGACTGATTAAGACCAGGAGCAGCCAGGGGTCAAGTGCCGCAGCCAGGGGTGGCTGCCTCCCACCATTCAGGCTGCCAGCTTCCTGGCCAGCGAGGTCAGCTGCCTGCTGAGCCCCCTCCTGAGATGACACAGGCCCCACCCTTCCTCCTCCTCAGCCCGGCCATTTGGCAGCTGAAAAACTGGAGGTTTGGAGAGAGTAAGACATTTGACAAGGGACCCACTCCAGCGACCAGCTCCTCGGGGACGCTGGGGTTTGAACCCAGGTCTGGGGCAGGTCCGCCTGCAGCTCTGAGACCTCCATCCCTGCACCCGAGATCTGCAATCGCGTCGCCAAGAGGTGGGACCGATCTTCCTGCAAACCTGAGGGGGTGTGTTGTGAGGCTGGCGCGCAGGCAGAAAAGGGGGCGCCGCGTCCAGAAAACCCTCGGAGTGGCAGCACCAGCTTGCCGCCCCAGCTCCCCGCATCCCCCCAACCGTGCCCCTTACTCCCTGGCGCCTCCCCCCCCCCCCCCCCCGCCCGCCCAGCTCACCAAATCCCAGCCCCCGCTCCCCGGCCGGCCTCGCCTTCTCCCCGCTCCTCGACTCTCTCAACCCCGAGGTCCTCTCTGCTCCCCAAATCCCCGGCGCCACTCCCGGACTGCATGGCCTGGTTGGGCGCGCTGCTCCTGGCCGCCGCCCTGGGCGCGCTGCTCAGCTTCGCGCTGCTGGCGGCCGCCGTGGCCAGCGACTACTGGTACGTCCTGGAGGTGGCGGCCGCCGGCAACAGCACCGGGCGGGCTTCGCGGCTGTCCTCACACTCGGGGCTCTGGCGCGTCTGTGAAGGTACAGTGCTGGCGGGCTGGGGCGCAGAGGGCGCGTGCAGGGCAGCGCCCCTCCTGCCCCCACTCCCCATCCCGGACTCTGTTTTCTCCCAAAACTGGGCGGTGACAGTAGGGCTCAGAAATGAAAGGGTCGGGCACCGGGCGGTTGCGGGGAGAAGGGCATTTTGGGGCCCCCAGAGCCTGGGGAGCAGGAGCCCTGGGCATTCCTTTGCCCTCCCTGGTGGGGGCGGGGGTGTCTTGTGTTAGTAGCGGCACGTTGCTTGGTAGATGAGAAGGAACCCCCGGCTCTCAGTGCGCTCTGCCATTGGCTGCTGCCTGTCCCTCCAAGGCTTTGTCCGATGGGGAGAAGATGCTTATTCTCAGGATGCAAGTCAGTGGGGGGTGGTTGGGAGAGTGAGGGAGGAAAGCAGGGGCAGGACCCTGCACCCAGGGCACAGGCTCCTGTTCTTCCTCAAGCAGGGGTGCGGGCGCTGAGGTGGGAGAGGTGCGGGGCACTGGGGACCTCCGGGAAGGGCACGGTTCCACATCCAAGTGACCACGAGTTGTTTCTCAATTGCTGTCCGCAGAGGTTCACTAGCACAGCCAGGGCCCCCGGAGTAAGACCCCTGTTCCTCTCTGTTCCCCCACCCCCTCCCCACCACCTGACGGCTTGACGAGCCCTTGGGCACCAAACAGGAGTGCCTTGTACCTTTCACACCTGCGGAGAGGGGAGGCCTTTCCCTCCGCAAGGCCTATGTAACGGGGTGACCAGCGGGCTGGGGGTCCTCCCCTGCACAGGACCAGCCCTGGGGGGCAGCAGTGTCTGTGAGAGCGTGTGAATGTGTGTGTGTGCATATGCGTGAGCATAGGTCTGTGTGAGTGCCAGCGCGTGTGCATGTGTCAGTGTGCGTGTGTGCACATGAGTGTACGTGTGGGAGGCTCCGCGCGTGCGCGTGCGTGACGACACCATCCTTGGTGGCGGCCGGGTAGGAAAGACGAGCTGTTGGTGCATCCGCAGAACACACTGTGCTGATTGCTCCAAAGCCCCCTTGATGTGTGCATGTGTGTTGTGCAGATGTGGGTGGGTATGCATGTGTGTGTGCAAGAGTAGGAGTCCACGTTACACGCACCTTTTCCTGTCCAGGCAAAGCCACACGTGAGCCTGCTCAGGGCCCCAAGCCTAAGGGAGAGCTGAGGGCAGCGTCTCCGGGATGTTTGAATTTCAGACCGACATCTATGTAGGTATATTTGTCCGTTACAGAAACAAAACAGGTCTTAAATCCTCCAAACCCACTGGGAGTCACAAACTCTGGGGTCCAGAAGAGAATCTGGGGCTCCGTGGCCACTGACCAGCCCGCTGGGTTCAGGCAGGGCTGAGAGTGTGATGTCCAGTGTGCCCGCAAGACCGCCCATCTCCGAGGGACCCGGGGTGGTTGGGGATCCCACAGGTGTCCGGCCCCCCAAGCTTCTGTCCTTTCTGCTTTTTAGGGCAAAACAGCTGCATCCCCCTGATCGATCCCTTTACCAGCGGGAACCTGGATGTCCCCACCTCAGTGCAGCACCTCATCTGTGAGTCCTGGGCCTGAGTCCCCACCCCCCATCTGTCCTTCATCTGCAGGCAAAACTGTCCCACAAAGGTGGACCTCCAGGCAGACAGGGCTCTGCAGCGCTCAATTGGATCTGCCGGCAGGGGTGGGGGGCAGTGGGGGCCGGTCCAGGTCCCAGCTGGGACGCTGAGCCCCCTCTCCCGGCAGCCCTGCACCGAGCCGTCATGGTGACCCTGCCCCTGAGCCTCGTCCTCGTCGTGTGCGGCTGGATCTGTGGCCTCTTGGGCTCCCTGACGCGGAGCGTGGTCCTCCTCCTCTTCACCGGCTGCTACTTCTTGTTAGGAGGTGAGCGTGGGCGCCCTGGGGGCCACACGTCCTGGGAGTGGGAGTGCCTCCTTCCGGCCACCCTGTCTCCTGCTCCCATCTGGCCTGTGCTGAGCCTGGGCCCAGCCTGGGGACTGAGCCGCAGCAGGCAAAAGCATGTTGGGGGTTACGGGGCCTTTCTAGGGACGCAGGCAGGGGTTCTGGCTGTGGGCCTCGAGCCAGGGAGGGAGGAAGCCCAGGGCTGAGCTCCCCAAGGCGATCCCTGCACCTGGTCTCCTAGACCTGCAGGGGGGGCGCTGTTCTCTCCTTCCGGGACTGGCCTGGTGGGAGCAGCTGGCGTGGTCAGACCCCGGCAGTGACACAGGTGAAGAGGGGCCTCGCGGTCCTTGGCAGTGACCCGGGTCCAGGCCCAGAATGTGACTGGTAACAGTTCCTCGGCCGACATTCCCCTAGGCTCTTCTGGGCGCTGGCCAGGCGCACCCCCGGGGCTGCAGCCGTGGCCTCCCTGTGGTCCCAGGTTCCAGCTCAGAGGTCCAAGGTTTCACCAAGGTCACCAGTGCTTTTCAGTGCCATCTGCGCCTGCCCGCCAGCCGGTGCCCCCTGCTGCCCAAGCCTGGCTGTCGCTGATGCTGCCCTGGGGCTCCTTGGGGTCAGCCATCAGAGGCCTGTGCTGTCGGGGTGAGGCCTGAGCCGGGTCTGGCATCCGGGCCAGCTCTACGGTCAAGGCCATGGCATTTGAAGCCCAGACCATGGGGGCCTAGGGCTTCCTCTGGGGCAGGCCTGCCTCCTCGCCAGGGGATGCTGTCCCTGTGGGAGACCTTGGTCAAGTAGGAGCAGGCAGGCTTGCCTGGTGCCAAGAGCCTGGGGGACCAACAGCCCGGGTGTGCACTTCAGAGAATGACAGCGGCAGTCAGCTGCGGCCGGCCCCCAGAGACCGGCTGTGTGGGTCTAAATCCAGTGAAGAGGACCTTGGGAAGCTTCGGAGAGGAGTAACGGGGTGGGATCGTATCCAGGAAGCCTTGGCATGATGCTCTCAGAACCATGGCCCAGACGAGTGGGTGGACGGAGGGCCCGGGGGCAGCTGCTGCGGGCCGCTCCTCTTCCGAAGGACCCGGTTCGAAGAACACCACCTGCTCTGCTCGCTCAGGGTCCAGGCTGGCTGCTGTCCTCACGGGGGATGCTCCTTGGAAATGGGTCCGTTGACATCACTGTCAGCGCTCTGAGCAGCCCCAGAGAGTCCAAGGGAGGACAGTGTCAGCGCTGGGGGGAGACGGGGCTGATGGGAGTAGGCGGGGCGATCGCAGACGGGGGAGGGGGCAGGCGGGGCGATCGCAGACGGGGGAGGGGGCAGGCGGGGCGATCGCAGACGGGGGAGGGGGCAGGCGGGGCGATCGCAGACGGGGGAGGGGGCAGGCGGGGGCCCGCAGGCGCTGGAGGCTCAGGCTGGGGCCGGGGTGGGGGGGTGGGGGGGAGTAACCCAATGACGTGGGGGGAACGGTAAGGAGAGGGGAGCTGGTCAGAGCTCCAGACCCCCCCCCTCACTGCCAGTAGAGGTCCCTGGCTCCACGTGTGTGTGTGTGTGTGTGTGTGTGTGTCAGGGACACTGGGGGACACGGGAGGGTGCTGTGTATGCAGAGGCAATAGACTGGGGACTGTTGCCGAGGGTATACGTGGTGCCTTTCATGGAGGGGGGTTGTGGGGTGATGCCCAGGGCTTTGGGGACTGTATCAGAGCCTCTGTTCCCCTCAAAGGCCAGCAGGGAGGGGCTCCTGGTCTCCAGGACCGCCTCGGCCAGGTCCTGGTGAGGCAGTGGCACTCAGTGGGTAGACACAGCAAGTGGTCCCCCTGCCCCCCTCCCCCAGGTGCCCTGACCCTGGTAGGGGTCAGCGTCTACATCAGCTACTCCCACCTGGCCTTCGCCGAGACTGCCCGCCAGTACGGCCCCCGGCACGTGCAGGACATCCGCATCAGCTTCGGCTGGTCTCTAGCCCTGGCCTGGGGCTCCTGCGCCTCTGAGGCACTCAGCGGCTTCCTCCTGCTCCTGGCAGCCCGAGCCCTCAGCCTCGGCCGGCAGCCGGGGGACCCCCACTCTGTGGTCATCTGAGTCCCAGAGGGGCAAGTGGCAGGGGCGGAGGACACAGTTTCCCTTTGCATCTGCAGGCCTGGCTGGAGATCTTGTTGGGAGGGGCACCTGCGGGGTGGGAGGCTGGGAGCAGAGCCAAGGAGCCAGGTTCCTGTTGCCTGGCAAAGCCGGATGTTTTGGGGGCCCCCTGCCCAGTTTATGCCCTTTAGGGACTAACGGGTGTGACTCTTTCTTGGGAATGAGAAAAGGGAGTCCCAGAAAGAGTCAGCAAGTGACCCAAAGGAACGTTAACGGGGTCGGGGGGGGGGGGGTGCTGCAGGTCCCCGGCGCTCAGCAGGTCCCCTTGCCTCTGGAGGACATGGCCTGCCCTCGCCCTCCCCCAGCAGCCCTGGTGTGCCCCGCTGTCCTCCTTCCTGGGGCCCCGGGGCAGGTGCAGGAGCTGCCAGCTGTGCTGGGGAGGAGGGAGTGTGGAGTTAGGCGCCGAGCCCAGTGTCACCCGCGCGTTTGTGTGTCCCGTCCTCCGGTCGCCCTTCACGCTAGCGACCTTCACCCGTTTTACAGAAGGGGGCTCCGAGGTCCAGACCAGCCCGGAGCACGCGGCAGGGCCAGACGCCCCTCCAGGCTGGCGGGCCTCCCAGGCCTCTGTTCAGTCCCCTGGCTCGAGGGCAGGTGTTGGCGGGGAGGATCCTGGGCTGGGGGAGGGGGGGGGAGCCGGGAGTCTCCTGGGATTTGCAAGGGCAGCTGAGTGGGCTGGACACACCCTGCCCCTCCCTGTTCTCAGGCCTCTGTCCTTGTCCTGGGGCGGCTGCTGCTTTTGCTGGACCCCATCCTCCCATCTGCAGCCCCCCGGGGGCGGGGGAATGTCTGTGACTGCGGGGGGGGGGGGGGGGCAGTGCGAAAGTCCTAGTAGGGGTGGGGGTGGGGCTTCTTAGCCAGGAGGGTCAGGGGCTGCCTGGAGAGGCAGAGGCCAGGGCTGCAAAACAGAGGTGGGTGGGGGTCGGCTTGCAGACCCGGGTGCAGGCCCACTGTGACTGGACTCCTGGGTCACCGTGAGGCTCGCTCCTCCTGTAGGCAGAGAAGTTGAGGTGGCAGAGGAGACGGGGCCCCAGGGGGGCTGTGGAGCACCCGAAGCCCCACACAGCCCCTTCTGGGGTTCAGGATCTGGAATGTATGCAGGGGGCTAGAGGGCAGCCAGCCTCCCTTTATTGCTCCAAAGGTTACAGGAAGCTCCTTGGGGCCCTGGGGGCTGGTACCACTTGGGGGTCCCCCTGAGGGCTTCCCTTCGCACCTAGGTTTTAGCGTTTACCATTCCGTGTCGCAATATTGTGCCATTTTGTCCTTAAATAAATCAATTTATGCTCTGTGCAGATAAGCCTTGTTTTTCTGTCTTAACGTTTTTTCAGAACTGATCAAACAGAACTATAAACTGTGTGGGCAGCAGCACTCTTACCAGCTGTGTGTGTGTGTGTGTGTGTGTGTGTGTGTGTGTGTGTCCGTGTCCCCATCCAGCCAGACACAACAGGCCCCTTCTCTGAGGGGTGGCACAGGTGGAAGGGGACCCCGTGCCCTGACCCCGCACCTCCGTGTTGGACGGGAGGGAGGGCTTGGCGGGCAGGTCCTCTCCACTGTGAGGCTCTAACCGCACTTGTGTGGTTCACTGGGGAGCAGGAAGCACAAGGGTTTGGTGGGAGGCCTCCTTGTCTGCCTCTGGATCTACACGACCCCAGGAACTGCTAAAAACGAGATTCAATCTCAAATCACCTACAATAAAGACATACTCTTTTGTAAGCAAAAAAAAAAAAATTTTTTTTTAAAGGAACAAGTCTATAGGTGACAAGACAAATCCCAGCCCCCGACACGGGGCAGCTAGGGCTCCCGGGCATCCTGCCCCGCTGTCTCTTTCTAATCTCCGGTCACCCTTCCCCGTGTGTCCCCAAGCAGGAGCTCGGGACAGTTTCCTCTTCTGGGCGCTGTGAGCAGAGCCCCTGCCCTGGCTGCTTCCTGGGCTCCGGCAAGGGGCTCGGCTGGGCTCCCACCGGTCCGCCGCCGTGGTGCCCTGTCCCAGATGCCGGAGGCACCGCGGGCTTGCCGAAGGAGCGCGGGTGGAAGGCTTCCCCCCGAGTGTGGGGAGTCAAGGGGTCCGAGCAGGCGGGTCACAGGGTCACGGGGGTGTCGTTTCACTGCCTCTCCTGCCACCTGCTCCCTCAGGACACCTGCACTCCCCACCTGGGTCCCAGCCGGGGCACAGGGTCCGGTCACCCTGTCCTCAGGGCCCCAGCTGCCTCAGCACAAACCCCCACTTCTTCAGCGCCAGCTCGGTGTCCTGTGCGGAGACGTCGCGGTGCCCCACGGCGCGCACCGACCGCTCGGCCCAGGGGAACAGCAGCACGCGCACCGCGCGGCCGGTCTGAGCCACCTCATCCGCGCTCACGGCCTGCAGACGTCGGCAGAGCTCCTCGGGCCGCAGCCCGTCCACCCATGTTCGTCTCCACGGCGGCGAGGTCCGCGGAGCAGATGGGGGACGCCAGCTCCTGGAGCCCTGGGACCGGGGCCTCTGGTGAGTGGAGCCTGACCCCAGGACCTCAGCCCTGAGGTCCGGCCCTGTCATCCCAGCAAGGGCACAGGGCAGCCCAGCCGCCTCAGAGAAAACAGGGACCCTTGGAGCCGCACAGACTTGGCTCTGCTACTTTCCAGCTGTGTGACCTGGGGCAAATCAGTTAACCTCTGGGCCTCAGGATCCTCATCTGTAAAGTGGGGACATCATGGGATTGTTTCGAGGACTCAAGTGATAAAGATTAAGACCTGGGTTGGAGGCTTCCCTCGCCAGATCCTGCAGGAAATAGAAATTCCTGACCTCCCTTGAGGGCTTCTTGGTCCAGACCCTCCACCGGTGCGGTCTGGTAAAGCATTCTTCTGTCCCGGGCCCACGCCTCATGGCTCAGTGGCTGCCCTACACGTTCTAGAGTCAGAAGGAAGTACACCCGCTGGGGATTTGGGCCCTGCTGCAGGGGACCCCCAGACACTCTTCTGGGAGCAAAAGGAAGTGAGGGTGGGGGTAGGGGCCGTGGTCCACGTACCTTTGGCGAATCTCTGGGCGTTCTGGTGGTCCCTCTGCAGCACCTCCTCGAAGTCCGCCAGTCCCACTAGGGCGGCAGCAGCCAGCACCCCGGCCTGGCGCATCCCTCCCCCCAGCGCTTTCCGGAGGCGCCAGGCTTCTTCAATGAAGTCCTTGGGCCCCCAACCAAGGCCCCGACCGGCGCACCCAGGCCCTGGGAGGAAGAAAGGAGAGAGTCCTGCCTGCCAGCACCCCAGGTGCGCGTCTCTGTCCTTGGGGCCAGGGGAGGGGCGCGGGAAGGGGATGGGGCCCCATCTGGGGAGGGGCTAAGGGGGCCCAGGGCCGACTGCTGCCAGCTTCGGAGCTTGGAACCCAGCTGACTCCTACTGCGGACACCCCCGCTGTCCTGTGTTTGGGAGGCAGCCCGAGGCTTCCCCACCTTGGAGAAACAGAGAGACACGGAGTCACAGTGTTCCACGATGCGGGCCGGGGGCACGTGCAGAGCCACCGCGGCGTTCATCAGCCAGGCCCCATCCAGGTGGACGCGAACTCTGTGGCTCCGGGCCAGGAGCTGCCCCTGGGGGCAAAGAGCAGGCAACGGTCAGAGGGGCTGAGCTTGGGGTCCGAGTGGAGGGAGGACCAGTCTCCGGGAGCCTGGAGGAGTCCAGACGGATCAGGGCTGGGCCAGTGTCCAGCGTGGCCCCCTCGGACCGGAGCAGGCGCTCAGTTGCCTGAGCCTGGGCGCCGTCCTCTGTGAAAGGGGATTGATAATAAGCGGCGGGTTCGCCATGGCCGGATGCAGAGGCCGTAAGAGCCAGGCATGCGGCACCCTGTTTGAGCCGTCCCGAGCTTCCGCGGAGGAGATGCCCACTCCCGTGGACAGGGAGAGGGTCTGGAGGGTCATTAGCGGCGAGTTCTCACACCGGAGAGCGGCGTGGCTCAGCCCTCATACCGTGTACGAGCAGGTGCTTGTGGGACTCGCTCCCTGGGGAGAAGGGGGGTGTCTCTGTCCGCGGGGCTAACCGGGGGGCGTAGTGCCCTCGTAGCTGCGGCCGAGGGGCACATGCGTCCCTCCCACAGCAGTCCCAGCTGCCCTGGGCACCCATGGCCTGTGTGAGGAGACACCCGGGCACAGGTGGGGGGGCTGGCTGGCTGGGGGCGGGTGGGGGGCGCGAGTGGTGGGGTCGGGCCCACCTGGCGCAGGTAGTCTACAGGGAGGACGCGGCCCCCGGAGCTGCTGTGGGTGTTCTCCAGGCAAATGAGCTCACAGACCGGGTGGTAGGGGCTCCCCAGGCCCCTTGTGACCATCCTCTCCAGCTCAGGCAGGTCCAGGGTGCCGCGGGGCAGGTCTGGGAGGGGGTGGGAGTGCACCCCCGCGATCTGCAGGTATTGGGGAAAGAGGGAGGGAAGATCAGGTCCAGGGGCGCAGCGTCGCCTCCCACCTCTGTCCCCGCGGCTCCTCCCCAGCTCGGGGCCATCGAGCCTGCCGCTCTGCTGCGGACGTGGGCTCGGACGCCCCAACAAGAAGGGGAGGAACCAAGGGCTGGGTTCTCCCGAGCCGGAGCGCCGCGTGCTCCGGGTGCCCACAAGGGGGCAGCAGAGCGCCGAGAACGGCCCGTATCCGATCGGGCGTGGGCGGGGGGGCTGGGCCGCGGCTGCCCCCACGTGGTCAGTCTGGGAATGGCTCCCTTTCCAGCCACCCTGGCCATCTCTTCCCTCCGCAGGTCCCAACGTGGTCCCTAGGAAACTGGTTCCCGCCAGAAATGCTGAGCTGGCCCCAGGTGAGGGGCGCCGGGTCCTTACCTGAGCCACCCCGCCCTGCTCGAAGACGTGGAGGTGGCACTCCTGCCCGAGGAGGAGCTGGGAACCCCTGCACTGGCAGTGACACATCACTGATAGATGGGGGAGGGCAGCGTTGGCTGGGAGTCCCGGGGGCCCACCTGCTCCCGCCCAGCTCCTGGCTGAGCCCGGAGGCTAGCTCCCAAGTGCTTATGCCAATTAGGAAACGGCACCCCTTCAAACACCTTACTGCCATGGGCCAGAGAACCGTCCCAGGAACTATGAAAGTCCAGGATAACCGTCCAGTGAGATGTTGTGCCCTGTGCCCTGCAGCCCACCCACAGAGCATGTCCTGCCCAGGAAGCTAGTCACCCTGATGCACGGGCATCAGTTGGGCCCAGCAGCAAACAGAAGCCCATGCCCACTAGGAAGCCAGAGAGCTTAATAAAGGGGGCGATTTACTTTTTTTTTTTTCCAAAGATTTTATTTATTTGACAGACAGAGATCACTAGCAGGCAGAGAGGCAGGCAGAGAGAGAGAGAGAGAGAGAGAGGGAAGCAGGCTTCCTGCAGAGCAGGGAGCCCGATGCGGGGCTCGATCCCAGGACCCTGAGATCATGACCCGAGTCAAAGGCAGCAGCCCAAACCACTGAGCCACCCAGGTGCCCCAAGGGGGTGATTTACAAAGGTGTAGCAGCGTGGAGGGAAGCCACAAGGGACAGAGCAAGACCCCCAGGCCATAAGGGTGGAGAGGGAGGCGTGGTCACCAGACCCTGGAGACAGGGAGGCGTGGAGAGGGCTCCCAGGAGACCACGTGGGGAGGGAGCTGGGGGAGGGGCACGGACACGCGGAGCCCTCTCCTCTCCTCTCCTCTCATCTCCTGCTAGGGACTCTCCGCTGAGCCCAGCAGAAATCCAGACGGCTCAGCACCCCACTGATGTAGTCCGAGCTTTGCCCCTCGCACCAAGGGGAGAAATGCAGAGGGACGACCCGGAGGGCAAACGGGAGTCACCCCCACCACGCTCACCAGAGATGAGGTTGGCCATGGTGTTGGTGGGCACAAACAAGGTCTGGTCCACCCCCAGCAGCTTGGCGGCCTTTTCCTGCAGCTCTGAGGAGGGAAGGGGCAGGAGGCATAGGGAGACTCCGTCAGCAATGGCACTCTGCATTACTCATAATCGTGAGCTCGCGTCCTGCTGAGGTAAGTGGCCAAGCCAGACAGAAGCCCTGGTCTGTGGGCTGCAGACTGTGGTCTTGGTGACCATATATCTAGGTAGAGAGGCCTCTCAGTCAACACCCTGCACCCAGCCTCCCCCTGGGCCCTGGTCTCCCCCACATTGAAACTTTGTGGTTTGAACCCCCCTGTCCCATCCAGACCTCACACCTGTCTCACTTCCTTTCCCATCAGCCCCTTGCAGGTGGGGCACTGCGGTTTCTCTGCTGACTTCCTCTCCCAGAACAGAAGGACAGGAGCTCTCAGAAGGGGAGACTCGGGGAGGGGGGGGGACTTCAGGCTACTGCTTTAAAGGCTGCTCTGGCTCCCCTCTGCCTGTGGTGTCAACTCTGAAGTCTTTAGCGTGACATTCAGGCCCAGTGGGATTTGCCCTCTGTCTTTGCCTCCAGTTACTGGTGGCTCCCAGTACCCCACACTCCAGCCACAGTCCCTATCTGTACCCTCAATACCCAATGAGCCAGCTCCCTTCCCTGCCTGGGGGCGCCACTCACTCTTTAAGAGGCTACTCTGCGAAGTCCCCCTTCCCTGTGAGTTCCACGCCTCCTCTCCCCACCGGTTCCCAAGGCACTCTCTGTGGACAGATGCCAGCCCTGACACTTCCCCTACCCCATGGTGTCTGTGTGTCTGGCTGCCTTCTAAGCAGTGGGCTCAGCATTTTCGAAGTTCCAGGCAGTAGGTGTCTGCAGAACGCATGATCACCGATCACCACCTGACCCTACACACAGCCCCTTGGGGCTCAAACAGCAACCCGTGGCTTGCCCCTGGCAGGGCAGAGGGTAAACACCCTCGCATAACAGTGGTCCATTACGATGGCCACCCTCAACACTGTGTGTGAAAATGCTCCCTAGGTTATCGGAGTCCAAATCCTCTTTTCTAGACCGGTTTCCTGTGTGTCTTCATGTGGAAAGGCGGTGGGTGCAGGACCGTAGCTACAGGTTTTGAGAGAGAGGACCTGGGTTCGAAGACTGCCTTGCCATTCGCTGGGTAGGCGACCTTGGGTGCCACACTCGCCCCAGAGCCGCGCTCTGCAGGAGGAGACCACACCCATCCTACGCGCAGCTCCACACCTTCCTGCGCACACCGGTCCCCCGGGAGGCCCGTGAGCCTGCAGACTCTGGCTCGGCGGGTGTGAGCGTGGGGCCCGAGAATCTGCATTTCCAGCAGACTGTGGGGTGATGGGCCGGACTGAGCAGCAAGGCCGCAGGGCATGACGCCCAGCCTGCGCCGCCCCTGCGCGCCCCGGGCCCCTTCTCTCGCCAGCACCACGGACAGCGCTCTGGGGTCGCCGCGACGCCCCCAGGCCGCGGCCCACACCGGGCTCACCGCGGACGGTGGGGTCCTCGCCGTAGTCGTCGTCCCCCACGACCGCCTCGGCCATGGCGCGCCACATGGCCGGCCCGGGTCTGGTCACCGTGTCGCTGCGCAGGTCCACCACGTGCGCCGAGACCTCCGTCCCGCTCCCAGACCCCCGCGTCCAGAGGGCCCCGGGTCGTCCGGCAGCGGCCCGGGCCAGTCCGCGGAGCATGGCAGGGGCAGCTCCCGACCTCCACCCGGACCCTTCCCAGCGAGGGCGACCGGGAGCGAAGGGATTGGCGCGGCGGGGCTTCACGGTCTTCGACCGCAGCGGCTGACCTGGGCCCGCGGGTGTGCCCGGGGCGTGCTGGGAGTTGTAGTTCGGACTTCGTCCAGGCGGCGCCGCGCGAGCTCAGGCAGGCGGGCCCCGAGGCATGCTGGGAGTTGTAGTTCGCGCTTCCCGGCTAGGGCACCGAGCGAGGGGAGCATGGGGGGGGGCACTGCTTACCCAAGAAGAAACCGAGGCCGACGAGCGTTCCAGAGCGCACGCCCGTGTGACTCCTGCCGTGTGCCAGGCGCGGTCTCGGACACCCTACAAACGTTAGTGCAGTTACGCCTCCCGGCAGGTCTAGGAGGCAAATCGCAGTAGCATCCCCGTTTCACAGATGGGAAAACTGAGCCGCGCAGAAGCTAACGCCTGCGGTCGCTTGGCAAGGAAGCGGCCGGGCCGGCTGGCTCCATTGTGACATCGCCCCTGAAAAGAGCGCCCCGTCACTGACTTTGTTTCAATACAGATTTGTTGAGTACCTACTAGGTGCCGGGCAGAGGGGTGCCGAGGTGGTGCAACCGGTCTGGGCGTCGGACTTCATGGGGTACGAGGGAGGCAGCGTGAGAGGGGTGCAAGAGAGCCCCCTGGTGCATACCCCTGCCCTTGAGAGGGGGCTGCCTCCCGCTGAGGCGCACAGCCGGGTTGAGGAGTGAAGGGCAGGGACTGACTCAAGTCCTCCCTCACCAGGCTTTGGACGAGGCTTTTCTCCGCTCCGTGCCTCAGTCTCCTTGTTTTGAGGATTCCATGACTCACTGTCCTCAGTGCTGACCCCGGTCCCTGGCTGTGCGTGAGCGCTCCGTATGAGCGTTCTTCTTCTTCTGGGACCTTACTGGTCGCAGCCCAGAGCCCTGGGGCTTGGTGTTGCTGCCACGCGGAGGACCGTGACTCAGCCCCGACTGGACCTTCTGCCGGGGGACCTTCCCTCACACAGGGAGGACAAGTCTCCCTCAGCGCCCAGCCTCACTCGGCTGCTCCCCTCCCGGGAGTAAGGCCACAGATGTCACTGTCCCCCCCCCCCACCAATGGGAGGATGTTGGTCCCAGAGGGGCCCAAGTTCCCCAGAAGAGGTGCCCACAGCTCTGGCCAGGGCGGCCCTCATCGAAAAGGGCACTCCCGTCTTCATCAGAGGTCTGCCATGTGCCTGCTCCCAGTTGGGTCTACGGATAAAGGCGGACAAGAGCAGACTATTGTCGGAGCCTAGGTCCCCTGGGTGGGGACAGGACACTGCCCAAGAGAGGAGCACTGGGAAGGGGGTGGATGTCAGCCCCGGGAGACACTGCCAGGGGCTTGGTTGAGGCATCAGTGTATGCTTTCTGAGAGAAGCAGGAATTGGGCTGAGCTGTGAAGACAGAGCAGGTCACTAATCAGACGAAGGAGGAACATAAGGCAAAAACTCCAGGTCGGAGGGAGATGGGGCACTGGAGGTCTCGGGAGAAGGCCAGCCGGCGGAGGAGCGAGCAGGGCTGGAGACGGAGCTCTCAGGGTTAGGGCATCTTCGCTGGAGCGCTCCACCTCTCCCCCCATGCCTAGCGCGGGCCTCTCGAAAGGGCACAAATCACAAGATCCCTGTAGGATCTGCGGCCCCAAGGCCCCCATCTAAAGCAAAGGCTCATTGTGCCTTCCCCCACCCCAGTGCCCCTCTGTCCCTGACCCGCAATCTAAACTGAATTCCGGGCCCTTGGAAAACAAGCCCCTTATCTCTGAGTCTGGCTCCAGCCCTTCTGCTGGGAAGAGGGGGTGGGGAGCAGAGGCTTCTGTGGACAGGAAGGGAGGGGTTGGGGCAGCCGTGATGGCCCTCAGAAGAGCAAGGAGTAAGGGGGCCGACGGCGGATCGGATCCCCAGGCACGTCCCAGTCCTGGCCTTCTGTTTGCAGGCACTTCCCAGTTTGCCAAGCCTACTCACCCACAACCTCCCTGTCCATCCTCATAGCATGGAGGAGGGGGACTGGGCAGGGGGCTTAGGGCCAGCCCACCATCCAGAAGGCCACCAAAGTAACAAAGGTGGTCATCAATCCAGCCTTTCTCCTCCCGTAACAGCGGTCTCCCCAGAGAGCTGGCCTCCTCCTGAGGGAAGCTGGGGCCGCCCAGAGGTTCCTTCTACCTACCAGCCACTGCCACCTCCTCCCCAGTCCTAGGGCCCCGGGGCCAGCCCTGCCTCACCCTCGTGAAGGAGGGAGGAGGCGGAGGGAGCAGGTAGGGTGGGGGCCCTCCCCGGAGCAAGAAGACGTGTTTCTGTTTTCTTTTGTTCTTTTTTTTTTTTTTTATAAAGATTTTTATTTATTTATTTGACAGAGAGAGAAATCACAAGTAGATGGAGAGGCAGCCAGAGAGAGAGAGAGAGGGAAGCAGGCTCCCTGCTGAACAGAGAGCCCGATGCGGGACTCAATCCCAGGACCCTGAGATCACGACCTGAGCCGAAGGCAGCAGCTTAACCCACTGAGCCACCCAGGCGCCCTCTTTTGTTCTTTTTAAGATTTTTGTTTATTTATTTGAGAGAGAGAGAGTGAGAGAGAGCACCGGCAGGGGGTGGGGAGGGCAGAGGGAGAGGGAGAAGCAGGCTCCCCGCCGAGCAGGGAGCCTGACGCGGGGCTCCATCCCAGGACCCCAGATCATGACCCGAGCTGAAGGCAGACACGTCACCGGCTCAGCCCCCAGTTTTTGAGGACTTGTTGGGGGTGAAGCGGAGACCCTCTGCCCACAGCTTGGTCTGGGGGGGTTGCGTCGGCTCTTGTGTGTCTGTGTGTATCAGTGTGCATATACGTACCTATGCACGCGTGTCTGTGAGCACACATGTGTAAGCACTGCTGTAGTACGTGCAGTGCAACCCCCGTGTGTGTATAGACACGTGTGCAAAAGTGCGGGGGGGAGTCTGTACGTGTGTGTAAGCATGGGGTGGATGTGGGGTGCCCCAGTGTGCGTGTGTATGCATGTGTATACGTCTGTGTGCTTGTGCGTGAGTGTGTCCCTGGCTGCGTCTGATCTCTGGGTCAGTCTACGGCCATACCACCCTGAACGCGCCCGATCTCGTCTGATCTCTGGGTCATCTTGATGAGCTGGGAACAGCTCACAGCTCCAAGGCCAGGGCTGAGAAGCCAGAAGGCCCTAGAGCAGCCCCCTCCCCATGACCCCAGGTTACTGAGCGGACCCCAGCAGTCTCTGAGGAGAGCCCAGCCCCTAAGCAGTGGCCCTTGCTGGAGGTTGAAGGTTGAAGGTGGTGGGATTGTCTCCTGGCCCCATGCAGACCAGCCCAACCCCGCCACAGCCCTGGGCTAGGCCACCTCCGGGTCAGCCCCGCCCCCTCCCTCCCCAGCGGGCTCTTTGTCACAGTCCCCTCCCTCTCACCGCATGGCAACACTTGGGTTCCCCGAACGCCCTGGCCTCTGTCTCACCCCTGGGCCTTTGCACCTGTGTTCCTTCTGCCCCGGAAACACCCCCAACCATCCTCACACGTCCTTGCTTGTCACCTTCTTGGTCTTTGGGTCTCTGCTGAGCGGTTCTTTCCCCCAGGAAGCCCCCCTAAGCCCTGCCCCAGCAGGGGAGGGAGGTGGCCCGCCTTCTGGGGTGTCCATGTCATCTCCTCTCCTTGTCCCCCGGGGTTACGGGCCAGGGCCAGGATGCTCTTAGCTTTTGGAGTGTCCTGTCTGCCGGGCCTGGAGCTGGCCCACGGTCACTCCGGCTGAGCAACCGACGAAGGGAGACACATGGGTCAACTTCCTCCAACCCCGGTCCCTGGGGCCGCGTGGACACCGCCAGCGCAGACACTGTTGTGGGGGGCCAGGAGCCGTGTCAGCAGCTCTGACCATGGAGGGCCCTGGGGTCCTGTGCCAGAGGGGGCCAGGCAGGGGTGAGGAACAGACCCTGCTCCTGCCTTGGTCTCTCCATGAAGGACACTCCCTGGGGGTCCCTAAGAGAGCCCCTCCCCTGGCCTTCTTGAGACACCTACTTGCCACTCTCTGGCACGGTGGGAGGACCCTGGGCAGGCTTGCAGGTTTAGCAAGACGTGAGTTCTGGGGTGGCTGCTTTCACGGCACCCCCAGGCTCGCTGGCACCCCTCCAGGTGCAGGCTCTGGGGTGTGGGCACACACTCACACACGCACGAGCCGAGTTGAGCGTGCGTATTCCTGTAACCCTGGGCTGCTGGCAGGAAGTGAGTGGCGGGGAGGCTGCTGCTGGGAACCAGGGGCTGGCCCCACTGAGATAAAGGGAGGCAGCAGATTGGAACTGGAGATAGCGGCCTTGGGTCCTGGTAAACAGGTTGGGGGAAATGTCCTTCCCATCTGAGCCTCTTGGCCCTGAGCCCGCAGGATCCATAGGGCCCTGGCCTGCGTCCAGGCCCAGCTGCCTGGGAGTCAAGGGAGAACTGTGTGCACCATAATGTCCGCAGACTGGGGCAAGGGGCCGCGCAGGAGAGCGTGCTGGGCCCCACGTCAAGGCCACCTGTGCTGTTAGGGAAGGGACAGGAGGAGGACCGCCCCAAGCCCCTGCAGAGGGAGAGGTCCGTAGCACGACAGAGGGGCCACCTTCAAAGCCGTCTCGGGAAATCGAAATGGCAGGAGACCCAGAGAGAATGGGGACAGCGAGGGGGAGGGGGCCGCGGCCCACCGCCCAGCAGGAAGTCCCTGCAGCAGCCCGCCGTGGGCTGCACATTTTGGCTGCTGGGAGACCCTGCACCGTCCAAGCCGAGGGAAACGCACACAACCTTCTCCGGCACCCCACCAGGGCTGGGGCTGGGGGCTCTGCCCGGCCAATGTGAAGCGCCCCGCACCGTGGGCCCTCAGATCCGCCGGTGCTTTCAGAAACACGAGGAGATGCTCACAGCAGAATGCAGAAAAGTGCGTGACGCGTGTTTGCCCCGTTTCACAAATAAATACGTGCAGAGAATGAACTTCTACGGTGTTGCTCCTCAGATCGAGAAATCGAACGTGGCCAGGGTTCCGGAAGTTTCCTCGTCATTCACAAGCGCTCTCTCTGCCAGCAGCAACTGCTGGGACCATGTGACCACTGACTTTTGGGACCATCACCTGCTCTTCTCCGAAGATGGGACCCTCAGTAACATCCTAAGGGGAGCGTGTGGCCCTGTGGGGAGCTGGGCTTCGGGCTTCCGCGTGGCTGGCGCGCGGCTCTCCCCAGCCCCTCTCCCCAAGTGGCTGCAGTGGTCTCCGTCCGCACGTGCCCGTCGCCGGCCGATCCTGCCGTCCCTGGGCAGGACCGCACTTCATGACTTCAGCCGTGCGGTGCCTGCGCGCTGGTACATTTTTACTTTTATCTGCTCGTTCTGATGAGCGACGGATTTGAACACCTTTTCTGACGTTTTAGCCCACCGCGGTCCTCCTCCGTGCGAGCCGGAGCCTCTTCCTGGCGACCCGCCTGTCATCTCCGTGTGCTGGGTACCAATGACCCGTCCGCGGCTCGTCCGCAGAAAAACGTTTCTCTCTTCTGTGGCCTGTCTTTGCGCTTGTGTGAAGTACGTGACGGATTACAAATTCCTCCTCTTATGTACTTAAATTTTTCGCCCCCTCCCTTTATAATGAGTGTCTTGCTTAAGAACTCCCCAAGGGCGCGGCGACGCTCTCCCAGTTGTTCTAGAATCTGGAATTTCTGCCTTTCCCCTTGTGTTTACATTCGTGGACCAATTATTTCCCGCCACCGCTCGGAGGGCAGGAACCGCGCAGCTCCAAGACAAGTCAAGTCACCCCTGATGCGGAGGTCGCCTTCCCTGCACTACGCGGTCCTCCCTTTGCTGTGCGGGTGGGTGGTTGGCCGTGTACCCGGTGCCCATCGTGCCCTGGGCCAGGCTGGAGGGGTTGGCTGCCCTGGTGTTGATCATCGTGGGAATCGGGGGGGGGGGGCGGGCGGGGCTGGGAAGGTCTTGGTCAGGCGCACCAGGGATGCTGGAAAGCCGCCACCGTGCTTTCCAGAATGAAAAGTGGCCTTCAGTGGGCCTTTTGGCCCCATGAACCTCAGAAAGGTGAACACCACCCCCTGGCACTTCTCTCTGGCAAGCTGGAGGCCCTGCCTCCACCCCGCACAGCCCTCCATCCTTAAGGCCCAGAGTGGGGGTGGGATGTCTCTGATGCCCCCCCTCCGCCCTAGACTGTGCAAGGCTTGAGACTGGAGGTGCCGAGTCAGGATCCGACCCCTTCCACAGAGGCCCACAAAGCGTGGGCTCCAGGGGGGCAGGCCCATGGGGCGCTCCAGGTCCTAAGGGAACAGAAGAGCCCAGTGTGAAGGCCGGGCAGCTGGAATCCTAGGAAATCCTCTGGGACAGTAGCCCCAGGGCTCCCTCTGCTCTGCTGGGAAGCCGCCAGCCTTCCAGGAATCAGCTCAGGCGTGGGGGCAGGGAGGCCTGGAGGGGGGAGCCAAGCAAACCCAGGGCTGGGTCCCCCATTACAAGGGCCCCCCGGGGATGCATGGCCACAGAGCAGGAGGCCTGGGGATGGGGCCCAAGCGACCCTCAGAAGAGCTTTGGAGATTCCTAACATCTCAGGACCTGCCATGGGACCCTCTGGACACCCCCCAGCCCTGCTTTCTGGATGCCGCCTGCAGCCCTGGTTGCAAGCCGAGCACACCTGGCACCTGCTCCTCCCACCCCCACCCCTCCCCGAGGCCCTGGAGCCCTGGAGCTGCACTGCCCAGCTGGGCTCCGACAACTAGAGGCCAATGTTCGGGGTCTGGTTATTTACTGCCTAGCTTCCTCCTCCTTCCAGTAATCTGTCCTCCGACTCCAGGCTGCTTCTGATCAGGCAGCAGACCTCTGATCTCTGAATCTGCCTCGCTTACCGGCATCGGCCTCTGGCTTCCTGTTACGCGGCCCGGGCTGAGGCTCGAGGTCAGCTTTGTGCAGGCTGGGCCCTCGCCTATGCCCAGGGCCCTCTGTCCTGGCCCCTGGGCCCAGCGGGCGGGGAGGACGGAGGGCTCCGATGCCGGACGTGGGCACGGTGGTCCGTCTGGAGTCCGTCCAGTTCCACAGACGCTGATCCTGTGCTACATGCAAAAGGACTCAAGGGCGAGGGGCCACCGTCACCTGAGGCTGAGCGCCCGGGGCTCGGGAGCTTGCACGGGGGCGGGGGGCCAGAGCTCCCAGCATCACCCCCCAGCTTGGCAGGGTACCCTTCCCCAGGCCCTCCCCCACCATCTCCTCTTCCTGTGGCCAGGGGATAGAACCTGTGTGGGAAGGAAGAGCAGGGAAGGTTCTAGTGAGTGGACATGGACAGAGCTCATATGGACAAAAGGAGTCAGGCTTTGGGCTCTGCTGTCCTAGAGATGCCCTTGGCCCTTGGCCTTAGGAGGCAAGTATGGGAAAAGGCTTCTGTTGCAGATTTCCAGGCTTGCCTACCTTGTCCACCTGTGCGGATGTCCCTCGAGGAGTCACGGGTCATAAGGGACAAGGGTGACCATGGCTGCCTTGCCTCTGGCAGGGTCTGAATCCAGGGACAGTCAGACGTCCAGTGCCCTGGGGGCAGAGCCTACCTTGTTTATGGACAACATCCCTGTGTTGGGCACCTGCTGTGCACTCTAGATACAGACCCTTGGGTTTGAACCCCGGTTATCAGTCACTGAAAGGCACCCTCCTATTCCCTAACCGCAGGACATCTGTCCGCTTAGGGTCCCCGTTCTTTCCATCATCTTGCTCCCGGTGGGCCTGTGTCTGCCCCCTGTGTCCCCTTCCCTGCTGGCAGCCCTGCAGAGGGGGGACGAGATCAACCTTGCTGGGGTCACCCTGAGCACCCCAGGTTTGCCAGCTGCTGACAGAATGGCTGGGGTCAGGAGAAGCATGATCTCCATGGTGGCAGAGGGGTTTTTGTGGGGGAGGGGTATTTGGGAAGAAGGAAGGTTGGACCTGAAGCCGGGGAATGGACCAAAGTCGGGGAGGCACTAGGGACCCCATCACAGCATGGGGATTCCCAAGAGCCTCCCCATGGCTCTGGTCTCCAGAGTGGACTATACAACCCCCACCTGGGGTAGGGGGAGAATTTTATGCTTAGATTTAAAATTGATCCTTTTAAAATATCAACCTTCTGTGAATATTGTATACCGCAAATAACACATTCATATAGTCATGGAAATTTATAATCTGTGAATAACAACACAATATCCGGTTATGGCTCAAGTGTTTCGTAGTAGAGAGCACGTGATCCAAACAGTAGGAAGGCTTGAAAGTCATTGTCTCTTAGGTCTTAGAAGTCCTAATCCTGGGCAGCTGTGCACCGTGTCCAAAGTCCAAGACGGAGAAGGAGCCTCTGCTCGGGGCCCTGGAGGGCTGGCTGCGGGCCATGGGAGTCACGGCGTGGGGTTCAGGAGAGCAGGACTGGTCCGGGCACTTGGCTGGCGTGGCTGGTAGAGCACATGACTCTCGATCCAGGGGTCATGAGTTCATGAGCCCCACATTGGGCAAAGAGATTACTTAAAAGATAAAAAACATGCCGAGGCCTGGAGGTGCCGGGGGCACAGATGCTGGGCGCAGAGACAAGCCTGGGCTCACCCTGGCCCCTGCGTGTCAGAGAGGGGCAGCCACGGCTGGGCCCTTTGACCAGGAACCCCAGAATCCCTTAGGACATTAGGACAACACACAGAGCCGCACCTGCAACACCCTCCCTGCCTCCCCCATGCCCCCCCCCCCCCCCCCCCGTCTCTTCTGCATCCCTGGGTGGAGCTTCCTCCCTGGAGAGCTTCATTTCACAAACAAATATTGGTCATGCGCCTGCAGGGCCCGGGTCAAGGGCAGGACGTGGCTTGTGCCCTCACGTGTTCCTGGTCAGGTGGGCGGTGGATTGCAACATGAGAGCCATCCCCAGCGTAAGGTGCCCTCCCAGAGTCCTGGGTGAGCAGAGGCTAGTGCTCCCTTCTGGGATGTGCTGCCACTGAGGAAGGAAGACCAGGGGAAGCTCCGCGGCCCTCAATCCATCCACCTCTTAGGTGTGCTGACCTGTGCTGGGTGCTTGGGGGAGGGGGGTTGCTTCGCCTCCTGATAACGGAGGACCAAGGATAAATGGTCAGGAGCTCTGCACAGCGGGGACCATGACCTCCATTTTACAGGTGAGGAAACTGAGGTCCGGGAGGTAGAGTAACTTGCCCGTAAGCAGTGCAGTTAGGACTGGAGCCTGGGTCTGTGAGTACCAAGGGCGTGTGTACAGCCGGCAGGGGGCAGTGCTGGGAGAACCCAGAGGCACTTAACCCTTCTTGCCTTCTCTACTAGGAGGAATCCCATGTCTTCCAAACTCCACGCACCTTGTTTCCTCCTCCAGGAAGTCTTCCAGGATGGCCCCTCGACGCTCCACCACGATACACACCCTTTGCTCGCTCTTTCCTCTGCACCTGGCTTACCTTAGAGCAGCCCTTGTTGTTAGTCACTTGCCAGTGTCCCTGAGCTGTGGGCTAGTGGAGGGCAAGACCTGTGTCTTTCATTCTCAGGATCTGCAGCAGGGATCCAGGTGGGGGCCTGGAACATCCGGGGCTTGAAGGAAATATGTGAAACACGTGGATGGGAAAACAGTAGCAAGGGGAGAGGGGCTTCCTTTGGAAGGTGGGAGCTGAAGCTGGAGGGAACAGCTGAAGCTGGGGGGAGTGGGGCAGGGACCAGGGCACAGCTCCAGCAAAGGCCGGCAGAGAGCTGTGCGCGGGGAGTCCTGCCTGCCTGAGCAGGTGGGTGGCCTAGAGGGACAGGGTGGGAGGGACAGGATCAGACAGTGCTGGGCGGGTCCTGGAGCAGAGGCAGGACATGTCTTCCTTTAGCCTGGGGCAATCCTGGGCTGACCCTCCGGCCTGGGCAGAAGACGACCAGCAGAGGAGGGCAGCCGCACCCTGCCAGGCCTGCAGCCTCCGGAAGTCCTTCCAGTCTCTTACCTGAGGCCCTCAAGCTGCACCTGGAAAGGGTGTCCGCCGGCAGCGGGTGAGGGATGAGTGCCCTGTGCCCTCTGCCAGAGCTCCGGAGGGACACTTGCTGGACCCTGACAGCAGTGAGCTCACTGACTCATTCATTCATTTCTTCAGTAAATGTTTACGGGGCACCAGCTGGGTGCCTAGACCCCGCCTGGCCTACAAACTGGGGGAACCCTACCTAGAGGCCTGGCCTCTGGGATGCATGGGCGCCCCCCCACCCCCAAGTCCTGGGCTCAGAGCTCCTTTACCACCATCTCCCCACCCACTCTGGGCCCTGCAGAGCAGCTCCCCCGGGGGGCTGGGGACGGGGCTCGCTGGAGGAGGAGCCCCGGGGCTGACCCACCCCAGAGGAGCCCGCGGGGTGGGGACAGCCTCAGTGGGGTGGAGGTGGGCCTCCGCAGCCCCGCCCGGGCCCCACACAGGCGGCTGTTCCCGGAATGGGGGTTTTAAACTTTTTTTTTTTGTTGGCGAATATGCATGTGGTCTTAATTATTTATACGCAGCACTTATCTCCCCCAAATGTTTTATCGGGATTCGGCAGATCCGAGAGCGCGAGATGGAAGCCCCGGCGGCGCGGGGGCGGAGAGGGGGCTATAGGGGAGCAGCGGAAGCGGGGGTGGGAGTGGGGGCGGGGGCGGGGGCGCCGATCTGGGTGTCCCCTAAGTCAGCCCCGGCCGGTGGCCGAGGCTGGGGTGAGGGCGGAAGGGACCTCACCCACGGTCGGTTTAACTCTTTCGGGCACGGACGGGCGGGGGCAACCGTAGTGAGCGGCCGGCCTGCGGGAGGCGGCGCCCGGGGTGGGTCTGGGCTCCGGCCTGCGCGGACCCGCCAGCAGGGGACGCTCGCAGAGGCCAGTTCGCCCCGTCGCGGCCCCGGTGGTCAGCAACGCGGGGAGCCCCGCCTCTCGGCAAATCCCGGGAGACCTTAGCAGGGTCCCAGCTCGTTTCTCGTGGGGCTGGGAAGAGGGGAGAGCGGGTGTGACCTCGGAACCCCGCGCCTCCTAACGTCCCGGGCCTTAGTGCTCACCGGCCCCCGGAGACGGGCGCGGTCTTGCCCTGCCCATTCCGCAGCTGGGGAAAGCGGGTCGCGGAGCCGCACGTCTAAGGGCCTCCCGCCGAGCTGGGGCTGGTGCCCACGTGGACTCGGGCGGGTGGTCCTTCCTTCAGCTGTGCGAGGGGGGAGGGGGCCCCCTCCCTCGCTCCCCAGGGCCCCCCAGCTGCAGATGCCCTCCGTATGCCCCCTTCCTGGCCGTTTGGGCAGCGCCACTGGAGATTCCTGGAAGCGCCTCCCGGGCACACCCCCTCCCTGTCGCACCCGCCCACCCAGGCCTGCAGGATTTGCAGGGGGCTCAGAGGCCAAACTCCGCCACCCCCTCCAGGCCCCGAGGAACCTGAGCCTGGAGGGCCTGGGAGCTCCATAGCCTCCCTCCCGCAGTGCCCAGCGCTCCCCGGCCTGAGGTCCTGCCGGCACCCAGGAGGCCCCAACGGGCTGCGGGGAAGGGCAGGGCGAAGCGTCGGGTGGGCTGGGAGGGCAGGCCTAGGGCTCCCGGAAACCCACGGAGGCGGGAGTGGACAGGGGGCATCGGGATCCGGATTCGCGGGGGCACCCTGAAGACTTGTGTGCCTGGGGGCTGCCCCAACCTCCCGAAGCCGCCTTGGGCTTGCGGAAGCCCCTCACCCAGAGTGCTGCCTGGATTCGGGCTGGGAGTGGAGAGGATTTCCTTGAACGCCCCAGTTAGGACCAGTGGGGGCTGAGCTCTTCTTGGACCCTCTGCAATCCTAGACGCCCGCCCTCGGTGGGGCAGAGTCGGGGAGGGGAGCCTCATTTATGGCATACCCTGAATTTCAGCTCCGGCCACGGGGTCAGCCTCTCCCAAGGCGAAGCTTTTTCAAGAGGGAGGTTCCCCGAGCTCCCCGGCGGCCGCATGGTAATGGGTCTATCGATTAACAGCTCGGTGTGGGGGGGCGCTTCAATGGGGGGCGGGGCAGGTGAGTTAGGGACCCAGCCCCAGGGAGAGGTTGCGGGAGGGAGGCCGGGAAGTCGGTAATTCCAGGCTGGGGAGGGTCTCCTGCCTCCCCAGGAGGGCGAGGATCCTCGCAGAGGCAGCCCTGGGGCCCCGGGTGCAAAGCGCCAGCTGGGCCCCCTGGGCCCCTGGAAGAATTGGTTCCCACCAGCCGACCTGTTCCCATAGCCAGAAGTTGCCATGGTGACCCCTCCCACCTTCAGCTACAGCTTTTCCAGTAAAACCACTGCAGAAATCCATACTTCCCGACAGGCACGCCCCCGGCCCCCCACCCCCCACTCTGCGAGGTCTGGGAGCTCCCGGGAGTTAACCCTCAGCTTGCCGGGTGTTGCTGTTTGGGGGCGTCAGGGGAGAGAGAGCCCACAACGGGGGGAGGGGGTTGGGGGGGTGAGGAGAGGGTGGACGGGGGATAGGCCGGTCACCCTATCCCTCAGGGCCCTTGCAAGGGACTTGAACAACTCCAGGAAGCTGGAGGGGAGAAGGGAAGCTGGCTGGAGACTGAAGGCCCCGCCTTGGAGGCGTCTCCCCGGCACCAGGGCTGCTCTGCCTGGGACCCAAGGGCCCTCCCTGGGCTCCAGTTTTCCAACAGCGACTTCTGTGGGCGCCGTTGGTGTGGGGGTACCGCATCCACCGGCCTGGCCCGCCCCAGCTGGCCAGATTTGCTCTCCCTTCCTCCCAACACAGCGCTTTCCTAGAGGCCCGGAGGCCTCTGTTCCGTAGGGTGGGGGACCCTGCAGTCCCTTTGGGGGGCGCTGGATGCCCCCAGCCTGGCTTTTTGTCCGCAAGTCTGTGGGACAGAAGTCACCCCCAGCTCAGGGTCTCTGCTTCCCCCCCACCCCCCGGAAGGGAGGCTACGGATGAGGGGGAGAGGAGAGCCACCCTGTTGCTCCCTGGGGACAAGGCCTGTGGTCTCTGCTGGGGGCAGGGTCCCTGGGGACCGCCGGGCTGCCTAGCCCTGGGGTCCGGCTCTGTGGCTCAGCCTGGCCTCCACTCCCAGAGCCTTGAGCCCACATGCTCTAATTGTTCTCTCTGTAGCCCGGGATGAATAATTGAGAGGTCTTTGAAGAGAATTAATTAGCCCGTTTATTGACTGTAAATGCTTTGCTGCAGATGATGAAGGGAAGGCTTACCGCCTGTGCGGGCTGCCTGCTGCCGAGGGCCCCCCGCTGGCCACTTCGGGTGCATCCAGGGTCTCCTCCATGTGACCAGGGCTCAGCCTCTGCCTGGGAGCTGCCCCCTTTTCCCTGAGAAAGGAGGCGGTGGCCGAGCCCCTACGTCCCGGCCTTCCCGGCCTCCTGCTGCAAGGTCCTCTTCCCTTTCTCTTCTAGGAGGCAAGATAAGGGCTGTGCTCCCTGCCAGGAGCACGGCTGGGGTCTGTCCACTGTGGGGAGCACTTCCCCCAGCACTCCGGACTCCTCTCCTGGGGCCAGGCTCCTGGCAGGGTCCCAGGACCTTCAAGGGGAGAGGTATCCCGGGCAGGGGATCGGTTGTGGGGCTGGCTCTGGGCTCCACGGGTCTCTGTCCATGCTGCACCATGATCCTTATTGTACCCCAAATGTCCATGCGCTGGTGGGACCGGGGGGGTGGGGCTTGGGCGGCACGGACAGGGTCAGCTGCTGGGTGGGTGCTAGTTGTTCATAGTAAGAGGAGACACTTGCACACCTTTCACCGCACGCCAGGCCCTGGCACATCATTGGACTCCGTCGGTCCTCCCACAAGGAACCTTTTGTGCACTAGAGGACCCACGCTCTGATGTGTCTTCCAGCCCCGGGAATTGGCATCTCTGGGCCCCAGGCCATGGCCAGGGGTCAGCTCCTACCGTGCAGCCACTGGGCACCAGTGAATGCAAGGAGGCCAAGAGCGAGCTGGCTTAGGAGCCCCAGCCCTGCAGCTGTGGGCTTTGGGTTGGGGAGGGGAGACCTCTCTGGGGAGCGGGCTGGACTTGGTCCTGGTGAGCTAGGACAGGGCTGGAGCTAACCCACAGCAGGTGGGGTGGCGGGCAGCGATGGAGAGCCTGTGACAGCTCCCATGGGGTGGAGGAGGGGGGCGATGCAATGGAGTGACTCGGTCCCTTGTGGACCTGGGGAGAGGGCCAGAGGAGCGGAGATGACCCCGGGGTCACCTCAAAGGAGGACCTGTGTCGGCAGGGGAGGTGGCTCTGGTAGCCCAGAGCAACCCCCTTCCCCCACTGCTGGGGAATGAAGACCACCCCCCCCGGCCCCCATCACCCCACCCCCTACCCCCCACTCCCCCCCAATCCCGCCAGAGCTCCCACTGTCTTTCCATACCTACCCTCTGTGCACTGTGCGTCCCTGGGACACTGTCCTGTGGGGGCCGCCACTGTCCTGTGGGGGCCACGTCAATGGATTCCCTCTTCCGGAGCCTTCAGTTGGGCCTCTGGGGTCTGCCTGCTCTCCTCTGGCCATGGCTGCGGGGGAGCCCCCGGCCAGCCCATAAAGGCTTCTGCAGCCAAGAGGAGAAGGTGGGTGATGCTGAGCGCACAGGGCCTGGGAACAGGTGGCACACGAGGCAGGAGCTGCCTATTTATTTATTAATTTGTTTGACAGAGAAAGAGCACAGGTCGGGGGGGGCAGAGGGGGATGGAGAAGCAGGCCACGTGCCGGTCCGCCTCTGCTCACTCACTGCATATCGCTGGGCAAAGCGAAGCCGGCGGTGCTGTGGTCTGATGGTTTGTGTCTCCCCAAAACCCGATCCCGACGGTACATCGACCCCGGACTTTCAGCCGCCCACACTGGGGAGCACACGCCTGTGGCTGGTAAGCCCCCAGCCTCTGGTCTGCGACCGCTGCTGCCTGGACAGCCGGAGGAAGACCCGTGGTTGTGCCCGGAGCCAAGGCCCTGGCTGGAGAGTTCTGTTAGACGGGAGGGAAGGGGCGGGACCGCACACCCCTGTTTGTCATTATGAAAATGGCTTTGAGGAACTTGGAAAGCATAAGGGGGCAGGAGGGCACCATGAGTGCGCGCAGAACGCCGCCCAGATTCCATGCTTACTAGTGTCGGCCGTGTTTGTGGGATCAGTCAGCTTGTCCTGGTAAGGTGGTTTTTTTTTTTTTTTTTTTAGATTTTATTTATTTATTGGACAGACAGAGATCACAGTAGGCAGAGAGGCAGGCAGAGAGAGAGGAGGAAGCAAGTTCCCTGCCGAGCAAAGAGCCGGATGCGGGACTTGATCCCAGGACCCCGGGATCATAACCTGAGCCGAAAGCAGAGGCTTAACCCACTGAGCCATCCAGGTACCCCCCTGTTTTAAGGCTTTTTAAAAATCAAGGTAAAATATACACCACGTAAAATTTGCCACTTCGGTCATTTGTAAGTTACAGGTCAGTGGCATGAAGGACACTCACCGTGCCCGGCAGCCATCACCACCGTCCGTCCCCGGGACATCTTTATCTTCCCGAGTGGACCCTGTCCCCATAAACACGGACTCCCTGTGCCTTCCCCCAGCCAGCCCTTGGCCCCCCCACCCGCTGTGTATTTGACCAACCCAGATAGTTCAAGTAAGAGAAATCAGGCAGGGGCGCCGGAGTGGCTCCATCTGTGAAGTGCCTTGGGCTTGGATCATGATCTCAGGGTCCTGGGATCGAGCCCCATCTGTTTCTCGCTCTTCTGCCCCTCTGTGCTCTCCCTCTCTCTCAAATAAATAGATGAAAGTCTTAAAAAAAAAAGATAGTGAGAGAGAACTCAGACAGCATTTGTCCTTTCGTGTCTGGTTTTTTCACTCAACATCTTGTCCCCCGGGGCCACCGCGCTGCCGCTGGTGTCTGAGCTGCCCTTTTTCTTAAGGCTGAATACCGTTCCATCATCGCACCGACCACGCTGAGTCCCGTCATCTGCTGATGAATAGTTGGGTTACTTCTCCCTCCTGGCTGCTGTGAATCACGCTTTTGTGAACATGGGTGTGCAAACATCTGTTCGAGGCCCGGCCTTCGGTTCTTCTGGGAGCATCCCTGGGAGCAGGACTGCTGGATCTTGCGGTCAGTCCAGGTTTTGCTTTTTGAGGACCTTCCAAGCTGTTGTCTACAGTGACCTGGGAGCTCCCATCCCCGCTCACCCGCCCAGGATTCTGATTTCTCCACGTCCTCGCTGGTACCTGCTACTTTCTGGGTCGTTGTTGTTTAATTTAATATTTTAAGGAGTAGTCATCAGAGGCACCTGGGTGGCTCAGTGAGTTAATCCTCTGCCTTCAGCTCAGGTCGTGATCTCAGGGTCCTGGGATCGAGCCCCACATCGGGCTCTCGGCTCAGCAGGGAGCCTGCTTCCCCACCCCCGCACTTGCCTCTCTGCCAGCTTGTGATCTCTCTCTCTGTCAAATAAATAAATAAAATCTTAAAAAACACCAAAAATGAATAGCCATCATAATGAGTGTGAACTGTGTCTCACGGTGGCTTGGATTTGCCTTTCGATCTGTTGACTTCAGCTGGTTTCAGACAGGTTTCTGGTTCTCGTAGCTGGTACTAGTTAGGGGGAGTGGGGTGAGTGGCGGTGACAAGGGAGCCAACCACAGTGTTGTGGCTTGTGGAAAAGTTCACTTCTCTTTCACGGACCAGCCAGGGTGGATGCTCCGGGTCAGGGGAAGCGCTCCTCCTTCCTGGGACCGAGGGGGTTGGCGGCTCTGTCCGCTCAGGGAGGAACACCTGGGGCGCTCGGCCCTCCCGCAGGAGGAAGGAGCCCAGCTCCGACAGCATCTTACCGCAGAGCACCCGTGCTGCAGGAGGGGCCGGGAGCGTGCCAGGGCACAGAGGAGGAGAGAATGAGCCGCCGACGTCTCCAGCTGGAAGGCGCCGCGCCCCACCCCCATGTCCTGCTGCACAGACGGGACCCCATGCTGAGCTCAGGGCTTCGGGGAGGTGGCCTCGAGGGTGCTGGTGGGGGGCAGCCTCCATGAGGGTGGGAGTCAGGACCCCATGGCATTAGGCCCAGGCCCACCGTGCCTGCCCACGGCCTCCCTCTTTCTTCCAGGGCCCGGGAGCACCGCTCAGGGCTCGGCTCTCAGAGCGGCCCCAACCCTCCTCTCCATGTTGCTTCTCCAGCTGGGACGAAGGCAGCTTCCCAGGAGTCCCATCCTCAGCCAGGCCTTCTTGACTGCAGGCTCCTCTGCTCTGGACGCCAGCTCCCGTGGAAAGCCTGCTGCGAGCCAGGTCCCCGCGCCCCACGCACTGTCCCCATTCAACCTCCCAACAACCCAGCGAGGTGCGCATGGCTCACGACGCTCCCTATGGGGTGAAGACGCATCTTTGGGCAGATGGTGTGCCCAAAGGCATATGGCTAGGGCTCAAGGGCACGTTGACACCTGAAGCGGGACCTCTGGAGCCCTGCCAGGGTACGGTGGGCATTGCTGGGTCACTGCCAGGGAAGTCCTGCCCTCTCCCTTGGCCCAAGACTTGGAGAGCTGTTTGGGGGCCGGGGGTGGGCGGCATCGGGGACTGCAGGATGCTGGGGACGCCGGGAGGTGACAGTGTGGAGACCCACTTCTCTCCCAGGGTGTGTTTGGAGGCCGATAGCATCTTGGAAAGGGGAACTCGTTGCCCAAGAAGGCTGCTGTGGGGTTCAAAATACAGGCTTCCTTCCTTCTGGGAAGGAGGAGGGTTGAGGAAGAAACCTCCCAGCCCTGTTCTCTGCTAAGCGGATTTCGGTTAAAACTCTGCCTCCCAGCCTGACCCAAAAGGCCTCGGGCGCAGCTCTGAGCCTTTCTCCAGTCAGAGAGGCCCGGGTCTCTGAGACTCCAGATCTGTGTGCAGCCGCAGGCAGACCAGGTGGGGTCTCTGGCCTGCTCAGTGCCCATGGCCCCAGGCTCCCTTCAACAGAGGACTTTGTTTCTTTCCCTGTGGCCCGTAGGATGCGGGAAGAGCCTGCCCTAACCAGGTCTGGAATTCCGTCACCCACCTGTCAGTAGAAGGGAGACAGAGTCAGAGGGGTGTGGATGTCCACCCCTGCCCACCCCTGCCCACCCCCAGGGCCCCTCTGTGCCACAGGAGGCCCCCTGCTGCAGGAGCTGGGAGTGGGGCTGGGGCCAGGTGGGCAGGGCCCTGCTGGGCCCGCGGGAGGGTGGAGAGGGCCCTGGGGAAGGGAGTTACCAGCAGCCTGCTCTGCGGAGACCCCGGGAGGCCCTCCTCCATTCCGGTAATGACAGAACGGGGTGGGATGCCAGCTTCTGCCTCCAGGGCCCAGGCCCTCCCCTCGGCTGTCTCCCACCTGCTCCCCCACACTCCCTCCTGCCCCACCGCGCCCCTCCCCTCCCTGGAAGGTGCAAAGCTGGGGCTGGCACACCCAGACAGGCGCGGCAGGGCCACTCTCCGTGATGACTTGAGCCGGTGGAGGTCCCTGCCCAGGTTGGTGGCCCCTGCTGAGGGGTTGGGGATGATGCCAAGGACAAAGGCAAAAGAAAATTAAATTTCCTTATAACTTACAGCCCATTGACAAGACCTCGGGACCGGCCAAGTGACCTTCATCTGGAAGTCAGCTGCCTCCACGTTAGTACTTCGTGTCGCGAGCAAAGGGCAAATACATCTTAGTCCTAGCCTGACCTCCAGGACCCCGTAAGTCTACTTTAACATATAAAAATTCCTTTGGAAACTTCCTTAATCTCTGCTGCCTGAGATACACGTTGGCCATCACCCCGGGCATATGACCCGCCGATATACATCTGAAGTCTCATGACTCAGGTTTGGCTAGACGGTAGTAAATGACCTTTTCCCAACACCAGCCGGCCCCTCCAGGTCCTGCAAACCTTGCTTCCAAAATTCCTCAGAGACTCACGCTCTCCCTAACCGCCTCCCCAACTAGAGAACACGTCATAGGTCACCGCTCCTGGCCCCAGCACGGCTCTTTTCTGTCCACGGGTCCTGTCTCTGTGCTTTAATAGAATCACCTTTTTGTCCTGACGACATCTCAAGAATTCGTTCTTGGCCGTTGGCTTCGAACCCTCACATCTCTCCTACACACAGGCACTAACCGTCCGGGGGCCGGGGCCGGGGGTCTCCCAGGGAGACGGACAGGGACCCCCTCGGCGCTCCCTGGGACCCTGCGCTCCTCCACTCTGCAGCTGGCAGACGGGGCCAGGGCTGGGCTCGCCCCCAACCGACGCTTCCTCCCCAGCCGCCGTCCCCCACTCATCTCCCTCCCATGGAGGCCCTTGGGCAGGCTCCCAGGGCCGATGGGGTGGCCCCCTCTTTTCCCAGGAAGAGGAAGGAAGGCCGAGAATCTGGGAGCCAAGCCTCCATCCCCGCTCTTTCTATGGCCAGAAGCTGCGCCCTGTGACCTGGCCTCCTGGACACCAGCCATCTGGGGGGGACAGTGGAGATGGTCCCCTAGGAGGACCCCTCGTCGGGGGGAGAACATCTGCCCTCTTTACGGGTCCGAGGGCCAATGTCTGCCACGCCCTGCAGCTCCCTGCGGCCGAGGGGAGGGGCCAGGCTCTCCCGCTTCCCCTGAGGCTCCATTGTGGTCCTTTGCTCTCTGGCCGGCACAGCAGGCCTTGCCCAGCCCCAGGGGCAGGCTGTTCCAAGGACCCTCACCTTGGCCCTAGAACCCCACCCCCTACTACCTGGGCTAGAGAAAAGGCCTTCTGAGAGCAGGGAGTGGGGGCTGGGCTGGAAACTGCTGCCTTTCAGCTCCCAGGGGGAGGGCTATGTCAGCCATGATGCAAACATGTGTTGATGAGCCCCCCACCCCCAGCCAGTCACCCCCACTCCAGCTGAGATGCCTGCTAGTGGAGCCCCGTGGCCAGGAGGCAGGTTGCCAAGGCAGGAGGTCGGTCTCCGGCAGGCAGGGCCTGCTGCGGGGAGGGGCGCCAGTGGCTTTCAGAGCATTTCACCCTGGTAAGAGGACAAGGAGCAGGCAAAGGCGTGAAGGGGCCAACGGTGGTGGTCCCGCACTTCCCAACAAACAGCGAGGTCACGCGCCATGTCCAGAGGTCACTGACCTAAAGCAGACCGGTTCCTTCGTTGATCTGGCAACTGTGTGCCTGGGGTCCGTGGAGAGCGGGCGCTGCTCTGGGGAGACGCACCCCTGCCAGAGAAGCGAGGCTGAGAGTGAGGTCGAAGGACTAAGGAGAGCCGGTTTGGGGGACCGAGGCGAGGGACAGGTGGGTGACGGAATTCCAGACCTGGTTAGGGCAGGCTCCTCGTGGAGGTGATTGGGCCACGCAGTGAGGGGTGAGCCACAGAAAACAAACGTGCGGGGACCACGGCCCTGGGGGGACGCTGCTCTGGGTGTGTGCTCTGGGCACTGCCCGGGGACCCGAGACTCTGGGCAGCAAGGTGGGAGGCAGGCGGGGAGAACCTCGTGGGAACCTTGTGGTCACCCGAGCCGTGGGCAGGGTGGAGGACCCCTGGGTGGGCGATGCAGGGGCCCCGGGGAGAGTCCCGAGGTGCTGGGAAGTGGCCGCCTCTGGGTGCCTTTTGAAAATACTATTATATTTCCACCGTATTTGCATTAAGAAAAAACAAAAAGCAGAAACAATGGTCTGTGTGTCCTGTGCTGGTAGGGGCCCGGGGGCCTGTGGGTGCACCTGAGACGGGAAGTGGGTAGGGCAAGAGGCCCCAGGGGACACAGGGCGTCTCCGAGGTGCTCCGCAGAGCCCAGCGGTCTCCTTCAGCGCCGCGGTCCAGGTGCCACTGGGGCACACCCCCAGCCAACAGGCAGAACTAAGCCAAACCCCAGTGAGGGGCAGTAAGAGGGAAACAGGCTATTTACGTAAACTGTCACTCCCTCATCCGGGGAGGCCCCGGGGTGGGGGCAGGGAATGATGACTATTCTGGGGGACCCCGGGCTCACCTCTCCTAACGTCCCCCTGTTGGAAGGGGAAGGAGCAAAACAGCCCCCTGGAAGGTAGACTTTTTGCCGCAGCCGAAGTCATTTGCTAACGAGGCTCGGCACGTAAGGCTGATCCAACCCAAATGGTGCAACTTTTGTGTCTGTTTTTGGTTTTTTTTTTTTGATTTTATGTTTAAGTAATCTCTAGCCTCAACAGGGGGCTCAAATTTACAACCCCCGAGATCAAGAGTCGCCGACCCAGCCAGCCAGGCGCCCCGGGATGGTGCAACTTTTGATCCCAAGCAAGCCCTTGCTCGAAGTCCTGGCTCTGACTTTCCCGGGGGCTCAGAGGCCAGCTCTCAGCCAGGCCTTCTGCAAAGCTTTTAAGGACTAGGGGTGCTCCCTCCTGAGTTAACAGCTCTGCTGAGCTAAGAGAGGCACCAGCTGCGAACTCTCCAGGAGCTCCCCCTGCAGCGGAGGAGGGAGCGCTGGGCTCTGCCCAGCACCCAGAACCCTGTTTAGTTTTGTGACGGACATCAGCTACTCAGCTCCCCTTTTGTGAGACAAGCGATCGGTGTGCCCCCCCGCCACATCCCTCCACAGTCCTGAGGCCTCGCTGAAATGTATATGTAAATCCTTACTACCGCCCTCAAAAAAAAAAAACAAAACGAAAAAAACAAAACAAATCTCGCTTTTCTCTTATTCTTGATCTTTGTACCTAAACAGTCAATGCCAAGGCTTTGTTAACGGTCTGAGCACCCCTCACCTGTCCTCAGTCCAAGCCTGGGGACTTGGTGGAGCCCTACTGAGACCAAGAGCCATCTCTCGCCCCCACCACCCCCTCGCAAATGTTCCCCCAGAGTCTGGCAGTTGACTTGAAGAAATCACTTGTGGCGGGGGTGGGGGGCTCATCCTTGTTCTTCAGTGCCTTCCTGGGGAGGCTTGCCAAGTTCAGTGAAAGAAACAACCGAAAGAAGGCATCTCGTGAAATTCCAATTTCTTCAACGGCAAGTGTTGCTTCAGTGTAAGTATATCCGTGCGATGGGTAGGGGATACGTAAACTAACGATTATTCCTTATGGATCGGAAATTCACGTTTGCCTGCGCTCCTCGTATTGTCTCTGACGACCCCTAGCCCCCTCTGCCCCAGAGCTTCTCTTGGCCTCGAAGCTGTATTTTTTATCATCCCGTCTTTCCCAGAGCTGAAACGGCTGCTGCTTTTGGCATTTTTGTAGCTTGATAGTGACAGTGGGGAAAAAAGCTCCTGTCGGCAGGATGATTGAAAACTCAGCTACAAAGCGAATCATTTGCCTTCTTTGGGCGCGGTCGGAGGGCTAGGACGGATTCCCCGGAACACCTCTGCGGCTTGCGAATGTCACCTGAGTGTCTGTGCGTCCTCAGAGTTGTCCCGCTGACGCTGGACGCCCACGAGTACCGCACCCCCTTTGCGGCCGGAGTGGAAGTGTCTTCCGTGCTTGGGACCACGCAGTGACGTTTATTCCCAATAATTATGTTGTGGAGGGTTCTCGGTACTTGACGGCTACGATTGCAGTAAAATTTATATTCCACAGAATGATGACGATGTTCGGCTACTAATGAGTTTATTATTTTTGTTTGTTTGTGTTTTAGAACCATGGAAATAAAATTTACTCCCAACAATAAGGCTGCAAGTTGATGTCCCCAAAACTAACCGTAAATAATAAATGAAATAACAGAATGTCTGTAAAACACATTAAAAAAAAAACACACACACATAAAACAGCCTTCTCGGAAAAAGTGGGCTCTCTGTGTCTCCCCTGCTGGGGCTGGGAGGTGGGGGTGGAGGGTGAGGAGCCCAGACCAGCCTTCAAGGTCAAGGTCGCTGGGTTGGCCTCAGGAGGACTCTGCCAGCTGGGGAGAAGTTGGTCCACATGTCAGAACCTCCTAACCTGGGAAGTGGGGACAGAAAGACGGGCTCGGAAGGGCTGGCCGTGAGTGCACGTGGTGACCTCCCTCTGGATGGTCCCCGTAGTGGTTTCCTGGGGCCTCAGGGACGAACTACCACAAAGTGGGGGAGGAGGAGGGCTTAAGACAGCGGAAGTTGATGCTGTCGTGGTTTGGGAGACCAGAAGTCCAAAACCGTGATGTGGGGAGGGCCGTACTCCCTCCAAAGGCTCCAGCAGAGAACCCTTCCTCTTCCAGTCTGGTGGCCCACGTGTTTCTTGGCTCGTGGCCCCGAGGATCCTCCAGCCCGTGCCTCTGTGGTCTCCGGTCTCTCTCTGTGTCTCTGTGGCGCTCGCTACTTGGTCCCTCGTAAGGGCACGGGTCGTTGGGTCAGGGCCCATTCCGATCCAGGATAATCTCATTCAAGCTCCTTAACTTAATGGCATCGCCGAAGACCTTTTTCTCAAACAAGGTCACATCCTTGGGTTCTGGGTGGACGTATGTGGGGGAGGGTCCATTGCCTCCACTACGCCGACATCATCACCATTGTCACCGTTCATCCCGGTCCCGGTTAGAGGTATGCTGGAAAAGTTGAGAGGAACCAGCCCTGAGGATGGAACGAAGCAGGAGGCGACCCCAGGGGACCGTGTGTTCCATGCACAAAAGGGAATATCCCCCAGGCTTAAAGAGAATGGGACTCGGGGTACCTGCTGCGGTGGGAGGAACCTGGAGGACAAGAGGCCGGTCACGAAAGGATTCCCTGGCCTGCGGTGTCTGGAGTTCAAGTTCAGAGAGACAGGGCGCCTGGGGCTGGGACAGTGCTGAAGCCGTTCCTGCCTCACGGGGCACCCACTCAGGGCGTCGATGACTCAACCCTCGGACCTGCTCTCTTCCTACCCTGAGCGCACGCGCCTACGGGTCAGCCGAGCCCGACGGCCCGGGTCCCCAGTCCTGCACGCCGCCTCCTGCTTCCAGGCCTTGCCTGGGCCTTCCGCTCCTCCTGGGTGGTCTTTCTTCTCTCCTCTGCCTGGACGCCGCTGGCTGCGGGACCCCCCTCCCTCGCCGTGCTCGTCCTTTCCTCTGCCCGCTCTGGGAGCGGTCTGCGCCCTGCGGTGGCTCTCAGCACCTGATGGTGGCTTGTTCCACTCCCCCGCCAGCCTGGGTCCCCCGCAGGGTCCCGGACCTCGTCATTCTGCTCTGAGATTTGAGCCTCCGGCTTGAGCTGCTGCTGGCAAGAGCTCGGTTCCTGATGCTCAGAGGAACGAATCGACAGAAGGCAGGTGTCTGGCCCGGCGAGGGGCTGGCCGGGACCTGGGACCTCTTAGGATTCTGCTATTGTGAGGTCGCCCTGAGTTAGAAGTCAGGCCCTCATTCACCCTAAAGATACAAATGTTGGGATCCAGAGGGGCACGTGCACCCCAGCATTTACAGCAGCGACGTCCACGATAGCCCAACTTACGGAAAGAGCCAAGATGTCCTTCAACAGAAGAATGGATGAAGAAGATGTGGTTTGTATGTACAATGGAATGTGACTCAGCCGTCCAAAAAACCAAACCTTGCCATTTGCGACGACGTGGATGGAACCAGAGGTATTACGCTGAGCGAAAGAAGTCCAGAGACCGACAAATACCGTAAGGTTCCACTCATATGAGGAATTTAAGGAACAAAACAGAGGGGCTTAGGGGAAGGGAGGGAAAAGTAAAACAAGACGAAATCAGAAAGAGAGACAAACGATAAGAGACTCTTTTTTTCTTTTCCCCAAGATTTTGTCTAGTTATTTGACAGAGCACAAGCCGGCGGAGCAGCAGAGGGAGAGGGAGAAGCATGTTCCCAGTGAGCAGGGAGCCCGATGGGGGACTGGATCCCAGGACCCGGGGATCAGGACCTGAGCCGAAGGCAGAGGCTTCACCAAGAGCCACGGGATGCCCCATTAGAGAAACAAACTGACAGTTGCTGCGGGGGGGGGGGGGGGGGGGAGGGGGACGTGGGTGGGGGAAGGGGGACTGGGTGCTGGGCACCTCGGAGGGCCCGCGATGCATGAGCACGGGGTGTTACTTACAACTGATGAGTCACTGACCCCCGCCTCTGAAACTCATAACACACCCTATATTCATCAACTGAATTTAAATAAAAAATAAAAGACAATACTGTTAAAAAAAAAAAAAAAGGGAATTCAGGCCCTGGCAGCAGCCGCTGTTTCTGGGTCCGCTAGAGGGAGACCTTCACAGCCTACGCCTGGCCTCCCACTAGGCCAAGGCTGGGAGGGGGGTTGGCTGAGAGCAGCAGCGGCCCTGCTGGGCCTTGGTGAGAATGAGCAGGGAGAGTGTGTGTGCGTGCGTGTGTGTGTGTGTGTGTGTGTGTGTGTGTGCACGATCGCGTGCAGCCTGGGCCAGAGGGTCTGTGGGCAGTGAGGCCCCTCGTGCACTGCCGGGTGGCCTGGCTTCCTGCGGGTCTGCCTTCCGGATGGTGGGCAACACTAAGAAGCTGGCGGTAGGGTGGGCGGTGCCACTGGGACAGGGAGGGCAGCAAATTAGAATCAGCAATCCGGCATTACGGGAGGACATGTATTTGGCGCTATTCTGTGCCCAGTGCTGTTCTCAGCATTCTGGGCGTATTTCTTTTTTAAAGGTTTATTTATTTATCCGAAGAGGGGAGAGAGAGAGAGAGATTGAGATCACAAGCAGGGGGGAGGGGTAGAGGGAGAAGCAGGCTCCCCGCGGAGCAGAGAGCCCGCTGTGGGACTCGATCCCATGGACCCTGGGATCATGACCTGAGCCGAAGGCAGACGCTTAATCGACTGAGCCATCCAGGCGCCTGCCCAGAGCTTTAAGTAAGGTCAGAGCTGGGACGTGAACCCATGGAGGGGGAGCCAGGATTTGGGTCCCACAGCACTAAGGGAGGGAGCCGTCTCAGGGCACAGCCAGGGAGGTCCAAGATAGCCCTTGGGGATCCCCTGTGCCTGGCTTTGGATTCCAGCTCTGCTGCCCGCCAGCCGAGTGTCCTTGGGCAAGACCCCACACTTCTCTGAGCCCTTCTTCCTCCTCTGTAAGCTGGACTGGGGACCCTCCTCTCATGGGGCTATTTAGAGGTTTAACTGAGACACAGGATGTAAAGGGAGCAGACTCTGGGGCTCTTGTTAGAGTCCTTGGTGTGTGGCCACAGGGCTTTTGTATGTGTCTGTGTGGATCTAAGATGCCCATTATAATGCTCGTGCTCCCCCGGCCGTGGACTTGTCTTTGCTTTCCGCTCCCACTGCTGCAGGGCTGGCTTTAGAGGGTAAGACCCGGAAGGGACCCACACTCCTAAGGATCCTATGCGGGGCTTGATGCTTGGCTGTCATCATTGGGAAATTCTCCATACCACGGGGTGCCTGGGTGGCTCAGTGGGTGAAACCTCTGCCTTCAGCTCAGGTCATGATCTCAGGGTCCTGGGATCGAGCCCCACATCGGGCTCTCTGCTCAGCAGGGAGCCTGCTTCCCCCTCTTTCTCTGCCTGCCTCTCTGCCTACTTGTGATTTCTGTCAAATAAGTAAACACAATCTTTAAAAAAAGAAAGGAAATTCTCCATACTTTCTGAAGCCTGGGCCGGGCATATTCACTCCGCACGGTCCCTGCTCTCGTTGCGGCCGGGTTAGTACTCCGGGTTCTTTCCTCGATTCCTGCTTCTACCCTGGGTTGTTTTCAGGGACCCCCGAGGCCTCCCGGCACCTCTAGTTCCCTTGGGTGGATGAGATCTCAGCCAGGCGGAGTTCAGCCTAAGCTTTGCCCCGTCTGGGCCCAGAAATCCTCCTGCTTCAAACGAAGCCTCTGTGCCAGCCCCAACCATTCACCCACCTCCAGCCCCACATCTCAGAGCACACACAGCATCTGGGCCCCCAGGGAGCCGAAGGGGAGGCACACAGGCGGGGGCTTTCAGCCGGCAGTGCTCATCCTCGGCCCCCGGCTCCCGGGCTGGGGACCTGCCCTCTGGCCCAGCCTGACCGTCCAGGGTGAATGACCTTCGGGGCAGGCCGTGTTCTGGGAACAGGTAGTGCTCGGGCCAGCAGGGAAGCCAGAGCTGGGGCCGAGCTGGAGGTCTCTCCGAGGTCCACCCAGGCGGGTGGGATTGCCCCGGATGCTGTGCACACTCTGCAGTTACAGACCATCCAAGCGTCACCTGAGGTCACTGCGTAGGAAGGAGTGGGGGCTGGCCTTTTCTACCTGCCCCCCCACCACCACCGCTGAAGCCTGGTCGGGCGGTGTCCCTCACCCTGGTTTGCCCTCTCTGACGTGAGAAGTCGCCCCACCCTGGGTCTGCCATAGTTCTCAAGGCGGACATCAAAGAGATGTGGGGACTACGGTCCCTCCTCCTTTCCATGCTTCCTTCCCTCCATGTATCCCCTCAACAATCCGTCATCAGACAACTATGGCGTGGACGTCCCACAGCCACAGAACGTCAGGGCTCGCCCCTTTCCACCCCGCAGCGTGGACACCTGCTGCTCCCCCCACCCCCTTCGCCCTCCCCATTGACCCAACTCCAGCCGCAGAGCTAGGCTGGGTCGTGACCCCCGTGGTCACAGTAATTTGGGACTCACATCGCACCGCTCGGGCCGGCGGGGGCCCACAGATGCCAATCCTGGGCTTCTGTTTTGCCCGAAGGAGACTCACTTCTCCTGTTGGCCTTGGACCCCCCTGAGACACACGACTCCCCAGGCACTTGCAAGCCTGCAGAGAGCCTGTCGCGGACCCAGTCAGACCCCCGAAGCAGGGCGCCCCTCCTTGGCTGCTGCTCTGGAGGGGTGAGACGTGCGGGAGCCCCGAGCTGGTGGATGCTCCCGGGTGTTTAAGTCGCGTTGAGCTTGCTTACTCTAGTCCGTTCCACTGCCCCGGGGGGACAGTTCTCCACGCTCCCAGGCTGGGGACCTGCTCACCTGCCCTGAAAAGAGCCCCCAGCCATGGGGCCCACTGCTGGATGAGGCGGCCTGCTTGATTTCTGGAACATTCTACCTCGGGAGAGGACTAATAGTTGCCCCACATCTGCCATTTTACTTCTCTGACCTTTCTGCCCTGGCTCTCAGGTCCTGGCACGCGCCGCGTCCCGACTCTCAGAATGCTCTGCTGTCCCCATTCAGGGACACCAGCTCAGAGTCCTGGCTGGGGGTCACCCCCTTTGGCATCTCTCCAGAGAACCCCCTTCCAGAGGGCCTTGAGAGACACGCCAGCTCGTCCTGCGTGACCCTGCCCCGGCCCTCAGGGCCACCTCGCAGGGGTGAGATGAGCACAGGTAATGAGGTTTCCAGGAGGGCGTCGGCCGTCCCCAGGGAGCCCCCGAGGATGGAGGCCTATCCGGGGCGTCACTGAGTGACCCTCAGCGGTGGCCCAGGAGGCAGGCAGGGGCATAAGGAGCAAAGAGGGGAGCAGGGTCCCCCTGGGGGCGCTGGGAGAGGAGCCGTCCGAAGGGAGACTGGATACGCCCCTGTCATTCTCTGCTGGACACAGTGGGGACTCTGAGCGGCTGGTCCCTTGGAGGTGTGTCAAGGTCCCCTGGGACTCAAGTTCCGGGGGTTGCAAAATGTATGCGAATCTCGGCCTTGGGTCGTGCTGTGTGCCTCGGGCAGACCCCAGGAAGGGGTCCATTTGTTAAATGGTGAGAATATCCCAGAAAAAAGGCCACCCGGGTGTCCTGGCCAGACTCCCAGGCCAATACCGCCAACACATAATCTTAGGTGTTAGCTGTCCTGGACCGTGATCCTCACCCCGGGGCTGAGCAAACAGCTGTGACAAGCCTCAGAGAGCCCCGCGGCACGGACGCTTGCCCGGGCGCCGCGCTTCGCGACCGTTGACAGAGAGCAGGCCGCTGCTTGCATCGACGCTCGCCGTCACGGAGTTTGGAAGACAGAGGAGAGCCCAGGTGGAGAGCAGGAGAAGACGCAGGCTGGGCTCTGCCCCGGGTCCTGGCACCCGGCTCTGAACACCCTTGCAAGTTCCCTAAGAGCGCTGGGAGCATCTTTCATTCTTGGATTTCGTCGATGAGCCCCGGGATGCTAAATCCCTTGGAATTTCCTGGGTGATAGAAGGGACTTTTGTCCTAAGGAGGTGACTCTGGCTGGGCTCTGGGGTGCGGACTGGCTACGAGAAAGACGGAGCCTTGAAGGCTTGGATGTCACGCGGCAGGGAGAGGAGAGAGGCTGGGAATGGGTGAGTGGTCGATGGTGACTGTGGGGGAAGCTTCCATAAAATCCCCAAAGCACAGTGTTTGGAGAGCCTCCGGGGGGGTGACACATCAGGTGTCGGGAGGGCGAAGCACCCCGGCTGCACGAGGACAGACCCTCCTAGCCCTCACCCTCCGTATCGACGTGGCCTCTGGCATATCCTTCACTTTATAATAAACCAGACACGCAGATGTTTCCCTGGGTTCCAGGAGCTGCTCTCACAGACGCTCAAAGCTGAGGAGATCGTGGGAACCCCCAGCAGGGAGCCCCATCGGACAGAAGCTGGGGGTTCCCCGGGGACGCCCTACTTGCAGCTGCTGTGCGGGGCAGTCTCGGGGGACGGAGCCCTTGACCGGTGGGATCTGTCTCCAGGGAGAGGGGGTCAGGACAGAGTTAAATTGTGGGACAGCCCGCTGCTGTCCCAGAGAATGGCTCTGTGTTGGGGGGGGGCAGGAACCCTGGGGGGCGTGTGGCTGGCTCTGCGGGGAGGGGGGAGTGGCTGGGCCAGAGCCCGGAAGAGACCCCCGTGAGAGGAAGGCACAGCCGGGGGTGCACCTAGGGCGGTGGCCCTTGGCCTGGGCCAGCTGAGGGCACGTCGAGGGGGTGTCTGAGGAGGGATATGGTGGGGTCTGTCTGCGGGGGAGATGGGGTCACGCAGGCTGGGCTGCGGAGGGGCCTGGGGTGCTCCTTGCCCCGGGGGGGCTCAGTGGGAGGTGGGTTGGGGTTTGGGTTTTGTCCCACGTGTGAACGGAGAGCGGGGAGGTGTGAGGAGAGCGGAAAGTCGCTGCTGGCGTGAGGCCGTCACGGGGGCATGAGCTCAGGAAGGGAGCAGGATTGGGGGGCCGAGGCGGGAGAGGGTTCCTCTGCAGACCCCCAGATCTATGGCAGGAAAGCCCAGCCGGCAAGCTCGGGGCTTCGTGCAGCCCCACTGCGCTGCTCAGGTGCCCAGGGGTCCGGGAGGAGCCGGGTCCATCCGGGAAGCCCAGCAGAGCTGGCCGTCCCCTCGGTCCGGAGCAGGTGGCGCTCTATGGCCCCCGTCGCCGCACCTCGCTGTGGCTGGTCGAGCTGGTGGGTCAGCCTGTGCCGCTGGTTTTCAGTCCAGGAGTGGGGATCCTAGGCCATCCTGGGGGCCACCCCACATCTCTTCACAGGAGCTGAGTGTCCTGGGGATAGGCCGGTGGTCACCATGGGGCTGGCAGTGCCATGCCTGGCCCAGGCCCCGGCTCCTTGAGGCTGTCAGTCAGTGGCCTGGCCGTGCATGGCCCCCATTGCACCCCTAGTTCCCAGAAGTCAGGCCTCTTCCGGGCTCTGGCTGCCGACAGCAAGCCCTGGCTCTGGGAACACCCCAGACAGTGCCTGTCCCCTCCTGGCACTCTGTGACAAACAGCCTCAAAACAGTGGTCAGAGGGGCACCTGGGTGGCTCAGTGGGTTGAAGCCTCTGCCTTCGGCTCAGGTCATGATCCCAGGGTCCTGGGATCGAGCCCCGCATGGGGCTCTCTGCTCAGGGGGGAGCCTGCTTCCCTCTCTCTCTGCCTGCCTCTCTGCCTACTTGTGATCTCTGTCTGTCAAATAAATAAATAAAATCTTTAAAACAAAAACAAAAACAAAAACAGTGATCAGAGCTTTCATGGGTATATGTGTGTGTGCGCCCAGATCTGAGCTCAGGCACGCCCGGTTTCTGTTTTGGAGGAACTCCAGACTGACACACGCCTGCTTGGCTACTGACGGACAGTGCCAGAATTTCTATAAAGTTCCTGCAAGGTGACCTACGCAGCAGCCAGGGAGAGCGGGAGCTCTGGGACCTGTCTCTGGGCTGCTTACCTGACATATTCTCTGGGTCACTTGGATGGAGTATCTCTGGGGAGGACTGGTGCCCATCTGGGAGTGGTGCTAAGGCCCCCTGAGCCCGAGCCATCCCTGGCCAGGCTACTGAGGGCAAGAAGCCCACGGCTAGGCATGGATTTGACGAAGGACCTAGATCCCGGATACGTGCAGACCCCCAGCACCAGCAGGACAAAGACAGGGCGTCAAAGGAGGACGGGCCAAGGACCTGAGGGGTCCCAAAACAGAGAAAAGGCTCGCAGAGTAAATGCTCAATGTGATACCACCTCCCACCCACAGAATGGCAACCACGCCAGGGGCAGCGGATCCCCAGCGTGGGGGAAGACCGGGTATGTCCAAGCTGGGCGAGCTCCGCCACGGGAGCGTAACGGGCGCAGGCGGGTCTCAGCCGTCACTGTGTGAAGAAGCCAGGCCGAGAAGATTTCACGCTGTATGATTCCCTTCATATAAAAAGTGCAAAAACAGGAAAAATGAGGATCGTGTTAGAAGTCAAGGGCACAGTTATGAATAACTTTGGAAGCGCTGCTTGAGGACTCGTGGAGGCTGGAAATGTTCTGTGTCCTGTCCCGGACCCAACCACACACCAGGGTTTCCGCATTTTTCTCTCTATGTATTTCAATTTAAAAGTTTTTTCTTTTTTTAGAGGCGCCTGGATGGGTTTTTTAAGCGGCTGCCTTCGGCTCAGGTCACGATTCCGGGGTCCTGGGATCGAGCCCCGCATGGGGCTTCCTGCTCGGTGGGGAGCCTGCTTCTCCCTCTGCCTCTGCCTGCTCCTCCCCAATGCTTGTGCTCCCTCTCTCGCTCGCTCTCTCTGTCGGAGGGAGAGAGAGAGAGAGAATCCCAAGCAGAGTTCCCACTGAGCACACAGCCTGAAGGGGGCTCAATCCCATGACCCCAGGATCATGACCCACGTGGAAACCAAGAATCAGACACTTAACCGACAGAGCCATCCAGGCACCCCTCAATTTAAAATATTTTTAACCCCCCCACAACCTGCTTCACTCTACTGGGTGTGCGCCCGGTGGCTGGCCCAGATGTGATGGAGAGACTAGTCGCACGTAGTCCTTGTGTCCGTCCATCTGTCTGCATCCAGCCAGGCTGATGCCTGGATCTATCCCCACCCCCACCCCCTGCCCCCATATACAAGGCCACGGGCTCCCCCGGCCCGGCCACGCCTCCGCCCTGTCCTCTCTTCCTCTTGCATCCCAGTCCATAGCAGCAAAGCTGATTCCACCCTCTGAGCAGATCCAGAAACCTGCCCCTCCTCACCCCCCTGCCTCTCCCCTGCAGGACCGAGATGTTCCACTGGGGGCTCCTTTCTGCATTCCCCGGGGTCTTGGCCCAACAGCGGCAGGAGCGGGCTTCTTGGCCCATGCACTTAGTGACTTGGCCATGCACTTAGTGACTCTCCTGCTTCACGGCTCCAACATCTGCAGGTTCCATGGGGGAAAATAACCCAAGCTCCTCCCCAGGGCCTCCCAGGTCCTGGAGGGACTGGGCCCCCACCCGCCCCTCTTCCCACCTCCCTCCCTGGGATCCAGACTCACTGGCCTCCTGGGCACCCCCTCTTCCAGACCCCGCATGACCCCACCTTCCCACCATCCAGACCTCCCTGAAGCCCTGTGCTTTCGAATCTAGTCCAGAGAAATCCTGCGCTTTCCTGTGCCCCACTTTGCCTCAGGACCCAGGGGCCCAGGGATAAACCAGTCATACCAACCTCCTACTCTTTTGCTAGTGACAGGTCTAGGGTGACCATGCAACCCAGACCTCCCCACAAAATGAGGGGAGGGTCTCTGAGGGTTTCTGAGAAGCGCAGAGAGAAATCTGTTTTGCCTGTGTCCCATTTCCTCTTGCTCAGCGCCCTGTCCCATGCGGGTGTGATGCTTGGAGCTGCAGCAGCTCTTTTGTGCCATGAGGAGCACCATCTCCAGTACCAGGGTGACCACAAGCCTGGGTTGGATTTCCTGTGATGCAGGATGTTCAGCACTAAAACTGGGGATGTCCTGGGCAACAGGTTAATTAGTCACCCTAAACTGGAGGCCTGGAAGAACAGAGAGGACTTGGGCTCTTGCTGATATCGAGCTGCCAACTGGCTCTGGAACCCCGAACCTCTGGATTTTGTTATATGAACAATGGCTATCTTTGTGGTTTAAGTCTTGTTTTGTCCCTTGCCGCTGAAACCACAGGCCTGGGGCATTCACACCTCCGGCATATCCCACCTCTCGCCTTCCTGCCGTTTCAAGCACGGTGGCCCCCAATCCCCGACCCCCGACCCCAGGCCCCTGTGTCTGCGCCTGACCCTGCATTCACCCTGTCAGGCTGGATCCTGACCAGACCACGTCCTTCCCCAGGGTGGGAAGGTTTCCTGGGCTCTGCCTCAGCCGGCTATAGGCGTGCTCACCTCCGCATGCTCGGGCTTCCTTCCCTCCTGCTTTCTGCCATTCCTTGCACTCTGGCTGCGGTGTAGCCGGCTGGGCTCTCACCGTCCCCACCTCGCCTGCCTACTCCACCCTCTCCCCCAGCCTGAGCTACGAGCCCCTGGGGGGCAGAGCGCAGATTTCCCCAGTCTCCCCACCACCACCATCCCGGTCTTGGGAGAACAGTCCACACTGTCTTCTTGGCCAGGAAATGAGGTCTGGCCTGACCTGACTGCTTTCATTCCTGGGCCAGGGGCTCACTGCACCCTTACCCAGTTCCTGAGGCCTCAGGGCCGCCTGTGGTGTGAGCTCCAGACGGCCTCTCCTGCCCTGTGGCTGACCCAGCTCCTTATCACGGGTCCTGCCCCAGGCCCTCTTCCTGGGAGAGGCCCAGCAGGTGGGCGCTTCCCTGCTGAGGGAGGACTCCAGCCGGTTCCCCCCCCCCCCAGCTCTCCGGATCCCACTTTCTCAGAGCCCCGCACCTCCCGTGCTCATCCTTGTGCCTAGGTGGTCATGCGATTAAGGATTCCCCGCCCGGGTCATTTCATGATTCACAGCCTGGTGCCAGGAAAACACTCTAGAGTGTCTGAAACAGCCCCAGGTCCTGTCCTGTGTGCGACTCGTTCTGGGACCCCCAGGCCCCTTCCATCGTCCCCCTGGACCTCAGTCTCCTCCTCTGGCAAGGGACGTGTCTTGTCACTATTTCAGGTCCTCTAATTTGACGAGGGGTGGCATGTCTTTGGGCCAATACCCGGATGCAAGCAGGGTTCAAGTGGGGAGCAAGGAGAACTGTGCGGGCAGCATTACGTTCAAGCTGGACACGGGCTCCTAACCCCTGCGGGGCATCGAATGGCCAAGCAGGGCTCTCTGGAGTGGCCGCTCCTTTTCAAGGGGAATCGGTGCTAGAGGGGGAGGTGGCCTGGCTTGGAGGCGACGCTGCTGGGCCACGGTGGGACTGGAGCCAGTGGGCTTCCAGGAAGGGAAGCTAAAGATACCCCCTTCCCGGCACGGCTGGAACCCTGAGAGCACAGGGATCCAGTTCCAGTCCTGTTGTCGCCGGGGGCAAGGGGTGGTGACCAGGAGGGCCCTACAGCAGCTGTGTTGGGCTGGGTGCTGCCGGGGGCCGGGGCCCAGGAGCAGGCATCTATTGGCTGAGTGTCTGAGCCGGTGGGCGAGGTCAGGCCAGGGCCAGCGTGTTACTGGAAGCCCGGTGGCTCTGTCTGTCTCTCTGCCAAGCTGCCCACTGCATTCTTTGGCCTCCTATTTGCAGGCGAGCTCTGCAAGGTCCCAGCCCCGGCCTGCCTTGAGCTTGGGTGTTACCGTGCCTGTGTTTTGGATCCCTCACGCTGTCCGGGACGGCCGCGGAGACAGGCGGCAGGGGTGGGGTGGGCAGGACGCTAGGAGGGTAGCCGAGCTCTTTGGGAGCAAGGGTCACCTTTCCCGGTGCAGTTGTGGGAGCTCAGGCGACTCAGGCGAGGGGACCCGTGTATGCGTGTGTGTGCGTTGTGAGCGCGGCGCGGAGACTGGGGGTCACAGACCTGAATTTGTCCCGGGATTCCAGGATACGGAGGCGGGTGTGCCGGGCATGGGGGTGCAGAGAGAGCTGTTCTGTCCTCCCGGACGGCAGCCCACCGATTGGATTTGGGATCTGCCGTCGCTGGGTCCGGGGAGTGGCGTGGACAAGCCCCGTCACGGGGCTGTGGCGAGGACGGGTAGGTGGGACCCAGTTGGGCAGTGAACTTGGAGGAGGGGCAGAAGCAGCCCTTCCTGGGCTTCGCAGGGAGCACTTGGGTTTTCTCACTCCTGCGTTTCCCTCCAGGGGCCCTTCCTGAATCCTCTGGGGGGGGGGGGGTGCATCTGCCTGATCTCCCTGACCCAGACGTGATTGTGTTCTTCTTGCCTGGGATTCCAGGTCCACAAGCTTTCTTGCCGACGGGAATGTGGCCTCAGCATTCCCACCAGACCCTCCCCTTGAAGTGCAAGGACCTTGTCTGGTGACCCAGAGCCCGGGGCATTTGGCAGAGGAGACCTGAGCGCCCGGGGGGCTCTGGAGTGCCTGTCACCCATGTCCTCCTGACATGGGAGCTTCCCCACTGTAGCCAGGTTGGGCTGGCCCCAGAGGAGACAGCAGTATGGTTCCAGGAAGCCTGTGCCGCCTGGGATAGGAGTCCGAACTCCCCGGAGTCAGTGTTGGGAAGGCTGGCGGCCAGGAAGCCGGCCCGTGGTGACAGAGCTGGGGTCTCAGATGGCTCAGGGCAGGATATTCAGCCCTTTTCCAGGCTCAGCCCCTCAGCCACCAGCTCCGTACCCCCTGTCCGGCACTGACCTCCCCAGAGTTCCCCCTCCTTCCCTGCTCAGCTCGGGGAGGGAGGCCCTGGGTGCGGGGACCTCGATAGGACCCCCGATGTATCAGGGAGGCTTCTTCCCCCCTTTCTACCCCACTTGCTATGGGACCTCTGAGCCTCAGTTTCCTTATCCGGATAATGCAGGTGGATGGCACCCCACGTCAGAGTCATACATGGTTTCTGTGGGTGAACGCCGCACGGGGCCTGGCGGACAGCAGCAGCCCCCATCTCGCAATGGACGGAGCAGGTGGAACTCACTGGCGCCAAGACAGGAGCTCAGAGAAGCTGGGGCCCTGCAGCCAGGACGAGTGGCAGACGGGGGACACCTCCCTTCCCTGGCCCCTTGCTGCAGGGCCCCACCTCTGGAGTCCAGGGCCCGATTTGGAGAAGCAAGACTGGGACCCGTGATTTTCTTCTCTCAGATCATTCCCTGAGGAGGGAGCTGGGGGAGGGGTGAGGCTTCACACCTGACAGTCCTGGCGTGGGCTCAGAGAATTCCCTAGCTCTGCAAGTGTCCCGCTCTTCCTTCCATAGCCATCTCCACGCCCCCAGCAGCCTCTGCCCCTCTGCCATCCTTGGAGGGTGGCCCCAGGGAACCTGTCTCCTGGAGTCCGGCCCCTCCCACACTGAACCCAACTTGCGACGTTGGGTCTTTGGGCCAACTTGGTCTTTGGGCCCTGGGGGAAGCCAGTCCCCATGCCATGGGAAGGCTCAGGGGGAGAAAACGGAGGCCTCCAGCCAGCAACCATGTGGACAGACCACTGTGGAAGAGGGTCCTCCAGCCCCGTCCGGCCTTCAGAGCACAGCTGCCCCAGGACAGGCCTCAGGACAGATGGCCCAGCCGAGCCACTCCCAAGTTCCGACGCTCCGAAACTGAGCGGCACCGAGGAAGGGCTGCTCTGAACCAAGGGAAGGGCGCTTTGTAATCGTCCAGAGTAACCAGCGGGCCCTGGGGAATCGCACGCCAACCCAGTGAGAAGGGAGTCGTGGCCTTTTGTCCCTTCTGGTGCCTCCTCTCTCTGACCCCGCGGACCTCCATGCTTGTTTTCTACTCTGTGAACACAGCATGCGCACTTGGCGGCTCACACGACACACGGACCTAATAGCGGACGGTTGCATTCGGTCCGAGGTCCATGGGCTGTTTGGCGGGGTCCTCGGCTTAAGATCTCCCAGGGCTGCCGTCAAGACGGTGGCTGGACTGGGTCCTCGCCTGAAGCCTCCCCGAGAGGAAGATCCGCTTCCAAGCTCTTTCCAGTTACGGGCAGAACTCCTTTCCTTGTAGCCGCGTGACTGAGGGCCTGGGGGTTTTGCTGGCCAGAGGCCAGAGGCCACCTTCAAGTTCTAGAAGCCAAAGCTCCTGACCCCACAGGATGCCTCAACACAGCTGGCCCCTCCCTTCAGCAAGGGAATGTTCTTGCATCGGTCTGCTAAGAGGGAGTCTTAGCCATGACCATGGAGGGACATCCTGTCCCCTCTGCCAGCTTCTGTTCTTAGACCCCCGTCCCAGCTTCCGCCCACACTCCCAAAGAGGAAATTATAGAGGGTGTGACACACTGGGACCATCTCAGGATGCTGTGTCCACAGCGAGAGGGTCTCTCCCGCCGTGACAGGGGTGTTCTGATCTCACTCTAGCTAAGGCTGGAGTCTTGGGGTTTTTTCCTGTAAACTGGAGCGGTCTTGTTTGATTCCTGCATATCCCTGAGATGACCAGGGCTCTAACCCACCTGCTACGGAGTGGTTACTTTGTAGCTGACCATGGATCTAACTGGATCCTTTGGTTCTTCTTAGTATCACAGCAACCACAGGGGCAGGCAGGACTGTCTTCTCGGGCACAGAGCACGTGCGGCAAATGGCCAACATGCTCTGCTAGTAACTGCTGGTCAGGACTGTCCAAGGCCAATGCCGACTGGCCAAGGCCTTTGGAAGGAGACTGCTCACATGAAAAACACACAGGAGGAGAACGAGGCCTGGGGCCCAGCTGGAACCGGATTCGGTGTCCCTCCCTGCCTTCTGCTTCCCCCCTGCTGGCTTCCTCCACTGGGCAGCCTGTCCCTCATGGCGGACCAGGTGGCTCCAGCCGGTTGGCCTCAGTCTACGAGGGCCTTGTCCCCGTGCCGTGCGGGAACCCTGTCCTGCCTGGACCATCCTGGGTCGTCCCTGGCCTCCAGAGCCCTGGGGGTCATCTGTCCCGTCAGTGAGCCACAAAGACCAAGAACGGCCAAGGAATGGAAACCGGGTGCTTTTACTGAAGGAAGAGAAAGGGGTGCGTGTAGACAAGACAATGGGTGGCCAGTCTGGGGAAAGAACTGTGTTCCAAGCCACTCCCACCAGACTCCAGGGTCGTGCTGTCAGTCCTGGGGCCTCCTGAGCCACTCCATGACAGGGAGCAGAGGTGAGATTCCAGGGGCGGCTCGGATGCCGTCGGGGGGTGCTGACTCCCAGGCCCCCTGCCCCGCAGCTGCCACAGGGAGCAGACGCCCCAAGGGCACCAAGGGCATGGAGCCTTTGAGGACAAGTGGGGCCTGGGGGAGGAGGGGCTGCTCCGTCTCTGTGCTGAGGAAGCAGAGAGGACATCTTAGGGACACAAAGCGTATGGGTGGCTTTGTCACGATTTTTCTACCACCACAGGTTACCGCTTTGGGTGCATTTTGGGTATGTTCAGGGTTTTAATCTCCAAGCAGAGCCAGGAGGAAAGGAGATCCCAGCCTCCCCTGGAACCGGGTGAAGGTTGAGGCTCCGAGGGCTCCAACGGGCTGCTCCTGTCCCGCAGGCCCGGCTCTATCCATTGCTGCCTCTTTCCCTCAGAGGAGAGGCATGGGCCCAGGGAGGGGTTAACGCCAGCTTACACACACACACACACACACACACACACACACACACACACACTCCGGGCCCCTCTCACCTCCCCTTAGTTTGACTGGCATTGTGTGTCTCAATAGGTAAGAGTCATAGGTTTCAAAATTGAGATGTGACAAGTGTTGACTGAGAAATGTCACCCTCTGTGGTTGGCTCGGGGGTCCCCAAAGACGTCCGCACCCCATCCCTCAGACCTGCGATGATGTCACCTTCTTTGGACAAAAGGGACTTTGCCAATGTGATGGAGTTAAGGACCTCGCGGTGGGACAATCCCGGGCCTTCCAGGTGGGCCCTGAATGTGATCACCACGGTGCTCGCAACAGGCATGCACCAGGCCGGAAGGGACGCGGGAAGATGCTGCCCCGATGGCCCTGTAGATGGAGGAAGGGGGTCTCGGTGAGCTCGGCTGCCATCATACGTACCACGGACGTGGGCCTTCGACGGCACTTATCTCTCACCATTCCGGAGGCAGGAAGTCCAAGGTCACGTCCAAACAATGAGGCTTCGGGTGAGAACCTTCTGCCTGCCTAGCAGACGGCCACCTACCTCCTCACTGTGTCTCCCCTGGGGGACAGGGAGCAAGTGCTCAGGTCATTCTTCTTCTAAGGGCACTAATCCCCTCCTAGGGCTCCACCACCATGACCTCATCTAACCCGAACCACTTCCCAAAGGCCCCACCTCCAGACACCCTGGCGTTGGGGGTTAGGGCTTCAACGTAGGCGTGGGGTGGGGAGAAACAAACCGTCCATAAGAAAGGGGCCACAATCCAAGGACCACAGGCAGCCTCCAGAAGCAGGAGAAAAGGCGAGGAAACAGATTTTCCCCCTAGAACCCTTAGAAGGAACACAGTTCCATGGACTCATTTGAGACTTCCGGTCTCCAGAGCGATACGATAATAAGTTCCTATCGTTCAAGGCCACTAACTGGTTACAGCAGGCGGGGGAAGGGAACACATCCCACCCCAGCTACCTACTGCCCCATCACAGAAGCAAGCAAGGCTGAAATTTGTTTTCAAAGGTATCCTTCCTCGTGTGTTCCGTGTATGTCCGAGCATGTGCCCACACGCCACGGACACACTTTCTTTCTTCCTGCCCCCCACAAACCAGAGCACAGCACACATGCTATGGTGGGGAGGGTCTGTCCTCCGGGTCACAGATTTGCATACGGCCCCCTCCTCTGGCGAACACACGCCGTCAGTCCAGGAAGTGTGCCCAGCCTGGGATGCGAGATGCCGAGACACAACCCCTGCTCTCGAGGGGAGTTGAGGCAGTGACCAACAGGCCGCCAGGGCTGGGAGGGGGTGTGGGAGCAAACACCTTCTACCTGCTCAAAACTGGCTTCTGCTGGGGTCTGGAAGCTACAGGGTGCTGGCAGGGGTGTGATGGGTTACCAAGGGCAATGGTGGGGAGCAACACAGGCGACAGGGTTATATAAACCAAACGGATCCAAGTAAGACTCCGGATAAGACGGGCGGATTATATGAAAGCCAAGACGCAGGCTGTGTTATCGTCCTACGGTTCTGAAAAATGTTACCATGCGGGGAAGCTGAGCAAAGTGTATGTGAGATCTTTCTGTATTATTCCTTATAACTACATGTGACTCTAAAATCAATACAGATTTCAACTAAAAGAATTGATTTCTGGTGCCAGAATCCAGCTTGGGGGATTCTCCCCTGGGCTCACGGCTGCCCGGGCTAGTAACGGGGCCCCCCTCCACCAGCCCTGAGCCCCTTCACCATATCTCCAGGTTGAGGGGGAGACCCGCCCTGCTGGGGCAAGAGCCTGGGCAAGAGCCTGAAGGAACGCAGGAACGGACGCACTCCAGGTGGGGCCGGAGAGTCATGGAGACTCGGGCAGGAAGGTCATCCTCCTTGGACCTTGAAGCAGGACGGTCCCCCAGAAAGCTAAGACCCCGTGCCTTACCTGAGACCTGGGTCCTCTTCAAACGAACACTGCCCAGCCACCACCGACAGCACCAAGGGACTCAACCCCCCAGCTGCCCTTTCCAGACACCCTGCCGTGAATTCGAGGTCCACAAGCAACACTCACCATCCCATTGCAAATGCTCACAGACCCCCCCCAGCCCCCGCCTCTGATTCTGCCTGGGTGGCCCCTGGAGTCACCCCTCCATGCTGCCATCCCAGGGGAAGCAGGACCCTGGGCCAGTGAGTCAGAAGAGGCAGATGGGGGAAGGTGGGGGAGGCTTAGACCCAGTTTTCTTTCCAGACCTGGGCTTCTTTTCCACATCCGTGGTGAACAGAGGGTCCCTGGCCCCTGGGGGGGGGGGGGGACACTGTTCCGGGCTTGCAACGCTTTTATGGTTCCTGTTCTGACTCTGGTGCTAGGCCCCCCATTAGAACCCCTCTTTGGGGCTTCCCTGGCAAAGACGGAAACTGGGGGCTGACACAGGCCACCTAGTGAGACCAGGAGCACCCCCCCCCTCCCCCCCCCCCCCCCCCCCCCCAACGTCTCTTCTTGCTTTAGGTCCAGGAAGGGACTGGGGCCCCAGCCCTCTCTATCTGTTGCCCCATCCGACCTCCCCCACATCGGGGGAGCCATGCCCGCACCTTCCGGAAGGCTCAGTCTCCCTGTCTCCCACCCGGTCTTTGTCTTCTCCTTCCGTCTGCTCTCCCCACCAGTCTCCCCAAACCAGGAGGGGCTGGCAGGTGAGCTGAGAGGCCCAGAAGTCTCTCCCCTATCGCCCTGGCTCCCAGCCTCTGCACAGGGATGCACATGGTGGGGGGTGGGGGTGGGGGATGGAGTGGGGGGGCAACCCTGGGCTTGGGGAAGTCCCTGCGGTTTCTTTTGGAGTTCTTCGGAACCCCCCTTTTAAGAAGCAGAGGCCGGCAGGCAGAGAAGGTACTAGTTTAGTGGGGAGCTGCTGGCTGGTCCAACCTCGGGTCACTGGGCCCCCCTGCAAGCCCGAGCGTCCTCCGAGCGGTAGTTAAAACGCTGGGGGTGTGCAGGATGGGTCCTGGTCCTTGCTCCCCGCGGCCCTGGGGGTGTGGTAACCATCGCTCTCGTTTGGCAAGCGAGTCAAGTGACCCGTCCCCCCAGGGAGAAAGGGAGCCGCCCCACAGGAGCCCAGGACCCGTGCGCGGCGGGGCGGGCGCGGTGCCCCCGCTGCGCTAGGCGGAGAGGAGTCCGAGGGGAGCCGCGGCGCATTGATTGCTGGTGTGGACGCAGCCGCGGCGGCGGCCCGGCAGCAGCTCTCCGCGCCCGGCCGGGCTGTCGGGAACTCGCGCCGGCTCAGGCTCCCGCTTCCTGGAAACGCGCTCCGGGCGGCGCAGCTGGGGACGCAGCGGGCCGCCTGGCCAGGGGCCGCGCGGGGTCGCCCACCCGCCCCTGGGCGCGGCGAGAAGCGCTCAGGGCCTCCGGGAGGGGGACACGCTGGGAAGCTGTGGCCACGCGACTGCGGCGACGCGGAGCGGCCCCCTTCCCTGAGCCCTCGCGGCCACCCAGGGGAAGGTGGCGCCTGGGGGGGGGGGGGAGTGAGTGGGGCTGGTGGTGGCCCGGGACAGGAGGCCGGCCGCAGCCAAGTCCCTCCGGTCCTGCCCAGGGGTGGGGGTGCAGGGGACCGGTTGGGGCAAGGGGGTCTGTCTGCGTCCTGACCCGCGCCCCCGCCCAGGGACACGGGGCTTGGAGCTCCTTTGCCTTCAGACACAGAAGGGTTTACTGGGCACCTGCTCTGCGAGAGTCCCTGCGTGCAGCCCGCTGGGCTGGGGGGCAGTGTTCTCCCATGTTCCACAGCGTGTCGGTCCATTTATCTGCAAACCGCAGGCACTTTATTACTCGGCGCGTGTGTTATGTACCCACAAAAGTTGAAATTTTAAAAGGGCGAGATGAACAATAGAAACATGTTTCTTCCATATGCCATGGCCTGTCTGCCCAAGTCCCACCCAGGAGACTTGGGTTGAGTAGGGACATCCAGACTGGGGCTGGAGCCAGAGAAAACACCCCTGCCTCCCTCCGCCCTCCCATGCTGGCCCCTACCTTCCTGCACCACCAGGCCCATGGCTGAGCTGCCCTCTGGCCTGTTCCCCCTTCATAGCCCGGGTGGAGGGTAGCAGATGGCCCGCTAGGGTACTGGACGTGTGCAAAGGTCTGGGTTCAAATGCAGCATCTGCTCTTTAGTGACATTGGGCCTCTCCGAGCCTCGGGCTCCTCTTCTGTAAAACGGAGGGGCCAGCGTCTCCCCGATGCCTGGTAGAGTGCGGGGTTGGCAGGCTGCTTCCCCACCAGGCTGTGCTACCAGGTAGACAGGTCTGAGCGGCCCTGATGGCAAAGCAATTAATAGCCCCCCACCAGCCCCCCCAACACCTCCCAGGGGTAGGGGAGACAGAGCGACAGTCATGCACACTCAGAGATTGCATTTACCATTGTGTCTGGCTTAGGATGTGGTCCTGGGGAAGGGAACTGCTAGTAAGTGTGTGTCACCCAACTGAAGGGCCGCGGCAGGGAAGGGCTCCAGGAGGGCGTGTGGGAGAGGAGAGGGAGGGAACCCAAGTCATCAGTGGGTCAGTCAAATGCGACCTGAGCACTGGCTGCAGGCCAGGCTGTTGTAGGCAGGGGACAGTTGAGGAGCTCCCTCAGCCGCTGGGGATCCCTGGCAGGCCAGGCGCCCCCCGCCCCCCAGCACTGCTTCCCTGAGGAGCGGCGAGCCACCCTCAGACCCGGGTGGGAGGGTCTCCCAGGAGCTGGAGGGCGGCCCAGGCCCACAGCTGAGGTGTGGTCCCCTTGGGCGGAGAGTGACTCAGGCCCCGCCTGGCCTCCCCACCGCTTGGGTTTGGTTTGTTTAAGAACAAATTAGTCACGGAGCAGGCAGCTTTCCCGAAAATAAAATGAGAATCCCCAGGAAACAGGGAAAATTGAAGGCAGGAGGGTGAGTCAGCACGTGCTGCCCCCAGGGCTCCACTTTCCAAAAGGCTGGGTCCCCCCCTCCCCCGCTTCCCCCTCCTGGGCCTCCCTCCTCCTGCTGCTCCTCCTCCCTCTCCTCCTGGGCCTCCCTCCTCCACCCCCCTGCACCCCCCCCCCCCCAGTCCTGGGCCTCCCTCCGGTGCACCAAGCGGGAGCACAGACTTCTCACCCCCCATCTCAGCAGGTTCTCCACCACTAGACACCCCCGCTTTGGTTCTACTTCTCTTGCTTTTCCTCTTTGTCTCTCCCGGACCGAGCACTTGGCAGGGCTCAGGCCCCGCGCAGGCTCAGGGACCTCCCACTCCTTTCCTCCAGGTCCACCGCTCCCTCCGCCCATCTGTCCATCACCTGCGCTCATTCACATCCACAGAGCACTGCTGGTCTCGGTGCTGGGGGCGGGAGGAACTCGGGCAGAGAGTCTCACCTCTCCCCCAGAAGGCTTCCTTGTGGGGAAGGGAGACTCCTACGTGGGAGATGTTACCCAACCACCACAACTGGGCCCTGGGCCCGTCCCCACCTCCCCTTGCTCCTCTGGTCACTCCTTCCTTGGGGACAGGCAGAGCTGGAAGGAAGAAAGGACAATGCTCGAAACTTCTGAGCTCTCTGTCCCGGCCTCCCTCTGGGTCAGAGCACAGGGCATGGGGGCTGACCAGGCAGGACGGGAGAGCTGGGGTGAGCGTCCCTCACCCCACAGCCCTCCCTGTCCCAGACTAGAGGTGAAGGGACATGGAGCCGCCTGTGTTTTGCATTTGAGGGACGAGCTCTGATGTCCATCTGTCCCGTGCCTCCCCCTCCTGACCATCTGGGGGAGTGTACCTGAACTTTGGACGGGACTCTGGCCACCTCCTTCCCACCCCAGGCACGTCAGGTCAGCAGGGACAGCTGTAGGTTGCAGAAGGGAATCTGCGTGGGGAGCCAGGCACCTTAAACCCTGGTGTCTCAGGACAGGGCCAGCCTGCCATGGTCTGGGGTCAACCTGGCCAGAGCTGGGGAGACCCCTGCATCAGGACAAGTCCTCAAGGGACCAGGGACACCTCTCACTGCGGCCCCCTATGTGGCCAGAACCCTTTGATTCAGTGTCCCCCATCCCCACCCCCATCTCCCAGCTGGAATGATGCTCTTCCTACTCTGCGGGACCCCCAGTGTGACTCTCTCCCCGGACCCCTCTAACTCAGCAGACCCCTCAGGAGCAGGGGGAGACGGTCCCAGGCCTGGGTCACGGACTGGGCTTGGGGCCTCCTGTCTCTCAGGTCATTGTCCAATCTCTGCCTGCTGTTCTTGATGAATAATTTAGCTGTTCGAATTACAGTAAAGAGCTCTTCTGCTTCCCTTCCCAAACCGTTAAGAGCTGATACAAGATGCCTTCGCTCATTCTAAGGAAAGTCCCCTTCCCAGCGAGGCTGAGCCTCATTGGTGGGGATCCCCCCTCCCCGCCAATCATTCACCAATTTCAGACAGGAGCAGGGGATTGGTTTGGTTTGTTTGGTTTTTTTTTTTAACTTTTTTTTTTTTTTAAGATTTTATTTTTTTATCAGAGAGAGAGAGGGAGAGCCATCGAGCACAGGCAGACAGAGGCAGAGGGAGAAGCAGGCTCCCCACTGAGCAAGGAGCCCGATGTGGGACTCGATCCCAGGACGTTGGGATCATGACCTGAACTGAAGGCAGCTGCTTAACCAACTGAGCCACCCAGGCATCCCGGTTTGGTTTGGTTTTAATCTTGACCGTAAATAATACCCAAGCATCAGATGCCAAGTCTTGAGATCAGGCAGGTGCCGCCGTCCTGACAGGTGTGGAGGGGGTTGGGTGGCTACACTGGAAAGAGCCTTGGGGAACTAGCGAGTCCCAAGTCGGGGGGGGGGGGGGGGGGGGGGGGGGGGCTGGGTCCCTGTGGGTGTGGGAGAGGCAGGCGGAGCCCAGGAGGAAGGTGCATGGGGCGCAAAGCCAACTGAATGGTGGGAGAGCGCACATGTGGGTGTGGACACAAACGCATGATTGCGCACAGATGTGCACACGCTTATGCATATACACATGCATGCGTGTGTGTGTGTGTGCACATACGTGTGCGTGATTCCATGTGCCAGAGTGGTGGCTGGAGTGTGTGGCCGGGACCAGATGGGGGTTTGCAGCCCCGAGGCTGCTGTTGGAGCTGCCCAGGCGCCCCAGGTCCTCAGATGTTTTCGGTACTGGGAGAGCTGGGTGAGGGGTCTGGGTCAGGCTCCACTCGGTGGCGCCCAGTCGGGTGACTTGCAGGCAGGCAGGGGAGGCGCTTTAGGAAGTTGGGGCGGCAGTGGGGGGGGGGCACTGGGAAAGGGCAAGGGTGGGGACCTTGGCTGGAAGAGCCAATGACGAGTGAGGCAACATCCAGAGGCCTGAACGTCCTGGTTCCAGAGCCAAGGAGCGGGAGGTGGAGCCCGAGGTGATGGAGCCCGAGGCTGTGGGCTCGGAGGAGTCCGGCTGCAGAGACCAGGCCTGGAGCCCCCGCTGCTGGAGGACTGCTGGTGCCTGGCGGGGACTGTGGTGCCAAGTGTGGGGGAGGGCAGGGGGCCTGAGGTCGCAGGCGCACACACCACACCCCCCCCCACCCCCCGCCCCGCCAGCCCTGCAGCTGTGAGCTGAAGGACGAAGCGGGAAGACGGGAGCCTGTGAGGTCAGGCCCGGACCTCCTCTTCCAGCCCACCCTCCTGTTGCAGGGACAGACGGCGTGTCCCCCCGAGGCACCCCCGTCCACGCTCCCCTCCCCGCAGCCTACGCCTGATTCACTTGGGACCTGGACAAGCTGCCGCAAGGGGTCTCTGTGCCTGCCTGTCTGTCCTGGGACACCCAGCACAGGAGCACCCTACTCACAATGGACGGGGGGGGAGGGGGGGTGGCGGGGGGTGGCGGGGGGGCAGGTGAAGACCTTCCTCTTTTCCTCTTCCCCCCACAATGCTGTCACCATACCCTCCAACTTCGGGGGGGTCCAGAGAGGCCCAGGTCACTCTAACTGGTCCCACGCATGCCAGACTGTGACCATCGGGGGCTGGTCCCAGGAAGGGAGCAGAACAGAGACAAATGTGCAAAGGTGGTTTCTGGGGGGGGGGGGTAGGACCACCCCATCCAGGGCCTGTGCATCACCAAGGGTCCCTCAGGGATCCGTCTCTCCTCAGTGGCCCAGCCAAGGCCCTGGCCCCAGCGCCATCCGGAGGAGAACCGCCCCAGCCTGCTGTGGGGTGGGCCCCTGTAGCTCTCCTGCTGGGGGTCAGCCCACAAGCACACTGGGACCACAGTGGGCACCGCCTTCCTCCAACAAGGTGGAACGGTTTGCCCCATGAATTGTCCAGGGGTTCCCCCGAAGGGTGGTCCCAGCCCCGAGGCAGCCTTGAGGAGGCTCCCCTGCCCTCCTCTGACTCCTCCTCCCCCTCCTTCTCCCTCCCAGAAGGCCTTGGGGCCCAGCTGTGACCCCAGCACCCCTGGCCAGATGTTTGCGGCCCTAGGCCCCCTGGGGTGGCCTCAGTCTGCTCCATTAGCATTCCTCAGGCTTTGGCTGAGCAGGAGCTGGAGAGAGCAGGGAGCATCCCACAGGCCTTTCCTGGGCTCCTCTGGAACCAGGACAGCAGCCGCGGGGAACCTCCCCAGCTTGGTTCCTTGGGGAAAATGAAGCATCGCTGAGCCCCACAGAAGGGAGGTTTCCTTGGAAAAGATCAGAAATATTCTGATTTCCAAGCCCTCTTGGGGCCCCAGGAGGCTCATGCAAGATGGCGTCTGGCTGGCGGCGGCTGAGGAGGACCCGCTCACCCTCGACTCCTGTCCTCTCCTGGGTGGGACCCACAGGCTCGTTGGGCTGTGGCGAACGGGTCACCTCTGCGGCTTCCCCCCCCTCCCCCGTCAGCCACAGTGGGCTTCTCCCCTTACCTACCTTCCATTCTCTCTCTTAACCTCTTGGTCTTTGAACATGCTTCTCCTAGGCCAGGAGTCAGCCACGTTTTTTGTTTTTTGTTTTTTTTCCCCCTGCAATGGGCCGCGTAATAAGCCTTTTCGGCCTCTGCAGCGCAAAAGCAGCCCCAGACGACTCACAGTTTGCAAACAAATGCCTCTGGCTATGTCCTAATAAAACCTTCTGGGCATTAGAACTTGAACTTCATGTCATTCGCATGTACCAGGAACTAGTATTCTCTCAATTTTTTTTTTTTTTTAAAGATTTTATTTATTTATTTATTTGACAGACAGAGATCACAAGTAGGTAGAGAGGCAGGAAGAGAGAGAGAGAGGAGGAAGCAGGCTTTCTGCGGAGCAGACAGCCCGATGTGGGGCTCGATCCCAGGACACTGGGATTCTGACCTGAGCCGAAGGCAGAGGCTTTAACCCACTGAGCCACACAGGCGCCCCAGTATTCTCTCAATTTTTGTTCTGCGACCATCTGAAAATGGAAAGCCCGTTCTTTGTTCACAGGCTGAACCAGAATAGACACGGGCTGGATTTGGCCTCGGGGTTGTGGTTTCTGTTCCACGGGGCCCGCACTACAGGCCGCCCCGCTCTACAATGCCCCCGTGGGTCACTTCTACTAGCAGGGCAGCTGACTCACTCCTCCCTGGACCAGGTGAGCGCTTCCCGTTGGACACGCCCACAATTCCCTGGTCTACCTCTCTCCTAATACCCAGCCTGGCACAGAGCCCGACACACACGAAGAGTTCAGTAAGTGTCAATTAAACGTGGTTTCCCCATATTGTCTCCTTGCGTGCTTACAACCTCTGAGTGAAGCATAGCTATTATGCCCATTTTCTAGAGGAGGTTTCAAGGCCCAGAAAAGTTAAGTAACTTGCCCAGGGTCACCCAGCTGGCTGGGGCAGAGGCAGGAGTTGAGCCTGTACACCGTTCCCTGGGCAGGTGGGGGACAAGGGCCCAGTAGCAAGCCTCTGGGGATGTGGCTAGGCTGCTCCGGGGCTCAGGAAGCACCCCAACCCCCAACCTTCATCCCTGGTATCGTGGGTGTGATAAAGCTCTCCTCATCCGCTGTTCTCCCAAAGTTTCCTGCTTTTCCCTGGGAGGGGGCTGGTGGGTGACATTCTTTGGGCCTCAATTCTGGGCTCAAATTCTGCCTTCTCAGGACTAGACCCAGTGATGCTGGATCTCCCAATTCTGCCGTCACGGCCTGCCCCTTCCCAGCCGTCCATCTGAGCTGACACTTCACTCAACACGGGCCAGTGGCAGCTGTGCTCCCAGACCCCTGGCTGTGGACACCCCGTCCCTCGCCGCCCCTGGCCTAGGTCTGCCCTCGTCCTCCAACCCAGTCCCCCCTGGGGGGACTTGAGGGGCCGAGTGTTGATCTCCCCGGATGTCGGAGGAGGACGATTACCCTGACACTTTGGCACTCCCAGTGTCAGGCTGGGAATTAGGGTGCACTGTGGAGCGGGCCAGCCTGGATAAAGGCATGGTCTGGCTGTGGTCTGCCTGCCCCCCGTGGGGCATCCCAGGGCCTTTCCGAGGTCGGAGGTGGGAAGGTGCCAGCCCCCTGCTCCTGTCCTGTAGTCGTGACCCCAGAGCCAGCACGCCTGCTGCAGCTTGCCTCTCCCTTCTAGCTCTTTCCCATAGAACATCCTGGCTTCAGGAATTCTCATCGTCCAGGCCAGAGTTCATCGGAAGCTCCCCCATCCACCCCCTCTCCCATCCCCAGGAGGGAAGTAAGTGGAGAGAGGGTCATGCAGCTAGCTGGACGAGAAGAAAGCTAGGCTCCACTGGCTGGCGATGGCTTGGGGCAGGTCCGAGCAGGTGGCCACTGTGTCCATCCTGCGCTGGACATCGTGGCGGCCATGGGGGTGGTGCTAACACAACCCACCACCAGAGCCCAGAGGTTCAGGGAAGCCATGCCCAGCCCCAGGACACCAGGTGTCCCTGCCCGGGACCATGTGCAGACAAAGGGGCTGGCAAACCGGCAGAAAAATTCCAAGGAAGCAGATGTGGTCCGTTAGAAGGGGCCTCAAATCGCTCCTCTCTCCCCCTGCTCCCGTGGAACCACTGCCTAAAATGACCCAGGGTCTCCAGCCAGAGAGAGGAGATGGCTCTGCTGGGCCCCAGGGGCGCTCACTCCATGCGAGAGCAGCCCTCCGGTCTCAGTCATGCCAAGGCCACCTGCCACCGAGAAGGTGGGGACATGGTTCCTGGGCTGGGGGGAGGGCAAGATTGAACAGCTGGGAAACAGGGAGGGCCGGAGGGAGGGGCAGATGCGGTTGGGAGCAGGCAGAAAATAAAGAGTTGGGAAGGGGAGAGGAGGGAGGAGGTGGGGCCGTGCAGAACCTCCCCACTGTGCAGGGATCCTTGGGAGGGCCTTGGGCTGAGAGGCCCCTAGGTGGATCTGTGCTGACTGATTTGCTCTGCGGTGACATTCGTGGCCCCCCCCTCCCCGGGGAGCCTCCTATGGGCTCAGGCCCCCGGTCCCCGTGGGATGGGCAGCCTCCGTGCCCGCAGGCCTGGTTGCCCGGGGGACATCCTTTGTTAGGCACCAGCATCTGAAAATGTCCCACCATTTCCAGCCGGTCAGATCCCCTTCTCCTTTTTCAATTCCAGTTGCCTCGGCCCAAGCTGCAAACTTCCTCTGTCTCCATGGGGATGGAGGAGGGCTGTCTCTCTTTTTCCGTCCCAAACATCTGTCTCTATAAACAGTTGTGCACACAGCACCTCTTCCTTCTGGGCCTGGGCCGCGGGGAGGAAGTGCTTTGTTTATCTGGAGGGGTCGGCTTCCTTGCTCCTCTCGGGTTGGCTGCACACTGGACTCGGCGAGCCCTGGGCTGGTGGGCAGGCAGCCAGTGCTCGCTGCTCCCTGGGGCCAGTGCCGGGTGGGAAGGGTGGCTGCTCTGCACCATCGTCTGTAGACCTGGGCTTGGCTCTGCTGGCTGGGTTGCTGTAGACAGGTGACTTACCCTCTCTGAGTCTGTTTCTTCTTGAAGATGAGGTCATCTTTACAAGGTGTGGGGCGCATTCAGGGGAGTTCCCTCTAGAAGGCTCTCATAGTTCCTGCTCCAAGAGACCCTTCCACCGAATCAGTACCATCACCAGCCCCATTCAGGAGAAGCTGAGACATAGAGAGGTGAATTGGCCCAACCTCTAAGGGAACTCAGCAGCAGGCACACCCCAGGACGCAAACCTTGACACCCTCCACCCCAATAGGACCTCTGCCCAAACCCCACAGCCTCTGCTTGCAGACTGAAGGGCTCGGATCAAGGGACCTCCTCCCCAGCTTGAAATTTTGATTTATTTCAGGGAAGAGGGTGGGGTGAGCTAAGAAGTTAATGGGGTTTTGCCAAGAGCCAGGGACTGGAATGCATGATGTATGGGCGAGGAGTCACGGACAGGGACTCCGGTGACTCAGCCCCGCTTTCCCTGGCTGGTGGAAACGAAAACTGGACCACAGGCCAGAAAGCAGGACTGGCCCCGGCCCAGGCCCAGCCCCTGGCTCGGCTACCTTGGAGAGCGTGTCCTGGGCCCACGTGGCCCAAGCGCCAGTGTCACTCCCTCAGGGTCGCCAACCAAAATCCCAGCTCCAGGTCTGATTTTTTTCTGTGTCCACAACTCTAGTGTGGGGCCCAGAATGAGATCAATGACCCTGTTTCTCGCGAATCAAAGGAGAGACCCCAGAAACAACCACGTCAGCAGCCAAGAGGGACAGGTTGGGCTTCGGATCAGGAAGAATTGGGTTTGAGTCCAACTTAACTACTTACTGGTTGACCTCGGGTGAGGTAAGCTCCCTGAGACTCAGCTATCTCGTCTGTAGAATGGGGAGCAGAATGATACCCACTGGAGGGATGCTGACAAGGGACTCAGGGTTTAGCCTGGGGAGTGGCTCTGAAGGACTTTACTTAGAAGACCCAAACTGAAGGACGAAATATTCAAGAGTTTCAAGGTGACCGCCGGACACTAGACCCCAAGCAGAGGACTCCTGTGTGACCAGCTGTCCCTGAGGACGTGGGGCATCTCCTGTCTCCCGCGGTATCTTTCAGGAAACAACCCACCTGAGCCCCGGTGCCGGGAAGAAGGAAGAAGTCGCACACGTTCTCATCCCCGCTTTGGTCAAAGGTTCATTCCCCAGCGAATGACCGTCCCTGATTACAAGGACGCTGAGTGGCCCCTCAGCACCCCAGGCCTGGCAGGGAGAACTTGGGGGTGCTGGCCCGTGGCCAGGTTTGGGGGGGGGTGAATCACCCCTCCCCACGCAGGCTGGCCTCCGTGCAGTGTGGTTCTCCATACAGGCCGGAAGCATCTGAGATGGGATATCATCGGACATGAAGGTCTTTCCTTTTTTTTTTTTTAAGATTTTATTTATGTATTTGACAGAGAGAGATGCAGCGAGAGAGGGAACACAAGCAGGGGAACTAGGACCAGGAAAGCAGGCTTCCTATCAAGCAGAGAGCCTGATGTGGGGCTTGATCCCAGGAACTGGGATTATGATCTGAGCCGAAAGCAGAGGCTTAACAGCTGAGCCCCCCCAGGTGCCCCCATGAAGGTCTTTCCTTAAGGTTGCTGAGTGAGCTGTGATTCTCCAAGAAAACCCCCCTTTTTGGGGGGAGGGATGTACAACCCGGAAGCATTTCGGGATGAAAGAGACCTCGTGTCTGCAACTTACCCTCAAATGGCCCAGGAAGGAAACAGCAGAAAGAGAAACAGTAACAGGAGCAAACTGGCAACAAGTTGCCTTTGGGGGTGTCCCGGCAAAGAGTATGGGGAATTGGTTTGTAGTACTTTTGCAACTCTTCTGTCAGCATGAAGTTATTTCAAAATAAAAAGTGGGGGTTTCTTGTTTTGCTTTGTTTTGAAGGATATGGGGGGGGGGGTAACCAGCAAAGAGCCAGTCCTGCTGGTGGCGGGTTGGTGCCACTGGGAGGGCTCCCACTCCTGTGGATGCACCTTGGCCATGGGAGAGAATAGCCCCGTGGCCCCGCAGCCGTGGCCAGCACCCCCACTCCTGCCACCATAGGTCTCCAGCTTTCCGGCCTTGTGGCCAGTCTTTCCCTTTGGGGGGCCGGTGACTCAGCCGAGGGCTCTATGTGGCAGGAAGTGGGCATGGTGACTCACGGGGTGGCTCTGCACCCTCCCTCCTGGAGGCTGGGATAGCAGCTGAGGTCCCTGGCCAGAGACGCCCCCCAAAGAGGGGGATCTGCACCCCACAGTCATAATCCAGGGAGGGCTGCACTAGAGGACGTGGGCCTGGGGTGGGCCCTTCCTCGCCCTCTGGAGGGTGGCTGGCTGTGCCCTCTGCCAGCTCTGCCCACAGCCTGGGGCATGTTCCCACCGCTTGCGGGCACATGAACGATGCTGGACACTCCTTAAGAATTCCCCACCGTCTGCAAAGGCAGCAGCCGCTGCCAAGGCCCCTGACCCGGCTGGCTGTCCCCAGCAGCTTGCATGTGCAGGGCCGTGTTAGTACTCAGCGGCCGGGCAGACACCCGGGAGCCCCGTTCCCTGGGGCCCAGGCCACTTCCAGCCTGTTTAGCTCAAGCTACACAGCATCCCCCCCTCTTGCCCTATCAGTCCTGGGAACCTATCTACTCGCTCACCGGTAGGTTCAAACCCAGCACCTGGTTACTGAATGAACGTTGAGCCGTCCCTCCAGGACCCCCCGGCCTCTCCAGCTTTTCTTCTCGCTGAGGGCTGAGGTTCCTCACTTCAAAGTTAAGGCCTGCTCTGGGGGAAGGGACCCCGTGCTTATGTATCCATGATCTCATTTACCCTCATAGCAGAGAAGGAAACGGAGGCTCAGAGAGGTTAAGAAACTTGCCTGAGGTTGCACAGCACCACGTCTGGACTGGAACTTGGGTCTTCCTGACCCCGAAGCCCACCCTGCCCTCTCCCGCCTTGTGACGGGCCGTGCTGCTCCGTCACTGCTCAAGGATCCCTGCTTGGTCTCCCCAGCTCGAGGCTGAATCTGCGAGGGCTGGTCGGGGTCATAGCTCCGAGTTTCCTGAAGGCTCCTCGCACCTGCAGTTCCCGACAGCTTGAGGCACTCGGCATGACTCACAGGGGGACCAAGTGTTGGATGGACCGGGAGGACTCTCTGCTGCAAACCCTGTCCTCTCCCAGCCACCCCCAGTGGGTCTCTGCCCGCCCCGCCCCTCCCTTCCCAGGCTGCCTGCTCTGGGCTCCCACCAGGGCTAGCAAGCCTCTCACTGCCCACCTGCTCCCGCCCCCCACCTCCCCGCTTTCCCTCTCGGTGCTTCTCTCTCTCTCTCTCTCTCTCTCTCGTTTGCTTTCTGTTCCCTCTTCCCCTCCTTCCCCTGACCCCCCTCCTCCTCCTTGTTATCACCACGCTGCTGTCATCCCTCCAATGGCCAGTCTGCCAGGGCTGGCTTCCCCCCAGAGCCACCCCCACTCGAGGGCCAGGTCTATCTGGGTCACTTTCCACTTCCTGGGTGCACACACAGCCCTGGCAGTGCGGGCACTGCCAATGATTTGGAAGGGGGCCCTGGGGTCGTCTGGTCTGGCCTCCTGGGCGGTCAGCCCACCTGTGCTGGAGTTCTTCCGCCAGGGCAGACTCACCGCCTCCCTCCCTGTCCCCGGACAACATCATGGGCTCTTGGGAGACCTGCACAAGACGGTGCTCTGAGGATCTGGCATTTTCCCCTTTCATTGTGTTGAGTTGAAATCGGCCTCCTAGAAACCTTCCTTGTTCTTTGATCTTGGGAAGGCATGTCCCTGTCATCATCCACCAGCGGACGAGATCTGTCCTGCTTTCTTCTCTCGGGGGGGGGGGGGGGTCAGGGGCCGGGGGCCGGGGGGACAGATCCTGACTTGTATCAGGGAGATTTCCTGCCCTTCAGGGATGTGAGTGTTCAGAGCTTTCTGTCCCCTGACGCCCTGGTGACACTGCTCTTTAAACATGTTTGCCCTGCACGGTGCCCACGGCAGCCCACAAAGGACCAGAGACCACTCCATCCCGATGACGACCCGGGGTGTGGGGGCTTTCTGGTGTCCTGGGGCGCCTGAGCGTGAACTCACATGCCATCAGCCTCTGCCTCTCTGTCTTTACTACTGGGCTCTCTGGTCCTGGGGCCCCTAGGGCAGCTCATTCAGGACTCCATGCCCTAACCCTGCGTCTTTCCACCTCCTGTTCTAGCCTCTCTTAGGTTTGCATCCAGACAAGCTGGGTTACCCCCAGTTTTATCTGAAAATCTGATCACAGGCCTTCATGCTCCTTATTCATGTCATTGATGAAAATATTGAATGGGTCTTGGTCTGGGCCAGAGCCTTACGCATCTCTCGAGACTCGTCTCCCAATGCCATTGCTTATTGATCAGTTGCCTTTAGGTTTGTTTTGAGGAACTGCTACCTGCTACCATTGTGTTATTTTCTAGGCTACATTCCCGTGTCTTCCATAACATCATCATAGACAGTCAGATGGTCTGATGGGATCTAGACATTCTCTCTTGGGGCGCCTGGGTGGCTCAGTGGGTTAAGCCTCTGCCTTCAACTCAGGTCATGATCTCAGGGTCCTGGGATCAAGCCCCGCATCGGGCTCTCTACTCACTGGGGAGCCTGCCTCTCTGCCTGCTTGTGATCTCTCTCTCTCTCTCTCTGTCTAATGACTAAATGAAATCTTAAAAAAAAAAAATTCCCTCTGCATAACAACTCTACCATCTAAGCATCCTACCAAAGAAGAAAGGACTCACATTGGCCTGAGTTGCTGATAGTAAATTGTTAACTTTTCTCCTTGTCCTTGAAAAAGAATACTATTCATTTTGTTAAAATTCCAAAATAGGGATAAATGAGAAAGAATCTGATGGCCTTCTAAACCCCTATCTGCAGAGATAAGTAAGCACTTCAAACACTTTGGCATGTACTTTGACAAGTTTCTAAAAACATCTAGAAATGCATATGTAAAAAAAAAAAAAAAAAACATAAGAAGGCTATCAGACCCCAATAGTCTTTTGTGATCTGTCCTCACTAATATTTTGTGAACATCTTCACCTATGGATAGACGTACAGCTACATACCAATTTTTTATTGGCTGTGTAGTATTCCATCATAAGGACATTGCCTATTCAACAGATCCCATGTGAGTGAATTCCGATTTTTTTTTAACCTTTATAAACACTGGTATATCTATACCTATCGTGACCACTTCTGGTTCCTTCCCTGAAATCAGTCTGGATACCCCAGTCTGCCTCTTCTAAGTGCCTTTGGAGTCCCGATAGTGTTTTATCTGAACGTCCCTGGTAAAAGTGTTTCCTGTTGCAATAATTACACACCATCATCTTCTTGTAGCTGCTAAGACCTTAGCAGCAGCTACATCTCCTTCTTGTAGCTGCTAAGGCCTTTAGTGAACAGTCTACCCCAATTTAAGAGTTCACCCCCTGTGCCTAACACGGTAGCTCGCCCTTAGGGACATTCCATAAACGCCTGTTGACAAAGGGCATGAACGAATGAATTTGTTTAATGGTTCAGAGGCGATTACTGTCCCATTCCCTGCTTTCCAGTTTCTCCCCAGGGGCCTCATCTTCTCACCCCCTCCCAATCTGGGGGGTGACAGAGGAAGCACCGCACCCCAGCCCAGGGGGCAAGCTGTGTCCTCTCCCGGGATGACAGCCGTGGGCGGGCCTTTGCGCTGATTCAGAGTGTCCAGCCATTTCTTACTGATTCCTGCCCCACGGGATTTCAGTTCCCCCTCAGCCTTGCCCTGTCTTGCTTTCTTTCTGAGTGTGACTGAGAAGCAAGGAAATCTGAGCGTGGTCTTCAGGGCCGGGTAGGTTTCTGGAGAAGAGGCAAGGATGTGGTAGCCTGGAGTTGCCCTGCTGTAGGAAGGGCTTGGACAGAACTGACAGACGTTGAGGGTGGCCCCGTATACAGTAGATGTTTAATAAAAGCAGTCTGTTCTCTTTTCTCTGACACAACCCAGTCTTCTCACCGAGGCGCTGGGTCTGTCCTTGCGCACTCACTTCTGGTTAAGAGCCCTGCCCCTTCCCTCCTTGTCTGCTCCTTTTTTTTTTTTTTTTTAAGATTTTATTTATTTATCAGAGAGAGAGTGGGAGAGAGCGAGCACAGGCAGACAGAGAGGCAGGCAGAGGCAGAGGGAGAAGCAGGCTCCCCGCTGAGCAAGGAGCCCGATGTGGGACTCGATCCCAGGATGCTGAGATCATGACCTGAGCCGAAGGCAGCTGCTTAACCAACTGAGCCACCCAGGCGTCCCACTTGTCTGCTCCTTTTGAAATATGACCTCTGCTCCTCCCTACAAGGCCCCCAGTGCCATCTTCCCTGCGCCCACCCACTAACCTTTCTGCCCACCCACTAACCTTTCTCGGGGAGACCTTCTGTGCCTGGATTGTCCAAACTCTAGATTTTTTTCCCCCTGGTTTCTCATTTTTCCTTGGCCCATTTTCACTCTTAGAACGGATAGCTTTTGTTGGCCAGAATTCCCTGAACTTTCTGAAAAAATATCCCCCAAATAGGGTACCCACCGGACAATTCCCCATATCTCTGTCCTTTGCTATCGTGAACCCACGGGGAATCACCCTGTGTGGACCTTGAGCCCACGGCGACATTCCTTTCCTAGGGTTCAAACACCAGCTTCCTCACTGCACTGAAGACCACCACACACCCCCTCAAAGGTGGTCCCTGATCCCAGCCCAAGACCAATTCATGGTGCCACGTCTGCCCCTTTAAGGGGTCGAGAGAGGCCATGGAATCCCAACTCACAAAAATCCATGCAGCTTTGACTCTGAGACATACCCTGTGACATAAACCCAGGGAGCAGCGAGAGAAAGGGGAGTGAGACTCAGTCTCCCCGTTCGACTCTCAGGAGGAAGCCTTTAAGGTTCAAAATGGGAGCGTTGGTGACAGAAAGTCAAGGGATGTAAAGAGGAAGGGAGGAAGGCTCGGGATGGATTTTTTTTTTTAAGGATTTTAAAACTCTGTTGCCTTCCTGTTTCTTCATCAGGGATAAGTAATTTCCAGTCATCCCATCCATAAAACAAATATGTATTAAGGAAGAAAAACACATCAAGAGGCTGCTCTGGGCAGAGCTGGCCCTACAGTGGGTCCTTCTTGGGAGACCAAGCTCTGTGCCTTGAGAAAGCATGAAACAGTGGGGACACCAAGGTCAGAGGGCAAGCGTCCCGCCCCCGTAGTGGGCGTCAGCTTGGGTTCCATTTGAGGGGCTTGGGGTTGGGTCATTGAGTGGAAATCTCTGGAAAAACCCTAATAACACTGTTGCAACATTCTAGGAAAATGGCCCATGTATTGAAGAAGGGTGAATCAGCCAGGGGAAGGTTTGGGGCAGTCTCTGCCCTCCCACAGCGCTGTGTCCCCACCCTCAGGTCGTCAGTGATGCTCCAGCTACCCTCTGGGGGCCGGGGTGTGGGGACAGGGTGGCCCTCCTATCCGGAATTTCAACGAGACACATGCAAATGGCCAGAGGGCCACTTCAGGGGAAGTTATGAGGTGAGAGGGATCCCGCAAAGCAGAAGTGAGAACCGTGAGATTTCCCAGTCCCTCCTGCGCGCCCCTCCCCCACGCCCTGCGTGGGCCCGGGTCCTTCCCTCTGAGAAAGGAGGCCGGGGGTTTTTCCCCAATTACCCAATTCTGAGAAAATGTCCATGTTTAAAAGGAAATTAATTTGTCCGTCTCATTTCAGCGCCAGAATTGAGGACTAGACTTGGGGCACCTGGTGGGGCTGGTGAAGAGGAGACAGGAGGAAAGGAACAGCCACAGACCCCCACCCCCACCCCAGAGCAGCACAAGTCAGGCAGAAAACCCAAGCCGGAGCCCTCCGTAGGTTGTTACCCTCTCGCTTAACAGCTCCGTCAGTGAGTGGCGGGGCCAGGACTTGACCTAGTCGGCCAGGTTCCCAGGTCTTCTGGCCCCAGCACCCCGGCCCCCCCGGACTTCAAGCATCCCCCAAGACCGGGCAGATACTATCCAGGAAACCAAAACCCGACTTCTGTGAGCTCTGGCCTCCGCACAGAGGCACCCCTGAGAAATGGCTGCCTTCCCCGCTGGGTTCGGATGGAGCAATTCAGCAGTCCCAGCGAGTCCCACTTTTAGTTAACCGCCCGCTGATTACCCTTCCATTTGCACGTGAGTGTGAAGGCTCTGGCCTTGGGTCTGGAAGTGAACTACCTGTCATGAGAAAGGCTGTTGGCGGGCCTGGGCTCCCCCTCCCCTGTTGCAGCTTGCCCGCAAAGATGGACACAAAGGGCTGGGGGAGAAAGTGGTTCCTACCTCTTCCTGGGCCCCCATGTGAAGCACACTTTCTCCTCTCTCTTTCTCTCTCTCTCTCCCTCTCCCTCTCTCTCTTTCACCAGATTGCTGGGTTGGTGGCTTTTTACCTGGCCTTTTACCCATATCCTCCAGGGTTAACCGTGGCTAACCCAAAGTGTAAACAAAACGAGATGGCATCAGTTAAAGAACCAGCAGTAAGTTCTAGACGGTATTTGGCCTTGGGTATGGGGACAAGTTTCGTTCTTTACTCATGTATAACTTACTTTGTATTTGTGTTTATTGAGGATAAGTATACATCGGGTACTTGTTTTGCAACTCACAGGTATTGTGCCAGAGAGAAAAAGAACGGGGGGTGGGGGTCTGGGTCCAAAGCTGGAGCGTCTGGAGGACCCCGGCGGCAGAGGCTGGCGGGGAGGGGGACACTCCGTGGCCAGCGGGGCCAACGTGTGTCAGGCGAGCCCACTTACTCTCCCTACACCTCAGCCTTGTCCTCCGAACCCTGGGTGGTAGATGGAGGACGCTCCTTCCTCCTCCTCCTCCTCCCTCCTGCTGCCGCTAGTGGTGGAGGAGAGGGGCTGGCAGGACGGAGACCACCTGGGGCTGGTTAGAAATGCAGCACCAGAGGCCTGAAGCACCAGAGTCTGCATTTTAACAAGATCCAAGGGGTTTACGCTGACATTCAAGTTTAAGAAACACGGGGCTGGAGGCACCTGGGTGACTGAGTGGGTTAAAGCCCTCGGCTCAGGTCATGAGCTCAGGATCGGGGGATCGGGCCCTGCATCAGGGTCTCTGCTCGGCAGGGAGCCTGCTTCCCCCTCTCTCTCTGCCTGCCTCTCTGCCTACTTGTGATCTCTGTCTGTCAAATAAATGAATGAATAAATAAATAAATAAATGAGAAACGTGGGGAGTAGTTACAGCACCTCATGGGCTGGGAGCACGGGCAGGACAGATCTCAGTTCCCCCCCCTTCCCTTTCCTAAGCGTCCTCCCACATTCCCTTTGGGAAACCTGCTTGGGAGAGAGGAGTTTGGGTTAGATCATGCAGTGGCTTGGATTCTGATGACGTTGCGTGTCCTCTGTCTTCTTATGACCATGACGTGGGACAGACCACAGAGATTCTTCTCCTGGCCCACAGATGGAAGAATGTGGCCCCGAGGCAATCGGTCCTAAGGTCAGAGTAAGCCCAAAGGGACCCAGGCCACATATGCGGATGCCTGAGGTTTCCACCAAGGTCCCCCATGGAAGTGGTCACTCCCTCTGGTGGGGGAAGGGGCCCAGGAGGCAGCAAGGACCTACTATGATCATCAAAAAGGTTTGCAGAACAGAATGTTGTACATTCTTTTTAAGACCCCAGGAGACTGGAGTTTGGTGTCCTAAATGCGACAGTTCAACAACTTTCATTTAGTGACCATTTGGGGGGCTCCATCCTGTAGGGGAGGCTGGCAGTTTATCTGGCATGGAACCATCCGGGCACGTGGGTTAAGGGTTACGGTCAAGAGGGCGGGCAAATGGGACACAAGGGGACAAAGGTCAGGCCCGGGCAAGCACAGGGTGCGAGGAAAACCATCCCCACAGAGAGGTGGAGAGGCTCGGGCGAAGCGCCGTCGGGGAGCACTGGAAGAGGGTGTGCTGTGGTCACTCTGCCGGTGACCTGGCACCAGAGAATGTTCCTGGCCTAGGGAAGGACCTGGGTCTGGCCAAAAAGGGGAGGGAGCTGGGCACCGCCCGGGAGGAAGGTGGGGAGGGAAGGGAGCCCTGCCCTAGCGTGCCCTCTGTCCCCGGCGCGCACCCTGCCGGGAAGCCCTGGGGCCACAGCTGCTCCGCTGGCCCGGCCCAGAATAGCCTCCCTTCCGGGCAGCCTCTGCCCGGGCCGGCCTGCAGCGCCAGCGCCCGAAATAGGGCTCGGCCCCGAGGCCCGCGCGCAGCGGCTGGAGGGCGCGAGGGGCTGCCCAGCTCCGGGACAGCGGGGACCCGAGGAGGGGCGCAGGCCGGGATCCCCGGGGCGGGGGCCGGGGAGGGGGTGCGGGGACCAGGATCCCAGCTGCGGGGCCCGGGGAGGTGGGGCTGGGAAGGGGGGGCGGGAGGCACGGGGTCGACCGCGGGGACCGGGGTCCGGGGAGGCGGCGGCCCCGGAGGCGGCGGGGTGGGGCGCTGACCTCACAGCCTGCGGGGAAGCCCGTCGGGGGCCGCCGCGCTGATGGAAGGGCGGAGGAATGCGCGGCGGGCGGCTGTGCGGTCAGAGGAGGGCGGTGCGGTCCCTCCCCCTGTACACGTCGCCCAGAGGAGTGGTTGCCATGGGCACGGACCTGGCGGCGGGGGGCGGGGGCACACGCGGCAGGGTTGGTGGGGAAGGAGGGGCGCAGGGCGGGCCTCCAAGGACTCTGTCCCACCCCCCTCCCGGGTCTGCACCGCGCTCCCGCGGGGCCCCTGAAGTGCGGCGTCGCGGTCAGCTGCAGTCCGCGGGCCAAGGGGTCCTGGGGAGGCTCTAGGTGCCTGACCTCCCTCTCCGCTCGGGCAGCGTCCAGCCCTCACCCAGCGTCCACTCACGGGCTCCCAGGCTGTCTCCTCGGCCAGTAACCAGTGATAAGTCATTATCTACCATACAGGGTAGCGCTGATTAAAATAGAATAATTATGTCATGTGTGCCCTGTGCTCTATAAATGGGGTCCTCGCTTCCTCCCCGCCCCCTTCCTCCTCAGTCAGGCCTGGGGATCCTTTAGGCCTTCCCATGTCACTGTCCTATGTCCCTGTCCCCACCCCCAGCCTGGACCTGCCGGAGAGCATCAACTCTCCTCCCTTCCGGTCTGGGTTACCTTGGAACCCACCTCATACAAGAAGATGGTCCAGGGGCGCCTGGGAGTCTCGACTGGTTAAGCCTCTGCCTTCGGCTCAGGTCATGATCCCAGGGTCCTGGGATTGAGCCCCGCATGGGCTCTCTGCTCAGTGGGAAGCCTGCTTCCCCCTCTCCCACTCCCCCTGCTTGTGTTCCCTCCCTCACTATGTCTCTCTGTGTCGAATAAATAAATTTTTTAAAAAAAGAAGATGGTCCAACTTGTTGTCGTCGGAACCTGCAGGAATCCCAGGCTGAGGTCCAGAAAGGCTCACGGAGGGCTCAGCCTGGCCGGAGTGAGTCAGCTTCTCCTTCGGAACATCAGCTGCTGCTTCAGCTGCCCTTTGCAGCTTGGGCCTGGTGGTGGCTGCCAGGACAGACGGCCCCTGAAAATCACGGGGAAGCCCAGCACCATCTGGGGGTGGGGTTAAGAGCCAGCCCAGCGCACCTGGCAAGGAAGGGCCTCTCTATCCCCCTTCTCCTCCTCTATGGGAAGCCAGGCTCTGGACGGAGGCTCGGTGGTGCCCCATGTAAGGAAGGGCGGGCCTGACTTACTGTTACTGCCTGGCCAGAAGCCTGATTGTCCTGCGGTTGGGCTGGCCCGCCGGAGAGGGGCCCTGGTGTGGGGAGAGCTCCCAGTGTGAGAAGTGGGGGCAGGGTGTCACTGTCCCCCACCCCCCCCAGGAGAGTAGTCGACCAGGAGGGGCTGCCTAGAAGTTCACCCCTTCTCCCCTCGGTGAGCCAGGCCAGTTATTTGTAAGAAATCAAGTCTGGGGGCGGGGTGGCTCAGCTCATGGTCTCAGGATCCTGGGATCAAGCCCCAAATCGCATCACATTGCATTGCTTTCTGCTCAGCAGGGAGCCTGCTGCCCCCCCCCCCCCGCCCCCTGCCTCTCTGCCTGCTTGTGATCTCTGTCTCTTCTCTGTCTCTGTCAAATAAATACATAAAATCTTAAAAAAAAAAAAAAAAAGCAAGTCTGTCGAGGGGTTCAACCCTTTCCAGGAGCGTCCAGAAGCCAGGGTTGACAGAGCACCTGCATGCATACTAGACCATGGGGCTGCTCACTTACTGAACCAGCCACCACAACCCTGGGAAGATGGGAAGCAGGTTTAGAGACCTACCTAGGTGTCCCAGCTGTGAGGAGGCAAACTGAACCAGGATGAAAATTTAGGCTCCCGATCCCTACTCCAGGAGTGTGGGAAGAGCAGATGGTGCCTGAGCCCCTCCCCCCAACCACTTGCTCGGTACAAGCTGACTTCCTGTCCCTAGAAGAGCACCTGCAGGGCTGCTGAGGCAGGGTGGTCCCCTTCCTGTGGTTCAGGGAGATCACAGCCTTGTGCCTTCTTGGCATCCTCCCTGTGCCCTTTCGCTGGTTCTAGAAGTCAGACCGGGCTGCTCCAGAGAGCCTCTCTGAGTCTGGGATCTGCTCCAGGGTCCCCAGCTGTCGGTGAACAGGTAGAGGGGAGGGGCTGCAGGCCCCACCTGAGGAGGGCTTCCCCTGAACACTGGGCCTTCGCCTCTGGAGCCCCCACTTCTCACACCGGGAGCTCTCCCCACACCAGGGCCCCTCTCGGAGGGACCAGCCCGACCACAAGATGAGCAGGTTTCTGGTGGGTTTCTCGGTCCCGCCTCCTCTCTGATGATGGTGAAGAGGCAGAGAAAGGCCTCTTAGCGCCACAACTCCAGCTCTCCCCAGCCTGGGGGTTTGGATTCAATGGGAACATCCGCCGTGTGCCCATGTCCACCTCCCTGCCAGACACCAGGGCTTTGCAAAGAGCTGGCTGTTGGACTTCCCCTGGACTTTTCCCGGAGTAACATTGCCAAGGAACTGTGGCACTGGCCAGGTTTCCCACGCCTGGCCCTGTGGCTCTACCTCCCCCTCTCTCTTTCACCCATGACAGCTCAGCATAAGCTTTCTGGGGGACACTCCTTCTTGTGTGAGGAGCTGTCTGGGGGTGGCTAAGGCTGAGCTCTTCCCCAGAGAAATGCAGGAAACATCCTTGCAGCTAAATGAAGCAATGTCTGTGAAGGACCAGACCATGCCAGGCAGGCTACAGCCCTCAGTGTGCTCCCTCCTCAAGAGACATTGACCTTGGTCATGCATCCCTTGTCAAGGCCAATGGCTACCTTCCATCCCTGGGTGCTTTTCAGCCTGTCCTTTGCTCAAAGTGTCCTTAACAGGCCGTAAAGGGACATTCCATTTGTCTCTCTGCCCAAGAGCAAAGAAGGACACATTTCTCAGGCTCTTCCTGAAAGATGCAAGGAAAGAAAGAAAATGTTCTTAATCTGAGAGCCTGCAGAACCAGCCAACGGTACTGGGTTGAAGAGTGTCCCCAAAATTCATGTGCATATGGCATGTGTGCCTGTGACCTAATTTGGAAATAGGGTCTTTGCAGATAGAATTAGTTGAGATGAGGTCATACTGGATTAGTTTGGGACCTAATCCAATAACTGGTGTCCTTAGAAGAAGAGGAGATTTGGACACAGACACTCACAGAAGAAGGCCGTGGGAAGACAGAAGCAGAGATGGGACTGATGCTTCTACCCGCCAGAATTGCCCAGGACCGGTGGCAGCCACCAAAGCTGAGACGAGCAAGGAAAGAATCCCCCCCGGCCCCCGAGGCTTCGGAGGGGGTGCAACCGCACTGACACCTTGATTTTGGACTTCTGGCTTCCAGAATTTTGAGAAGGTCCGTTTCTATTGTTTTAACCCCCCCTGTTTGTGTGGTCGTCTGTCATGGCAGCCCCAGGACACTTGTCCAACCACCAAACTTGTCCAACTGCTGAGGGCAGTTGAGGAAAACAAGAAGGAAACATGGCACGCACACCAAGCAAAAACTGGAAGGGACCAAGGAGGAGGCGGGAAGAAGTGCTCCCTCAGCGTCTTCCTCACCCGCGGGGACAGGAAACCAGGGAGCCAGTGGACAAGCCCTGCAGCTCTCCTCCAAGCAGGAGCATGTGGGGCTGAATGGTGGGTGAATGGGAAGCGTTCAAGTCTTGCTGGTCCCAGGGAGCTGCCACTAATAAGAATAATAATCCTGTGACACGGTCTTGTACCCCCCTTATAACACATGAAGCAGGCTTCGAGATCCCCCTTCCAGAGATTAGAAAGCAAGGCAAGGCTGTTACATGCCCGCCCAAGGTCATTTGCCAAGAAGCAGCGATCTGTGATCACTGGGATCACAGCTGGCATTCTGCCCTCTACGACTGCAAAGCCAGTATACAGTGCCTCAGTGGGGTTAGCAGGGGCTGGCCACGGGCAGGGTCACTGCAGCCCAGCTGCCTGGGTTTGGACCCCAGCTCTGTTCCTGGTTGATTGTGGGATTTGGAGCAAGTCACAATACATCCTGTTCAGCAGCAATCTCCACTGAAAAACTGGGGATGATAATAGGACCTAATTCATAGGGTTGCTGGAGAATTAAATAAGTTCGTATGTTTCATTTATTTTTATTTATTCATTTGAGAGAGGGAGCGGGAGAGGGAGAGAGAGAAGCAGACCCCTTGCTGAGCAGAGAGCCTGATGCTAGGCTCAATCTCAGGACCCTGAGATCATGACCTGAGCAGAAGGCAAACAATTAACCCACAAAGCCACACAAGGCACCGCTGCTCCTATGTTTCAAAGGCTTAGATTAGAGCCTGGCACACTAGAAGCACAGCCACGAAAAGTCTGAAATGAATAAAACACGCTGGTGCGGGGCACTTTTCCTCTGGGCTTGGGGCCAAGGAGAGGACTGTGGGATGGTGAACCTGTCTTGTTCTTCCTCTACAGGCAGGGTAGACCAAGGCCAACACCATTCTCATGCAGTCCTTGTCTGTTTCCCACGGAGCCCTCCGGAGACCAGCAAGAAGGGCCCTTGAGACCCGGCAGCAGAGGTCTGCCTACACCCAGGGCAGGCTGATTCAGTTGTTTTGAGTCCTGACTCCAAGGCTGAGAACACCTGGTTAGCAGTGTTGGTCACAGTTGGGGACCTAGACTGGGGTGACTCACTGTCACGCATCAAGCCCTGGAAAGATAATGCACCCCGCCCACCCCGCCCACGGTACCGCGTGCTGCATTTACAGACGGAGCGCAGAATGGGCTAAGCAGCGCATGCGCACAGCAGAGTGTCCATCCTGCCCACGACCAGGAGACCCTCCCGTCCTCTGCGACCACTTCCCCAACCTGTCTCCTGGGGGTCTGCAGCCTCTACTGGGCATCTAACCCTCTCCAGATGTCTGCCTCACCAGCCACAGAGCCCAGCCCGGGAACACCCCCACCCCCAGGGCCTGTCGACTCTGCCTGCATCCAGGCTTCTCCCTTCCTGCACTCAAGAATGAGCGGCTCAGTCCTTAGCCTGGCGTGGGGCACAAGGTCTCTTGCTGCAGCTGGGCCCCTTGGCTGACCTTCTCAGTTCCTTCTCTTAGACTGGAGAGGTCTGGCAGTGTGCCTGCCGGCGGGCTGGGCTCTTCTCCTGGGCTCCTCCCCTCCACTCCAGGGCTCTGGCCATAGTCTGGTCAGGGTCCTTGCCGACTTCTCAGCCAAACCCTGGAGTGATGGCCCGAGGAGGCCAGCGGGGAAGCCCCAATGTAGGGCAGGAGTCCACAGCCATTGACTGCCCTCCCCCCCCCATGGGGCAATGCCAGTCGGTCTCTGAATACCTTCTGGGTGGCTTTCCTGCCATATCTTCTGCTGGCTTTCCCAGCGCTGCCTGCTTTCCCTCCAGGCTCCTTTTCACAGGGATTCTGTAGCAGAAAAGTTACGTGGAGGTCATCTCATCTGTCCCCCCCCTCTGGCTTCCAGAAAGAATAGTTTAGGGCAACATTGGGGTTCTCTGAGACTTCAAGCAAAATCCTGCACATTGGGGTTGGCCAGAGGTCTTGCTGGAGTTTCCTCGGCAAGTCTGTGCCCGTTGGGATCACCAGCCCTGAACATCCAAGGCTCCCTCCTGCTGAGAGGTGGGATGATCCTGGCGTCCCCCCCACCCCCGCAACCGCCCAAGCTCTCCACAGATGACAGGTGGATCGAGAGCCCTAGGACCATCTCACGGGCCGAGCTGGCCTCATGAACGAGTGGCCAGTGTGGCCCCAGCTGCCTGGAGAGCCTCCACAGCCACTGCTAGATGGTGGGTGCTCTCACGTGCAGATGTTAGCAGTAGTGGAGAGGGGGCTAGGCTTGAAGCCAGGTGATGAGGGTCCAAGTCTGCTTCTACTGCTAATTACCCGTGTGCTTTGCGGCAGGTCTAAACCCCCTCCACACCTTGATTTGCTCTCCGGGAAAATGCAATCCATTTCATTTCCCTTGCATCAGAGGCGAATAGGGAGCGTGGAATGATACCACGTAACAGGATGCATTTTGAGAAACACAGAAATGCCATCTATGCGAACATAAGGTACTAAAAATAAAAGAAGCCTGTTTGCGTCCCAAAGTAAAAAACCGTAGATGATTTAATACTCTAACGACTTCCGAAACCCCATCATTTAAAGACAATCTCGTTTTGTACAGCTTCAGATCAAGTGCCTCGTGGGCTTCCACTAGCGCCTCCTAATCTGGTGGGTTTTGTGAAGAACATAAAAGAGCAGATACAGAGCCTGGTACAGAGTAGGCATTCAGTAAATAATCATCGAGGGAATGGGCAAGAGTGAGTTTTGTTCTTTCTTTCTTTCTTTTTTTTTTTTTTAAGATTTCATTTATTTATTTGACAGAGAGAGAGGCAGGCAGGAGAAGAAGCAGGCTGCCCGTTGAGCAGGGAACCTGACGCAGAATTCCATCCCAGGACCCCAGGATCATGACCTGAGGTGAAACCAGATGCCCAACTGACTGAGCCCCCCCCCAGGCATCCCCAGAGTGAGTTTCTTCCTTCTAAGTGTCCACAGTCCAGGTGGGAAGAAGTCGAGGAACCATAACACCATGTGACCAGGTGGTAAACAAGTAGCAATGGCCCCGCAGACGCCTTATAAGGGAAGAGAGGTCTCAAAACTCTCTGAGTCCTAGGAGAGCTTCAGGGAGGAGGCGGGAAAGGAGGCAGCCTGAAAGGAGGGACAGAACTCAAAGAGAGGGATGGGGAGGGGGCGGGCAGGCCGAGCCTTTGGGTGGGATAACCCCAACAGGCCAGGACATGGGCTCACAAGGGAGCACGGGGGTGGGGAATGCCTGTGGTGGGCAGATGAGGAGGGCACCCTGGTGGAAGGAAGGGTATCTGCCAGCGTGGGGTGCGTGGGGTGGGGAGCTGGTGAGGCCGGGTTTCCACTCAGGTGACAGCATGACAAGCACTGGAATCCAGCTGAGAAGAAAACGTCCAAGGAACCACTGTGGCCCCTACGGGAGTGGGTCTTGCATGTGATGTCACAAAAGCAGTATTTTTAGACGATGAGTCTGGCGTGGATGTGCCTGATGGGGACATACCAAACTTCAAGTTCCCTAAGGTTTTTTCCCTTTTCCGGGCCACTTCCCTGTTTCGGATCATTAGGATGCCCTGTGTCCCACACCGCCTGCCTGCGGGAGGGGACAACTGCTGTTTTTGCCTTGGCTCACCAGTGGCCCCTCTTCTGGGAAACCAATGTTGGTCATTTCCTCCTGGGGGCCCCCCCGCTGTAGGCTGTATAACATTTTATTTTTACACCCATTCCTTTTTAGGATACTTCTTGCTTTTCACGTCTGGTTCCCCTTTCAGACTGTAAGCATCCCGAAGGCTAAATGCTTCTTGGTTGGCATGGAGCCCCAGCGCTGGCGACAGCACCCAGAACACAGTTCCTACCAGCCTCGGGTTTGCCCTGGAGTGTCGTTAAGGCAAGGGTCTGGCGCTGCTAATGTACCCTAAAATTCCCAAACCCAGCAGCCCCCCACCACATGACTTTCTGGGACCCCAACCACAAAGAGTGTATTGTGAACAGCATCCCCCGCGGTTGGGCAGTACGGCGGCCTCCTGAACGACCAGGTTTTCTATTTCGTGTCTTTAACATGCTGTATGATATAGGTACTACGTAAGGTTTTCTGTTCCAAAGGAAGAGTGGAGATTTGGGGAGCAGGGAGTGAAAGGAAAAACATTTTCTTGGGCGCCTGGGTGGCTCAGTGGGTTAAGCACTGGTCCTGATCATGGGGTCCTGGGATCAAGCCCTGTGTTGGGCTCCCCTTCTCCCTCTCCCTCTGCTCCCCTGCACTAGCTCGTGCTCCCGCTGTCTCAAATGAATAAATAAAATCATTAAAAAAAAAAGGAAATACATTTTATTGTATAATGTACATAACAAACTAGCATTCTGGTTATCTTCTTCCCCTTCTTCTTCTTTTTGTAAGTCTAGCCTTGAGTCCGCCTTTCTCTAAGGCTGGGCCCGGTCTTCACTGCGAGTGGCAGCAGCGACGGGTAAGGAGGAGTGCGTGGAAGTTTTAGCATTCAGAGCCCTAGTTTCTTTTCAGAAGAGAGCCTGGGGCCTCTGGTTCTCTGCAGTGCAGCCTTCCAGACCACTGCTGTTGCTTAAGGCCGTGCTGCAATGCAGAGCACTCAGGAGTGGGAAGTCCAGAGTTCTCCCCGCTTCTGGGAACAGCCCCCCATCCCCCTCCCTGCACCAGCTTCCACAGGCAGTCCTCATGACAGTGGGTCAGGCTCACCCGAGGATTTCACAAATGCCTGGCCTGTTCCCAGCACAGCGCAGCTGTGAGGGCTCAACACCAGGGGCTGGGGGGAGAAGGAGTACCGTACTCCTCCCAATGGGGCCCCCTGGTCTCAGGCCCAGGGCCCAGGGGCTGGAGCCCAGCAGGAGAGGGAAGGGCTGCACTTGCCTGCGCTTGTCGCTTGCCTGGCGGGGTGCGGGCAGTGAACCCAGGCTTTCCCTCCCAGCTGACTTCCCAGATGGGCTTAGTCAAGGTTCAAGAAGGAAATTCCCCATCCCAGGAAGAGGGGAGGATCCAGGCTTGTCTTCCCCGAAGGCAGCACGCAGTGGTCTGAGAGTCACCTGGAGTGATGTTGAGTATGCAGCTTCCCGGAAGATCCCCAGGGCTTCTGATTCAGAAGGAGCCCAGCTTGCAGTCTGGAAGTCAGCAATTTCATCCTGTCCCTGGGGGCTGGCTGCAGGTGTTTCCATGCTTCAGGGGGCCTGAGGAGGGTGTGTGTGAAGGGTATTTGGCTGAAGGAGCCCTGGTTTCTCAGCCAGAGGGCGTCCAGCTCCCGTTCTCTTTCTAACGGGCCCCATGACCTTGGAAGAACTGCCCTGGTATTCTGGGCCTCAGTTTCCCCATCTCTGAAATGGGTGCATTCTGCCCTGAGGGTGGGGTGATCAACTAGCCTGGTTTGCTGGACTTTCAGGGTGAACTGGGACAGGGCGGGGCAAACCAGGACAAGCTGGTCAGCCTACCCGAGGGTGGGGCAGGATCGTGGATGTGGGGCGTACTGGAAATGTGACTTGAAGATGCATCTTTGGGGTCCTGATAGCAATCTGTAATTATTGTATTTATGGATTTACTAGTTCATTGTCACTCCCGGTCAACCTCAGGAGAGAAGGGCAGTCAGGGCCTTGTCTTGTCCCACATCCAATCCCCTGACGCACTGGACGTGTTCAATAGCTGTTGAGTGAGCGAATGAGGGACTGAGGGGCTGGGGGCTGGGGGGCTCCCAGGACGGGATCCCCGAACAGAGAAGGGTGTGCCCTGGGGGGCGGGGGGCGGGTGGGCCACCGGAGCCAGGCTGGAGGGAGATTTGGCTCTCCTGGGGGGAGAAAGCTTGATTCACTTCTGGCCGGCAGAGTCGGTGCTCTCTGAGCAGCTCCCCTCGGAGGGGTCAGGGACCCCCGGTGACGGAGGGCCGCCTCCCTCCCCCAGGAGCCCCGGGCGCGCTGGCCCACCCTCTCTCCTCCCTCTCCCGCCCCCCCTACCCCAGGGAGGCGCGCCTGGCAGCCACCCCGTCGAATTTCCTGGCACTCGGCTGAGAATAAACAGCGCTCCGCGCCTGTAATCCCGTTGTCACGGCGACCGCGCTCCGCGGGGCGGGGGCGTGGCGGGGGCGTGGCGGGGCGTGGCCTGCCCTGGGCACGCACGCTCCGCTGGGCGGCGGCGGCGGCGGCGGCTCGGCGGCGGCGGCGGCGGCGGCGGCGGCGGCGGCGCGGGCCAGGGAGGTGCCGCCCGCCGGGCTCAGCGCGGACATTCTTCGCATAGCTCCGCCAGGGCTCCCGCGGCGTCCGGGAAGTGGCTCTTCCTGGCAGAGGCCGGCTTGGGAGCGACGCGCCCGCCCGCACGGCGGCAGCCCGCACGGGAGGGGGCGGGACGCGGCGCGGGAAGGTGCGTCCCGGGCGGGCTCTTCCCACCCTCGACTTGGGTCTCCCGGATCCGCCCCCTGCACGTGGTCCCCCACCCCCGCGGACTTCTGTCGGTGCTCGGACTCCCTCTGTGACTCTCTCTCCCCGTGTCTGCGCCTGGTACCCTGGCGGTGCCCCCTCCCGAACCTCCTTCCTCGTTCCTTAGACTAGGACCCAACGTGCAGGCTAATTTTCCATCTCCAGCTCCCCTGGCTGGGGCCTCCTTCTCTCCCTCCCCCCGCAGAGCAGGCCTTAGGTTTCCCGTTCCTGGCTCTAGCTCATCCGGAGGCCTGCCCCAAAACAGCACCACCGGAGAAAGGATAGGGCCTCTTGGGGGCGGATTCAGAAGCCAGAAGCAGCATGATAGGGTTGGGTTGCAGGGCCTGGAAGCAGCAAGCTCCCCTTTCTGGGGGTCAGGGACCCCCAGCTATGCTCTTCTTAACCCCATTGAGGCGTGGGTGCCTGCTCAGACTTCTTAGCACATCTGGGAACCAGGCACACTCCTCTAGCAGCCAGGTGAGAGCCCCCTGCCCTTAGGTCCCTGGGAGAGGGTGGGCTCTGTCCCCAAGAGGACTGAGAAGTACAGAAAGATTTTTGCAACAGGAGGGCAGGATGAGGAGGAAACACGGGAAGGAACCCTGGGGGGCAGAGGGATGTAAGGGAGAGATTCTTGCCTTGGTGTTGCCACTATCTTGCTGTGTGAATGTAAGCAAATTGCTTTCCTTCCCTGGGACTCTGCTTCTTTGTCTGCAAAAGTAGAAGGCTGGTCTAGTTTGTGGTCTGAAAACAGAGAGACAAATAAATAAAAGTGTGGGAAGAAGGATGGGAAGCAGGCATCCAGGGAAAGGAGTCTGGGGTCTTCCTGCCTCTGAGTTTAACGTCGGGGGTGGCCAGGACAAGGGCTCTCTCCTGGGGCAGAGAAGATCAAGCCCTTTCCATCAGTGCCCTGCGAATGCTGGGCATCCTTACTCAACGGCCTTCTGGGCCAAGGACTGGGACTTAGTGTGCTCTAGGTTCCAAGGTTCCAGGGAGTCTGTCCTTCCAGCAGCTGTGCAGCTCTCTGCTGAAGGCCGATGGTGGCTGGCTGGCTGGCAGACCCCTGCTCAGGGAAGAGGCTGCCTGGAGCTTCCCAGGCCCCACTGGGTCCTCTCACCTGACTTTGTGCTCTGGGAAGATGAGCTTACCTGGGTCTGCAGTCCCATTTCCAGAAGCAGTGGTCTCTCTGAAGTGGTTCCTACATGCTCTGTCCACTCAGTAGTCTCATGCCTAGCCTGGTCCTTTCTTGTCACTTTCCATTATCTCCCCCCAAAGTCTAGGAAATGGGAAAGAAACATGACTATTTGCTCCTGGTTGCCTTTTGGACACAGATTCCTGGAGCAGCTTATGGCAGGGGGGTGGTGGTGGGGAAGTAGGGGGGTGGGGGGTGGGGAGTGAGGCCTCCTGCGTTTGTTTCAGGCATCTGAGGTTTGAGGAAAGTCCTGGGGGCCCCTGACTTGGGGATAACACTCATCTCTGCAGCTGTCAGGTTTGGGGTTTGGGGGGGAAGAAGCAGGGAAGAAAAATGTCACAGAAAAAGTATTTTTTTTTTTAATTTTTGAGCACAACTGTAATGCTGGAAACCTCACCTGTTGACTTTGTGGGGAGATGTGCAGAGGGGCAGCCCTGGGCACATACTTAGTGCTTAGGGAGGCAGAGAGAATTCATGGGCTTTGGAAACCAGATGCTCCCAGGTTCTAGTTCTGTGTCTTCTCCCACATTCCCAAGTGGTGTGTCTGTGGGCAGGTTGCTTAACCTCCCTGAACCTAAGTGGCTGCCCCCCTCCCCGGGGGACAAATATTTACTGAGCACTGTTCTAGGCATCAGAATTGACCAGCATAAGCCCCCAGCTCCAATGCTCCCTCGTGTCTAAGAATACGGCAGTGCTCACACCTGCCTTGTGGGGCTGGGAAGGTTAGCGGGATAGCTTCTAAGTGCCCAAAGGGTGGGAGCGACTAAAAATAGGCAAATAGATGCTGTCACCAGGAGGCCTGTGACTGGCCACCGCTCAGGAGGGGTGTCCCAGGAATGGAGGGAGGCAGTGTCCCTGGGGATCACCCTTCCCCCCACCTCCCATGAACCGGGCTGTGCTGAGGTCACGGGTCACCGCCAGGACCCTGGGAGTCTGGGCTTTCTCGGAACACCTCCTTGCCAAGCAGCAGAGCGCCTCTAATAGCCTGGAGTCTCTAAAAGCTTTGACCACAGCTCAGCTTACTCCCTGCAAACCCTTTGAAGGGCTTCCTTCGAACTTGCTTTGCATATTCTGGTCAGATCTGAATCAGACTGGCAGGAATTACCCCTCTCGGTAAAGCCGGGGTGGCTGCTTCGGCTTGTCAGTGACGTAGTGAAGCCGAGCTGTCTCCACGGCAAGGAGGCGCCCCGGACAGCCAGGGGGAGCCTTCACCTCTGCGGCTCCCCCAACCCCACCCCTGGGAGGCGGGGTGGGGGAGGTGGGGAGAGAAACCAAGGCAGGAAAGGGGCCGGGAGGAAAAGGCTTCAGTCGGTTTTCATTAAAAAATAGTGCTCTTTATTATAAATTACTGAAATGTTTCTTTTTTGAGTATAAATATAAATATGTGCAAAGTTTGACTTCCACTGGTAACTTGTTGGGTTCTTCAAGCATCTCCTAACAGCCTCGAAGGCCTGGGTGGGGGAGGGGAGAGGGCTGGAGGTGAGATCTTTATAAAAGACAGAGTGACTGAGGCAGATTGTAAACATTATTAAAACAAACAAACAAAAAGACCAGGAAAAAGAAAAAAAAAAAACCTAAACCAAACACCCCAACACACAGCTGCCCCAGCCAGCCCAACACCTGACACAGAAAACTTTGTGTTTGTTTCATTTTTCCCCAAAAAGAACAGTTCCAGGTTAATTCCATCGCTGCTACATTCCTGTTAAAATTTTCACTGATCAGTGCTATTACAGAGCTGGAGCGGCAGGGGTGGCGGGGCCCCAGTCTCTCCGTGACTTCCTGCCTGTGCCCTTCCCCCAGGGGAGGAGGGCCGTGGGACCTGGTGGCTCTGCCCTGCCAGAGCCCGGGCACCGGGAGGCACCTGTGACTGGCCACTACCGAATGGCTCGAATTCTTCCAGTGCGGGGCTGGAAGGCGTGGATTCCTCACCCCCCCCCTTCCACCTCCGCCCACCCCTCCCCCCACGCCGAGCGGCCGGCCCCGAGGATCCCTTGGCCTCTGTCGGGATTGGCTGAGTGTGTGGCTTCTTGTGTGCCAGTCCCTATCCATGGGACAGGGAGCATTTAAGGCAAATCTCCTAGCCAGACAGTCAGGAGGCACAAACTAGAATCCCTCATCTTCTCTGTCCGGAATCTGGGGTCAAAGCTGGCTCATCTCCATCTTCGACCTGCCCCAGGTGCCAGACGATAGAGCAGGGGTGGGGAAGAGTCATTGACCTGCCCACCCCTTCCCCTCCCAGTGCCACTTCCCCCTTAAAACGGGGGTCCCGGGCACTAACTAGATGGACTCTGCGACCTGTTTCTGGTGGCTGTCCCAGAGACCGGGACAGAACAGACCCCTTCAGGTCACCGCTTGCCCTTATCGCCCAGAGCCATGGGAGGGGCACGCAGTCGCCCTCCTCACCTGGGGGTGGGCAGTGGGAGCGGCCAACGCCATGGCCAGCCTGCAGCCCTGGGGCCCTGGGCGCCCTCTCGCGCACCCTTTTCCAGGCCAGAGACCTGCTCGGGTTTAAAGCTACCTTTTAAACCAAATCAAAGAGCAAACAAGTTCCGTTGGAAAGTTTGAAGACTCCCCGGCAGTTCTCACTAGTTCAACACTCCCGCAGTGTCCCCTGTTTGGAAATGCAGGGGGAGTCGAGGAAGCGAAGAGCTGAGAAGAGAATCCACGGCTGCCGTCGCGGTCCCCATCGGGCCAGCGGGCTCCTCCGGAGTAGCTGGAGTGGGGGCGGGGCGCTCAGGTGGCACTCCCCCTTCCCTCAAACACATTCCAGGTCCCGCCTGCCCCATTCTGCAGGGGGGAGGGCCGAAGGGAGGGGCCAGTCCGCCCCTCCGCTGGCTCGCCCAGAGCTGCAGGGCTCTCCTGGCCGGATTCTTGTGCTTGTGCCATGTGCCACGGAGGAGAAGGGACCCAGGCTCCTCGCCCCGACCCCTGTCCTTTGCTCTTTAAAGCGGGGCATCGTACTGGTCCAGGAATTCCCGAATGGGCCCAGGCAGCTGGGTGACTTTCTCATAGGAGTCCAGGTGGCCATTGACGGTCTTCCGACAGAGATGCTGGAGAGTGGCCACGTTGGAGGAGAGGGGCCGGCTCAACACCAGGGGGATCTTCTCGCCCCCCGAGTAGATGTAATAGGCTCTCCTGGGGGGATTCCCAGGGAGCGGCTGGGATGGCGGCTGCTCTGGCACCTCGGAGGAGGGCTCGGTCGGTGGCGAGGGGAAGGAGGGGGCGCCGGGGGGCGGCATGTAGTGATGCACCAGCTTGAGCACGCAGTCGAAGCGGGGCACCGGCTGCGTGCTCCGGGGGTCGCTCTGCAGGGAGAAGCTGCCCCCCTCGCACTGGATGCGCAGGTTCTTGGTCCCCGACTGGGTCTTGACGCTGAGCGTGAAGAAGTGGCGCTGGTCCGAGCTGTCGCGGATGAGGAAGGTGCCGGCGGGCTCGGCGCTGAGCAGCAGGTTCGCCTCGCCGCCCGTCACGGCGCTCCAGTAGAAGCCGCTCTCCTGCAGCTTGCGGACTGCGTTCACCACCAGCTGGTACTCGCTCTTGGAGCTGAAGGTCTTGAGGCGCAGGCTGGTGTCCAGGGGGCGGCTCATCCCGGCGGCGGGAAACTTGCTGTGGGTGACCATGGCGCACGGAGCCAGCGTGGATCTGCGCGGCGGCGGCTGCAGCTGCTCGGCGGCCTCCGCACAGCGGCCGCTACCGCATCCCGGGGGGCTGTGGGGAGGAAGGGGCGCGCCGCGTGAGTGCCCGGAACCCTCTAGCGCGCCCTGTCCGCCCCGGCTCCCCAGCCTCCGCCGAGCGGCCGGGGCACCCCCGGCCCGGAGGGCCTCCCTCCTGAGCCCTTCCTCCCACCCGGGCACCCGGCGGAGCCCGCCCAGCCCCCCGCCCCCGCCGGCGGGGTTGCCCCACGCAGCCCCCTCCCCGGCGCGCACTGGGAGAACGCCGAGTGGGAAACTCGGGCGCGGAAGTTGGGTCTCCGGGAGCATGGCCGTGGAGGGGAGCGGGAGAAGGGCCCCCGGGACGCTCTGGGCGCCGCTCAGTCCGGTGGCCCCGGGCGGCGGGGTCGGAGAGAGAAATCTGAGGCATTGGGGGGGTAGGGTGGGGAGGGGACAGGAGAAGCCCGAGGGCCCAGCCTGGGTCTTCCGGGAACCTGGGATCTCCGGCTTCCATCCGCTCTGGCCCCTACCTCGTCCCCTCCCTGCCGGGAATGACCAGGGAAGGGGAGGGGAAACCGGGAAAAGCTCCCGAGACTAGCTGGGCCCCCCCCCCACCGCGAACCCCCGCTCCCGCCCCGCTCCACGCCGCGCCCCTCCTTCCTACCTCGTCCCAAAACGAAGTCTCCGGCCTCGGGGCTGCGCCTCCTACGGTCCCCAAGGCGAGGCGGCGGCGGCGCGGCGGCCAGCGGTGGCCCGCGCTGCGCCCAGATGTTGGCGGCCGTGAAGTCCACAAAGGGCCTCGCGCGCGCGTCCTTCGGGCTTCGCTGGGGCGCCCGCCCTGCCCCCTGCGCGTCCCCGGGCCGGCCGGCGGGGACGAGGCGAGGGGCCGCGGCGGGAGCTGGGCCGGAGCGGCGGCGCAGGCGGCGGCGGCGGCGCGGGAGTGCGAGTCGGAGCCGCCGCCGAGGCCGCGCTCGCGGGTATATACGCGGCCGCCGCGCCCCGCCCCCCCGATTCCTGGAACTGCGCGGCCGGCCTTCTTGTAATGTTTAGTCACTACTCGCAGCAATGAAAGGCTGCGCGGAGGGCGAAGGAGGGGCCGCGGGCGGCCGAGGGCGGGCCGCGAGCGGGACCAGGACCGGCCGAGACGCGCGCACAGACAAAGCGCGGCGCGAGGCGGCCCCGGCGGCCGGCGGGCGCGGCGCCAGCCCCGGCGGCGCGTTCCTGGCAGCGGCCCCTCCCCCCGCGCGCTCCGCCCCCAACTTCTCATTCACACTTTCCCCCTCCCTTCTAAGAAGGCCGGTTTCTGGCAGAGGCGGGGGCCCCCGCTCCGGGAGCGCGCGGGCAGTTCCAGGAGGCCGGGCGGGAGAGGCTCCCGGCTCCCCTTCCCTTTTTCTCAGACCTCGCGGGGACACCCCCTCGCCCCCACCCGAGCCCGCCCGAGGTCCCGATCGCGGCCCCAGGAGGGCCGGGCCTGCCGCGAGGGAAGTGGGGACACTCCGAAGCCGGTCGGCGACACTGGGGCCGGACCCGGGAGCTGGAGCGGGGGTGGGGGTGGGGACCCGGGGTCATATCCCCGAAGCGCAGCCGGGAGTCCCGGGGATGGAGGGGACGCAGCCTGCGTGGCGGCTGTCCGGCTTCAGCCCCTCGGCCCACTGCCAGGTTCTTTGGCGAGGCGGACAGGAGTGCCGCCTCCCGCCGCCGGAAAACCAGAGACCCGCAGACAACAACCGCTCTCACACGTCTGGGTCTCCAAACTTTCGGGGGTGCGGTGTGGGTCTGGCCAGGTGCTCCCTCCGGGCGGGACTGGCCCCGGGGCAAGCACCCGCCCCACCCCGCGCCCCGCGTCCGCTAGAGGGCGCCCCGGGGTCTCCTGGGGAGCGGAGTTCGGAGCTGCTCCTCCCAGGCTGGGGAATGGAAACTGGAGGGGGCGGTGGGGAGGCTGGCTCCGGAGCTGGGGCGGGGGGACCTCCCGGGGGACCCAGGAGAGTTCTCCTCGCAGCTGGAATGAGACCTGGGCTTCAAGGTCCAGCAGCCGAGGATTTCCAGAAAACAGCTTTTCAGTTCAGCCCACTTCCGGATGGCCCAGAGCCGCCAAGAATGTGCCCCGCCCTCCCTACCTCGAGTGTGGGGGTCTGGGCCGGGGGTTGGGGGGCGGTGAGGAGGTGCGCGGCGTGAATGATGGATTTGCTCTTGGTCCGGCCGGCATGGATGTGGGTGGCTTGGGCTAACCACGGCCAGCCTGATGAAGGCTGGGAAGTTTTGCAATCGGTCCCCAAGCAGGCAGTGGGGACAGACCCCTGAGGACCAGATTAAATTCCACTGAAATCGTCACCTCTCGGTACACGGGATGCCGGAGGCTTTGGGCTGTGCCCTCTTACCAGATGCCACCCTGATGAAGAAAATGAGATGGAAAGGAAGGGAGAGAGGCTGACAACAGGCATCGCGGGAGTCTAGCCCACGGAGGCCTGGCTCCTTTGGCTCTCTGGGAGGGGGCCTGTCCATCGCCTCCTTCCCTCGCCTGTCCGGACTCCGTGAGATTTGGGCAGGACACTTAGCTCTCTCTCTGGGACTCCGTTTGCCATGTGTAAAATAATCACAGTAGCCTCTTCCCATCGGAGAGCTGAGATCACAGAGCTAGAAGAGATTGTGCAGGCGGGAGTGTGCTAGAAACGGGAGGGAGGGATAGGGTCTCCTTCTTCCTCAGCTTCTGTTAGGCCCGGGAGTAAGGACGAACCCTTCTTGTTATTTTTAGTCACTTCCACAGAGAGGGAAATGGATTTGTTCAAGCATTTCTCAAATACTGGGCTCTGTGTACCAGGCATTATGCTACGTATTGATATATAATGATGAATAAGACCAGGTCTTTGCCCTCAAGATGCTTGCGGGCTAATGAAATGGATCCCCCTCTCCCGAATCAGGAGTCTGTTCTTTCTCTTGTCCAGGAGAAGGACCAGAGGAGGCTGCGCCATGACCATACACTTCTGTCCTGAGCCCGTGGAGGACAAGAAGACTCATAAGAAAGAGCCCTCGAGTTAATGGGATGAGAAAGTGCTTTGTAAATTATAATGCTCTGACACAAGTCAGGTTCATTCATCCAGTCCACAAACCTTCATTGAGTGCCTGCCGTTGCCAGGCACGGAGCAAAGTGCTGGGCAGACAGAAGCACTGGGTGAATCCTGCAAGGAGACAGGCGAGGCAAGAGACACCCCCCCCCCTGCCCTGCCCCTGCAGTGAGGACACCGGGGGGAAAAAGGGGAGATTGTGACGATGACCCTAGGATACTCTAAGAGTTCATTTGTAGGGAGGGGATGTTGGAGGGGGAAAGATAAGGAGACGGAAACATCTCTGGAACTCTGGGAATTCCAGTCTAGTTGGAGGCACTCATGCCTCTGAAGAAGAACATGGTCCCCAAATGAGCCTGTGCTCTGTGGAGGACCCACAGCAAAGGCTGCATGTCTGCTGGCAAGCTGGGAGTGGGGGAAGGGCTGAAAGGGGCTGTGGGGGCAAGCGGTGGTTGTGGGGGCTATGCCCTCCTTATATACTGATTCTGGAGACTGAACTCCTGTCTAGACTCCACTAGCCAGTAGCTGTATGACTTCTGGTAATTTACTTCCCCAGGCATGCCTCAGTTTCCTGATTTGTAAAATGGGCTGATAATAGTAGCTACCTCACCTGGTTGTTGTAAGGATTAAATGAGCTAATGTGTGCAAATGCTTAGAATGGTACCTTGAACATGTAAAATGCTCAGTGCACGTTGGCTACTTTTTTTTAAAGCACTGGGGTGTCTGGACAGAGGAGGCATGGCGGCAGCCCAGGCTGCTGGGGGGACGGGTGTGGCCAGGAATGTCTTTCTGTTTTGGAGAGCTGTGTTATCTCCTGTGTAAGACACATTCCATGAAGCCACTTGTCTTCAAACGGATTAGCCAACTACCAAGTTTCCCTTCAGCTTTCTAATATCTCCAGGTTTCCAATGCCTTGGGATGATGCAGACTCAGCCAGTGTGTGCCTAAGGCCGCCATCAGTGGCCACCACCCCACTGACCTCTCATGGATCCCTAGGCTGTCCCCAGAATGTTCCCCAGGCCTGGATCTCTGCATGTTCACTTCCTTCCGGGTGGAACTGCCTTCTACACTTTGGCTGGTTTCTACTTTTCCTTTAAGACTTGGCAGAGACTCAGTCCAAACTTCCAGGGGAGTTCTTTTCACATTGACCAACATGCCCTGTGAGTGAGAATGAGTGAGAACCTTGAAGAACCAGACTGTGGTCGGTTTTCTCAAACTTGGTACATTGAAAGTGCTCGATGAATCTTTTTTTTTTTTTTAGGATTTATTTATTTATTATTTTAGAGGACGGAAGAGCAGAGGGAGAGAGAATCTCAATCAGACTCCCCACTGAGCACAGGGCCCCATCCAGGGCTCTATAATATGACCTGAGCCAAAACCAAGAGTTTGATGCTTAACCAACCAGGCAACCCAGGCACCCCTCCATGAATTTTTTTTTTTTTAAAGATTTTATTTATTTGACACAAAGAGAGAGAGAGATCACAATTAGACAGAGAGGCAGGCAGAGAGAGAGGAGGAAGCAGGTTCACTGCCGAGCAGAGAGCCCAATGCGGGGCTCCATCCCAGGACCCTGAGACCATGACCCAAGCCAAAGGCAGAGGCTTAACCCACTGAGCCACCCAGGTGCTCCACCCCCTCCATGAATCTTTAAGAGATTGTTTTGATTCCTGTTTTCCATCATTTTCAGATGCCACTGACTGCTTATTTCTAGAGTCGCTTTTGGTTTCTTCCTGCAGGACTTGGGAGCATCTGGAAGCTTCTGGAAGCATCTGGAAGTCCCACGTGCCTTCGGTGGGGACTAATAAGCCCATTAATTTAAAGATAGAGTGAGGACTCCAACTTTGCTGGAAAAGTGGGAAAGGAGGCACTGGGCCAGTACAAGGGCACACCCCAGGAGACCCTCTTCCAGGCAAGAGAGATACCCGAAGCAGAGCCATCCCACCGCCTCGTTGTCCCCCTCCCCCTGCCCACCCGGCCTGCTGGGGGCTCCCTGGAGAAGAGCTCATCCACAGTCTGGCCCCTCTGCCCCACCCGCTGTCTTCCTGGCTTTGGGATTTAGGAGATTCCTGCCTTCTAATCTCTTCCTTTGCAGAATTTCTATGAAGTCAGGATCCCATTTCCAGGCAAAGGTGCTTGGTCATAAAGATAATACAGATTCACTCAAGAGAGAGGGGAAGTACACAGTGGTTTCAGCTGCCTGTAGGGCCCCACTTACTCATGGTGAGTGACCGACGATGAGTTCTTCCCCAAACCTCTGTAGATGGGAACTCTGGCGCCTGTGGGGTGGTCGTGGGAAGTGATGTCCCGGCCTGGCGAACACAAGGTCCCCTACTGGCCTAGACGCTCTCCTTGTCTTCTGGCCAGCCTGGGGGCGGGCTGTAAGGTTGCCATTGTTCAGAGGCATGGGTTAGGAGACTGGCCTCAGACCACAGGCTTGCTCAACACCAGGCCCTCGGCCTCTCTCTGTCTTTGACCGGTGGGTTTCCTGTGGCACAAGAGGGCAACCTGGGTTGGCCTACCCCATGGCTTTGTCTTGCTTATTCCACATTGACAGTGCACAGGTTAGTTGACTAGGCCTGGGGATGGGAAAGAATCTGGTTCCTTCCCTCTGCAGCTTCTAGTCTAGCGCCGGTACTTAAGAGGGGCGCAAGGCAGTCAGGCTTCTCCTCTTCTTGCCTCCCCGCCCCCCACTGCCACTTTTCCACCTAATTTGAAGAGGATGTGGGGGGCCTGTCTCATCAGACCTCTAGGAAGCCAGGTCCCCTGCTGTGGCCTGATGCATCTTGTTCCCTGCCTAGCGCAGCCCCTGTGGTCCTTGCTGGAGGAGGGTTAGGGCAGACGGGGCCTTCCGGTGTAAGGGGGAAAGGTCGAGGGAATCTCACCACAGGTGGACCCTGCTCTCTCTCTCCGCTGCCTCTGACAATCCCCAGAGGCAGGCCAGGGAACCCAAGACAATGGCCTGTGGCATGTGTTCCTGCTGGGAGGGGCAACAGCGCTACTGAAAAGGTTTGCGGCTCTCAGGGCTGGAGCCGAGGAGGAGTTCTTTCAAGCCTGACATTCCAGGCCCAGCTGGCCTCTGGCATTTCCCAGAAAAAGTGCCGAGGGAGGGGAAAGAAAACACTTCGCCAACCCACCCGCCCACTCACCCACCCTGCCTTTTCAGATTCCTTGTTCCCTCTGGGGCTTGGGCTGGGCCAGAGCTCCAACCCCTGCCCCGGGGGGCCCATTCTTCCCCCCCTACAGAGGGTCCGTGGGACGGTTGTGGGTCAGTGGGGGAGACTTTAGGAGGTCGCAGAGGGTCTGAAGGGTGTGGGGTGCCTCTTGCGGGGAGGGAAGTTTCTTCCCATAGCTCTGCGAGGAATCCACAGCTGTTCCAAGTTCTGAGTTGGGGGCAGAGAGCGGGGCAGTTAGCTTCCAGCTGACTGTCTCTCTTGACCCCAAACCAACAAACCCTGCTCCGTCTGGGGCTGGGGTGGGACTCGCCTCCACTGGCCCTGCAGCAGCCTCTGTGCCCGCGCCCGCACTCAGGAACAGACACCCAGGCAGCGGGCAGTTCTGGGAAGAGGCCGTGGTGAACCATCTGGGCTGCAATGCAAGTGAGGCCTGGCCCAGCGCCCAGAGCTAAAGTGGCAGTGCCCAGGAGAAGGAGAGCCTGGCGAGGGGGGTGAGGAGTGAGGCTGGCTCCCGGGAGCTGTCCCTGGGCCCCAGATGCCCAAGAGCTGGTGGAGGACCCCTGGGTGCAAGGCCTACAGTAAACCAGGTGCCTGCCCCCCCCCCTACCTGGAGCAAGGCAGCTGGGAGCCTCTGACCCATGGGGTTCTGGGGTCAAGCGTTGCTCACCAACTCACTTGCATATGCGTGGAGCATCTGAATTGAGAGCCCATGGCCTGTCCTAGGCTCCCTGCAGTAGCCAGATCTCCATGGGGACCTAAGAATGCCCCATCCAGGGGTAGGACAGCATTAGAAAGGTCCTTGGCTCCCCCACATTGTGAAGCATGCACTGGAAGCCACTTTGTCAGGCACGGAATCTTGGGCCAGTTCAAAGGAGAAATGATACACCCTCCCTCTGGCTCCCAAGGTCTGGAACCAGCCACAGGGGCAGAGAAGTGTGTCGGAAGGAGTGGGAGGTGGGGTACCTATCAGGGACGGGGTGAGGTTGAAAGCATGACGTCATTCCTTCCCACTTCTCCCTTTGCTCATGCTGCACTCAGGTGATTTCACACTGCATAGCTCAGAGTTCTCAACCTAGGTACACATACTGCCCCCTTCCCAGGATTTCATCCGCCTCCTATATTTGTAAACAAAATGCTAGTGGCAGTCGAGATTTCTGGGTAGATGAGCCTACCCAGAGTCACTTCTTGCTCTGGAAAGACTTATTTCTACGAAATCACTCACTCGTTCATTCACTCGTTCCTTTAAGGGATAATTTATTGAGCACCTACTACATGTCAGAGGTTGAGCAGGGTGCCCAGAATTTATCAGTCTGGGTCCTCATGAAGCTTAGATTCTTTCCAGAAGGACAAGATTTGGCCACAACTGATGTCATGATTAATTAATTTTGACTGCACGAGTGCTATAAAGGAAGTCCCGGGGAGGGGGGGGGCAGTTCTGTGTGAGCATATGATGGGGAGACGGAATCTATCGGGGGGACAGGCGAGGGGATTCCCTGAGGAAGTGACACACGCAGGCTGATGGGAAGCTGAGGCCTGGAGGGGTCACCTGACCTGCCCATGTTTCCCAGCTTGTGGGTGCCAGGTGTGAGCGGAGCCCGGGACCCTGCACACCACCGGTGCCGGCTTCTGCCGCCGAGCATCTTCTCTGCGGCTGCCCTCTGCCTCTCTCTCCTCCCCACCTACTACAGGTTTTGGCTCCCTCCTTCTGAGCTCCACCTGAGGCAGCTACAAGCAGACAGCATGAGCATATCACCCTCCCCTGAACCTCTGAGAAGTGGGTCAGGGACCTTCTCTGAATTTTGGAACTTCAAAACTTAAAAATCATTTTGCAAAGAGGTAATACAATCAAAAGGTACAGACAGATGAACTGTGATGTTCTACTATTACCTTGTCCTCCCACGGTGCCTGGGACATTTTTTTTATAGACCAAAGACACGCATGAGGTAGTAAATTATAGGCTGAACACGACCGCATGCATTGGTTGGATTGCACAGAATTAAAAACAAGTTTTTAAAAGATTATTTATTTACTAATTTATTTGAGAGAGAGAGAGGAACACGCGCATAAGCAGGGGCAAAAGCAGAGGGAGAAGCAGATTCCCCACTGAGCAGAGATCCCGAGATGGGTCTTGATCCCAGGACCCTGAGATCATGAGCTGAGCTGAAGGTAGGCGCTTAACCTACTGAGCCACCCAGGCGCTCCTAAAAAAATTTTTTGAGACAACGTTTAAAAATCTGGAAATTTCACATTCACACCTGAATTTGGAGCTTTCTTTGGAAAAATTGGATGATCTGGCATCACTGGGTCTACATTCTGGCCGGTCTCCCCTGGTCTTTTAGATGGGACCTGGCCTCTCCAGCTCAGCACAGGGCCACTCCCAGGACTGGCCTCCCCTCCCTGCCAGGAGCTCCAGGCACTAAGGCAGCAACCCCACTGGGCCTCAGTCTTCCCACCTCCTCTCTCAAGGAGAGCAATGGGCATTGCAGGGTTTACTTTGAGTATCTCCTAAATTCCACGTCACTGGCAATCAATCACACCTGGTCCCGAGAGTCTCATCTGCTTGGGCCTAGTCTGCTTTAGCCTCATCTCGTCAAGCCAGACCTGTCCCAAGCCTGCTTCCCATCAAGCCAGACCTGTCCTGAGCTGGCTTCCCATGCCAGGCCCAGGGCACACTTAGCCTCTTGTTTCAATTTGTCCCCGGGGGCCAGGCAGGGACTGGCCGGGCAGAGTGGGGTTCTTCTGGGGAGCCCCCTGCAGCTCGCCTTGGCTACCCAGGCCGGACCCAGACAGCCCGGGATTCCCTAGGGCAGAACTGGCCACGGGCCTCTGTGGTTCCTGCCGCGAGGGACTGCTGCATCGGGAGGAGATGGGCAGCTCCGCGCTGGGGTGACGTTGGCTGCTTGCCACGCCACAAGAGGCTGAGATTCCCCTGAAACTGAGGGCTGCGTTGATCTCTTGCTAGCGACAGAGAAACAAACCCGCACGCTCTGCCCAGGAGGCATTTCCAGAAATTTGGGCGCTGGCTTCTTGTTCGTGAAATGCCAGATGATCCCGGACCTCTCTCTGGGGCACGAGGCCAGGAGCATGTTGAGCAAGAGGTGTTTTGTTTTGCAGATGACAAGATTTTCGACACTGAGAAGTTGAAATGATAAATACGAGAACCTTGACCAGCTCCCCACCCTACCCTAGAAGTGGCTGGTTCGAGCTTCTGTGCTTGGCACATTTGTTTTCCACAACTTTCAGCTTCTCTGGGCCTCCCTCCCCAGGCCCCTGCCCCGCCCCCAGCCCCAGCCCCCTGAGGTCCCCAGTGCAGGAAGACCTCATCTCATCCATGCTTGGGGCCTTGTGGGCCTGGCAGGCCTCCCGCCTGCTCCCCAGCTGTGGCCACGGGAAAAGATGTCTTCTGAAGCACAGATTGGCAAACTGTGACATATGGGCCTGCAGACTGGTTTTGTTGATCAAGGTTTATTGGAAATAGAGCCGCGCTCACCACCTTGTCATGTGCGTTCATTCAGCCGGGGTGGGCCGAGCCTGCTTCTGTTGGCAGATCCTCCTGTTTGGGAGGTTCAGAGCACACAAGGTGCTAGGGGCTATGGCATGAGATGCACGGTAGGTAGTGGGGAGACGGGCAAAATGGGTGAAGGGGAGTGGGAGATACAGACTCCGCGTGATGGAATGGGTTAAATCATGGGGCTGAAAGGCGTAGCATATGGAGTACAGGGGATGGTATTTTAATAGTGTTGTAGGGTGCCAGGTGGTATCTAGACTTGTGGGGAGCAGGGCATAAAGTATAATGGAGAGGTCGAATCATTGTGTTGTACACTTGCAACTAATGTAAACTTGTGTGGCAACTGTTCTTTGATAAACACACAAAACAGTAAACCAATCAATAAGATTAGATCACAGTAGGTAATAGGCAGAATAAATGGGGCCACGAGGTGTTTGTAGGGGGAGCACCGAACTCAAATGGAGGAGAGGGGTTGGGGGGATATAGTTGTGAGCAGACAGAACAATTAAGCCGAGATCACCAGGAGGCAATGTGTGTGTGTGTGTGTTGGTGGGGGTCGTTGGGGAGCTTGAAGGATTGAGAAAAGACAGGCTGGTGAGTCTGGGCAGTGACTCAGTGGAGGAATGGAGGCAGAGCCCCCAAGGCTGGCTTCATCCTGTCCTCATCTCTAAGCTATGTTCCTTATTAAACCAGACTGAGCCCCCCCCCCCCGAAGCAGCAAATCAGGCCCCCCAACAAACTGACAGAGTTTCTCATCACCAGTGGAAGAAGATGGGTTGACCCACCTCCCCTTCCTTGAATTAGCTAGCAGCCTTGTGGCTGAAAGAGACCCTTGCGCACAAAGTAAGCTCAGGGAGGAGGGGCTTCCGCTCTCATTGACATGATTTTTGGTGCGGGTGTGAATCACAGACAGTGAGGCCCGGGCCCTTGGCTCAGGATTTCCTGGTGTTTCCTGCCCGGGACATTAGCCTTGCTATCAGGGGCACCAGCCCATCACTCCCTGACGTCAACTCTCCTTCCAATGAATGCATTTCCTTTTCCGTTTGGGAAGACCAGATATCTGTCATTAGTCCCATCAACTCTGCCATTCTAACTGGGGCACCTCCTGTTCGGGAAGGGGCCAGTGAGATTAACCAGAAGGCAGTGGGTGAGGGGAGCCTGAGCGGCTGGGCTTTCAAGCCACCATGGGGTCTCAGAGGGCAAGTGCCTTCTGGTCCAGGCTCATCAAGGTGTGAACAGAGAACCCAGCAGCAGTGGTGGTGTCTGCCCTAGACCGCTGGCCCCCCCAAGCAGTTTGGGGCCCTCCCACACCTCCTCCCTGTGCCACCTGTGCCACCTGAGTGTCTTATCTCCTCTGCTTATTCCCACAAACCTGCCCAGATGAGATCTCCTGGTGGAAAGTGTTTATACTGTCATCGTGTAAAAAAAAAAAAGAAAGAAAGAAAGAAAGAAAAAAGGTTGCTCAATTTCTGAAAACCATCATCTAAAATTTTTGCAACTTCCCAATGTGCACGTCCTGGGGCAAAGTTGTGGTTGCCTCATTCCGGTTGTAGCTCTGACAATTTCAAACTAGCCATAAGGGCCAAAGGCTCTAGCTGTGTGGCTTCAGAAGTGACTGGGTCATCGCAGGCTGTTTATATGTAATGTAAATACTAGTTTGACTTACAATGCTGTATTATCACTGTGTGTTAGTACAGTTTATTTTATTTTTAAAAATATTTAATTTATTTATTAGAGAGCGAGTGAGTAAGAGAGACATGAGCAGGGGGAGGAGCAGAGAGAGAGGGAGAAGCAGACCCTTTGCTGAGCAGGAAGCCTGACCGACAGACCAACAGAAGACTGGGGGCTCCATCCAGGCACTCCAGGATTATAACCCGAGCAGAAGGCAGACGCTTAACTGACTGAGCCACCCAGGCGCCCCAGTACAATTTACTGTAGATCAGAAATTCCCAATGGGACAGTTCTGTGGTTGTTGGTCTCACTTAATACCTCCCCTGGCAAGCACCACATACAAAAAGAAACTGCTAGCTCTTTTTGGGGATGGGTAGGATACTCTCATGGTCACCACCGAGCATCATGGTTCTGGCATTCAGCAAGTTGACTCTGCAACCACCCCGTGTCCCGGGAGCTGGGCAAAAATGGAATCACGCAATGGTTGGTCTCATTCTAGTTACTGGAAATTAGGAAATTTGATGATTCACCACTTCTAACTCGGAAGAGTTGAATCAAATACCACCTTGTGTTCATAACGTTCTCTAAACATAAAGGAAAAATTAAAACAATCTGAAATGCCCGTTACTTGTAAACAGCTTGGAAACTCTTGAATAGCACCAAACAGCCCATGTTAGCATTTTGGTGTATTTACTTTCAGTCTGTCTGTACACAATACTCCTTCCAATTTTTAATATCTCCGATGAGATAAGCTCTATACTACTCCTTGGAAATTTGGATTTTACACTTCGTGTCATTAAACATTCCTCTGAGATGTAATTTTATTTTAAAGAATTTTATTTATTTGTCAGAGAGAGAGAGAGCGCGCGCGCGCAGAGATGGGGAGCGGCGGGCAGAGTTCTGGAGAAGCAGGCTCCCCGCTGAGCAGGGAGCCCCATGTGGGACCGGATCCGGGACCCTGGGATCCTGACCCGAGAGGAAGGCAGACGCTTCCTCGACTGAGCCACCCCGGCGCCCCGGCTTGCGCACTGCTGATACCACGAATAGGGCCAAGAACATCCTTGCAGGGAGCACGGAACCGACTTCCCTGGGATGCCTGGGAAGATTCTGCATCCCGTGTTTCCAAACACTTGAGCCCTCACAACACTCTCTGGGCCAAGACAAGTAGGATGTGACGATCTCCCACCGCTCTCCCAGTTCCCAAGCCTCAGTCCCAGTGGGTCGTCCCAGGAGCCCCATGTTTCGGACCCCATCTGCCCCCCACCGCCTCTCCCCCTTCAGGATCCTGCAAGGTGTCCCCTTTGAAGGTCAGCTACAGGAGGTGCTCTCGGCTCCACGGACGCGCGGCCCTCGGGGCGCAGAACCGCATGCTCGGGGGCCGGCCCAGCGCACCTGTCTCCGAGCCTGGGTGCTGGGCGTGACCTGGCGGGCGCGAGGCCAGCCCGCTCAGGAGCGCGGGGTGGGGCGGGGCGGGAGGGAGAGAAGCGGCTCAGCCCGCTGCGCCTGCGCCCTGCGCGCCGCCCGCTCACCTGCGTCCGCCCCGCCCCCTCCCCGTGTCCGCGAGCGCCGCTGTCAATAAAGTTCTTGCGCGCCGGAAGCGGAAGCGCCGAGTCTCCATGGCGGCGGCGACGGCGGCGGCGGCCGGGCCGGTGCTCTGGAGGCGGCTGCTGGGCCTGCTGCCTGGCCGCCCCGGGCTGGCCGCGCTCCTGGGGCGCCTGTCCGACCGCCTGGGCAGGAACCGGGACCGCCGGCGCAGGAGGTGAGAGGCGGCGGGGCCTGCCGCGGCGGGGGCGCGGCCGCAGCCCTGCCTCTCTCCCGCGCCAGGAGTGCGCTCACGCAGGGGCCGGGGAGGGACCGGGAACCGAGCGCGAGCTCCCCGGGGCCCCCGGCGGCGGGCGTTGGAGGGGCTGGTCGCGATCTGAGGGGCTCTGTCTGTGCCTTGCGCGGTGGCGGCCGCGGCTTGGCCCGGCCGGGGTGAAGGAGCCCGGCCGGGTCCGTGCGTGCGGCGCTTGGCGCGTCGTGCGGCAGAGGGCTGTGAGGCAGTCGGAGTCAGGGGCCCTCGGGCCGGGGCGGAGGAGCCGCTCGGCACCCCCTTCACACTTGCCAAAGGGCCCGTGTTCTGGAAAAGTACTGAAGTGGGTTATGTAAGTGGGGGAGGAGGCTCTGAAGCCGCTTCTTCAGGCAGTGTGGTCTTTCAGAGTCAACACTGGCCGAGAGCGCGCTGACCTGAGAGGCCGGTTGGCCTTGCTAACGTTACAGGGAAAAAAGGATCTCCTGTGTGCACGTGGTTCTCTTATCAGAGAGACTCAAGCCTTACACTTGACCCTTTATTTATTTTTTTTTTTAAAGATTTTACTTATTTGGCAGACAGAGATCGCAAGCAGGCAGAGAGGCAGGCAGGGAGGGGGGCGGGCCTCCCGCTGAGCAGGGAGCCCGATGCGGGGCTCGATCCCAGGACCCCGGGATCACGACCTGAGCCCAAGGCAGAGGCTTTAACCCACTGAGCCACCCAGGCGCCTCTACATTTGACCCTTTAAAGGGGGGAAAAAAAATTAGAGGTGCGTCCTTTAGAAGAGTTTGCATTATCTCAGATTTTATCTGTGCTGCTTGGGTGCGGTGGGATGTCCTGGCTTCCGCGCGCAGGTCTGTGGTCCAGTCGCGCGCGCTGCTTCTGCTTATGGGAAGGAGCTTGCGTTACACCGAGTAGCAGCGGATGATTTTCAGCCAAACTTCAGCTTTGGTTCGGGGTGACTTTTCCGTGATAGCATCCGTATGGAGCCCTTCGGAGGCTTGCTGATCAGAATGGCTTTAAGTTTCCCATCGCCGAACCCCGGTGGGGGCGGGGCCGGGGGCGAGGTGGTCTCTGCGTTTTCTGTGGTTGGTGCTTAGCCAAGACCTGGCCATTGCAGTGGGTGGTGAGATCAGGTGACTTCTACGTCTTGGCATCAAACCACCGGGAAATTTGGTTTAAGGTTTCAAGAAATGTGCTCTCCTCAAAGATGAGGTGTTCAGGCAAGTTTGTCATTTCCCTGTATGTGTTTAAACGGCGGAAAAACAATTCATTGTTCATCGTTGAACGTTGAAATTGACTGCTAAGGGATGTTGGATGTTGAGGCAGTCTCCACGAATTCTTTTGAAAAAGACGTTTCTCTTGGGTGTCTTTTTCTGGTGCTAGTGGGGAGAGGAGCAGTGTGGCAGTGGGAGTAGTCCAGACTGACTCCCCAAAGTCCTTTTTGTAAATGGATGCTGTAGGTGTGGCACCATATTTCCTTTTGATGAAGCTGAGAGTGTTGTATAACAATTAAACCAGAAACTCACTTAGAGAAACATAATTTTTGTGGGGTTTTTTAGTTATTTTTAATTTAAATTTTATTAGCCGACATACAGTACATCATTAGTTTTTGATGTAGTGTTCATTGATAGTCGCGTGTAGCACCCAGTGCCCATCACATCTCCTGCCCTCCTTAATTCCCATCATCCAGTGCCCTCACCCCCCCCACCAAGTTTTATGTTTTTTTTTTAAATTTTTTTTAAGACTTTATTTATTTATTTGACAGACAGAGATCACAAGCAGGCAGAGAGGCAGGCAGAGAGAGAAGGAGAAGCAGGCTTCCAGCTGAGCAGAGAGCCCGATGCGGGGCTCAATCCCAAGACCCTGAGATCATGACCTGAGCCGAAGGCAGAGGCTTAACCCACGGAGCCACCCAGGCACCACAGGTTTTATGTTTTCTAGAGAAATTTGTGGGGGCCCCTGGGTGGCTCAGTCAGTTAAATGTCTGTCTTCAGCTCAGGTCATGATCCCAGGGTCCTGGGATCGAGTCCCACATAGGGCTCCCTGCTCAGCGGGGAGTCTGCTTCTCCCTTTACCCCTCTCCCCCGCCCCCCCACTTGTGCACGCTCTGTCTCTCTTTCTCAAAAACAAATAAAATCTTTTATAAAAATAAATAAATTTGTGTTTTATAATCCTTAAAATGCTTTGCTAGGACTGAAGATAAGTGCTTTGACCCGTGTTACAATGCTGTAGCTTTCTGACCTTTTTTTTTTTTTTTTCCTCTTGCCTTATTCAGTTTGCAGATTTTCCCGACTCTGTGGCCTTGGTGTTTGGGATTTCTCTGGTCTGTATGGCCACTCATCCTATATTGGCTGCTGACTTTCGTTTCTCCCCCAAAATATCTCACAACTCCTCATTCCCCGAATGGTGTGGTTTCTTGTAACTCTGATTGTTGATTCATTGATAATAGTTCTGTGTAGTCATGAGCTTAGACTTTGTCAGATTTTAGCCTGCCAGTCTGACTCACCTGTTGGAGTGCCTGTTAAAACTTCTTAGCTAACAAGAGGGCTGGAGGAGGGTGGTTTCTTTGTTAGTTACAGAGACAGCCACTGTGACAGAGAATGCTACTTAAAATTACTTCCAGTTAGTGGTCTAGAAACATTGTTGCATCTGACCTCATAGTGGCAGGTCATTGAACCCCGGTTCAGCTTGTTAGTAGTTTCCACTCTGAGGGACCACCAGATTTCCAGAAGCTACTTCTTTGAACTTCACGACGCTTCGTTAGAGTTTAGTAGAACTGTCCCCTGGCTTATTTGTAGTAGTAGAGTGGGTGGGAGGGGGATATTTAAAATCAAAGCATAAATTTCCCCAGATAATTCAGATTCTCATCTCACAGGGAACTGGAAAAAGATTTACAATGGAGTTTTAAATTGTAGCTTTTATTTTTCCTTTTTAAAGATTTTATTTATTTATTTGACAGCGGGAGAGTGTGCGTGCACACACGCAGGGAGAGTGGCAGGCAGAGGGAGAGGGAGAAGCAGACTCCCTGTCGAGCAAGGAGCCTGATGTGGGACTGGATCCCAGGGGTCTGGTCATGACCTGAGCCGAAGGCAGATGCTTAGCCGACTGAGGCACCCAGGCGCCCCAAATTGTAGCTTTGTTGAGTTCATATTAACACATTGCAGCTGGTGATGAATTAGGCTTGGTCAGTCGGTTGTGTGCTCCTCAAGGGAGAGCAGCTAGCCTGGGATTCAAGTGTTCTGGTAGATAATCCACTTGTAAACATGTCATCTGATTCATGTAAACGAGTTCTTCTCCAGGCTGCTGGGAAGTCCGGCTGGTCAAAGCCTTTGGGTTAGTAGAATATGTGATTGGTTCTCGTCAGGCCCTTTGCTTTGCACGCTGCTTGGGCCACCCCGAGGTGTACTGTGGGTTTTGTTCCTTTGCTGGCCCCTGGATGTGATCGACTTCCTTTTGGGCAAGTCGAGAGGACAGTCATCTGGTCAGCATGTAGTCAGATGCCGGCAGCCTGGCCTCCCGTGCTGGTCTTCTGTAACCTACGGGAATTCACACTCACTTCCCTTTCTTGGACTTGGGGTTGCGTTAGTCGGGAAGGGCCGCCGGCCGCCGGGGGCGCAGGAAGTGCACGGCTCCTTCGCGTAGCTTGTGTGCTTCTCAGGAAGTGTGTGACTGTTGCGATTTTCTCCTCAGCTCGCTTTCTGACGTTTAAGTGTGCATGAGTGAGGGGGGAGGGTGGGTTTTTCTTAAAAAGTAGTTTCTGAAAACACTGCAGTCAACAGAACTTCGTTTCTTTTAAGAACTTCTTTTTTCATCATTTTGTACAGATTTGGATGAGACCCAAGCCACAGAGCTTGTACCATGAATCTTATCTTACAGTTCCAGAAGAGCTCGTGGACTCAGAGCGTATCGGAGCCCGTAGTGGGGGCCACTTAGCTAATGTCCCGAGTATGGTACAGGACAGAGGGTGGAGCTTCTGGACTGTCTGTCGGGGATTTGTGCTCTGTTCTCCCGCATCACTGCGTTCTTGTTCAGAGCCCCCGGTGCCGCCTCTAGGAAAGACCCTGAGAGGTTGGTCAGCTTACTTGATTTACTTTTACTTTTTTTCCCTCACTGGGTGGTGGGCGACAGTCTGCAGCCTCTGGGGATCAGATCTGAGCCAGAGAGGCCTTGGAGGGGACATGTAAAGGTCAAGTGTAGACCTGGGTGTAATTCTCAGTATTTGCCTAGCTCTTCTTCCTTTTTTTTTGTTTTTTATTGAGAGAGGGAGGTAGGAAGTGGGCGGACAGAGAGAGAGAGAGAGAGAGAGAGAGAATATCTGAAGCAGGCTCCACGTGCAGCACAAAGCCTGCCATGGGGCTTGAGCTCACCAGCCTGAGATCATGATTTGAGCTGAAGTCAAGGGTCAGATGCTTCACGGATGGAGCCCCCCGGGCGCCCTGCCGTGCTCTACTGGCATCTCGCCACTGGCCACGGAACTCGGTTGCACCTCCAGGCACATTGGTGCACATCCAGACAGGAAAAATACAAGGTGTGCCAGTCTTTTTCCATGGAGCACACGCAACTTTAAGATATTTGGTGAAATGGGGGGCGCCTGGGTGGCTCAGTGGGTTAAAGCCTCTGCCTTCGGCTCAGATCATGATCCCAGGGTCCTGGGATCGAGTCCCGCATCGGGCTCTCTGCTCTGCAGGGAGCCTGCTTCCTCCCCTCTCTCTCTATCTTCCTGCCTCTCTGCCTACTTGTGATTTCTCTCTCTCTGTCAAAGAAATTAAAATCTTTAAAAAAAAAAAAAAGGTATTTGGTGAAATGGAAAACTATCTCCCCACAAAAAGGAGAAGCGCCTCTCTCTCGCCTGAGGCCCCGTGTCAGTAGCTGCGTTTGGTTGTGTCTCGGGCGCTCTTCTGCTCAGTTTCTGAGTGACTGAGTATTCTGAACTCAAGTCCCACTGCCGTCCCTTGCCCAGCAGGAGGGATGGGCTGCCCTGTCGCACCCAGGACTGCCCTCTAGGCCAGGTAGGCTTCCGCAGTCTTCACGTAGTGGCTGGCCACCCCCGCTCTGCCCCCCCAGTCTGGGGGCTCAGGGATAAGAGCACCTTAGTCTGGCAGTTCGGCTGCGGATCTGTCTTAGAGACGGTGGGAGGAAGCTTCCCTCTTCCCTGCCCGACCCTCGCTTCATGCTCCCTGTGCCCTTAGAGTCGCCCTGAAGCCTTCCCCTCACCCCGCCCACACAGGTCTCTCTGGGTGGGGAGGGCCCAGGTCAAGGGTCTTCAGCACTTAGACCCAGCCTGCTGCCCAGGGCAGGCACTTTGCAGATTCCCTGGGAAGCCTTAAATCCTGAGGCTGAATCTGTATCCAAAGTCAGGTGTCCCGTGGGTGGCTGGAGTGTGCCCTTCCCAGAGCCCGCTGGCTCCTTTCACCGTTGGAACTGTCGGCTGGGGACGCGTTTGCGTTGTCTGCTCGTGCTGCCTGTGCCGCCGGCCTGCCGGAGTGTCCCTCGGTGCTGGCCCCGGCCCTGTTCTCCAGACTTCGTGGTATTCCTGAGTCAGCAGAAGCTGGCGCCCCCCCCCCCCCTTCCTCTTCTATCTGGTCCCGCCCCCCGCCTCTTCTTTGTAACTAGAAACTGGAGCTGGATGGTCCTGGAACGATGATTCAGGGGAGTCCAGGTCTAGATGTGGAAATTGTGTGTGTGCCGGGTTAGTTCTCTGAATGGCGTGTGTGACACGGCTCTGCTCTTTTGGTGAAGGAACCGCAGCTCTTCAGATCTCTCGGGCCTTGGGCTCCTGACCTGGGACCTGTGGTCTCTTAGTAAGCCTCCCTGGGGTGAGGGGACTTGCCTGTGCAGGTGGTCGCCCCTGGAGACTGGGGTGACTGCGCGGTAGGGGTGCTCCTAGCCCCGGGAGCAACCTTTTCTGGGAAGATTCCCAGGAGCTGGGTTGTGGAAAGCGGGAACGCACCCCCCCGTGGGCTTATGGCTGAGGCGAAAGAAAAAAATGAGCCCCCGAGTAGACCTGGGCTTGGCTGCTTCTGCCCCGGCGGAGGCACTCCAGTTAGATTCGAGTGTCCCGCGTCCAGGTGTGGTCTCCCCCATGCCCGAGCCGCCACAGGGGCCCCGTGCCGTCACCGGGGGACCCTCTCAGAGCGCCGTCCTCCTCCGGTGTCTGGAGCTGCCGCTCGACGGTTGGGTCTTCCCCTCCCTGACTCCCTGCACCTAATTGGCTTTCAGCCCCTTCTCCTCTCTAGCAAAAATAAACCTGCCAGCACGCAGATTAAACAGGAAGCCAGCATGAAAAAGCCCTCAACACGTCTTGGACGATGGCCCTGGTGGAGCCTTCCCGGGGAGAGCTGCCTGGCAGGGACGAGGCCTGCCCGCGGCAGCCCGGGGGCCCCTGAGCCCGGCCTGCCCCAGCCTGCCCGCTGTCTCTCCGGGCCAGGACCGGGCTGACGGTGGGCCCCGGGCGCCTGCGTCCTCTGGACTGGCTGCGGGCTTTCCCGCGGGTGGTGGCACTTGCCAACACCCGCGGCTCACGTTGGCCCAGCCCCCTCCTTGCCTGGAGCAGCCCCTCCGAGCGCCCTGCCTGACCTTCCCCGGGGAGGGTGTCCTCAGGCCTCCCCGGGCGCTCAGCACCACCTGCTCCTCTTTGCCGTCACTCCGGACACGCGTGCTGCCCAGTTCCACCTTCAGTTCATGGTGGCCTTTTCCCCCGGTGTCGTTCTCAGATGGTTTCAGACGTGCAGTAAGCCTGTGAGGCCGCCAGGTTCGTGGGGGCGGCGGTGGGGCTGCTCGCCCCTTGTGCCCCCCACCTAGGCCGGAACAGTGTCACGGTGCCTGGGGTCGCAGCCCGAGCCCCATTTGCCCTCTCTGGGTCGCCGTGCCGGAATGTGTCTCCGCAGCTTCCTTTCAGGGAGTCGATGGGGGCGGGGTGGAGGTGCTAGTGGTCGCCCTGGTTCTTTGTCGGTATGGGCTGGGACAGGGTAAGTGCCGTGAGGCTGGGAGATCTGTTGGTGTGGCGCTGCTGTGGGGTTTTCCACCTCAAACAGACCATGTTTAAGTAATGAAAAGTAGACTGTAGGCCCCCTCTGGGGCTTCAGATGGATAGAGTGTCGTGCAGACTTTCCCACTGTCTCGTGGTTTTCTACTGCACTGAAGGATCTTTCCCTCTCCTCCTGGAAGTTAGCTTGGAGCGCAGTGGGCGTAAGGCCTGCGGTTGGGGAAATTGAGGCAGTAATCCCTAGATTTCGTGTCTAAGCCTTTCGCTGGCCCGCTGCTGCTCGGCAGCTGGAAGCCGGAGGACCTTAGCAAGCTGGTACCCCCGAGTGCCGTCACGCCGTCTCTGAGACAGCGAGAAAGCTTAGCTGCTTTCCCCACTTTGCACCGAGGGCCCCAGGCCAGCCCCCGACTTCCTGGGATCTACAGAGCTGCTACCTTCCCCCTGTTGACTGAAGTTTTCTTGGCAGCGAGTCGGCGGGACAGACCAGTGGGCTTTCTGGGAAGCACAGCTGTGGGCCATCTGGCGTCTGTGTAGGGCCGTTTGCGCGCCCTGGGAAGATTCAGTGCTTTATCATGAAGCAAGTGAATGAAGTCATCTTCCTGGAATCTGTGACCCTTCAGGCCTTGGGGTGTTCCGGCGCCCTTTCCCCAAAGCCCCCCTTGGAGTGGCAGTAGAAGGACACGCACCGCAGAGGATTTTCCTGCTGCTGTTTGCTGGACTTGAGAATAGGGCCCGGCTTGCGTGGGGCTCTGGGTGTGTGGCCCCTCCCCGGGCCCCCCGTGGGGGGACAGCCGGCAGGTGGCAGGCGGCAGACGCGTGCTTCCGTGGGCAGGCCCTCAATTGCTGCTGTCTCTGCCGCAGTGAAGGGGGGCCGGCTGGCAGGTGGCGGGGGCTCAGCTTGTGCTTTGAGCCCCGAGGAAGACGTCATCCGCTGCCAAGACAGCCCCCCAGGCTCCTCCTGCTCCGCCCCTCACTCCACAGTCGAGGATTCAAGAGAAAATTTAGTTTTTCTGGGTCCTTCCCTAAATAAAAGCCTCGTTCCTCTCCGCAGCCCTGCGTTGCAGGGGGCTCCCTCACCCAGGCTCCAGGCCATCGCCAGCAGCCTTCTGCAGGCCAGGTTGGTAGGGCCCCCCGGTGTCAGCCCCGCGGTGGTTTCTAGGTGGTTTCTCGCGGCCACTCTAGACTGGGAGCTGTGTGGAACCAACTGCCAGTTGGGCTTTCTCTGTGGGCATTGGCACTTCTCAGGTTGCTCAGCTAGTCGGGGCTGAAGGAAAAGCACCTTTGCAGAGTTTGACTTGGGCTCACTTAAAATGGTCTAGAGAATCTGGAATTGGTTAAAGAAAAATTCCCGTCCGCCTCATGTGCGGGGCCCTCGTAGCTGAGAGAGACTTCCGAGGAAGCGTTTGAGAAGTGTGACCCTTTCCGTGTCTCTTTAACCAGGTCACCATGGCTGCTCTTGGCTCCTTTGCTGTCTCCAGCTGTCCCCCAGGTCACCTCCCCACCTTGCTGCCTGTGTCCAGAGGGTGTGCACAGGTTCCAGTGGATCCGAAACCTGGTCCCAGAGTTTGGGGTCTCCAGTTCCCACGTCAGGGTGCTTTCATCCCCGGCCGAGTTTTTCGAGCTCATGAAGGTAAGTTGTGTTCACGGGAGAGAGGGACGGACGCTTGAGACAGAGGCTTGGAGGCGTGAGGATGAGTGAGTCCTGAGCAGAAGTGCCTTCCGTTCTGGAAGTTTCTGATGGCTGCTCGGCTTTTTGCTGTGGGTTCTTCTCCCTGTTAGGTTTTCAGGCTCACAAATACTTGAGTTGTGCCATTATCAGAGGCTCTCGTGTGTAGCTAACGTCTCAGGTAGAGTAGCTCAAGGTAGGTGGGCAGTGATCTTGATTCCTTTTTTTTTAAAGATTTTATTTTTTTATTTGACAGAGATCACAAGTAGGCAGAGAGGCAGGCAGAGAGAGAGAGAGGAGGAAGCAGGCTCCCTGCTGAGCAGAGACCCCGATGCGGGACTCGATCCTAGGACCCCGAGATCACGACGTGAGCTGAAGGCAGCGGCTTAACCCACTGAGCCACCCAGGTGCCCCTAGTGATCTTGATTCTTATAGACAGATTGATTCCATCGGTTCCTTTGGAAGGGAGGTTAGTGAGGGCGGGTGGGCGCCCTGGCTAACGATGTCATAGCGCGATAGAACCTTCCCCTGGAAACATCCCTAGGACACAGTGGTGTCTCTTGGTAGGCAGGGTGTGCTGGGGGGAAAACTCAGCTGTGACTCATGGGTGAGACTTGATGTGTAGGAAGTGGCTGTAGGAAGTGGCTCCCGGTCACTGGAGAATGTGGACACCTGATTTTAGGCCTTATGATCCCTGTTCTTTCCTGGGACTGTGTCTGAAGTCTGGGCCTCTCTGTCTGGGCAGAGATGCCTTTGCTTTGGGGACTTGAGCTTGCAGTGCTCAGCTGTTTGTGGCCCATCATGTTACTCCAGGTTGACACTGCAGATTGGAATAAGTCATTCGAAACTGAGTAATTTTTATTTTTTAATATTTATTTATTTATTTATTTATTTTTAAAGATTTTATTTATTTATTTGACAGAGATCACAAGTAGTCAGAGAGAGAGGAGGAAGCAGGCTCCCTGCTGAGCGGAGAGCCCAGTGCGGGGCTCGATCCCAGGACCCTGAGACCATGACCTGAGCCGAAGGCAGAGGCTTTAACCCACTGAGCCACCCAGGTGCCCCTGATTAATTTTTTTTTTTTTAAGATTTTATTTATTTATTTGACAGAGAGAGATCACAAGTAGGCAGAGAGGCAGGCAGAGAGAGAGGGGGAAGTAGGCCCCCTGCTGAGCAGAGAGCCCAATTGGGGCTCGATCCCAGGACCCTGAGATCATGTCCTGAGCTGAAAGCAGAGGCTTAACCCACTGAGCCACCCAGGTGCCCCCCCTGATTAATTTTTATTAACATGAATCCTCTGGGTTCAGATTAGCAGTGATGTTAGAATTACGGTGTGATGAGGTTAGACGGGCGGAATGGTGGTAGATGATAGGAAATACATGTAGAAATTAATTTTCTTACAGAATAAACTGTGCTTGATTTGGATACTTGGACTTTTTCCTTTTGGCCTCTTATTCCGTAGATCCACACTCAGCTTAATTTCTGACTGGCTCCTTCCAGAGAGCATTCTGTGTGTGTGTGTGTGTGTGTGTGTGTGTGTACACGTGTGTGTGTGTACGTGCTCACGCCGCTTCCCTGTGCTGCTCATCCGTCCTGGTGTCTTTGTGGAGAGGGATGTTAAGGTGCTTTGCTCTTTGCTCCTGCTTGGTTCTGTTCGGCTGGAAGAAACAGGTTTTGCAGAGGCTGTTCTTCATGTTCTAGTCAACTTGGGGTTGAAGGATTGGCTGAGTCTCGGTGTGGCCATCCCCTGGCTGAGCACCTGCCTGGGTGGGGCTGTGGGGGACAGGAAGGGCCCCAGGGCTTGGCCCTGCTGGGAGGAAGCCCTGATCTTGCCCTTTGAACCAGTCCTGGGCAGACACTGGTGCAGGATTGCGTGGGATGTGTCTTTCCTGGGCCCACAGAGCGGCCTTGCTCCCTGAGAGGCGAGTGCAGCCTGCGGTCTACCTGGCCTGCGAGCCCTTGTCCCAGCACCTGAGCCGAGGTGCCTCTGCTTGAGTCACTGTTTGCTCCGTATAACCGTGTTCCCTGCCGGCATCCGCCTCCCAAACAACCAAGCAGAGGAGACGGCGAACGTGGGACATTATCTTGTGCTTTCCTGGCCTGCAGGCCTCGTGCCGGTGTGTTCGTGTGTTTCTGTGGCTGGTGCCCTTCCCGTGCCGGCCGTGCGGGCTGTGGGTGCCGCATCCCTCCTGGGTCGGAAAGCAGGCGTGTGCCTGCTTCCTGCCTCCCTCCTCCTGCAAGGCCTGGCCCTCCTGCCTCTCCTTCCGGAGCCTGACCTTTGGCACACCACCCATGGTTCTGCGAAACCCCCACCCCCGCTCCGCCACCTGGGCAGGGTGCTTCGAGCCCCAGAGGGCGTCGTGGTTCCCCACATTGGAGCAGGTCTAGAGAGAGTACTCGGCCTGTTTGGACCGAGGTGACATAGTCATCTTCGAGTGCTGCTCTGTTCTGTCCTTGTGCTGGGGGCCCGTCTGCGCTTCAGAGGAAATACGTGCCCGCTCATTGTGAAGGCCAGCCGTGCAGGTGCAGACGGGGCAGAGCAGCACGTGCCTTGGCTCCCACACTCCCCTCCTCTGCCCCTTAGGGATGTGCTCTTGTGCCCTGCACGTGCCCCACGTGTGCTGCCCCCCCTTGGGGGGGTCGTGAATGGGCCGTGGTTTGCGCCCAGGGCAGCTATGGCTTCCGTCCCAGCAGTACGTTGGACGTTGTGTCAGGTTGCTGACACACGCCGCCTTCATTCTTCTGATGGCTGTGTCACGGTTTGTATAGTTAGGTCATGTCTCTCAGGGGGAGTATTTTTTTTTTTTCAAGATTTAAAAAAATTTTATTTACTTGACACAGAGAGAGCACAAGCAGGGGGAGCAGCAGAGGGAGAGGGAGAAGCGGGCTCCCCCCTGAGCAGGGAGCCCGATGCAGGGCTCGATCTAGGACCCATGAGATCATGACCTGAGCCGAAGGCAGACGCTGAATTGAATGAATCCCCCGGGGGGCCCCCCAGGGGGAGTACTTTAAATGAGGATCGTGGGCAGTTACTGTTAGCATGGGGCTTGCTTCAGATGTAGAGCCGGGCCCGGAGCGTTACTTGTTTGGTGTCCTCCGTGAGCTGTGGAAATGACTGTGACTTGTTTCTCGTTCAGAGTCAGATCAACGTGGCCAAGAGACGCGTGGTGATGGCGTCCCTCTACCTGGGGACAGGTCCTCTGGAACAGGAACTGGTAAGGTTTGAGGTGGGGTGGTCCCCACGGCAGCAGTGCATCACCTCGTTCCCCCTGGCTGCACGGTGCCCTGGGATCAGGGTCGAGCCGCCCTGTCCTGCTGGGGGTTGGCCCAGTCAGGAGGGCTGGTGAGGGGTGTGGGGCGGGGGCTCGTCCTCGCCCACAGGTCCTCTGCGCCCTGCACCACGGTTCCGAGAATGCTCTGTGTGCTGCTCTCGGATTCGGTGAACGACGGCCCGCTGCCCATTTCTGTATGGCCTGTGGGTGACAATGGTCTTTGCGTTTTCAGATGACTGGGAAAAAGTTGAAAAGAGGAGATTAATTGTGACACAAGAGAAGCCTGTGCGGTCAGATTTCTGTGTTTGTAGGTGAAGCTTTACTGGGACACAGCTGTGCTTGCTCACCACCGCGCCGTCTGTAGCTGCTCTCTGGCCACAGCGGTGGAACTCAGGAGTTGTGACAGAGACCGTCTGGTTCCCAAAGCCCAGGGTGTTTACTGCCTGGCCCTTTGCAGAGCAGATTTTCTGACCCTGTACTAGACAAATGGACCAAAACACAGGTCGGGCTGGGGTCAGGTGCCAGGTCTGTGGCCTGCCTTGGTCCACCTGGACTTGGCATTATACCACACTTGTCGCCTGCGGGGAGATGGGCAGGATGGGAAGGAGCAGAAACCACAGGTTAGCTCAGGGCATGCTTCCTGCGGCGGAAGTCCAGCATGCGGTTGGTGTGCAGGCGCCGTCTGTGGGCTGACTTCACGCGAGTGGGAGTGAGAGCGTTCTGTTGTCCTCACCTTCGGATGGCTTTCCACTCGGGCTCTGAAATGGGCCACAGTGTTTTCTCTGGGCTCCTCCTTGTCTGGAAACCCACAGGGAGGAGCTGGGAAGTCCCAGGGACGGGGGGCAGGAACGGGATGGTGGGTCAGCAGAAGCACTTCTGTCCTTTCCTGTCCCCTTCGCCCCCTGCAGGGAGTTCTCCTTCTGTCTTCAGGACACACTTTTACTGCAAGCTTGGGAAGCCTGTTTGTTCTTCTGGGAGAAGACTATCGTGTTGAGCCCATGGAGAGTGGCCAGGGGGCAGGTTTTGTCTTGGATTCGCTGGTTCAGCAAATATTTACCAAGTGCTGTCCATGTGTAGTCACTGTTTGCTGTGTGTGTCTGTGGGGATGTCTGTTGAAATGTGTGAGAGCTCGTGTCTTAGCCTTTCCCAGAGTGGCAAGGTTGGGACTGCTTGGGCAACGTGTCTGACCCACAGACGCGCTCTCCCTGAGAGGCCTGGCTGGACGAGGGAGCTGGGTGGCACCTTCTGGTTACTGTTACTGGTCTCAGAAGTCTCATGGTGCAGATGTGTGTTCCAAGAGGATGCGTGTTTTGGGGGGGGGGTGTTACCTGGCAAGTTGATCCTTTTCTTTTTTTAAGTAAGCTTGATACCTGCTGTGGAGCCCAATGTGGGGCTTGAACTTGAACTTCACAATCCTGAGATTGAGACCTGCGCTGACAACCAACAGTCAGATGCTTCACTGACCGGGCCACCCAGGTGTCCCTCCATCTGTTCTTTTAATACATAATCATCTTTTTGGATCTTATACTTCTGCTCTTTTGGGGTTCTTTTCTTGGCAGGTAGATTGTCTGGAATGCACTCTGGAAAAGTCACTCCAAGCCAAGTTTCCTTCAGACCTCAAGGTGTCCATCCTCTTGGACTTCACGCGGGGCTCAAGAGGTAGGTCTGGCGCATTCCCGCCTGCTCTGACCTTTCCTCTTTCAGACCCTTGTTCGGAGTTACGCCCTTGTCCTGTCCCATCCCCGTCCGTCTGTGTCTGTCCCCTCCCTCCGTCCCCCACAAAAGCCAGGATGTTCGAAGACCGCCTAGACTGCCTGGCTGTCCGTCAGCATTCCTTCTGTAGTAAGTGACTGGAAGCCCAAAGAAAAACAACTTTGACAAAAAGAGCTGTTTTTGACTCCTGTGACTGACCTGCCTTGGGTGGGTCATGATCTGGGGGTTTGGCTGGTCACCAAGACCCATCTGCTGGCCCTCCTTCTTTTGGGCTGGCTTCATTCTCAGGCTCCATGTGGTGACCTCTGGGAGCCCCAGGCCCATCTGGCCATGACATTTTATCCATTGAAAGACGGTCTGCTGCCTGAGTGGCCTTCCATGGGCCGTGCACCGGGGCTCTGCGCGTACCAACGGGCCCAGTCCAGCCGGGATGTCTTCCTGTGGAGTTGGGGCAAGGGTTCAGGGTGGGTAGAGCCATTATTACCCAGAGTAGGAACACCAAGAGTAGAATCGGGTGGTACCCCTAGGAAGACGGGGGGTATAGTTTCCAGGAGGAGGGCGAATGGTGCTGGTGTTAAAATGGCAGCTGCCTGTGGCCCCGAACACCCCAGTCTTGTTCTGAGACATGTCCATGTCCAGAGCAGAATTTGGTCTGAGGCTCTCTGGCTCGCAGCGGTGCCTGGGGTTCTGGCCGATTCGGATGGGTAGTGCAGGGAGATGTGGGCCTACGGGGGGCGGCTCCTCCCCTCCAGGCTCACTATCTTTTCTGGAGTGAATTACCTGTTGTTTTTCAAATTCCGCTCACCCCTGTGTTCAGGTAGAAAGAACTCCCGCACCATGCTGCTCCCGCTGCTGCAGAAGTTTCCAGAACAGGTTCGCGTCTCTCTCTTTCACACGCCTAACCTGCGTGGGCTTCTCAGGCTCCTGATCCCTGAGCGCTTCAACGAGACGATCGGCCTGCAGCACATTAAAGTGTACCTCTTTGACAATAATGTCATCCTGAGCGGGTGAGTAGGCTGCCGTGCCTCTGGGGCCTCCCCTGGATACTGTCCGGGGTGGAAGTTAGCGGAACGCAAAGAAGGAACGTCCGTCTCCTCAGGCCTTCAAGAATGTTGTCATATGTCTCTAGTCTTCCACGGAAGCCTCCGTGTCTTCCACGACACCACATCTGCTGTGGCTCCCAGGCGTCCCTCCATCTGGGAGCCCACAGGGTGCTCAGAAGGGAGCGCCGGCTTCTTGAGCACTTCCCAGGCGCTAGCCACTCTTCTGAGCCTGGGTGTGCTGTTGCGTGTCATCCTTGCAGAGACCCGTGTAGTGTTTATCTCACTTCATGCGTGAGAGACTAGAGAGGGCGAACGACTTCCTCAGGCAGAGCCAGGAACACCGAAGAAACAAACCACGGAGCCACCTTGGCCACCTGGGTCCTTCTGATTCTGAACCCCGGGCCCTGGGGATGAGCCCTGGCGGTTAGTTAGCTTTGAGAGCGTCATTCCTCTGCCAGCTGGTTGTCGCCTCAGGGGTGGGGCTCCATGGCTCACTCCTTTTTTTTTTTTTTTAAAGATTATTTATTTATTTATTTGACACAGAGAGAGAGATCACAAGTAGGCAGAGAGGCAGGCAGAGAGAGGGGGAAGCAGGCTCCCCGCCGAGCAGAGAGCCCGATGCGGGGCTCGATCCCAGGACCCTGAGACCATGATCTGAGCCGAAGGCAGGGGCTTAACCCATGGAGCCACCCAGGCGCCCCTCTGGCTCCCTCCTTTGTGGCACCTCATGCCACTCAAGCCCCGTCTTGTGTAAGTGGCCAGGCTCGGGGTCACCTGCCACCGTGGGGTCCTGAGCCGGTTGCCGCCCTGCCCCCACCAGTTCCCCTGGCCCCGCTGCCGTGCCCTCTCCGGCCCCAGCCCTTACCCGCCTCTTTCCTCCCCGCAGCGCAAACCTGAGCGACTCGTACTTCACCAACCGCCAGGACCGCTACGTGCTCTTGCAGGACTGCCCCGAGGTCGCGGACTTCTTCACAGAGCTGGTGGGCGCAGTGGGGGACGTGTCCCTGCAGCTGCAGGCTGACAACACGGTGCAGGTGTTGGAGGGGATGGTGCATCCTTACAAAGGTAGGGTGTGGGCTCGGCTGGCCTCCCGAGCTTGCAGGGGGCGGCTGGGGGCCCCGGGGGTGCACCTCTCGGAGCCTTGCCATGTGCTGGCAGGACTTGGGTGACAGAGGCTCATTTTGCTTTTGTCTCTGGGGCCAGACCGAGGTGACTCACTGGCCACCAGTCGTGCTCTGTGGGTCCAGGGAAGGTGGGAGTGTGGGATTTGGCCTGGGCCTGGGGGAGGGAGCCAGGGGCCTGCCCTGCACTTACAGGAAGCAGCCTGCCCTCCCCGAACCATGAGCTCGGGGGCTCTGTGGCTCTCAGCTCTGCTGAGGTCTGTGGCCTCCTGCCTGGAAAGTGAAACGGGAGAGCCCTTGCTCTGTTCCCTGGAAACAGGCAAACCCTGGCAGCTAGCGATCCTGGGGGCATTTGCATTCCTGTGATTCCTGTGGCTTCCTGGTGGCCTTTGGGAAGGCCTGCTACTGAATTTGCAGCAGTGTCAGCAGTCGGGGGCGGCGGGGGGGGGTAGACCCTGACCATATGAGGAGAAGAGCCCCTGTCCTGGGTGCCAGAGGAAGCCTAGCCCTGGAGCCAGTCTGTGATCTGGGCGCCTGCTCTGCCTGCTGCCAGCCTGGATTCTCAGTTATTACTGTGATATTTTAAATTCTTATCAATAAAAAATGTGTGGAAATTTGCTTTTTCTCGTTATATGGGTGCCTTCAGCTTGCAAAGCCTGATATACTTAATACCTGGTCCGTACGGGAAGCACTGGCCAATCCCTGGTCTGACTGTACAGGCCAGGCACGAATGTGCAGAGAAGTAGGCCCCATGTTCTGGGAAGGGTGAGTCAGCGTGCTCAGGGGGCAGGTAGGGGTGTCTGGGCCTGTGCACTTGGGCCCGGGGGACCTGAGCAGCTCGGAAGGAGTGAACGGATGCAGGGGTCACTCGTCACACTCCGAAGGACAGCTTGAGACACAGTGGGGCTGGCGGCTGCCTCCTCCCCCGTGGGCGCTGCTGTCAGGGAGGGAGGGTTGGCCCAAGCCATCCCTTCTCCTTATCCCAGAGCCCACCCCCAGAGGCCCTCCCGTGTTGCCCCATCCTGGCCTGTGAGTGCGTCCTGTCCTGTTCCTCTTTGATTCTGGCTCAGGCTTCCCCGAGGCTTCCTGTTTCCTCAGTGTCCTGGCCGGCCGGCCCGGGCAGCATGAACACTCTCCGCTCTCCCGTCGTCGGCGTTCCGTGAACTTCTGCGCGTCACCTGGCCCCGCTCCCACTGAGCTTTTGGTTTGATCTTCGCTTCTCGGGCTGGATGCTGGCTCGTTAGTGTTCAGTCGTGTCGTCGGCTGATAGCATTTATGGTCACTTCTCGTCCGTCCAGCGTGTCTGGTCGGCCACCCGTCTCCAGTGTCTTGTGTAGACGCGCAGGGTGCCAGCCTGCCTGTCCTCATGCTGTGCCTTGGGGCCGCTCCCACCGTCCCGCCGTGTGGCACCCGCTCAGCCTGCAGTTGTGCCCGTGCATTGTGGCTCACGCTCACATGTGCCTTTATTATTAAACCCTCTCACTAAAGAGCACACCGAGCCCCAGCCACTGGCGTGCAGTTCACACGCATGTGCGTCGTGGGCGGCTCCTGGAAGCCCCTCCGGGGCCCGTGGGGCGCTGCGTCCCCAGGCTCCACTCCCTTGATGGGTCTCCCTCAAGTAGTATGGGCTGTTTTTGAACTTGAGAGGGCGCCTGGCTGGCTCAGTTCGTAGAGCATGCGGCTCTTGATCTCGGAGTTGTGACACACGTTGGGTGTGGAGAAGACTTAAAAATCAAATCTTTAAAAAAAAAAAAAAAACAAAGCTTTTTCTCTTTATAAGTGTGACTGGTAGAGGCCGTGCCGCATTCCCTCGCGCAGGCTCTTCGTGGCCTTGCCTCGGACGTTGGTATCCACGGAGGAGCTTCGCCTGGGCCTGGGCTCCATCAGAGCGTGTCCGCAGGTGGTCCGTCGGGGCATTTGCGCTTGGCTGTCTGGTGCCATGTCCCCATGCAGGCAAGGGTTCGGAACCTCTGCTTCCTGCCCTCACCCTCCTCTCCCGTGTGTCCCTGCAGGTGACCGGGCTGCGTACTGCAGGGCGGCCAACAAGAGAGTGATGGATGTGATCAACTCCGCCAGGGTCCGCCAGCAAGTGCTGCATGCCCAGACCTTCCACGGCGACTCCCTCTTGACTCAGGAGGACGCAGCCGCCTCCGGGGACCGGAGGCCAGCCCCCGACACCTGGATTTACCCACTGATCCAGATGAAGCCCTTTGAGATCCAGATCGACGAGATTGTCACCGAGACCTTGCTGACAGAGGCTGAGCGAGGCGCCAGGGTCTATCTCACCACCGGCTACTTCAACCTGACCCAGGCCTACATGGACCTGGTCTTGGGCACGCGGGCTGAGTACCAGATCCTGCTGGCCTCTCCGGAGGTGAACGGCTTCTTCGGGGCCAAGGGGGTGGCGGGGGCCATCCCGGCCGCGTACGTGCACATCGAGCGGCAGTTCTTCCGTGAGCTGTGCAGCCTGGGCCAGCAGGAGCGCGTCCGGCTGCAGGAGTACTGGCGGAGGGGCTGGACGTTCCACGCCAAAGGTACGCAGGGCCGGCCCGCTCCCTTGGCTCCCGTCGTCCCGGCCACTGTGCGCGCCCGCCCCTCCCGTCTGAGAGTGTCCCTGCTGTGCTCCCCCTTGCTCCCAGAACTTGACGCCGGAGGCTGGGGTGCCTGTTGCAGAAGGCGCGCGGGACTTCCGGGGGCGGAGAGGCACAGGCCGTCGTCTCTGATAGCGACTGGGTCACTGTACCGGTCACGCTGTGGATTCTTCCCACCTCGGCCGTGCCCTTCTCAGGGACAGAGGGTGCGTTAGGGGTGATTTATTTACTGTTAAACAGCCCGGTTTTTCAGTTTTTCTCTCCCTACTGTGGTTCTTTTTCCTCTCTGTGAATCCTCCACTTTTTTTTAGCTGGGACACGAGGCCGTGTCCTTTCGTTCTGAGCCACATGGCGCCGCCCGTACGTGGGGCCTGAACCGCCTGCGGGTCCGATCCCCGCGGGCACTGGTGTGCGTTCCTGGGGCGGCCCACGTGTGCGTTATCCCAGGCCCGTGGGCTGAGACGGGGGTGAGCGGCGTTTCGGGGCACCTGCCTTGAGTGCAGTCCCTCCTTCCGGTGCTCCAGGGGCCACACCACTGAGCTGCCTAGTCCTGTGTCAGAAGAAGGGTACCGACGCGGAGAGCCCCTGGCCACGAGTGGCGGACGTGGTTTTTCTGGCTTCGTGGTGGTGGTTGAGGCCTGCTGTGCTCCTGTGCTGGTGCTGGAGTCTTGCGGAGGGGCTGATGGGGGAGAGGGTGATGTTGTCTTGGTCTCTGGTCTGTGGCCCTGGGAGCCCTGGTTGTGGACTGCTTGTCTGTATTGTTTAAATTTGAGGTCATTTGGGGATCACTGCGTGGGTGAAACTCTTTTTTTGTCTTACACGCTGGTTTTCACCTGGGGATATGTTAACAAAAGTTTTAAAGCCCAGACTGCTCTCTATCTCCTGAATCCAGTTCTCTGAGGACAATTCCAACGCGGTGTGTGAGTGTGTGTGTGTGTGTGTGTGTTTTAAAAACTCCCTAGGACTTTCTGAGGTCTTAGAACTGTCACAGCTTCTGGCCTTTTGGGTGGCTCCCTCTTCCTGCTGGGAGACCCACTGCCCGGGCAGGTGGCACTGTTGGGTGTGGAGAGTGAGCTGCCTCCCTGAGCCATGTGCTGAGGTAGGCGGGGGTCTGATGCCTCTGGGCGGGTTGGGCCAGCCAGTGAGGAGGCGGTGAAAGTATGTTAGGATTGGTTTTGTTCCTTACGAGAATAGTGAAGGTGCCTAGGCGTGGGGTGTTGAAGACCACGCTGGAAGCTGGGCGAGGCTTTGTTCTTTGGAGGGGATGTGTGTGCCCAGGAGCTGTGCCGGGGCCATCCAGAAAGTGCTCCCTCCTCGTCCAGCCTGTGACACTTCCCCCCGCCCCTGCACCCGGGCCTACTCCACCTGGCCCCATGGCTCTGACTGGGCTGTGGGTTATTTCCCTGAAGCAGGCAGTACTGATAAGTGAGCAGTGCCCCCCACCCCACCCCCCAAGTTACCGTTGAAAGAGAAACACCCAACCGTTGAAAGAGAAACACCCAACCGGCTCTTCCAGTGTGGCTCGCCCATTCCCGGATGGGCAGGCTTCTGCCCCACCCCGGGTGGGGCCTTGCACTCCGGGAGCACTGGATTAGTGGGGATGGCCAGGAATCCCAGGGCACGCGTGCCTGTGTGTGTGTCAGAGTATGTGAGGGAGAGGGAGTGGGGGCTGGGGTACCTGAGCAGAGCAGCCATGAGTCAGAGGTCAGAGGTCAGTCAGTGGTGAAGTCAGAGGTCAGGGTCCTTTCCTGTGATTGTGATTAATAGTTATGGGGGGGGGTCCTTCAGCGGCCCCCTTTCCTGGTTTATCCTGGATGCCCGTTCTCCCCAAGGCAGTCTGGGAGAGGAACAGGCAGCCCAGGGGCGGCTGGGGTGGGTGGGGTTTACTGCCGACTCCCTGCAGGGCCCGTGCGGGTACTGGTGGTATGTCTGTGCCCGCCGGTGGCTGAGCAGCTGGTACGCCGAGATGGCCTTACCCACGCTCCCGCAGGACAGGTCTGGCTCATCTCGGCCCCCAGTGCTCCTGGACGCCCCCCGTGAGGAGAGTGAACTGAGATCCCGTGTTCGAGGTGTCTACATCCCTGTGGCTTCAGCAGCACTGGACGTGGTGCCTCCAGTCCCCCTAGTCAGGGAGGGACTCAGTGTTGGACCTGCTCGTGGCCCGTGGAGGGAGGTGATGCAGGAACACGCTACGTGGGCCCTGCCTGCGGGAAGCTGCCAGGCTGGGCGGGGGGCATCGTGTGGACATGACTGCAGCAGTCAGCAAGCGCCAGTGGCTGGCTGCTCGTCGAGGGCGGGGGTCCGCGGGCCAGTGCTGTCCGGCTCACGAGGGGCAGGGGCGCCCGGCAGCAGTCCAGATGCCTTGCAGAACGACCGTGAGAGGTGACCCGTGGGGAAGCCGTGGGCACCTCCGCTCGGCGGGCTGCGGAGTCAAGGCACCTCTCCCCAGCCTGCGTCACGGATGCCTCGGCGGACTGGAGTCGTTGTCATTTCCATGCTGCTTCACAGCACCAGAGGAGCTGTCCACTGTTTACAGGCGCTCGCTCTAGAGACTTCCGCCACGTGGTCTGTTCGGTTTTCTTTGGGTTTTTGAAGAGGCCACTGGAGGAGGCCCGGTGTGCGAGCGATGTGCTGGAGAGGCCGCCAGACTTAGAATGTTGTTTTTTTTTTTATTAAGATTTTATCTATTTGACAGAGAAATCACAAGCAGGCAGAGAGAGAGGAGGAAGCAGGCTTCCTGCTGAGTAGAGAGCCCCATGCGGGGCTTGATCCCAAGACCCTGAGATCATGACCTGAGCTGAAGGCAGAGGCTTAACCCACTGAGCCACCCAGGAGCCCCTCAGACTTGAATTCTTGAAGTCTAGTTTTCAGCCCAGATTCCCCTTTGGCAATCCTGGGGGGACCCAGTCCAACCTTTGTGTGATGTGGAGGGACGGCACTGATTCGCCGTCGGGAGAGTACGGTGACCTGACGTGCATTCTGTTGGGGTTTCTGTGAAGTGGCCGAGAGGCGAGGAGAGTGTCCCGGGGCCATGGGGCGGGCGCTACAACACCGCTTGTGTCGTCACGTTTAGCCTTTTAAGTGAAAATGTGTATTTATTTTATGTATTTATTTTTTTAAAGATTTTATTTATTTAATTGACAGAGACAGAGCAAGACAGGGAGCACAAGCAAGGGGAGTGGGAGAGGGAAAAGCCAGCTTCCCGCCGACCAGTGAGCCTGAAGTGGGGCTCGATCCTCAGGACCCCAGAATCGTGACCTGAGCCAAAGGCAGATGCTTAATGACTGAGCCACCCAGGAGCCCCTTATGTATTTATTTTTAAGAGACTTAATTTTTTTTTTTTTAAAGATTTTATTTATTTATTTGACAGAGAGAAATCACAAGTAGGCAGAGAGGCAGGCAGAGAGAGAGAGGAGGAAGCAGGCTCCCTGCTGAGCAGAGAGCCTGATGCGGGACTCGATCCCAGGACCCTGAGATCATGACCTGAGCCGAAAGCAGCGGCTTAACCACTGAGCCACCCAGGCGCCCAAAGAGACTTAATTTCTTTAGAGCGGTTTGGGTTCAGAGAATTGAGGGGCAGCTAGTGTGGTTTTCCCTACCCCATGCTCTGGTCACGCCCTGCCCCTCTGTCAGCAGCCGGCAGGGAAGAGCGCACTGGTAACCCGTGAACCGACGTTGACACACTGTCTCCCTGAGGCCACACTTTATATCCGGGACATCCCGGTGGTGTGCGTTCATGGGTTCAGGCGGGTGAGGACGTGTATCTGTCATCACGGTGTCACAGAGAGAGCCTTTCACTGCCCTGAACATTCTCCTTGCCTCATGTCCGTCCCTCCCGCCTCCCCCGACCTTGACCCTGACCGTTTACTGTCTCCAGATTTTCACCTTTCCCAGAATGTCATATGGTTGTCCTCACACCGTCTGTAGTCTTTTTCAGACCGGCTGCGTGCGCTAGTAATGGGCATTTAAGGTTCTTTTTTTTTTTTTTTCCTCTTTTAAAGATTCTATTTATCTGAGGGAGAGAGGGGAAGAGCAGAGGGGGAGAGAGAGGGACACGCAGATTCTTGCTGAGCGTGAAGCCTGACACAGAGCTCAGTGCCATGATCCCAAAGCATGACCTGAGCCGAAAGCAGAGGTCCACCTGCTGAGCCACCTAGGTCCTTAAACCTTAGTGCTTTTCGTGGCGAGAGCTCTTTCCTTTCAGTGCGGAAGAGCATTGCCTCGTCTGGACGGCCCGCAGTTTATTCATCTGTCTGTCCACTGAAGGGCTTCTCGGTTGCTGCAGGGACTCCCCTGTTAAGCCTGGTCCTGGGGGACAGCGGGGTCTGGGGGCCAGTGCACAGTGGCTGTCAGACGTTGTAAGCCCTGCATCTGTCCTGTGCCAACGAACTACCCTCTCTAGGTCTTGAGAAGGCAGCAGCCCCAGGGGAGCCTGAGTGGGGATGAGGGATGTGTCTGTTGGGCCTGGTTCTCACGTCTCCTGCTCTCGGAGAAGAGTGGGCCTGTGTCATGCCCGGGGCCACTGCGGGACTTCTGGCTGGGAGCGACAGGCCCACAGTCCCTTCGGACAGGGGCGTCTCCGCGCTGGGGGACGTCTCAGGGAAGGATCAGAAAGTGAGCTTGGACTCCATCCAGGTGCTGTCCCCTAGGCTAACAGCATGCTGTGTGGCCAGGGTGGGGCAGGCCATTGGAGTAAGAGATTTCTGGCTCCCGCTGACAGAGGAATCTGTTAATGATTGTGAGAATTGTCACTATTTTTACTGTTTTCCCGACAGGCAGCTTGGCACGGTGCCCAAAGGTGAGCTCGTGGTGCGAGCCGGGGCAGCTTCACCCTAGGTGTTTGGCCCATGCGCCTCCCCTGGGCACCAGCAGGTGTGCGCTGGGGCAGGGCTGCACCCAGGGCTCTGCGGGGCGGGGGTGAGGGCGGGGAGGGGGGAAGAGACGTGGACACGGCAGCCTGGAGTGTCAGGCAAGTGCTTTGCTCTCTGAGTTCGAGACTGTGGTGTCTCCTGTCCCCTTGTATTTCTCTAGTGGTCTGAGAATCCTCTGGAGTCGGTTGCAGAATATTGTGGTGGAGGTGAAGGAAGGAGGGAGTGTAATTTGACGTCTTTCTTGAAGAGAGCCTCAGGGAAGTCCTCTCTCCAGAAATAGTCGTGAGCTCCTGCTTTAGAAGGCAGAGCTTTTTGAACTTAATTTTTTCATCACTTGTTAGAAGATGCACTGTTTATCTCATTCAAACAAGTACTTATGTCACATGTGTGTCTTTCATGCACCAGGCAGCATTCAGGGTGTTGGGAACCCGTTGCTGGGGACCAAAGCCCTTGCTCTCTCTAGATGTCGGTTTCCTCGAACAGGAAGCAGGTACAGATGAATCTGTTCACATGGAACGTTAGGTAGGGGACCGGCGTGTGGAAGACCAGAGTAGGAGGAGGAGGCGTCTGGGCTGATGGGGGTCTGTTCGACTCGGGGGTTGGGAAGGCCTCTCTTTGAAGGGGACACTCACTGAGCACAGGTCCTGGCTGGAGGCTCCAGGAGGGGGACCCAAGATCATGAGGTCCCAAGACCATGCTAGGCATGGAGAGGAGTGAGGGGGGCAGGTCGGGAGGGAGGGAGGCAGGCTGGAAGGGGGCCAGGCCGTGGGAAGAGCTCCGAGGACTGGTGAGGGAGCGCTGCGGGAGCCTTGAGCCACCTAGTCTACCCTGCAGCGCGGTGCTGGGACCGCGTGGAGGAGGGACTGTGCCTACGGGAGTGGAGCACAAGAGGCTGCCCAGGGCAGGCAGGGGGGGCTCTCGTTGCAGAGCTGGGAGCCTGCAGAAGTCTTGGGACTCGGTCCAGTCCTCTGTATCCTCAGCGCGCTCCCTCTGGGGCTGCGGACTGCCTGCGGCCAGTCCCCTGCTGTGCCATTGCTCTTGCTGAGTGTCCCTCCCAGTCTGGCGGGTGCTAGACTGGTGAAGGCGTTGGGCGCAAAGGTCAGGCCCTGGGCTTGATGACAGACTTGCAGCCCTGCTGGCAAGTGCGAGAGCCCCGGCCCTGCCCCTCCCCCTCCCCGTGTGCACCCTCTCGAGGCCCTCCCTGAATGGAAGTTTCCTGGTAGTCCTCCGGGTCTAGCCCAGCAGCACACGCGTCCCACGTTAGGAACTTGTACTCGGAAAGGCTGGCTGTGCCCGAGGTGGCGTCTTGAGCTCCTGGGGCACGGGTGCCACATGGCCTCAGTATCTGTGGGCTTTGTGTCCTTTTGGATGGAGAAAGATCACGGTCCATGTGGGTCTGCAGGGGAAGTGGCGGGGCGGTTGCCGGCCTCACGAAGGCGTCCAGTATGTTCCACATGCGAGCTGCCCATCACGCCCATGTGCCCTCCAGAGGCCAGCCTGGGCCAGAGACGAAAGCCGGAGGAAGACGGTGTCTGTTGTGCCTTCCCAGTGGGGTGGTCGTGGCAGGCGGGTGCGGGGAAGCCCTCGTCTCACTGCATGGAGAGCCCAGGTGCACGCATGTGCAGCACACGGACGCGGGCGCCCCTCATCGGGCTGCAGGTCTGAAGCAGCTCTTCAGTGGTCGCTCGTGAGAGCAGGCTGGGAGGCGGTGGCGTGGCCGAGGAGCTGTTGGCGTGGGCCGCCTGCCTCTCATGGCCGGCGCCTCGGTTGCCTTGGGAGGAAGAAATGTACATTCAGGCAGATTTCAGAAATAAAAAATACCCACAAGACCAGGTCCTTTCAGTCTTGCCCAGCAGGCCCTGTGGTCCAGGAGCCTTGGATGGACACCCCGCAGGTCACATGATTCACCTCAGCTTTAGCCCGTGTCAGCCACGTGTATGTCAGGCCTCCCTGCTACGCACTCTGTCCCCGACTGAGTGGACTCTAGAGAGCTGGCTGTGCCACGAGCCCCAGGTGTCCCCACTGCTTTTGAGTCTTTCCGATGGTGACATCGCGAGAGTTCGATTGGCCATGGCAGGTGGAAAGCTCTGAGGCTGGCGGAGCCTGCCCCTGGCCCTGGCCCCCAAGCCTTAGGCTCCGTGCAGAGGTGGGGCAGGAGGGGCTGAGGCCAGCACGGGAGGAGAGCCAGCACTGCCATGGTCCAGGCTCAGCTGTTCTGCCCAGACCTCCCTGGGCATCTGGAGCAGTGCCAGGGGCTAGCCCGCACACCCCCGCGGTGACATGAGATAAGATGAGCCCCACAGTCGCCTACACGGCAGTGGCCCCGTGGGGCGGTACAGTTAAGTGAGCGACGCACACAGGCAGGCAGGCGGCTTTGATGTGGCCCCCGGGTGGGGGGGGTCGAGCGCATTACAGGAACAGGCCTCGGAGCGTCGTCATCTCTTACCCAAGGTATTCTTGGAAACGCTCTTGCTCTGAGAGAGAATTAGGAAATGGCCTTCTATTTTCGGCTCCTTGGTGTGTATTATACGTTGTTGATTGGCTCGTGATGGTCATGCGCACCCGTGGGCCCTTTGAGAGGGTCATGTTGGTGGAGGAGAGACCAGCCGTGGTGGGAGGGCCTGAGGCTGGCCGTGAGCAGGGGCGCCGGGCCGACTCCCGGGCTGCGTTTTCTGGGCTGAGCGTGTTTGGTGCTAGCGAGGGTGTGGGAAATACAGTGGCCAGACCCAAGTCTGTGCTCCCCTGAGAGGAGGGATCCAGGGTAGCCGATGTCCCGCAGAGGTCGGGTTTTCGGGGTGGTCTGTTCAGGAGAAGTAACTGTGACGGGCACTGGACTGGGCAAGCCGGCCTTGGGACTCGGGGGAGGGGATGGAGTGTGGGGGACCGGGGGCACAGCAGACCCACCTGCTTGTTGTCTGAGGGGACAGATTAGGATTCTGAGACAACCCACAACCTTTATGATGCACCTGTCAGCATGCTGGGGGACAGGGCAGGACCCCGTGCACCCCCCGGCTGCTTTTTGTCTGGCTGTGCAGTCAGGCGGCTCATTTCCTAGCAGAAAAGGGGAAATGGTGCTCTTTGGGGCGGGACAGAAACTTAGAGGGCCTCTTCGGTGCTCTCTGCCACTGGCCTCTAGTGAACTTCACGTGTCTGGCTTGGATGTCCCTGAGCCCTGGCAGGGACTCCTGTCTGGTACCCTTGGGTGTGGTAGGTCAGCAGCCCGAGGTGGGGAATCGTGTGTCCCAGGGTGGGAGGGATGCAGAGTGGAGAGACCTGGGCTTACCGAGAGCTGTGTACCCCCTGCCCCCACCCCCATGGAGCAGCCCCGCGCCCGTGCACTTGGTAGGAGGTTTGCTCTTCCCTAGGCCACCTTCTTAGCACGGTAGAGGTGTCTTTCCCGAGAAGCAGCTACGGACTTTGTGCCCTTGGTGCTCGTGGCAGGACTATGGAGCCTCTGGTCAGAGTGGGCTCCATGCCGGTGGCCAGAATGTGGTCGAGGAGGTTCAGAGAGCGGGATCAGAGGCCCTGAGGTCTCGGTGTGGGGGTGGGGGGCTGTGGTTAGCACAGGGTGGTGAGAGTGGGCCGTGAGCACGGGCCTCCGGGGCTCCCTGAAGGACCCACCTCTCCCGTGCTTGGCCGGAGACGAGGCAACGTCCTCTCGGGGCCGCGGATGGCCCCAGGTCCCTGTCTGCGCAGCACCCGGGTGGACGGCGCGGCCTCCCTGACTGCTCGTTCCCAGCAGGGCTGCTTCTCTCTTAGGTTGAATGGCGCGTGGAGAGGCGCTCGGCAGATGCTGTGCTCATTTCCTGTCTGCACCTTTCCTTTTCCCTGCAGGCCTCTGGCTGTACCTGGCAGGGAGCAGCCTGCCCTGTCTCACGTTGATTGGCTCTCCTAATTTTGGGTACAGGTCGGTTCACCGGGACCTGGAGGCCCAGATCGCCATAGTGACGGAGAGCCGGGCCCTGCAGCAGCAGCTTCACCAGGTTGGTCGGGACAACGGGGTTTCCTGGGCTGAGTGGAGGGTGGCTGGGGGCTCAGCCCTGCCCGCGTCACCAGGTCCCCTGAGAGTGGCCCCCGCCACCGTCTCCACTGTGAGAAAGAACCCTAGTCCTCAGGAGCCCAGCCCTGAGAGAAGCCCGCTGCGGGGCCACCCCGAGAAGCGGCGTGCCCTCTAACCCCAACCCCCCCGCCACCCCGCTGTAGCTGCTCCGGCCCCACGGCCCCGAGGGCTCCCTCCTCCCTGAGTGCTCCCTCCGTGCGGGCGAGGGCACTCTTCTCTCACCCAGACACCCCAGCCCCTTGTCACAGTGCAGGTCAGCGGGAGGGGGAGTGTGGGGGAGAAGCCAGGCTCACGCAGGCCCCAGAGCCCCCAGCCCTGAAGGCAGAACAGGCACTCAGGGTGCCAGTGTCCCTGCTTGTAGAGACAGAGGAGGTGGACCTCAGGAAGCAGCCCGAGCCCCACGCAGAGGGCCTTCGTGGAGAATGGAGCCGTTTCAAGGGCGCGGGCAGCTCTGTGCCTCCGTCTCTGAGCCGAAGGCTCCGTGTGCCCTGTCCCTTGGATTCTGTCACACTCCACACGTCTCCCTGGGGTAGCTCCCCGGTGCATGCGGGGTGGCGCGGGGGGCCTGCGGGGGTGCCCGCCAGCAGCAGGGGTCTCTCCGGGGGTGTTTGCGGAGACTGGAGGTGGGTGATGTGTGGATGGGCCGAAGTTTGTGGCCAGCTCGGCCCTTTATCACTGGCCAGGCAACAGTGCTGACAAGGCAGGTCCCTTTTCCTTGGGGAGTTGCAGTGTCTTGGAGTTTCTTATCCTCACGCTCACGGTTGTCATAGGCTTCTGTCTTTCTGTCTGTGAGGGGAAGAAGCGAGCGTTCTCCTGAGAGTGGGAGCTGGCTCAGCCTGTGGAGTGCTCTGGCCTGGGGCACAGGTGGCCGATCCAGGACCCACCTGCTGCCCTTGGAAGACACATGGAAGTGGGGAGAGCAGCCCTTTCGCGAGCTGGGGTTAGAGACTCTGAACCCTGTGCTGCTGACTGGTTCAAGGCCTGGAGAAGCGGGGGGAGAGCCCCATTTCCTCACCGGGGCAGGGATGCAGGGTGGTTCCCAAAGGGTCAGCAGCTATCTCGGCCCTCCGTCTGTGGGGTGCATCCAGAGAAAAAGAGAAAGTTGCTGAGAATTCGTTAGTGCTTTTGTGGGACTGTGTGTTTGGTGGCCTGTACTTGGGAGCCCCATGCCATGCGTGTGCGAGCGGGGCGGCACTGTACACTTCTCGGTCTGTGACCTTTCCAGCGAACCCTTACCATGGAGGGGGCCAGCTTCCCTCGTGAGTCACCGGAACACAGATAACGCTGCTGTGGGCCAGACCTCAGAAGCCTTGGCTGTTGACTTTGTGAAGCTTTTATTCTCCAGTGTTTGGGAATGACTGTTGCGAAACTGTGGGAGCCTTTGTTGCTGGATGAGGACACGGTAACTGCCTTGTCTCTGGGACCTGCCTTTTGCCATGTGGGAATCCTGTCAGCGGCCCAGTGGGCCGGGGTGCCGGGAAGGCCTTCACGACTGGGGGCCAGAGGAAGTGGTAGCGGCTGTGTTCTGGGTGGCCAGTGCAGAATCCAGCCGCTCAGCAGGTTTCTTGCTACCGTGAGGTTTCCAGAAAATGAGGAAGCCTCACAGCTGAGGCTCCTCCAGTTAGAGTTGGTGCGAGAGGGGCAGGGCTGCAACCTGGTGGGGTCCGCTGGATTTTTGATGGGTGGCAGAGAGGCCTCGGCCTGGGAGCCCCTGCCCTGGGTCAGTACACTTGTGGGTGTGAACCGGGCCTCGGGCCAGGACCAGTTCCCCGTGGATCTGGGTTGATTTGTGGAGGCAAGTCCCCCAGGCCTCGTCCTGGTCCCTCTCCCTGACCTCCTGAGTAAGGGGATTGAACCCACATCCTGGATCTGGAGGGAAGCTGGACGGGTTGTGGTCAGGAGCTGTTATCCCAAATGGCATATTTGGGATATTTTCCTTTTCTTCCCAAACCTGAGTCCCATGGGCTTCAGGCTGTGGGAGGGTGGCCATTCACACTGCTGCGGCCCTTCCTTCTCCAGAGGCACGCTGATTTCTGTGCTTGTGAAATGCAGAAACGCATTTCTAGATCATTCCACCTGAATACTTGGATGCTGGGCCTGTAACCCCCCTGCTCCCGCCAGGTGGTCCTACAGTGCCTGATCCTGGGACTGCCCTGCCACACAACCTCCCCACGGCCCAGAAAGTCCCTAGAATCCCGGCTGCCCGTGTCCTTGCTCTCCTGTTCTCCTTGGGGAGATAGAGGGAAGGGCCCTACTCCTGTCGCACTGGGCGCTGGGAGTGGAAAGGTATTTTTATCAGAGTCCAAAGCCCCTCCCTTCACTTAGTACACACAATCAAAACTGAAAACTTCCTGGTTTTGTTCAGAGAACACGGTTTACCACTTGTGACCCAAGAAAGACTCCCCTGGCCAGCATTGTAACTGACCAGCTGACTTCCTTCTCTGGCCCTGTTGTGGGGTCTCTGAGGAACTGTAAGTGTCTCTGGTGATTTAATTGAAATCTCGGCTGAGGATTCGTTTGAAAGCATGAAGCTGGAGCCGGGTCTGTGGACACTTCCGCAGGCCTGCCTCCAGCCCGCAGGCGGCTCCTCCATCACGGACGTCCAGCCGGGGACTGGGCCCTCGCTGCCGGCACCCAGGAGCCTGCTCAGCTCGGAAGTGTGTGGACCCTGGCTTCGAGAGAGAGGCGAGGGTGTGAGCCTGAAAACCATGCAGGAGAAATGAAGTCGGGCTCCTGGGGCTGTCCAGCCCTGGACAGGAAAGCTGTGGACACTTCCCGTCGTGTCCTCTGTCCCCCCGTTCTTGCTGGGTCGTCCCTGCCCCCAGGGAAGAGCGCCTTCGGTTCCCGGGGCCACCGGAGCGGCAGCATCCCAGCGCTCCCTCTGACGCCCCTGGGCCCGTAGTGGACCCTGTTTTCAGGGCCATTCTCTCCGGTCCTCATGGTGGTGTGGCGTCGTCGGGATTTTCTGGACAAAAGGATCCAAGATCCAGAGAGTGATGGCTCTCTCCCGCCTAGTGGTGGGAACCAGTGGGTAACTTCCTGACCCTTTCGTCCGATATCTTAGGATGGAAACACGGGACTTAAGGCGTGTGTCGTTTAGGAAGGTGTTTCCTCTCAGAGATTGTAAGCACGGTTTAAGAGAAGGTTTATGTGAGTGTCTTTAAACTTGTTTTTAAATATAAAATAAACATTCATTGTAAAAATTCAGAAAGATTGGAAGGTGCCTGCCCCTCCTTTCAGAAACGTCACAGAAGTCACTCCGAGGATTCCCTCTCGTTTTGTGTGTGTGGAAAGGCATGACTTGTCTTTTTAACAGAGCTAGGATTATATTCGTGGTTGTCTTCTAGAACGCGATTGTCTTGTGGTGCGTGCTGGCTTGTCATATGGGTTTATTATCTTTAATTAGTTGTGGTGGACATTTAGGTACTTTCCAGTTTTTCCCGGTCATGAGCGGCGCTGGGGTAGACAAGATCGCAGAGATCTGGGTGCGCAGCTCTCCCTTGGGATAAATCCCTGCAGCTGGGGCTTCTTAAGGCTTTGACACCTGTTGCCAAGTTGCTCTCCGGGAAGATGCGGGGACCCCATGTGCAGCGGCAGAGCGCACTCTGTCGGCCTCTGTCGGCTCCGGGCACCACGTTCACAGAACAACTCTGTGCCAGCTTGAGAGAGGAGAAACCCTCCCATTTCAAGAACGTGTCTTTAAGTTGCGCAGCCAGAGTGAGGGTGAATTTAGGCTTTTCTCCAGCGGCTCTCAGGCGGCCTCCCCTGCCTGACGCAGCAGCCCCCCTGCCCCCCAGCGCCTGAGCCGGCTCCATGCCGGACGTCGGGGCCGTGGGGCCACGGCACCCAGAGCTGCAGGAGACCCTGACGCCTGTTTGTTCTTCCCCCTCAGGAGCAGGAGCAGCTCTACTTGCGCTCAGGTGTGGTGTCCTCCGCCACCTTTGAGCAGCCCAGTCGGCAGGTGAAGCTGTGGGTGAAGATGGTGACTCCGCTGATTAAGAACTTCTTCTGAGGACAGACAGGTGCTGTCTTGCGGGGCTGCATGTGGGTCGGGGGGTTCTGTCCCAGGGTGGTTGCCGGGATGTCTCGCTAGGGCCCAAGGGCTCTGTCCCGCGAGTCACCATGGGTATCATCAAAGTTTTCCAGGCCCGAAGCTCGATTGGGTGGTCCTTTCCCTTCACACCGGCACCACGGCTTGGGCCGGCATCGTGAAGTGGGGCCCAGGGCGGTGGGAGCAGGAGGGACGCTCGGTGACAGGTCCCGCTCTGCCCCTAGGGATGGAGGCTGCTGCTTGGCGCCTGGAGCCACTGGCTGTGGCCCACAGGGGGACGCGAGCAAGGTTCCCATCACATGTGCAAATTTAGAGAGGAATGTACTACTAGCCGTCCGACACGGTGCAGCGGTTTCCCGCCTCGCTTCCCTCCCGAGCAGCGCTTTGACTCTCCCCTGTTTCTGCTGACGTTTACGTGCCGCTCTGTATCTCTGGACAGTGTGTGTGTCTGGCCGCCCCCAGATCTGAAGTCTCACAGACGCCCAGGCCAAGCGCTGTACCAGCGTTCTGGCTGAAGTGTGAGCCAGCAGAAACCCCGACCACCTGCGCGGTGTCAGTCGCCTGATATTTTTTTATTACAGTTTTTCCATGTGTTGGACTTGAGGTTCCGGGTAAGGTCCAGACCTTGTGTGGGACGGTGACACGTCACCTAAGTCTCTTTTTGTCTGTGGGCTCCCCTCATTTTTCTTTTTTCTTTGCAATTTTTTTTTGAAGAGTGAGCCTTATTTTTACTGCATCTGCCTAAAACACAGTGTGGGTCATCATCTCACAGCTCAGCATCTTCAGAACACGTAGCGTGTAGATTCGTCTCAGGCCTGGCTTTCCGCCTGCCCCAACTGCCCTGTGTCTCCAGGAGCAGATTTCAAAACCTTGCTGCCTAATCTCTGCATCTTCAGGTGCTTAAACCTTGCACAGAGAAAGACCTTCCTGAGAGAAGGCCTTTGGGGCCCCCGGCTATGGCAGCTCTTCCTTGGGTGGGGGCAGTAGCTTTCCACCCTGCCCGAGGGCTGGCGGCTGCTGGTGGCCCCCTTGGGGGGCTCTGGAAGTGGGGGTTGGCCTGTCCGCACAGCCTGGCTGTGCCTGGGGTGCTCCAGTGTTGGAAGCACCTTGTCAGTGCATCTGTAGCCTCCCCACCCCCAGTGGGCCGGCGGATCTGCAGGCTCTCGTGGCTGGGAACCGGGAGCAGGGGGGTGGCGGTGGCTGTAGCTCTGCTGTTCTGGGGCAGCGGTACATCACTTAACATGTTTGCTTTCGAACTAGTTATTAAATTGTCCTGTGGGACAAGTAGACTAGAGAAGCTAAAAGAATGAGCCAGGGGCACTGGGTTTCTGTTTGGAGAGAGGCTTTCGGTAAACAGCGTTCACATCCTGCAGATTCCTTTGGACCGGAGTCAACATCGTGCCACAGCCCAGCTTGAGCAATCGGGGCCTCTGCCCTCCATGCTCGGCTGCTCCCTTGGTCTCTGCGGACCGTCTCCGGACCCCCCAGAGGCAGGGGCTCCAGGGCCCATAGCACCTAGAGAGGCACAGTCCCTGGGTCCCTGTCACTGGATTGCAACCCAAAGGTGAATCATCTCTTGGAAAGCTGGGCTGGGAAGTCGTTTTGTCTGCTAACCGCAGTATGTGCGGAAGAATGGCTGTTTTATTTCAGACTCTACAGGCAAAATTGCAAAACCTTCCCATTTTGTGGTTATTACCAGGGATTAAAAATGAGTTGCTTGATGGCCACTGGTAGTTTTTTCTCTAGTCCCAGGAGTGGTGGCCACTGGCTTTGCAGCTCTGCCGCGAAGGGCAGCAGTGACCCCTCCTGGCCAGCAGAGGGGCCATCCAGCAGCCACTGCTGGGGCTCCACCTTCCTGCCATGCTGCCCCAGAGGGGTTGGACCCTCAGCCTCCTGCTCCCTGACCAGGATTTGAGGGGCGTTTTCCTTCTCTTTTTAGAGCACCACCAGGCCCCAGGGTCCTGGAGGACCCCCTCTGCCCTGCATGAGAGCCCGAGAACATCAGGGAGTCAGGCTTCCCCTAGAGTTAGCAGGCTGCCAGCTGCCTTTCTCGCGCCCCTGCCGTGCCGGCTCACCACTCCCCTGCTCGTCTGTAAGCCGCCAGCCCGGCCAGCCCCGAATGGCAGCCTGCTCGCTTGGCTGGAATGGCCACGAAGAGTCAGGGCCCGAGGCGTCAGCCAGGTCATCCCACGGCAGCCCCGGGACCGGCACGCACCAGCCCTCAGGTGTAGTAGGTCAAGTGCTTGGGGCGCTTCTCCTCGGGCCGGTGGTTTTCCGTAGTCCTGTCTCTCTGGACAGGTTCCGGGACCTGGAACAGATTGACTGGGGGATGGAGCAGAGGGTGGGGTTCTCGGTGTTCCTGCATCCGCTGCAGCACGTGTCCTCCGGGGAATTCAGGACCCCCGGCTGCCAAACAGCGGCTCTCTGCTGCTGGTGCTGTCTGTGCCTCAGCAATCCCGGCCGCAATCGGGGTGTGGTGGGGACTCCCCAGGATGTGGGGACTGCGGGGGGGGGAGGAAAGGAAGGCACCGTGCCTCCTGGAAAGGGACTCCCGGCCTCTGGGAGTTACTGTGGATATGACGAGCCTGTCACCTCTGAGGACGCACTTGAAGGTGGGCCTGGGAACCAAGTTCACGGTGTTCTGTGTGCATGCTCAGGAAGTGGGTGGTGGATGGGGCCAAGTCACGTCTGGACTGGCCTGTCTCAGCGCCTGGGACCCGGGAGGGAGGAGACTTTGTCTGAGTCAAGAAAGGTTCTCGGTCCTCGGGAGAAGGGAACGGCACCTCTGGGGACTGTGGAGGTGGCGGTTCCCGTTGGTGTGGAACGCTCTGGCCCCATGCTGGCAGGGCGCTTGCGTGGCCCATCGGGCCAGGGCCCGTGGCTGCTGTGCCCACACCTCTGAGTGGCTAGTGGGCACGGGGACGTGGGCCTGACCTCCGGGCTGCAGGGCTCCTGGGGGGCTTGCCTCAGCGGTGGGAATGGGAGGCTCCCAGCGCCAGTGAATCAGACGAGCACAACTTAGTGATGTCACTGTTTTAATCTGGCCCGGCCCCCCTCTTCTGTGCACCCCCCTTTCTGGCCCGCCCATCTTGACATGCTTCCAAGATGCCAGGGTCACTTAGAACAAATAGCAACTATTAATTCCTGTAAAAATAAGTTAACAGTTACGGGGCTGAGTTTCTAATTGTCAGCTTGAAGTTGGGGCTCGGACCCGGCCTGGGGACCCAGAGCACCGGCTACACTAGACCTGTAAGAGCAGGGCCACGGCCGCCAGGATCCACTTGGCGGCCTTCTCTTTGGTCTTGAGGTTAAAGGTCCAGACATAGGTGGGGCCGCGGATGCGTGTTTTGTACACGGGACACTCATAGATGTTCTTGGTGTCCATGCGGTCCACAGGAATGGCCTTGATGAAGATGACGGGCATGGCCGGCGTCAGCTCCTTCAGCCTGGCCTCGGCGATGACTCCGGTCTGGGTGTCCCAGCGAGCTCCTGCAGGACAGCACCGTGAACTCAGGGTGGCCCGTGAGGCCGTGCCTGGGTGCTGAGTGGCATGCTGGCCATGAGCTGGGGTGCTGGGGACGCTGGGGGCTGGGCCAGCGCAGGCACGGCCAGACGTGTGGCTGTGAGCATAGAACCCGGCAGACCCCGGGTTCTACGTGGGGACCCCGCCACGTGCCTCTGAGGGATGGCACCGCCTCAAGCTCTCGGGGCCACCCGTTCACGTATGTGGTGTTTTCGGAACCTGCCGGTCAGCCTTGTCAGCCTCAGAGGCAGGCAGTGGTGGCTCCAGCTGGAAATCCCCGGAGGCCACACGCACATCGCTCTGTCTGCGTGTGCACGCGCAGGCACCCATCTAGTGCACGCGCAACTTTGACTTGCCTTTAACCAAACTGCTATCATTTCTACTCAGCCTGTTAATGGTGTTTGTGTTTCCTGTCTGTCATTCCAAAATAAACATGGAGAGCGGCCTCTGTCGTGCTTGTCTCTGATGTGGGGACTGGGGAGCCCTAGCCCTTGCTGGCTAAGCCCTGATGTCCCACAGGTAAGGGGGTGGCATCAGTCGCTGAGTGGGACAGTTTGTGGTCTAAAAGCTGGCACTCGGCCCGACAGGTCTAAGGGACCAGGCTGCCTGGCAGCCCCGTGGCATCCGCCAACTCAGGACGGGCTTGTGGGGGTGGCCAGTGCCCTTCGTGCAGCTCCTTGGCCGGTCCCCGCGGAGCTGGGACTGCGGTGGAAATGCTGGCACCCCCAGAAGTCCATCTGCCTCGGGCTCCCTGCCCCCAGGCCCTCCTTGGAGGGCCGTGCTCCTCACCACTCTGAAATAGGTGCTCGCTCCTGAGGATGCGCCTGCCATTTCTGGCCCAACAGAGCCAGGCCGGCTGCCCTCTGTGGCAGGTTTGGTCCCCCGATGCTGTGTGAGCACGCTCGGAGTCGTGCCGTCTCTACCAGCATCAGGCCTCGAGCTGACGCACCCCTTTTGCCTGCCTCCGCCACCTGCCCCTCCCTGCTAGTCTCTGTCCTCCAGCCCCGCAGGACTGGCTCTGGAGGCTTCCTCAGACCCGCACTCTCATTACCTTCCATGAACAACCCGTACACGTAGGAGCCCTCCCGGGGCGGGGCCGTCATGTCCTCCCGGTTCCTCTTGGTCACTTCCACAGACAGACACATCTTGTCCAGCGGCCACTCGTTCTTCCTGGCCATGGACTGCATGATGGCCGTGAGGAAGGACTGGGGGTTGAAGAAGCCGGCCAGCCACACGGTGGTGGGCAGGGCGAAGTCTGTGGTCCAGGCCTCGAGCTCCTGGTGGAAACGTGTTTCAGCCGAGCCCGGTGCCCACGGCTCCCTTTCACACGAGGGACGGGAAGAGGAGGGTCTGGAGAGGGGCTTCACGTTCGAGGACGTGTGGGGTCCCAGAGGGGGCGTTGACGAGGCGGCTCCCCTCATGGGAGCTGCAGGGGCCGTGGGCTCTGGCGGAGAGGGCTCTCGGGTTGCTGCCCCTCCCTGATGTGGGAGGCGCCTGCATCCTGGGTGTCTGTGTGGCGCGGGCCGGGCCCTTCCGGCCCTGCTCCGACAAAGGCCAGGCTGGTGGGGGCCTCTAGGCCTTTGGCGGGGACACGCTCCCCCTTCATAGCCCATGTTCTGCTGGCCCCGGGGGTGGGGGTCTGCTGGGACGCCCGGAGAGAGTGGCCTCACCCTGATGCGGAGCAGTAGGTCGGCATACCAGGCCGCCAGGCCCATCATGGAGGGGTAGGCCCGGGCCACCCATGGATCAGGCACAGTGTCATAGAACAGCGCCGTGGACAGGTCTTCCATGTCAGTCGTGATGGTCAGTTCCCCCTGAGACACACATGGGTGCGGTGCTGGGGGCACGTGGTCCTGGCAGGTCCCACGCCTTGTTTCTCTCACCCTGTCCATGCCACGAGTCCCAGGAAGATGTGCGCCCCCCAGCCCGGCGGGCCCGCAGCTCCAGACCCGGGAACCCAGAGGGAGCAGTGCCGCGCCAACACCCAGGGCCCGGGGCCCCGTGTCCCGCAGTGCCCGGCAGTGGCCCGCCCGCCTCCTGCATCCAGTGCCTGGGTCCTGGCTGTCCCATGTCACCTTCAGCCCCAGGCTCAGCTCCTTCAGCGAGCGGCGCATCTCGTTGGTGAGGATGTTCATTCTCTCACATTCCTGGAAGGCCACCACCACGTAGGGCGTCCTCTCGGTCACCTTCGCCATGATCTCAGGCATGTTGAACATCTCCGGGACCCTCTCCAGGACCTCCTCCAGGACGGCCTTCACCTGGAAGTCGGTCCCCGACAAGCCCGTCACTGCCTATGCCCGCCAGCCCCCGCCCGGCGGCCACGGCAGAGAGCCTGCCCCGGAGGTTCGCAGGGAGGGTTCCGGGAGCCAGGGGCGGCGGAGTTGCCTAAGGGTCAGGGTCACGGAGGTGCAGCTGCTCGTCTGACCAGAGGAGGGAATCTCCGCCAACAGGCTTTGAATGTTCTGGTCCTGTTGTCGAGGCCATGGGACCATACCCCTGGGAGCTGCAGGGCATCCTAGCCTGGTTCCTGCAGACGTTCCCCAGTGTACAGGCTCCCCAACCCAAACCCAACCCTGGGTCATACGACTGTGACCTGCAGGTCTCTCGGGGGCTTCTGCAGGAGCTTGCTGGTCACACCCTCTCCAGGAGGGGACGCACGCGGGGCTGTGTACAGCTCGGCCGCCAGAAGTCGTGGGGCCGAGAAAGGGCCATGAGGCCTCACAGCACTGAGGGTTTTGCAGCCCAGAACGGGCTGTTACTGGTTAAGCCCCATACGCTGCTGGCTGCTGACAGAGCTTGCCCAGACGTTACTGAGCAGCGTGAAGGTGGTAACTGCTCACGGGGCGGCAGAGGCGATGCAGACAAGCGAGAGCAGGTTAAAAGCTCTTAAGCTGCCTGAAGTTTTTCTGTTTCTTCGAGTGTTAATGGGATGACCCCTGGGGTCTTCTGAGCTCACGGGGAGGGGCTGTTCTGTTTCATCTGGGTAAGAGCCCCCCTACTTGCTGCTTGCACACCAACTGTGCCAAGTTAGAGGCTGCAGAAAGTCAGGCCTGGGGTCAGGGGTACAGCCCCTGGGCAGCACCCCTGGGCCTATTAGCCAGCTCGCAGCTCCATCCTGGTTTCTGGGGGTACACGTCTCGACCCCAGGTTCTGGGCCCTGCCCGTTAAGCCTCCTGCCTTTTCCTCGCGAGACACTCCAATGCCTGCCCCGGAGTCCGTCTCTTTGGGCTGCATTTCCAGGACGGTGCGGAACAGCTTCTCTGACGTGACTGTCAAGAAGCCGATCTCTGCGTTGGGGTGCAGGCCGTACAGGTAGGGACTCTCGGGAGGCAGGTTCTCATCGATGTACTCGTGGTAACCCTGAGAAGGGGTGGGCGTGGGCAGGCTGCTGAGGCTGTGCTAGCCAGAACCCATGTCCGCCGCCCGTCAAGCATTTCTGACCCAGGGTTCTGCCCGTGCCTTGCCCTCTGCACAAACCCGCTTGGTTCTCAAACCCCCTTTCTGGCTGCCCCCTGAACCCCCCAGTTACTTGAACCATCTCCATGTGCCCCCCACCCCCGAGGCTGTTTAGAGCTGGCTCTCACTTTCATTGCCTGGCTTCTTGGAGCTCAACCACGGATACCCCGTTTGCGACGTCAGGCTGGCCCCGGAGCCGGCCAGGACGGCAAAACCACTGCCTCACCTTGTAATCCAGGTTGGGGGGGATCTGAAAGCCCGGCGCCAGCAGGACCTCGCCCTCCAGCATCTCCGCCCGCACATACTCTGCCAGGTACGTCCTGCATAGCCGCCGGTCCCAGTCGTCCGTGATGTGGCCGCCGTACATGATTTCTCCAAACAGGTAGCGGAGGTCATCCCAGGGCACCTTAGGAAGGACGGAAGCGGTTAGAAGCGCCCTGGCCCTCGGGGTCCGTGAGATTTGGCAGTTAGCCGTTAGGGCATGGCCCAGCTTCTCCCGTCACCCCAGCTCCCGCCTGGCCCGCCGCTCTGCAGTGTCACCAGGTCCAAGGCTCGCCTTCCATCCCCCCTTGTCCGGTGTCTGACCCGGCGGCCAGCCCCTCCTTGGCCGTCTCCTGCCTCTGGCTCCTTTGGTGAGGGCTGCCCTGCTGCTCCCCTCTGCCTGTGGCCTGGCCTCTGCCCTGACCATGACCACCGGCCGTGTGCCAGGACCTCCAGCTCCACAGGCCAACCCTGCAGCCCCCATTCCCTCCCTCGCTTGGGCCTCTGGTCTCTCCCTAGCTCAGAAGCACGTGGGCACTCGTGACTGTGTGCACTGACCACCTGCCCAGAGCGGTTCCACTCTGTGGTGACGGGGTGTCAACGCTTAGGCACCTTTTCTTTCGGCCACACGGCCCATCGGTCACACCTTCACGATGTCTCCATCGCTGGGCCTCCCTTCCGGTCCCGCGGAGCTTGCTGGCTTCGAGTTCCCAGCAGCTCCGTACAGCTGCGGGCCCCGCGGTGCGCTCTAGACGGGTGACACGGCGCCCAGAGCGCAGCCGCCTGGCCTCACGCTCAGCCCAGACCGCTGCTCCCCGCCGCCGCCTCCACGAAGCCCTGGGGGTGGGCTCTGGCTGCCAGGTGCCAGCACGGCGCACCCGGCCGGAGCGTCTCGGGAGCTGCAGACGGCGGCACGTATGTGATTCCAGGTTTGCGAACGGCCATGGAAGCGAGATTGTTCCGGCAGACGGTCATCGTGAGAACGGCGAACGCTAAGCTGTCCTGTGCGCTCGTCTGCTCCGCGCTTTTGCCGGCGGCTGCCGGCGTCGCGCGTTTTGGCGCAGGCGGACGGCCTCCTGACCCGGCGGATGGAGTGAAGAACTTGTGGACTCAGTGGCCTGATTCGGTGTCCTGAATTTCACTCGGAACGTTAGTGTTCTCTGAGCTGTCCTTTAGCTGCGTGTCTGCGTCTCCGCGTTTCACTTGTTGCTTCCTCAGGCCCCTCCGGCCCCGGGGCTGCCTCCCAGGGACGCCCTTCCCTGCAGAGCGGGGCTGTGGCTCTAACGAGCAGGGGCGGACACCGCCCGTGTTCCCACTCTTGCCGGGGGAGCCCCGGAGCGCTCGTCAGAGACAGGGCACCTGGCGTCCCCTCGAGAGCCTGTGTCGGTCGGTTTCTGCTCTTGACCAATGCTCAGGACCGTGTCCTTTTGTCACTGAATGTCGTTGCGGCTGTGGCGCGGACAGAGGAGGGGTCATGCCACCATGGGCCCGGTGCACCCAGGTCCCTGCTTGGCAGGACGTGCGTTCCTGTCATTTCCTCCTGTCTGGAGGTGACTGAAGCGGACGGTGTGGCACCTCCTCCCCACCTCGGCTGTGTGTGTGTGTGTGTGTGTGTGTGTGTGTGTGTGTGTGTGTGTGTGTATAACGGGGCAAGTATCTGAATCAGCGTCTTCAAAAAGCTCGAGCACTGTTCCTCCCACATGAATCTCCCCGGGAAACGTCTAGCCAAACCGCGCCCTCGGGACTGCCTCCCGGCATCTGCTTCTTGCCAAGACCCGGGAGGCAGCTGCCAGTGTTCAGCTCAGCTCTATGCGAAGTGGACCCAGCCCTCCATCCCCGGGAGAGCTGTCTGCTGGCCCCTTCTGCCCTCCTGTCTTCTCCAGGCGGCGGTTTCGCCAGGAACCAAGCCGGTGCACTGCGTGCTGGGCTTAGACTTCGGTGATGGCAGGGCAGGGAGGCCCACCTCCTGCGCCGTCAGGGCCGGGGGAGCGGTGGTGGTGGTCGTCGTCGGAGGTCGTCAGACCTTCTCAGGCCGCCCGCAGGGAGGGACGGGCACGGGTGTGCTTGCTGTCTTGCCCTGGCCCTGGTCTCCCTCCCCTCCGCTCACATCTCAAGTTTTTCACAGCAGAGTGGGAAACAGGCCAGTGTCCCGGGGCCAGCACCCCTGCACCCGGCAGGGCAACTTTCCTCACCCAGCCCCCAGAGCTTGAGCCTCGGTGCCCGGGAGGTCTCAGCGAGTGAGAAGCAGAGCTGGGCTTCAAGCCTGGGGCCCTAGACCCCAGCGCCTTTCGCCACCGTGCCGCTGGCCGTCGGGAGGGGCGCTGCCTGGTCCTGCTGCTGGTCCTCCTGCCCCTGCCTGCCCCACCAGGTGTCACTGCTGCTGTGCCACTGTTCCGTCACTGCCGATTGGGGGCCGAGTGAGGAGGAGCCAAGGCTCCTGGGCTGCATAGGCGCCTGCCTCCCCTGGGGGCCCCAGGCCGTGCTGTAGATTCTTCGAGGGGACTGGGCAAGGCCCCTCTCCGTCCTCCGAGGCCATCCGCAGAGCACTTAGCACGTGTCTCCATCGTCAGGAAAATCAGAGCGGTGCCCGCGTGCTCCAGGGAGACTGTTTTGGTTTTCTGTCTGGACCTGGGTTCTGTCACGGACACTGACCACGCACTAGGGAGGCCCCTCCTCGTCCCTGCCCCCCCAGAGATGCCTGCCCCCTGGAGTTTGCTAGCAAGGCAAAGAATTGCCAGACGGTTGACAAGTGTCGCAGGGCTGGAGGCCAGGGACAGGGCGACAGTCATCCTGGCTCATTTCTGGGTGGAGTCTTGGGACTTCTGGTTTTCAGGTTTTGTTCGGCTTAGGATGCTGCGGGATGCGCCCTACACCTGAGCCCTGGACAGTGGACGGGGGCGGACGGGGTGCGGAGAACCCCTGGGGCACCAGGCACACCCTCACCTTGGTGTTGGCCTCCAGGTAGTTGTAAAGCACGTTGATGGAGATGGTGAGGTCCCCGTTGTTGAAGGGGTACGACCGGTTCCAGCCCTGGGCCCCAAACTTGCGCCTCTCGGCCACCACGGCATGGAAGTAGCACAGGGCAAAGAGGATGCACTTGAACTCGATCTCCTTGGTGCACATCTCCAGGGTGTCCTGCAGGAGAGGACTCAAGTCCTGCCTCTGCTGGCTGCCTCACAGCGGGCAGGAGGGGCGGAGGGGGCGGGGGGGACCAGCTGGGCGAGGCCCAGGTCCATGGGGCTGGAGGAGAGAGCATGCTTTCTCGTCTTTACTTCCTTCAGAAATTCAGTTCTACCACTTAAGTATTGACTACGCGTCAAATTAGGCTGCTTTCTAACAAGATACTCGCAGGCGCAGGACATGTCAGGACTTCTTTAGTGAGAAGTACCGTCCGTTGGCCCCGGTCAGCCCTCCTCGCGGCGCACGAACGGTATTGGTGAGCTGTGCGCTCTCTGCACGATGTGCTCTGCGAGTGCGTATGTGTAGGTGCTCCCAGGCGGCAGGGGTGGCAGCCTTAGAAAAGTTTTAGATTCCATTTGGGAGCTAAGTGTGCGCCTCCAGAAGGTTTTGGTGGAGGACGGAAGATCAGGTGCCAAGAGGTGAAGAAAAATGCTAGGGGCTTGCAGAAGGGGGCAGGGCTGTGGGGGCAGGGCAGAGGGAGGTTTGGACGCGGAGGGAGGGGTCACCGGAGCTGTCCCACTGAAGCAGGGCGGGGGCCCCGCTGGGGATTGTCTCCTGGGAAGCACCCGAGCCCGGCACACCGCCTTCCGGCCCCTTCTGAGGGGCTCCGGCAAACCCAGCACCTGCTCTGTGTTGAGCCCTGCTGACTCGCCGGTGATGAAACGGGTTACAATACGCGTTTCTGGTTCTTTTTAAAGCTGTAACTTGACTGCCTTTTGCACTGTGTGCATCTGACTCAGTCTTCCAGGCCTATATTGACGTGTGGCAGGAGGTGTGGGGGTGGCCCGGCGCGGCGAGAACCAGCGTAGGGTGTCCCTGGGGCTCCAGGCCACCGCCGCCTCTCTGTCTGCGGGGCGCGCGCCCCGGAGGGGAAGCCGCCTCACCTGGGTGAAGAGGTCCAAAGCCTTGTGCAGGTTGGCGTACATGCCCGTGGGCGGCTCGTTGGTGATCTTGATGGCGTTTTCCAGGATGCCCTGGGGGATGATGTGGGACTCGGGGCTGGGGGCGGGCTCGGCGCTGATGAACACGCGGTAGTCCTCGTGGCTGCCGGCGCTGTAGCGCTCCAGCTTCTTGTCCAGCGCGCTCAGCCACCGCGCCACGAGGTGGATGTTCTGTGACCAGGACCGGGTCTTAGCGCCCTCGCTGTCCTCCCGCCCCTCCCTCGAGCGGTGGCCGCGGCCCACCCTCCCCCGGGCCCCAGGCGCGCCCGCCAACTTCAGCTGAGCTGCTGAGGCTGGGGCATCTGTGCTCGTACTCGGTGAATTCAAGACCTCCCACCTCCTGGCGGGTCCTCCCCGGCCCCCCCAGCGTCCCCAGCGTCCCTGGCGTCAGGCTGACATGACATGGCCCCCACCCCTGCTCTGAGGTTTGGGTAGAAGGAATGGCAGGAAGCTGGGGGTCCCCACGCAGGAGCAGGCTGGACCATGCGGACCGAGGTCGGCTCACCTCTGCAGGCCGGGGAGGCCCGCAGGTGCTTGCTGGGGTCCAGGAAAGGGCCGCGCTGGGGGTCAGGCTAGGGGTTACCCAGAACGTGGACAGAACACATCCTGGGCCCCTAGCACTTGCCCCACATGAGGAGGAGGATGGGGGCACTTCCGTCCCCTCTGGAGTCTGGGCTTTATAAGGGACGCCTCTGTAGGGAAGCTCTGGCCTAAAGCCCGCGTCCTCACACCACCACGGCCCGCCGCCCTGCGGACCGGGCACAGGGGATGTGGTGCGGGAGCTGCCAGGGGCCCCGTACCTGCAGGATGACCCAGTGTCCCATCTCTGCAGCCATGTCCAGAGCGTCCTCGGCCACCACCTCCTGTCCCTGCCCCAGGGACACGTTGTGCAGTTTCCCGTTGTCTATGGTAAATCCCAGCTTCTTCCCTGAAGGCGGGCGAACAGGAAGCACGTGGGGCCGCGGCCGGAGGCGGCCAGAATCCCAGCCCTCCCCTCTCTGTGTGGCGTTGTGGTAAAACACACAGCACTTCAGACTGGCCCGTTGCAGACCCACGGTCAAGCGCACGGTTCAGTGGCATTTAATGCCGTCGCCGTGTTGTGCGGCCCTGCGGCAGGTTCCGGCACCCTCCGCCCCGCCCCCGGCAGCTGCTCGGCTGCTCTGTGTCTCCGTGTATCTGCACATTCCAGACGCTTCTGATACACAGAAGCCAGGAGCCAGGGGCCCGGGCGTCCGGCTGGGGTTCCTCTCAGCACAGTGTTTCCAAGGCGCATCTGCAAGTTTGATGGCTCGGTTCCGTCCCACTGTGTGGCTTCGCCGTGCTAGGATTGGCCACTCGGTAGTGGACGGACGGTGGCTTTCGCCTGCCTTTTCGCCCTTGGGGGTGAACAGCCCTACGGCGTGCGCGCTTCCGTACCGGTTTTCATTCTCAGGGCGCACACCTGTCGTGGGGTCGCAGGGGCCCGGGTGCCCGTGTATGTCCCCTGCCAAGGACCTCACAGCCTGCTCTCCGCACGGCCGCCTCTCTCTCCCAGGCTCGTCTGTTTCTGTGTTTCCTCACGGGGGTGCAGGGGCGCCTCGCGGTGGCTCTGACGCGCATCCCGGGTGACGGCGGATGGGGCTGCCCCGCTCTGAGGCCCCCCTGGCCGGCTACACTTACCCAGGGCTTCCACGTCTTTGAGGGGGTCGACGCCCGGGGAAAGGATGAAGAAGATCGCCGTAGAGGGGCTGCTCTCCTCGTAGGACTTGGAGAACTCGACGCTCCGGCCCTCCACGAACTTGCTGCCCATCTTCTCCTCCACGAAGTTCCTGAGGGAGACGCACCGGGTCAGAGCCGCAGGCGAGGGGCAGGGGTGGGCTGGGACCCCTGGCAGAGGGGCCCTTTCCTTGGTGGGTTTTCTTTTGTTTTATCTCTTTAAGGAGTTTATTTTTTTACTATTTTTAAAAAGGTTTTTTTAGAGAGAGAGAGAGAGTGAGTGGGGGAGACGCCGTCGGGGAGAGAGAGAGAACCTCAAGCAGACTCAGCGCCGAGTGTGGAGCCCGACCCGGGGCTCGATCTCGCGGCCCTGAGACCATGACCTGAGCTGGAATCAGGAGCTGGATGATTAACCAGCTGCGCCCCTTAAGGATTTTATTTTTGGCAATCGCTGCACCCAGTGTGGGGCTTGAACTCACGACCCGGAGATCAAGAGTCCCTGCTCCTCCGACTGAGCCAGCCGGGCGCCCTTTGGTGGACTTTCTTAAGCAGAGCAAGGTCTCAGGCCTGCAGGCAGCCTTTTCAGGGGCTTTCCTCTTTGGGGGGGGGGGGGTGTGTCGGGGGAACGGGTGCTTCCCCACCTCTGTCCCTGGCGGGCTTTGCAATGCGCGGTTCCCTGGAGTGGCCCACGTTCCCGCGAGTGAGAGGTGGTCTCCTGTAGCCCCGTGTTCAGAGGCTCCCAGGACCACACACCTCAGTACGGCCACAGCCCAGGGCATGTCAGGTGAGCGCGCCCAGCAGCAGGTGGCCCCGGGGCCTCCGAGCCCGCTGTACTTGGGGGAAGGGGACGGGTTTGGCGATTTCGTGTCCCACACGCTCCGTTCTGCTGTCCAGGAAGGGCCGCGGGAAGGAGCGGAACACAGATGGTTCTCGCCCACCCTGGCGCTCTCCCCCGACTGGGGGTTTGGAGGAGGAGGGAGGTTCTTGGTGAGTTCAAGGACTGCAAAACATGGTTCATCAGAAAAATCACAGGAATTTAGATGAAAAATCTGTCTTTACAGAAGCAGCTGTGTTCCAAGCCCCAGACTTACTTTCTTGACCCTTACAAGGCCGGGGTCCGTTGGGGCCCCTCTCAGGGGAAGTGTGTGTGGTGTGACCGGCAGAGCCTCTCCACCTCCCCGTCACAGAGGGCCAGCTTCCCACATTCTGAGTCATTCCCGGCGCCGAAATACTAAGATTCAGTGTCTTTAAAAGCAGCGAGTCAGTGTTTGACAGCACAGTGGGAGGGAAGGGCTCCTGGAGGGGCCGCCCCACACCCTCCGACTCCGTGGGGACCTCAGGGCCAGCAGGACTTCCTGGGGAGCCCCTTACTAGGATTCACCCCCTGCTCTGGCCTCCGCTGGCTTCTGTGCAGCTCCCCGAGCTGACACAGGCCCCAGGCAGGGCGGCGGGGCTGCTCCTCCCGAGGCCCTGCCCAGCCATGCTCGGTGCCGGCCGTGGGGATCGACCCGGAACGTGGAGGCTAGCATCCAGGAAGGACTTCTGCAGTGTCCCAAGTCCTGCTCTAGACGGGAATGCCGCCAGTTCCCCGTTGCTGCTGATGCCAGGCCAGGGGGTCCTTCTCTGTGGGGGTACTGATGCTGTCCAGCGTGCTCCTGGTTCCCGCAGGCTCTGCCACTCTGGGCACTGAGTCCTTGGCAGAGGGGAGCTGGGGTCAGCTCCCAGCTGCTCCCCAGGAGCCCCGGGCCGTCTGTACCACAGAAGCTGCACTTTTGGGGGGAAAGGCAGTTTGCTGGCCCCCACCTCCCTGCCCCAGGCTAATCGCTGCCGTCTCTGGGCCTGTGAGCCTCCTGGTGCCGGGGGTGTGGGCCAGCTGAGGCTTTGGCACCGGGCACACACTCCGCCTCTGGTGTCTGGGGCCGCTATTCACCGTGGACTTGAATGTCCTTGCTCTGAAGCTCCACGGCCCACACGGAATGTGGTTTCCCAGACCCTACAGACATGTCACCGAGCGGGGCTTGGGGTTGCCCCAGCAAAGTGCACAAAGGCCTGAGGTACTTCCTCTATCGAGGAGTCCTCGGGCCGTCACATGTGCGAATCCGGATGACGCGCCACCACGCACCGGGGGCCGTGGGCCTGGACACCCGGCCGCGCTCCGCTCCTTGGCCGATGTCCCTGCTGTGACGGCCAGGGGTCCTTCCCCTCGACCTTTCCCAAACTTAGTCCAAACTCCTTCCTGCATGGCCGGCCTCCGCAGCGGGGCTTCTCGTCGGCTTCCACTTCCTGCCGTCCTGCCCGTGCCCGCACCCCCCCCCCATGGAACCAAACAGACGTGCTCTGCGAACAGCTGGGCGCAGGTTGGGTCTCTGCTTTGTCAGCAGGGAGTTTGTTCAGGACACAGGTGTCTCTCGGGGCATCTGCTTTGGGGCAGCAAAGACCACAGAAAGGCAACGACACTGTATTGTGTCCGAGAACGGGTGTGTCCGAGAACGGGTGTGTCCGAGAACGGGTGCTGGGCTTGACTCGTCGTCGGCTTCGTCCTTCCTGCAGTGTCTCCTTCCTCCCTCCCTCCTGTGGCATCTCCGTCCCCTTCCTGTGGCACCTCTGTCCCCCCTTCTATGGCATCTCCATGCTCCCAGGTCAGCCTTGGGTCAGCAGGAGGGACACTCTCCCCCACTCCAGGAGAGGGTAGATGGGACATCTCAGATGTCACCGTGGGGACCGGCGCAGCGTTGTGTGAGGTCGCTGCTCCCGGAGTCCTTCTGTGGACATGACAGGCCCAAATGGAGTGAACAGGACGAAAGGCCACGGTGATTCATTTTCCAATTGTGCGGGGCTCCAGGGGTGGAGAGATTATTCATAAAATCAGAACAATTCTCTCTGCAAATGAGCCTAAGCTGGCCCGAGAGTTAACATGAAATGTAGCCGCTGAGGGCATGCGGGTCCCCGGATGACGGCGACTCAACCCTCATCTGCTCCCCGCTGCGTCCTGAGGGGCCCCGTGTGCCCTCACAGTCAGTGACGCCCACACTTAGAAGACAGTGTTGGCTCAGGGTTGGGGCGTCGCCCTGTTTCGCCTCACTCGTCCCTCAGGCTGGTGGGAGGAGGAGGGGCGGGGAGTGCCTGTGCGTGTGTGTGTGTGTGTGTGAGCGTGTGCATGTGTGAGCGTGTGCATGTGTGTCCTGGCGCACCCCCTCCCCCGCCCGGCCCCTGGGGCGCCGCACTCACTTGACGGCGTACGTCATGCGGTCCGGCCGCATGCACCTGACCATGCACAGCTTCTGCAGGGCCGTTTTGTTCTTCCACTCCTTGGGGAAGATCTCCTTCTCGGGGGCTTCCGACTCCACCAGCTTCTTCCACCGCTTGGCCGACCCTTCGATGTCGCTGTCCAGGTTCTTGAACTCCTCCATCTCCGACAGGGCCTGGGGGCGGGTGGCCTCTCAGCTCCCCCCGTGCCCCCCTGCCCCGGCGCTGGGAGAGGGTGGGCCGCCTGGCCGGGCCCGAAAGTGAGTGGCCGGCACCCCCAAGGGCCAGGAACGCAGATGGAGGGTCTAGTGTAGGCACCCGACCCCCGCTGCCCCTCCCAGGGGCTGAGGGACAGGGGCTGGGCCCATCACAGGGGCCACCGCCTTCAGGCCTTCTGACCCGAGACACAGGGGGCCCCTGAGTGCTTGGGCCTAGGTCAGAGGAACTGCCTGGACGCTGGGACCGCCGGGATTGGGGGGCGGCAGCGGTTTTGGGGCAGCCCTGGGTCCACCTGGGGCCCGTCGTGGCTCAGCTCGCAGCCGGCAAGAGCCCTCTGCACCTCGGCCCCAACTCTGGGGCCTCCCCGGGTCCCTGGATGTCTGTCCCAGCGCGAGCAGCGGGACCCGCCGCAGCAGGGAGTGTCCCGACACCAACCTTGATGCCGCCCCAGCCCTGGTGCTGCAGGAAGTCCACCGGCGACACGACCCCAGCCTTGAAAGGGAACCGCAGGAGGAAATCCAGCTCCGCTGGGTTCAGCTCTTTCTTCATGGACAAGACCTGAGGGGACGTGGGGGCCGCTCAGCGTCGGCTCACAACCGGGTGGAGGGGTGGTCAGTGGCCCCTGCAGGAGTGCAGCAGACCTTCTTGGTGATGGTCATGGTCATGGGTGCAGACGCAGGACCCACCCACAGCGTCCTCACCCCTGGAGGAAGCGCTGTCCTGCCCCTGGGTCCGGACGAAACTTCGCATCCACCTTGGTTTGGCGTGATTTTCAATTATGGCAAAATACACATGACGTCTACTATATTAACCCAATTGAAGTAGGACATTTTAGTAAGTTCGTGTGTACAGTCACCACCGCTACTTAGAACCAGAGATTTTCCATCTTCCCGAGGGGAACCCCTGAGCAGTGCCCCCTGACCCGCCACCCGCCACCCACCCCCTGACCCGTCAGCTGGTGCCCCGGCTCTGGGCCCCGTCTGCCTGGGTCTGCCTGTTCCGCACAGTCCGTGTCTCGGGGATCCTGCCAACGTGCCTTCCCCTCCGGCTTCTGCCGAGGTTTGTGCACACCGTAGCGGGGGGTCGGTCAAGCTAGGGGGTGCGGAGAAGGCGCGTCTGGCTTCTCCGCTCATCCTCTGATGGAGACCGGGGCTCCGTCCACCTTGTGGCGGGGGTGAAGAGAGCCGCTAGGAGCAACCTACACAGGTCAGTTTTGGGGGGCACACACACTCTCGGGGGGGTTTTCTGGGTCATGTTCTAGGTCTCCGTCCTCGTCGCCCACCAGCTCTCGGGGCCTCCAGTGGGCTGGGTCTCGGGTCCCAGAGGGACGGCAGGGGACCCGGGGCCGCTGCACACACAGGGCCCCGCGCGGCTTCCCTCGGACGCCGCAGAACAAAGACTCTCGCCTGCGTCAGACTGCTGCGTGCGCGTGCTCTCTTGCTCTCTCTTTTTTTGTGTGTGTGGAAAGAAAAATCTCTTTGGAAAATTAGGGAAAGCCTCACGCCCTCCTCTCAGCAGGGAGAAACCTCACGGACTCGCAGATAAAAGCAGCCCTCCTCGAGCTGGACCCCGATGGGCAGTCTGGGTGCGGATGGAAAGCAGCCTTCTAGAATCTCTCGGGAAACTAGTGTTTCTCACTATACTTGCAAGATGCCGTAAACAAAATGACCGTCGGGCTGTTTCATCGATTCAGGGGAACGAAAATCTGAAACATCCCAGCAGGTCCGTATGAACAAGAGGAATATTTATTCCTTTGTGTCTCTGTTTCCTTAAGAAACGGCACTTGGCATCCACGGAGGGTAACCTCCGACGCGGACTGCTCCGCGGGCAGCATGTGAATGTGGTAGAACGATGTTTCCTCGTAAAGTTCTCCTTAACAGACCTCCCCCTCGGGGGCTCTCCTTAAAACAATGCCTCGTATCGACAAGACAGAATCCCAAGCACATCCGGCAGTGGGGACGGGAAGGGCAGCCAACACTGCCCTGGGGACCGGCCCTCGGGCGCTGCCGCCGCCGCCGCAGGCTGCAGAACCCCTTGGAGCGGGGAGGCCAGACGCACCTGGAAGGTGACCTGGGCCAGGAAGATGAGCTTGTCCCGCTCGAAGAGCCCGCGGGCCGTGTACATGTAGACGGAGTAGGTGATCTCGTCCGTCAGATTGACCACTCGCTGCCTGACCTCCTCGGCGGGGGCTGTCCTCTGGATGGCCTTCTCGAACACCACGTTGAAAGCCTGGGGAGGGGAGCACGGAGGCTTGCGCAGCTGGACCCCAAGGCCGCCCCACGCTGCCCGCCGGGGCTCTGTGGACGTCAGGGCCCTTTGGCCCCGGAGCCCGGCCGCGGCCGCACCTTGAGCGAGAACTGATAGATGGGGTTGATCTTGTTGAGGTCGTTCAGGATGAAGTAGAGCAGGGACGCCCTCGCCGCCGCCGGCCGGTAGTTCTCTCTGGCCTCGTTGATTTTAACCTCTGTGGTTTTTGCCTCTTTCACCTTAAAACAAATGGGGCTTGAGTGGGACGAGTGGGCGGACAGGGCCCGTGTGCAGTGGCCTCCCCCTGCGAGGGACTCGTGCTGGGCGGGGCCTGAGCCCCTGCTGCCGGCCCTGGCTCCCGGGGCGGGGGACATGGGTGGCCGCGTGGCTGATCCTCCCAGCGGCCCGACCGGCGGTGCGGTGGCGGCCCCTCCGTGTGCTCCGGGGGAGCACGTTGCCGGCCCGGGAGGCAGCCTCTCACCTTCTCCTCGATCTCATTGGCCGTGTGCTTGGTGGTCTCCAGGTTCTCCACCAAGGCCGTGTCCCCCAGGAAGTTCCCCGACGCGGCCGACAGCCGGGCCAGCAGGGAGTCCTCCAGCTCCTTCAGAACAATCTTGAATTCGTTCTGGGACTTGGTGAGGTTCGCCTGTGGCAGGGACAGTGCGCCGGGAGCGCGGCTCAGCCGAGGCAGCCACGGGACGGGAGGAGCACCGCGAGGCCGACACATGGGAGCGGGCCACCGGCAGCCACGTGGCCAGGGCGCAGGGACGGTCCAAGTTCGTGTGCGCCGACGGCCGCAGGGTCCCGCAGCTGAGACCATGCCCAGGGGACAGCTGTTCAGGGCACGGCCATCCAGGCTCCACAGAGACGCCTCTTCTGTCTGAGAAGCGGCTGCTGGGTTTGGAGTTAGGTCCGGGAGGTCGCGGGGGAAGAGCGGCTCCTTCCGTCCCGTGGTGGGATGGGCTGGGGCACATTCAGGGAGCCGCATCGGGGCAGCCGCTGCCCCGTCAGGGGAACCTCGCGGTGACCCCAGTGGCCCGCCCTGTGCCTAGTGATGTCAGGCCCCGCCCGTACCTTCAGCAGTTCTAGATCCGGGCGCTCTTTGGCCACCACCGCGGCCAAGAGCTGGTCCTCGAGCCCGTCCCTGGTGACCAGGAAGTTGATCAGGGTGCACTGGGCTTGCATCTCCGGCTTGTAGTGGGGGTTGAAGTACTTGGTGTGCAGGATGAGACGGAACTTGGGGTGGTACTCCACCTCCTTGTCGCCGATCTTGATGAACCTGGCCGTTGGGGGAGGGAAGGGTCAGGGGGCGCCGGCAGCAGCAGCACCAGCCTCCTGGTGCCCCCAGCCTCGCGCCACCACGAACCCTCCTCTGGTCACTGGGCAGGGACCGTGTCTCTTCTTGCTCTAGTCTTCCTCTAGCCTACAGCCAGGACCCTCTAGCGGCTGCACCTGCTCTCTCTCTGGTGGGTTTGTCCGGATCTTCCTGGGGGTGCTCTCAGCGCCCGCGGCCCATCGCACTCCCCCGGGAGTCGGTGCGGAAACACGCCGCCCGGACCCCACTCCAGAGTCACCAAGGTCGGAGAGATGCTTCTACATTCTGGAAGCTCCCCCGGGGAGTCGGGAGAGTAGCCAGGGCCAGAAGCTGGTTCTGCCGGTCCACTGCGGGAGACCCGTCTCTCTCTCCTGCTCTTTCTGGTCAAGCCCACTTCTGGGGGCCTCTGTGATGTCACCCCTTGGGGATCCCCCCTCAGCCTCTTCTCAGAGGCTGGGACATCAGCACATTTATCAGCTACCTCTGCTCTGGGCTTCAGCACACAGCCCTGTTTTTACCGGTGGCTCAGACCTGCTCTGATGTTTACCTTTTTAAAAAAGTTGATTGAATTTTTCTTTATATTAGAAAAGTAATGCAGGCTGAACACACCTAGCAGTGGACGGAGAAGCAGAACGAGGCACACCCCCCCAGCGGGCTCTGCTGTAAGAGCCGCGCGGTCCTGCCATGGGCCGCACAGGTGAGCCCGGAGCCTGCGGCGCCCGGGGAAGGCAGCCAGGCAGGAGGGCACAGACCACGTGACTCCCTTCTAGGACGCGTCCAGAGCAGGGAGGTCTGTGGAGGTGAGAGCATGAGGCTGGGCACCAGGGTCCCGCAGCTCGGGGAGGGCGCGGGGAGCGGGTGCGTGGGGAGCACGGGGCTCCCACGTGGGGCGGGACCTGCACAGCCCTGCGAGGGCCCCGAGGGCCACTGTGCTGGTCACTGTGAAACGGCTAATTTTTATGGAAGGAAGATTTCACCTGAATAAAAAAACATAGTACTCCAGGCGCAGGGTTTGTAAAACGCGTGAAAAAGAAGAACAGCTTGACCAGTGGGGCACCTGGGTGGCGCCTTCGGCTCAGGCCATGATCCCGGGGTCTTGTGATCGGGTCCCGCTTTGGGCTCCCCGTTCAGTGGGGAGCCTGCTTCTCCCTCTCCTCCCTGCTGGTGCGCGCTGTGTCTCTGTCTCTGTCTCTGTCTCTCTGTGTCAGTGTCTCTTTCTCTCTCTCAAACAAATAAACAAGATCTCAGGAAGGAGAAGCGTGACCATCAAGGATGGCCGCCACAGGCTATTGCGAGGAGATGCTGGCGTCGCCGATCCTGACCGGGATGCGGTCCCACAGCTTCCTGTCTCTCTGGGGACCAGTGTTTTGTCAGAGACCCTGCTGCCTACCAGGACGGCGGGGCAGTTCCCCGAACCTCCTCCCTGCGCAGAGGCCACAGCCGCCACGGAGCGTGGTCACGTGGTTCACGCAGGCTGAACTGTCAAGGTGGAACCAGAAACTCACTTTCCCTTTTTAATGGTGTTCCTGCCGAGCAGCGGGTCCAACACAGGGTCCACGGTTTCCCCAATGTTCTCGATGAGCAAGATGTCCCCTTCAGAAATGGCCTGCTCAATGATGTCCAGGTAGCTGTGGGCAGACGTGGGGCTGGGTGAGGACATGGGCCCGGAGACAGCCCCGCTGGTCGCCCCAGGAGGCAGCCCTTGGAGCGAGAAGACGCTGGAAGGCAGGTGGCCGAGGGGCCAGCTGCTCTCCCCTGGGGGCCCGTGGCAGCGAAGCCCCAGCTGTCTTCACACCTGTGTCTGGTCCCAGGTCCCCCATCCGCCAGAAAGGCACATGGTGTGACCTTAGTGACCACCCGTGATGAGGAAATGTGTCCACTGGAGACGAGAAATGAGAAAACAGCCTGCCTGAAGCCTTGTGGCCGGCAGGTGGCCGGGTGGGCCTCGAGCCTGGGTGAGTGTCCCCTTCCCGGAGCGGCAGCAGGTGGTGAGGGAGGGGCAGAGAGGAGCCCCGAGGCTCCTTCTTTCCTGCTGGCTCTGTTTCCCAAGACCAGATAACGGAGAACCTGCGCACGGGCCAGGATCTGTGGGTAACGACCCCCCGCCATCCAACCCCCCCAGTGTGTGCGCAAACCCGAAAGCCCCCAGCCCGCCCGCGCCGGCCGCCGGCCCGCACCTCTTCTGGCCCAGGCGGATGGCCCTCAGCTCGCTGCCATACTTGTTCCTGATCCACTTGACGCCCTGCAGCTGCGCGTCCACGACGAGGGGCCAGCGCTCCGTGTTGCACAGAATCGTGGCATTCTCAGTGGACATGCGGTCGCTGGGGAGGCCCTGGTTGTTCCAAGTGGCCACGTCTGCATCATCCGTCAGCAGGCTCAGGGGGTCCAGACCTTCCGTGATGGGGATGGGGACCTGCCCGGCGGAAGCGCTCGGTCTCACGCCGGGTGGCTGATGTGGCCTCGCTTACGGCTCCATGGGAAACGGCTCTCCAGGCGACACGGCGGGACCGTGGTGAGTTAGACCACGGATGAGCCACGTGGCCTGGAAGACCAGCTCTCCCACCGCCCTGACGGAATGTCTTGGGACCCGCCGGGAAGGGCGTCCGCCTCAGCCAAGCTGGGTCACAGTTTAAACCCGCAGTGACCAGAACGTCCGTGTGGGGGACCCCCTCCCCACCCAGGGACCTTCCCAGAATTCCCGACTGATGAATGTAACCGAACCACTTACCTTTAGCTGGTGTATATAAGGAACCCAGAACTTCTCCATCAGCTCGTTTCGGTATTTCTTGGTGAAGTAGCCCACGTAGGAGACGAAGGCAGAAATCAGCAGCACGTCCCCGCACAGGGTGACCCCCTGGCTTTTGAAGTTCTTCACCGATTCAGCCCAGCGCACGTTCTCCGACGCTAAGCCGCCTACCAGCCTAAATGTGAGCACGTGGTGGGGGGGGGGGTCACAGGAACGTGGGGCGTCACAGGAACGCGGGGGACACAGCCACCGACCTCCACCCCTCAGTGCAGCGCATCTGCCATTGCACGTCCTGCCCTCGGTCCGTGCCTCAACAGTGGAAATGCTCTGGGGAGATTTTGGGAATCACTGCCTTAGGGAAGCAGAGCAAGTGCTTTCTGGGGGCACCTGGGACCTGAGCTCCCCTGCCCCGGCCCCCTGCACTGGTGTCACCTCTGTGCTGATCTTATCTGAACGTTTTCCCCGAGCACTAAAGCTGCCGCCAGGATGGCACTGAGCTCAGGCTTCGGCTAGTGGGAGGTCTCGGTGGAGGTGGAGTCCGGCCCCAGTGGGCACAGAACAGCGTGGCATCCAGAGGGGCCCTGGCCCCATGTGGAGCGGGGGCTGCAGCGTGGGCTTCGTGCGGCTTGGGCCACCAGCCTGAAAACTGGCCCCCGGCCCCAGACGTGACATCACGTCTGCGACAATCATAGAAAACACAGGTTGCCTGATTAGGCCCACGGAGGTCTGTCCTCGGCGTCACCCAAGGAGTCCTTGCTTCCCAAAGACCAAAGACTGCTCTGCTTTTCTTGGCTACGGTCAAGTCCCTCAAACCCAGGATGACATCCGCACCCTGCTGGAGGCCGTCCTCCTGCAGCCTGGCGACCTCCCAGGGTCCGCGTGTGCACGGACGACACCGCTGTCGGCAGTTGCCGGCCCACCGGGTGGGAGAACGTTTGACCAGAAGACCTGCCGCCCCATGACCGCCTCCCCCGGCGGATCTGTGCCACTTTCAAACACACAAAAAGCAGCTGTGAAGCCTGCTGTGCTGTCCACACGTGGCTGGTCCACACCCAAGGCCTGGGAGGTATGGCCCGATACGGGCACGGGGATTTGCAGGACTCAGAGTGGACACGCGCACGAGCCCTCCCAGCGATGGTTCTAGTGATCACACGTTGAAAGGGTCGCGCGTGGGCTTTAGCAAGATACATCATCCGGACCGGTTTCCTCTTTGGGCGGTGCTATGGGGGCAACGGGAAGATGCAGACCGATGGGGGCGGCCCGAGCAGCGGGGCCAGCGCTGCTCTGGAGTCCACGGGCGTCGGCAGACGCGGAGGGCCGCCAGAGCAGAGGCCCCGAGAGGTTGCACCAACACCACGGCATGGTGGACGCGGGCCCGAGGGGAATCTGCCCGACCGGGCCCCTGTGGACGCCGCCTCCCAGGCAGGTCGGGGCAGGTCTGGGTTGGGGGGTTCTGTGCAGCCAGGGGTCTGGGATGCGCAGGGGCCCACCACGGGGGGCTTCCTGCTCCCAGAGGCGGAGACACTGGCTGATAGTGGGTTTGTTCTCAGGACTTTGTGCAGGCGGGGGCGCGGCTGTCCCCCTGCCCCGGGGTCTGTCCTCATGACTTTGTGCAGGCAGGGGTGCTGCTGTCCCCTGCCCCCAGGCCTGTCCTCAGAACTTTGTGCAGGCGGAGGCGCTGTTGTCCCCCTGCCCCGGGGCCATTCCTCCTCCTCCAGAGGCTGTTCTGCAGGCCCGACCTTTCCAAGGGACCCAGGAGACAGGAAGGTGCTGCGGGACGAGTGAGCTACCTGTTGGCCAGCGAGATCACCCTGTTGGTGGCGTCGGCCTCCTGCTGGCACTTGATCTTCTCTGCTGTGGCCTTCTCAAAGGCCGATGTGAGGTTGCTCAGGTTGGCATTGAGTTCCTGGGAAAACACGGAGAGGCCCAGGCGTGGGGCGGCGTGGGGCGTTCCAGCTCCCGTGGGAGCAAGCGCAGCGGGGCCCACGGCTGCCTAGTAGCCCGCGGCGCCGGCCGTCCTCGTGCGGGCGGGTGGACACTCACCGCGATCTTGTTCTTGATGCGCGAGAGCTTCTCCTGCGCCTCGGCCAGCTCCGCGTTGGCCTCCTCCAGGGCCTGCCGCTTGGGGGCCACGTCGCAGTACACCTCGTAGAAGCGGACGATGTTGATGCACCAGGAGCACAGCCCCGCGGCCGCCGTGGACTTGGAGCGGATGAACTCGGGGTCGAAGGTCGGGTTGCCTTGGTAGGGCCTGCGGAGGGAACGGCGGGTGCTGGTCCGCGGTTCTGACTGCTGGTCACCGGGAGTTCCCAGGGCAGCACCGCGAATCGGGTTTTTTTTGGGGGGGGGGCGCTATCTTCAAGATGGAGAAAAGAACAAAGCACAGATTCTGGTCCCAGAAGCAGAACTGGAGGTATGGAGGGAAGAGGCCCGAGGAGGGAAACCAGCATCCCCTGTCCTCTCTGTTGCGGAGGTTTCTCTAGCCGGCCCGGTTTCCATTCTCCAGAAATCCCACCCGTAAGCAAGGAACCCGGGGTTCGGAGGGGCTCGGCAACTTGCCCCGAGTCCCGTGGACAGGAAGCGATAGTTCTCCTGTGCGGGGCCGCGGGTCAGGTGCTGTCCCCAGAGCTTCCCAAACGGGAGTCCTGGAGCCCACCCCGCCGCGGCACGCCTCGCCGCCCCAGGTCACTCGGGCGTGACAGACCCAGAGAGGCCGAGCGTGTCTCCCAGCGTGACCCAGCCGGAGAGGCTGGCCTGCACCCGGGGCCCGCGCCCCAGGGATCCCCGCCCCCACCACGGTGCTGCCTCTGCTCCCCCGGGCGCCACGGCCCCGGTGTGCCGAGGAAATATGCCCGGAGATGCGCTTTCGATCCTCTGGAAGCCAGTATTTTAAAAAATGACAGCAGTGTCGTGAAGCCCAGCAAACCGTGCTGTCTGCAGAAAGAACTTGTAATGAGTGATTCTAGTACTGAGACAGGGACTTGCAGGGCTCTGAGGTCGGGTCGGGAGCGCGGCCGATCACCTCCTCCCTCTGGTTTGCGTCACACTTGCTTTAGGTGGATGTCAAAACGGGTTTGCCTCTTTCAACACGTGTCAGACCCGTGGGGGTGGCTGTCCGGGAGCCGGCAGGGTCCACCGTGCAGGCAACATTGTTCTCGTCCCCCAGGTCAGCCAGACGCCGGCCCGACAGTCACGGTATACACGCGGTACCGTTTCAGCTGCGCAGAGACCCACCCAGCCAGGTGGCCTCTCGGCAGGAGGCCTCGGGTTTGTCTAGTCTTGTCCCATGTCCACCCCGCAGCAGCCCCGCCCACTGACCGGCCGCCCGAGTCCCTCCGGACGTGGTGGACGCACTTTGACAGCAACGGAAAGAAGAAACCACGCCCGACAGAGCCTGGGCCAGCAGGCGCTCACGGCCCATGTGTGTGCACACGTGTGTGTCCACAGCACTGTGTGTGTGCAGGGGTGTGTGTGCGTCATGTGAGCCCCTGTGCACAACTGCCCTTCCCTTGGGGAGCCTTGGAGGCCTTTCCCGTGCGCCTATGGGCCCGCACCTCCTGGCGTCCTAATGGCTGCGTGTGGGGTTGCTGGATGCTCCCATGGGCCCTACGGGGATGGGGTTGTCCACCCCGATCCTTCGGGTGGGGGATGTGGGGGGTAAAGAGGTGCTCAGGGAACTGAGGCCACGCTTCACCTGGACACCCGGACTCTGGGGCGGTCAGAGCTCCCCAGGCTGCCGCCACCTGCCATTTCTGGGGTCCCATCTTGCTCCCCTGCCCGCCCTGGCGAGCACCGGCTGCCCTTGGCAACAGGCCGCCGGCTGGTGCGGGCCAGGGACCGTGCAGAACCTGGATGCCCGCTCTCCCTGCAGAGCCAGCAGCCGGCTGAAGCCGGCACCGCGGCCCGGCCCGGACTCACTTAAACGCCTTCAGACAGGCCTCGGGGATGTGCTCTTTGTCGAACTTCTTCAGGGAGTCCAGGAAGGTGTCCACTTTGCCCATCATGATTTTCGCGGCTTTCCAGCTCTTGTCCTTGGGGATCTTGCCTCCGGGCGCCGTCAGGATCATGACGGCAGCCGTGACGTTGACCACGGCGTCCGGCGGGGACCCGAAGGACTTTAGCTCTGTCAGGTTGTTCTGGAAACAACAGGCGGCCGCTGAGAGGGGATGTAGCCCTGCATGCCAGGCCCCAGGCCCCCTGGCCCCCGTGGGAAGCTGCGGCCACGTGCCCGGACTCCACGGTGTTCTCCCCCGTCCCCGCCCCACCGCCGCCATGACCCCGTCCCGTTTCTTTCTTTTCTGGTCCTCACCTTATTCAGAGTGTCGAGAGCTTCCTGCGCGGCCAGCAGAGCCGGCTCCGCCTTGGCCAGGTCTGTTTCACAAGCCTTTTGTTTCTCTGTGACATTCTGGAAGGAAGCCACGCGGGAAAGATCAGCGCGGGGTGGGGTGCGTGTGCGTGTGCTGGAGCCCTCGGCGGCGGCGATGGAGCATCGGTGGGAGAGAGGAGGGCGGCCTCCCCCTGTCCCCCCGAAGCCCGGACACGGAGGTGACCCCCATGACGGAGCAGGGCTGGGCTCCGTGCTCCCCTTCCTGCCTGCGCGGGGCCCACCCCCCCCTTCCTGCTCCCTGCCCCACCCCCGCACTCAGCTTTGGGATTCTGGAACGGGAACTGGTGCTTGCAGGCCCCAGCTTCTGGGATTGGGGGGAAGACCCGGGGCCACGTGCTATCGGCTGAGGCCTTCACTGTGCAGTCTGTCCGAAAATGGACCATTTCGGAGGTAGGGCCCCCTCTCCCTGGTAGGACGTGAAGGCATCTTTGTGTGTGCCCTCCTTGGGTCCCGAAGGACCCTCTGAGCCCCATGCACAGAGCCGTTGGTTCTCTCAGGAAGAAGAGCTTCAGTGAGGGCGGCCTTGCTGGGCTCGGAGGAGGGAGGACAGAGGGACAGGGTCTCAGCAAAGCACCGTGTGAAGGGTCCCTCCAGCCCCCACTCTAAGGACAGTTTGGGGCACAACTACAGGAACGGGCCCAGAAGGTGTGGGACTCGGCCAGCTTCTTCTCTGGAGTCCCCCCCCGCCAGCCCCCGAGGGGAGGCACTTCTGGACGCAGGGGTTGGAGAGAGACGGGCACCAGATGTGAACAGCTGCGTGCGGCCGCAGAGGTCACAGTCTGGTCGTGGACGTGGGTCCCGGCTCAGATCCCGCCTCTGCCTGCCGCTGGCCGGCTGCCCACCGCCCCGGGCCCGGAGGCGGTGCCGGGCGCCCAGTGGGGGAGGCCGGGCCGGCAGAGCCGCGCCGACGCTGGCGGCCGGGCTTGTCGGCGCACCTTGTTGATGACCTCCACCTTGGCCTCCTCCTCGTCGGCAATGGCTTTCTCCTTGCTCACTTTCTCGGTTTCCACGCCCACCACGTGGATCAGCTTGTCTGCGTTCTCGTTCTTCTGCTTGAGCTCGGCCTCCTGGATCGCCAGCGTGGCTTTTAAATCATCCACCTGGGGGAGAGACACCCAGCGACGGCGGGCGTGGGCCCCGGCAGCCGCGCACAGGCCAGTGGGGTGGCGCCGAAAGCTCGGGCCGGGGGCCGTGCCGGCCGTGGCCGTGCCAGGAGGGAGGGAGTGCGGGTAAGGAGGGACGGCGTGAGCTCTGCCGCCCCATTCTTGATGGTTTCTCCCGCAAGGACGCCCCTCAGTCGCCAGAACAGGACTGTGTCTGGAAGGTTCATCTGGGGGCAAGCAGCGGCCTGCTTGGCCGGGCTTCTCCCTCTTCCTTTCCGCGAGAGCTGTCTGGACGGGAGTGCTCCTCCTGGGCCCCTGCAAGCTCCGTCTTCCTGGGACACCCCCTACCGTCCTCGCCACTGCACGCCCCAGGGGTGGTCTTGACCCTTGCCACGCTGCCTGCGGCAGGGGCACGCTGGCCTGGCTGTGGTTCATGGGCTCAGTCTCTCTGGGGGCAGAGCCGGGGCAGGCCCAGCTGTGCGGGGTCACGCCTGGGCAGGGGCATGGGGTGGGGGGGCTGTTTTGCAGGCTCCCTTGGGGACACCAACAGTGGGCAGGGATGGTGATGGGGCCGGGGCTGCACGAGCGGGAGCTCCTAAAGCCAGGAAGAAAACTGGGTGGCAAAAGCCTTTCCACCAGGGCACCACAGCGTGCAAGGCATCTGGGAGTGAGCGCGTGGTCAGGGACACTCTTGACCCGATACGCAGATCCCCCTGGACTTGGGCCCCCACGTAAAAGCGCCCAACACGGTGACGTCAGCATTGTCAAAGCACGGTGAACCTGTTTTCTCTAGTGAGGCCCACGTGTTCTCTGTGGTTTGGGAATGGCACTTTCTTCAAGGCGGGAGTCTGGTTTCTCTCCCTTGGGAGGAGGTTCTGGGACCTGCCGGCGGGGCCCCTGCCGTCCCTACCTGGGACGCGGTGCTCTGCAGCTTCATCAGGCCGTTCTCCAGCCTCTCGATCCTGGCCACCAGCTCCGTTCTCTTCTTGGCCAGCAGGTTCTGGTACAGTTTGATCTGCTCCAGGAAGGTTTTGGGTGTGGTGTAGTTGTAGCGCCTCTCCGTGGCCAGGTACGCCTTGGACATCTCGTTGACCGTCGTGTGCACGTAGGCCATGAAGAGGCTGATGGAGGCCTTGACTTCTGGCTACAAAGGAGAGACGGGCCCATTTGTTCCCTGTTCCCTGGTGGGAGCGACCCCACTCCTGCTGGTAGGGGGGGTGTGGGGGAGGAGGCTGCTGGGCACCGCGATTCAGCAAGGCGGGGTTTCCCTCCCTCGCCGGGACCTCGCTAAACCAAGACAGCAGTGCCCGCAGAGGCAGCCCGGGGCGCTGGTGACCGTGTTCCAGCCCATGCCTGGCTAAGCGCCAGGGACAGGACAAGGCGCTATTCCTGTGATCGTCTCTCCCTGACTCACCCTCTTGCGACCGGGGGGAAGTGCAGGGCCAGACAGCACATTCGAGCCACCCAGCCCTCCAGCAAGCGTTTATGCGTTTCCTGAGCTGCGTCCTGGGGTTCAGCAGCTGCCTTCCTAGCTCGGGGTCATCCGGGCTGCCCCACCTGCCTGCGGACTGTGTCGCAGGAACCGTCCAAGTGACACCAACCGTCACTGGAGTTGAGTTGGGGATGTGTTCATCCAGCGCCTGCCTCTTCTTGGGCATCGACCCTGTGGCCCTGCCTGGTGCCAGCGGTGAGGCCATGCCCCGATCGTCGAAGGCCGCTGTCTCGGGCGCTGGACACCCACGTCCGCGCCCCGCCCTGCCCCGCCCCGCCCCCGGTGAAACGTGGGAAAGGCAGTGTTCCCAGGAACGGCCCGTCCCGAGCGTGGGCACTGCAGCCATGACAAGCACGGGGTTTTACCCTCCTCTACAACTAGGGGGAAACATTCATTTCGGGTTTATTTTATCCTACTTCATAACCAATATGTGTTCACCGTCAGTAAAACGCGATAACCAAGTCTGAGGTATCGCGCGACTGCTCGTCCGTCCCATGGGCTGGCTCAGAGTTTACCGACCATCTCAAGGCCGGCGATGAGCTCCAGCCGGGAACGGGGGCACCACCTTCCGACGGAGGAAACCCCTGGTGCCCATCATACTTGTCCCGGCCTGTAACGGGGGCGGGACGCAGGGGATAGGGGTGCCCGAGCGGAGCCGGGTTGGAGCCCGCGGCAGGAGGACGTTGGTGCTCCCAGCAGCCCTGATCAGGGGCTGTGCTTGAAGCCTGCCGTGCTCCGTCTGTTGGGACACGGTGTCGGCCCTCCTGACGCGGCCGGGATGGGGCTGGGCAGTGGCCGTGGGGGCGGGGCACCCGCCTGGTTGAGATGGGTGTCCCCGGCCCTGAAACCCACACCAAGCAGCTTGTCTTTGTTCACAGTTTTGTTCACTGGGTGTTATTCAGCATTAGCTGTGATTTTTCAGTATTGCATTCAGACATCACTGGTCTTGGTTCCCGAGGTCACAGCTGCCCCTCCCCCTCTTAAATTTTGCACCAGGCCGGCTCACCTTCCCCTGGGCCCCGGAGGCAGAGGGGGTGGGGTCCTGCAGACCCTCCTGTCCCCTCCCCTCCCCTGGGGAACCCCAGCACTGAGCACGGAGGCTGGCAGAGTGACTCACCTGAATGCCCTCCGTCTCGTTGAGGAAGCGCGCGCTCACGGACACCAGGGCGTCTTCCGGCCACTCGTGGAACCAGTTGATGGCCGTGCAGTTGACGACGGCAGGGAATTTCCTTGCCCGCACGCGCAGGACGGAGCCCACGGGGGAGAAACACAGGATCACCTGGAGACGGGGTGCAGAGGAGCCGCTGGTGGGGACGGCGGTGCTGGGGGCCAGGCTCCCTGGGGCAGGGAGCTCCCTCCGGAGCGCGTCCTGCTCTGGGTTCCCGTCACAGCGGTGAATGTTCCACTGACTCCACGGCCCTCGCGAGGCACGGGGGAGTGCAGGGGGCGCCAAGCCTTCTGACATGGGCCCCGCAGCGGGCGGAGAGAGAGGCGGCGGGGGGGGGGGGGCAGAGTGGGCAGATGAGGCCCGAGGACAGGGAGGGGTACCGTCCCCTCAGCAGGGCCGGTTCCCCGGGACACAGAGCCTCCTCCAGGCCCCCAAGATGGGGACTCATCCCCAGACAGCCTGGGACTCACTCCCTGGGGCCCCGGCTGCAGACGGTGCTGAGGGCACACGGGCCCAGGCAGCCCTTTGTGCCGGCCAGGTAATAGCCTCGGCCACACGGGCCCCTCCGTGTCCTGCAGCCCCTTCTTCCCGGGTGGCGAAGCTGGCTCGCTGGAGGCGGCCGTTCCGCGGACGAAGGGCCCGGCCCCGGAGGAGGAGCCTCAGCCCCCGAACCGTAGCCACCAGTGGGACTGCGTAACCCAGACCGGGGAGCTGGAGAGGAAACCTGCTTTGTTTGCATCGAGCCGGAGTGATGGTAGCCAGCAGGTTCTAGAAGAGCTATGGGGGGTGGACCCTCCCAGGGGCAGCACCATCGGTCGGGGGCAGCTGCGCCTACCGGACCCTGACGAGAAGGGAGAAAAGGACCCAGAGTGCCCTCAGTCTGATGGGGGTACTGGTCGGGTGCCTGAAGGGGGAGGTGGACCCAGTTTCCCTGAGAAGGTGTGCCTGCTCATCTACTCAACCTCGGGTGTGCGGGGCGTGCGTGTTCAAACACTTCTGACAGCCCACGGCCCGGAGGACGGATGCGAGCCCCGCGCTGGGCCCGGGGACGGTCCCCGGACGCCGTGAGGACGGGGACTCTTACCTTAAGCTGCTTGCGCACTTTCTCGATGAAGAATTTCCAGCACGTCTCCCGCGTGTCGGTCATGCCGAGGGCCTTCACCTGCGGCCGCATGGAGGAGATGATGTTCTCCACCTCGTCCTCCGCGAACAGCCCCGGGATCTCCCCCGAGGCCAGCAGGTCATTGATCAGCACCAGGAACTGCTCCTCGGCCACCTGCGAGTCTGTCATCAGGAACACGGAGGGGACGTTCTTCACCGCCGACTTCACGTACTGCGCGCTCAGGTCGACCTGGACCCAAGCAGGACACGGTCACAGCGGTAAGTCGTGCGTCAGGTCCGTTTCACCACCAACAAAGAAGGAAAGACCCACAAAACCTCGGAGATCCTAAGGGAGGCCTCTGCTCCGAGCAGTCCCTACGCGAGGCCTATCCCGTCCCTAGTAGGATTGAAAGCAGCAGCTCATGGACGGTTGCGCGGTCGTGCGGGAGGATACAAGGTACATGAAGGAGAGCAGCAGGAAGGGAAAAAGAGAAGTGCGCACACAGCGGCTCGGAGGGTGGCTGTTCTGCAGGACGCACGCACGCACACAGGACGCACCCGCGCACACGCGCCGCTCGCAGGTTTGCACGCAGAACCTACGCAGGGCTTGACGACGTGCTCTCCGGGAAGTCTGGTTTTCCGTAAGCCCCGTGGGCCGTGTTTGTTTTCCCCTTGCCCAGCCCCGGAGTCCCACCTTCCTAGGCTGTGGGCCGTCCGGTGTCTCTACCTCCCGCCTCCCAGTGCCTCCCAACCCCCCAACATGTCCTTCCTTCCCCCCCGACTCCTTAGACACCCCCGTATGCGGAGCCGTGTTCGTGACCCGCATTCCTCCTGGCGCTTGTGACCCGGCGGCCCTCGGCCCCCAGCGCGGTTCTGTCCCATCCTCGTTTCCTGCCGGGCGGGGCGGGAGGGGACGCCACCCTGCCGGTCCCCACTCCCCACAGCACCTGCTTGAGAAGGAAGAGGTCAGGGGTCGCCGGCATCTGGGCAAGTCTGGGGTTGGCAGTGATGGGGGCGGGGCACGAGCTCCTGTTTCTGCCAGGAGGTCCCCAGAGCTGCTTATTAGAAGGGGGAAAGTGCAGGGTGCAGGGCCCCCAGCCAAGCCCGCCTCCCACTCCCTCCTGCGCAGGCAGAGCCCTCCCGCCCCCCCTGGACTCCAGCCTCTCCCACCCCCTCACTATACTCTGCTGTCCCAGCCTTCATGGGCTCACTGGGTTTTTCCACTTCTCCCTACTGGTCCTCAAACCGCCCTCCACTTGGTTCTGGGATCTCCCAGGTCCTGGTCCTCTCTGCTCAACCACGTGACGGCCCCTCGTTTCCTGGGGACCAAGTCCCGGATGTTCCCCGTGGCTCGCAGGGTCCCTCGAGGGCGGTTCCTGACCCCTTCCTGCCACATCCCTAACCTGCAGTGGGCGCCCACGGCGCGTGCGGTGGACGGGATACCAAGGTCACGCCCCTGACGGCGCGGGGCAAGGCCCGCCGGCCCACCCTGCCTCCCTCCTTCCTTCCGGGCCCACACCCGCTGCTCCGTCAAGGACAGGGAACCGTTAGCACAAAACGGCTCCGTGGGGTACTGAGGTCAGGCCTCGGCGCGCTATTCTATGAGCAGAATAACACCACTCAGACTCAACAATGCTCACCACCGGCCCTAGAGGGACGAGCCGGGAACAGCATCTGCGCAGGGACAGAGCAGAGGGCCAGACGCAGTCTTAACAGTAGCCCAACACCATCTGGTTAGTAGACGAGAAACTTCCCAGCCGAGAAAACCCCGTGAGATGACACAGCCCAGGTGTAAGGATCCTGGTTGGCCTTGAGTGCCCTCGGGATACCAGCGGGAATGATGCTGGTCGGCCAAGCGGGCCGATCCCCGCCAGGAGGCAGCGTCTGGGAGAGCCCCCACTCTCCCAGCGAGACCTTTCCCTTAAGGCAGGGACTTAAAAAACGCATTGGCTAGTCCTGTGTTAGGAAGAGCAGAATCTTCTGGGCACAATGACACCCAGAGACAGATGCTGGTCTGGAGGCTGTGGTCCCCGGCCCACCCACCTGGGTTGCCGGCAGGCTGTCATCCCTACTGTACTTCCCGGGATCTCCGCCAGCAGACCACCTCCTCTGCAGAGGACCCGGGAAGCTGTGCTCTAGTGGGGCTCCAGATCACCCCGCCGAACCTGCCCGCCCACGATGGGGACGGTCCTGCCGACTCTGGCACCGTCTTGGCCCGCAGCAGTGGCCCGGGCCCTGATGCAGAGAGACGGGCCCCTGGAATGTGGTCGAATCAATCCCCGCTCCAATCTGAAACGCTAAGGTGATTTGTTCTGGGCTAATCATGTTTGACAAGCACACAGTTCCCTGACAGAGCAAATTTTCGGGGAAAAAAAAAAATCAATAAAAAGCCTTGGCGGCATACCTTGGGGACGGGAGACCTGTTTACGCTAATGTTTACTTAATTAATTCAAAAAGCAGCCTTCCCGAATCCAAGTTTGTCGTTAGAGACCCAGTAACAGCCCTGAATTACTTAATCTGGCCAACGGGGCATGGCACGGGACCGCCCAGGGACCCGGGGCGGGAACCGGGGCCTTCACTTTCGTCCGGGCTGCCGCTGCAGACTCGCGCCCAGCAGGAACGGACACCACGTGTCCCCTCACCTTTGCCACCTGGGCGTGGGCACCGGCCAACGTGGGTCCTGGCCCTTCTTTTGTATGAGGACCCCGCAGTGATGTGCACTTTCTGTGCGCGGGTGGCGCGAGTGGTGAGATTTCTGCGCCCCTCCCCGCCCCCCAGCCACGGGCAGCTTGTCGAAAGCCGCGGCTCACCTTGAGGTCTGGGATCCCGTAGCCCTTCTTGAGGGTGATCTGGAAGACCTCCAGCGCGCTGATGTAGGCGGCCAGGCGCGAGAGGCTCTGCTTGCCGCTGCCGCCCACGCCCACCAGCAGGGCGTTCCCGCGGGGCAGCTCCAGGATACGGCTGATCCGGCAGATGTGAGCCACCGCGTCTTCGAACAGCACCTGCGGGGGCCGGAGAGAAGCCTCGGCTGCCCTCCCGCGGCACAGACCCTCCTCCCAGCCCGGGGCCGTGCTGGCGGCGAGTCACGCGGCCCCAGAGCGCCAGGAAGGTGCTCCTAATGAGACAGGACGGGAGACCCGGGTCCCGCCCGGCCCGTCGCCGGGGCTGTCCGCTCAGCACTACTCACCAAGTTCATGGCTGCGTTGACTTCGTTGTAACTGTCCAGGACCTCTACCAGGAGCTTGTTCAGATGAGCCACGTTGGTTACCGGCAGGTATTTGGGCTCCCCGATCCCGTGAGAAAAGTGGCAGAAGAGATTTGGTTTGGCAAAAAGGAGCTCGTCGCCAAGATCCTAGAGATAAGCGGGAGGCGCACCTGTTGCTGGCCACCACGGGCACGCAGGTCGTTAGTGGCAGCCCTGGTGCACTTTGGGCTCAGGATGCCGGGGCAAGTCTTCATGGGCCCAAGCCACTGGAGGTCGGGCTCTGCTACCCGCAGTCCCAGGCATCAGGAGGAAGATAAGAATCTGCCAAGAGAGCCCGGAACACACCAGCAGAGCACACGGACCCAGCCGGCTCTTTCTCTACGCCAAATGGACAGATGGAGGCCATCACAGCCTCACCTACGGAGGAGTCAGTCCTTGCTCCCTCAGACCTACACTCACGTGACAGTCATTTCTTGGGACCCAGTGTGGACCTCCCCATCCTCCTGTGGGGGCCCTTCCAAGAGGACTGGCCTTCTCATTGACCCCAGGTACTCTGTCCTCTGGGAGCCTCTCTGGGCTCATCAGAGGGACTTGGTGGCTTGACTCACATCAAAGAACTTCTTGGTGGACGCGATGGTGACCCTGCGCAGTGTTTCCTGGTCTTTCTCGTCAACCATTTTGTCTCCGTACACTCTCTCAGCTTCATGCAGCCAGAGGCGGACCAGGTCGAGCGGTGTTCTCAGGATCTCCAGGGTGGAAAACAAGATTCCCTGCCCCAGACACAGGTGGTCAGCAACTTGAGCTGCGCTACGAAGGCCAGCCAAGGGCTGTTCAAGAGGGTGGCCGCTTGCCCAGACAGCGATCTGTCAAGCCAAGGAAGCCACCGCTGGCCAAGCCCATGCACATCCTGGAGGCCGGAGGGTGTGTCGTGCGGAGGAGTGTGGGGGAGGGGGTTCTCATGAGACAGAACCAAGGGATTCCTTCTCTAAGAGGAGGGATAGTAGACAAGGGGCAAGGGAGTGTGACCACGGCGGGAAGCCAGACTCAGTGGGTTCCCAGTTGGGGCTCCGCAGCCAGCCTGCCCATGTGCAGTCCTGGCTCAGCCTTTACTGAGCAAGTGCCCCGGACACAGTCAGTGCGTTCTTATGGAGGCTCTGCCATTTTCCAGGCCCTCTCTGGGACTCTGGGCTCACAGCAACAAGGGAGGCCCTGCCTTCATGGAGCCCAGATTCTAGTGGGAAATGCAAGCAGGTAAGGGTAGTTATGCACTGGGACGTGGGCTGTGGGTGACATAAACCGGGGCAGTGAGGCAGCATAGGGATGAGGAGGGGCCTCTAGCCGGCCTGATATTTGAGGTGAGCATGCCTTAACCTCCTGGAGTCTTAGACCCCCCCCCTTCTGTAACATGGGGGTGTAGGAGCATGTGACATGTATTTTGGAGGAGAATATGGGTGTATAAGTGGCCAAACCTGGTGCCTGGCTCAGACTAAACAGTAAGAGAAAACATCATTGCTGTCACCACTACCACCATCACCACCATCACCACTACCACCATCACCACCAAAGCCAGCACCACCATCACCATTACCACCACCACCACCACGACCACCATCACCACCACCACCATCACCACCACAAACACCACCACCACCATCACCACCAAAGCCAGCACCACCATCACCATCACCACCACCACCACCACCACCACCACCTCCACCATCATCACCACCATCACCACCATCACCACCACCAGCATCACCACCTCCACCATCATCACCACCATCACCACCACCACCACCATCACCACCATCACCACCACCACCACCAAAGCCAGCACCACCATCACCATCACCACCACCACCATCACCACCTCCACCATCATCACCACCATCACCACCACCACCACCATCACCACCTCCACCATCATCACCACCACCACCACCACCACCATCATCACCACCATCACCACCACCACCATCACCATCAAAGCCAGCACCACCATCACCATCACCACCATCATCGCAGCCACCACTGTCACCGTCACCATCACTGTCGTCATCATCACGGCCATCACCGCCGTCACTACTATGGTGATGTCATCAGTCCACACATCACTTTGCTTTCCCTCCCCAGAGCAGCGGAGGAGGAGAGCCCCTTGGATCAGGGATGTGGCCAAAACAGGGCTCTAAGCGCTGTACCTGGAAAATATTGGAGAGATCCCTGAGGTTGAAGACATAGTGAAACTTAATGGCCGTGGGAAGGAATGTTGCCGTGACTTTCTGGTGCAGGGCTGTTACAGGAAAGAGATACGTCGATTCTTAGGTGCTCTGAATGGCCTCAGGAAGTACAGAGCTTGGGGTACGGTCTCTAGAGCAAATGTACTATGGAATAGTGACAACTCGAGGAATAGATCTGCGCTGACTCGGGGGGAGGTTTGCTGCTCTGCTGACGTGTAACTCCTGTTGGAGTGCTGAATTTCCTACCCCTGCCTTCCCCTCAAGCAGTCAGATTTCACAAGATCTCCTGCTGAAACACAGTATTGATTTGAAAGTATGAATAAAATATCGGCCGGGGGAGTGTGTGAAGAAGCCACGGGGCCCGCAGAGCCGCCGGCTGTGTCCGCAGACAGGGGGCTGCGGCTGGCCAGCTTACCCAGGGCCGAGGCCACCAGCTGGCTGCTCATCCTCTGAACGGCCATGGGGACCGAGCGGAAGGCCAGGTGCTGGGCCAGGATCGTGCTGTAGATGGTGGTGAGGGCCTCCTGGCCCGGGAAGCTCACGGCAAACACGCAGAAGTGGCGCTGCCCAGAACAAGACAAGCCCCATCAGGCTGCCTGCGGGGTCTAGCTTGTGGCTGGGGCTGCCTTCTCGGGGGCCCCCAGGGGTGTGTGGACGTGGTCCGAACGGACAGGTGCCCTCCGTGTGCTAAAACCCCATCAAATATCAATCGTGTCCCAAACCGCCAGACCCACGCAGCACGCTCTCCGGCCACGTTCTGGTGGAGGCGAGGGTGTCTCGGGGCCCAGGCCTGGCGTTCTATTCTCGGTCCCCGTCTGCTTGATACTTTAGCGGGGAGGTCCTGCCGGGGTGGGGTCGCAGAGGCAACACAGGATATCCTGTGAATTCTGAGTTTCAGAAGCACAACAAGTCATTGTTTTCAGGACCGGGGTGTCCCAGACGCCGCACCGGATGGCTTATCCCGGCTGAGTGCTTGTTGTTGGTCTGAAATTCACAGTTGACAGGACGCCCGGTCTTGCACTTGCGAACTCGGGCAGCCCTGTGGGGTCCGGCGGGGGGCGGGCTGGCTCCTGTCTCTCTGCCCCGGGGAGACCCCTGCGCACGCCTGCCGTAAGGGGAGGGGGTTCTCCGGAGAGTGTCGGCCCGCAGCCCTGACAGCGCCCCGAATCAGTGCTTCTATTTTCTTGTGCCAAAGTGTACCTCCAGCCCGGAGCGGCCGGCTAACCAGCGTGACCCCCGCCTACCTGGAGCCTGGGATCGATGGTGAAGGAGCCGGAGGTGGGGTTCATGCAGGCCACGTACTGGCAGTTGTGGATGTCCTTCAGCGTCAGCTTCTGCCTGTCGTACCTGCGCGGGGGAGGCGGGAGCCGCGTCGAGCTGCCGGCCTGGGGGAGCCCTCCCCGGCCGCCCCCGCCCGCCCCCGGTCATGTCTGGCACATCGCTTAGAGGTACAACGGCCAATTTTGCTTCACGGTCTCAAGAAAAGTTGAAATGGGAGGCGTCGTAGTGGCTCAGGGTGCAGGCATGAGGTCGGATCCCAGCTCCGCAGCTGTTGGGCGGGGGGGGCGGGCAAGGCGGCCATACCCCAGGCCCCTGGGTCACGGTGAGGAGCAACCGAGCTAATGCACCGAGACACACTTAGGACCCCTGAATAGGGCCGGTGCTCAGCAGATGTCTGCCCCGTTGTCCTTACGTCCTGGGTAGCCGGGATCATCACGCAGGCGGGGTATTTCCTTGATGGCACGTGCAGGGACTCAGAGGCATTTCAAGATCATAAAGCATTTTCCCTGCACTTCTGACCCATGGGGGTTCCCCGCATTGTGTGTTTTCTTCCGTTAGGAGCTGTTGCCTGTTCTTATCCGCTCCTAGGAATTCCTTGCACACTCTGGACGCCGACCCGCCGTCCGTCTCAGACACGGCAAGTCCTCTTCCCCGTTCCTCTGTGAGCGTGTGTGTGAGGGGCCTCAGTGGCTGGGCTGTCCCGAGCCTCGGGGGACATGGTCTTCGAGCGGTGTCATCCCACGCCACGTTCAGTGCCTGCCTGGGTTGGGACCCCTTCGTCTGGCTCGGTCACATCCCCTGGGAGTGGTCCTTGACACCCTGCCCCCACATCCCTGTCCCTGCCTCACTGCTGACCTTCCCCGCATCCGACTGCCCCTGAGCTCTGTGTGGCAAGTGACGGGTGCAGGTGACCTTGACCCTGTGAACCGCTCTCTGGCTCTAGTTCTTGGCAGCAAAGGGGTGGGCTTCATGCCTCCGGGGTCTCATTTCCAATGGGAGTTCTTGGGTTCCTTCGGTCCCCAAACCCCCAGGTTTGACCTGGGCCACTGGCCAGGTCATTAGGGGACCGTTGCGTCAAGACACATGTAGGTTAACCAAACCGAATGTTGTTCTGGTCTTTCCAAACCGCAGCTGTAAACAGGCCATGCGTGGCTCTCTGCTACCCGCAGGAGAAGGCTTCTGGGCCAGCACGAGTCTGGAGGTGTGGCTGCAGCTGCCCCGAGCGTCCTCTCTCTCTGGCTCCACACTCCAGCCACGCTGGGTCCTCCTCGGGCCATGCTTCCTCCCCTGGGCCTCTGTGTGTGGCATCTGCTCTGCCCGGGATGCTGTCCCTCCAAAGTCCCTCCCACGGCCAGTCCTGACGTTGCCTCGAGCTGTTGGGAGCCCGGCGGCCTCCCCAGGCCAGTCTCTGTCCCCGTCGGGGGGACTGCTCTGGGCCCATGCTGGGGGCTCCCTCAGAGCTCCCCCTGCCTGTCGGACTGCACCTCTTTGTCGCCTCTGCCGGATGGACCCTTGATGCGGAGGGACCTGTCTGTCCTCCCTCTGTGGGTGCCCTCGGCCAGGGCTGCCGGCCCCGGGCCTAGCTGATGGGTGAAGCGGAGACCTGATACACCCTCCAGCCCTGAGTGGCCCCCGCCCCCGTCATCTGTGTCGTGGTCCTGCTCCCTGCCCGGGCCCCCTCCCCACCCACTCACCAGTGCCCGTGGTCCATGTGCTGCCGGATGAGTGTGTGGGGGGCCACCGTCCCGTACTTGTCGACCTCGGGCATGTTCATGTCGTCGATGAAGTAGATCAGCTTCTTGGTGCCTGGGGGGCCGTAGTTCCTCCCGGATTTCTTCTCCAGGGGCTTCTCAAGAACCCCTAGAGAAAGGATCCGATGGGCTATCACTGATTCCCTGCTACATCCTGTTGGGAGGTCCTGTTGGGCCCAGGGTGCCCAGCACTGCAGGCCGTGGCCGAGGGAGTGGCCCTGGAGGGGGCACCGGGGGGGGGGTGGACCCTTGACTTCCATCACCCCCAGGAGCAGAGGAGCTGTGGGCGTGGAGGGGCCAAGGCCCAGGCCGCAGGAACCTTGCAGCTGGACAACCTCGGGGCCACACCAGACCAGGTGTGCCAGAGGCTCCTGTGGGATCTGCCCCGGAGCTCCTACTCCCCCCTACTCTGTGGCTTGTGGCCAGCGGAGGGGCTGTGGCGAGGGAAGAGGACCCCGGCCAGTCCCTGTGTCTTTGGTGAGAAGGAGTCACGGGGAACGTGGAGGCCAGGGGTGAGCCACGTGGGATGAGCGTGATTGGGGGTGACCAGGCTGGGCTGTAGGGGCCCACCGTGGGCCTTGCCCCCCACCCTGCACCCCTGCTCCGGCCGCGCACCCACCCTGCAGCATGGCGGAGGTGGTGTAGAAGTTGAAGGGCACGGCCTGCACCAGGTAGTCGTCGGTGTTGAGGCTGTCCAGCTTGTCCCCCATCAGCACGGACTTGCCGGTGCCTGCGTTCCCCACCAGCATCAACGGCCACGACTTCTCCATGAGCAGGTCCATGAAGTAGCGGATTCGGATGGTCTCTGTGGTGTGCACCAGAGAGGCCTGGCGGGGGCGGGGGCGGGAGGACCGCAGGGGAAGGAGGAGCCGTGAGCCTCAGACACACCGCGCCTCCGATGTCCCCCTTCCAACTCATTGAGGGACCCGGCCGGTTTGTTGCGTCTCCGGTTTACGCGGGAGGTCCCGCTGTGGAAGCGTTTGTGTGGGGTCGCCCGTCACGAAGCAGGAGTCCTGCCCCGAAGTCGTCCGTCAACTGTCACCTGTCCGGGACAAGTTACCTGCAGAGGGACGTCCGGGTCCAGCTCAAAGGCAGGCACCTTGTCTGTCCACGGCAGGAACTTTTTCGTGTCCGGATCGATGTAGTAGTCGAAGATCGTCCCCTGCGAGGGGAGCTTGATCGTTTTGAATTCGTTGACCCACCATTTGCTGAACTCGACCCGATAATCCACAAGCTGTCGAAGAACGAGAACCAAACAGGGCCCAGCTCGGGGCGGCCGGGACCTCTCGCGGGCGGCGGGCTCCTGCGTGGCTGGCTGCTCACCTGGTCCTGGAACATGGCCCCCCCAAACGCCCAGAAGCAGGCAAACACGAAGTAGAGCTCGTACAGCTCCTTGGGGGAGTCGGGCGGTGTGTTCTTCTCCGTGAGGAGGCACTCGAGCAGGTACAGGATCATCTGGGTGACCGTGATCTCGGGAATGGGCGTGATCTTCTTGAACCCGAGCCGCAGCTTGTCCAGGCACGTGGGCAGGTACTTGTCGAAGAGGATCATCAGGTTGGCCTTCTCCGACTGCACCTTGCGCCTCTCAATCCAGCTGCTCACCACCCTGGGGCAGACAGGGAGGCGCTGGGTGCTGGGACCACCCTGTTGGGTCTGCCTGGCCTCCCTCCCCTGGCTGAACAGCCCTGGTGTCTCTATGTGCTTCTGGCGTGCCTGCCTTGTGATGGGGCCAGACACAGAGCTTATGAGAGCCTGACAAGTGTGTGGGGCTGGGGAGGATGGGCTCTTTTTCTGACATTCTAGCTATGGGGCTGCTGTAAGCTTAGAACAACTGGGAACCACCTTTTCTTCCCCAAATAAAGTCAATACTGAGAGCAGAGCTGAACATAGGGGAAGTAAAAGATCTCATGACATCATCTGGGTGGGAAGGGGAAGGAAGGGAGAGAAAGGGAGAGGAACAGGGATCTCATTACATCATCTGAATCCCTGGATTCAGCCATGCCTGAAGCTGTCTTGGTGAACTGAGCCAATTCTTTTTTTTTTTTTTTTTCTCTTTAGTTTGAGTTGAATTTGCCACATTGGGAGAGCCCAAACTAATGCAATAGACAGTCTGTGAGCAACCACATCACACTCTCTGGCGCCCACCTGCCTCTGGAGTGGGCTCCCCAGAAGGGGCCCACCATAAGGGTGAGATCGCAGACTCTGAGGCCTGCTGCCTGGGCCTGAGTCACTCCACTGTGACCAACAGTGGCTTGGGCGAGTCACTCAACACGTCATCTATAAGTGCGAAAGACAACAGTGACCCCCGTTTCGAAGCACCACCTGGGCTGATATTTTAAAAGCCCGTAGAAGGGAGCCTGGCCCACCGGGAGTGCTGCACGAGTGCCCGCTAAAAGCATAAGTAGGGTCTGGCTGCCTCGTGTGTCTTTTCCAGGACGGCCCGAGCAGAAGCAGGAAGCTGGGGTCGGCACCCGCGGCCCCGAGGACAAGCCTCTCCGTGAGCGAGCTCCCGCCGCGGACGGCCCGTCCTAACCGTGCTCGGTCAGAACTGAGAACCAGAGCTGAAAGCTCTGCCGTGTCGCTCCCAGCACGGTCTCCAGTCACAGGGCCATCCCTTCCCCAGCTCGCGTCCGCAGGCAAGGCGTGGTAACCCCATGCCCGGACAGTTAGGAACCGACTCCGGAGACGGCGGGTCTCCAGAACGGAGCCTGGCCGCGAGTCTGTGCGCACGCCGCCGCCGCCGCCGCATTTGCCCTCCTGCCTGAAGGTGTTCATGTCGAGTGAGAGACGTTGCCCTGGTTAGAGTCCTCCGCGCGTGCAGGTGGGCACGCCGGCTCGGACGGGAAGTGCAGGCCCAGGGAGACACGCGCGTGGGAGGCCCAGCCGGCCTGGCTCCTGCCCGGCCCCCAGAGGCAGCCTCGCTTCACTTCCCGCTCCGGGATGTGCCCCGCAGTCTCCAGGCCTCCGGTCACGGCCGCCCCTGGGGGAGCTGCCTTTCTCCCGGGGGCCCCGGGCCGATCCCTACCCTCTCCACTTCGCTCCTCCTCGTCCCCAAAGGCCTGCTCGCTTCTTCCCCTGGGGTCCCCAGGAGCTGCTCCTGGGGCAAGGCTTCCCTCCGCGCTCTCTCCTTCCGGCCCCCCGGGAACCCGCCTCCCTCCCTGTGTCCGCAGCTCCTGCCTCGCCTGTGCACCCCGAGAACCCTCACGTGTGGGGTCGTGGGCAGAACGGCGGCTCCCAAAGGACAGGCCCACCGAGACCGGGAGACGTAACCTGGTTTGGAAAAGGGTCTTTGCTGACAGACGTAGTCAAGGTCAGGATCTCGGAAGGAGACTGTCCCGCATTAGGTTGGCCCCAGTCTGATGACTGTCCCTTCAAGAAGACGGGAAGAGGGAAAAGAAGAGGGAAAACCTCGACAGACAGGAAAGTGGCCGTGCAGAGACGGATGCAAGGATCGGGGGAGCCCCCAGAAGCCAGGGGTGGCCCGGGACACGCTCTCCCGCGGGGCCTCTGGGAGGAACCGGCCCTGCCCACAGACTGTCGACTTCGGGCCCCCAGAATCAATGCCACATCTTCAATTTCTTAAGATTCCAACACTTCTCGCGCTCGCTTCGGCGGCACATACACTAAGATTCCAACACTTCTCGCGCTCGCTTCGGCGGCACGTACTCTAAGATTCCAACACTTCTCAACACTTCTCACACCTTCCCTCCCCTCTGCCCCCAGGGGCTGCCCATGGTCCAGCACGGGCCACTGTCCTCTTCACACCGGAAAGGGTCCCTGTGCAGCCCCACCGGCCGGTCCGCGCCCGCCCCTTCCCAGCAACAGCATCGTCAGGCTTCGCGCTCCGTCCACGAACACCTCACGGCTGCCTGGACCCCGCGACCTCCCACTCTCGCCCCCCCGCACCCACCGCCCCGTGCCCCCAACCCCGTTCAGGCTGGTTCTCGCCTGGCAGACTCCCCGCAGTCTTCATCCTCCTGGAAAACCCCCTTTCCCGCCAAGTGTCCGCCCGAACTCCGCCTCCTCTTGGACCCGGACCGCCCCCACCCACCCCAGGCTCCCAGCGCGCAGTGCCACGCGGTCGCCTCCGTGCCTCGCGCCGCACAGTCCCCTGGCTTGTGTCACACCCTCTGGCTGCCGGCACCCGATGCGTGGGGACCGCCGTGCGGTGTTCCCCGGGCCGCAGCGCAAGCCCGCACGGGTGACTCCGAAATGCCCCCAGCCCCGTCCTCCTCCGCCGGCTTGGAACGGGCAGACGACAACCCCACTCACGGGTTCCAGCCCAGATCTGCGGGGTTGATGTATAGAATGCCGGCTCTGGAGACGGTGGCGGGGGTGGCCGTCCTCAGGTGGCTGATCTCGAACACCAGCCTCATGGTGCGGTTCAGGGGGATCCGCTCGTTGCTGGCCAGCGTGAGGACCTGGGAAGGGAGGCGGCCCGTGGGCTCCCGGGGCGGACCTGCGTCGTCCGGATCGGTCGTCACATGGACATCTCCGATGGATGAGGCGGAAGGCCGGGCCCCGGGCCCCTGTGTCCGCCACCAACCAGCCCCCCCACCGGCCTTCCCCAGACATCCCTGACCCCAGTCCCTCGGCCGCCCCCGCCCACCCCAGGACACCACTCCCGGGGGTGGGCGCCATGTCGGACGTCACTGGGATCTCGTTTGCTTTCTGAAACCACCGTCCCGCCCCTCGTGGGGAATCCTGAGCTCCCTCTTCCAGCCAACTGAGAATCACTTCCTCAAGCTGCTTCTAGATCCTTCTGAAGACCGTTTCTGCCTTCCAAGGTCTGAGATGTCCTGCCGCGTCATGTCACAGGCCAATTAAGCGAGAGTGTTCTCCGTATCTGCGCCCCTCCCACACGCTGCTCCCCAACACATCTCAGACGGGATGCACGGGGAACTGTGTCCCACGAGGAACACGTCCGGTGACGGGGAACTTTCCCTCGTCGATGACCTATGCGGGGTTCCAGGCAGACCCTCACCCTTCCGATTCCAGTCTCGGGCAGGTTCTGTCCCTCGCGTGTAGTGGGTGGGATGTGCGGCCCTTCCCATGAGCCCCTGCCCTATCCCGGGCCCCCAGACCATCGCTGCGGCTTTGGGGCTCAGCTCTGGAGTCCAGGAGCCCCTCGAACCTTGTTGTCGTCCATGACGGTGTTGAGAGACTCAATCCACATCGGGTCTATGTCCCCGTCCAGGACAATCCACTTGGGGCCGTCGTGGCTGATGTTGGCCAGGTCCCGCATTATGGTGGAGAAAAGGCCTGTGAGTGAGCAGGGCTGGTGTGAGCCTGGGACACCTGCTGGGGACCCGACCTCACTCAGCCCACCCGGCCACAGCCCCGTCACCGTCTTTCCACTCCCTGGTGGCCGGGTTGATGATGCCGAACAGCTCGTCGCAGGTGACAGCCTTGGGGTCCAGGTCCACGGCCACCGGCTTCCTCTTCATGTTCTGATAGGTCTTGTTAAGAGACTTGAGGACCTGGGCGTGGGGGTGCGTTGGGTCACCCGGGGCTCAGAGGCCACAGCTCCCACGCCCACACCCGGGGAGGCTGCATCCCCGGTTCCCGAGGACGGTACACGGCCTGAGCAGAAGCCCTGCTCTGGGTCTCTCTGCATCGCCGACACTCAGGTGAGTTTGGAGCCCCCGACGGACTGAGGCAGGTGCCCGGGGGAGGGGAGTGCGCGGCAACCGGCCGCCTGTGGACGGGGGAGCCCTGCGAGCCCTGAGACCAGGCTAAGATCAGGAAAAATTCGCCGTGGTTTCTGGGTGATAAAGGCAATCTGTGCCCCCTGAGAAAACCTGAAGGGAAGGAAGCGACCCAGGATTCGAGTCGGAGGAACGGGTTTCTAAGGACACTGGAGACTGTTTCATGCGCACACGTGTGTGTACAGACCCGAGAATGCAGACACACGGACAAGTTCCTTTTAGAAGATTGGGTTCATATAGTTTCTGCCTTTTAAAAAGTTACGTGCTGTGAGCACCCCCGTGTTATTGGTCTTCGGAAATGATCTTGAATGAGACACGGTGTCCGTCCTGTGGGCTCCCAGCTCAACCCCCGCTGCCTTAGAATCTGCCGATGTCGCAGCTCACAGGAGTAGTGGCCCCCCACCCTGCTTCTCCTCACGCCCAGGTAATGGCAGGGGACTGGGGACAGTGGGGGGGGGGCTGGCGTGGGGGGACAGGTGGGGACAAGAGGCTGGGGGGCTGATGCGGGGGACAGGAGGGCGAGGTGGGGGGCCGGCCGTAGAGGGCCAGGTCGCTGCTGTCCAGGGGGAAGGAGCAGGAAGAGGGGAGAGCCCAGGAGAAGGGCCACATTCCAGGGACGGGGGCCTTCTCCTCACCAGCCCTGTTCCCGGGGTGCGGGCAGGTGACAGAGGCTGAGCCTCCAGCAGCGACAGGGCCTTCGGGGAGGGTGGGGGAGGGTGGGGGTGCGGACGGGCGAGGGCCGTGCCTGAGATTTGCCGCTGCCCGCGTTCCCGATGACGAACACCGAGTGGCGCACTTGGAGCAGCTCCTCGAGCTGCACGACCTTCAGCACGAAGCTGTCCTCTGCCTGCAGCTTGAGCTCCACGACGCTCTGCTTGATGATCTGGGAGGGGCACGCGGGAGGGGCGCTGTGCACGGGCGCAAGGACCCGTGGTCCTGCTGGGGGCGGGGGCGGTGCTCGCGGGAGACTCTGTGAGGAAGGGCCCGCGTTGTGGCTGTGCTGCGTCTGCGCGGGGGATGGGTTTGCCCGAAGCACCCCCCCAGCACCCACGGAGGTGCTGCCAGGCCTGGAAGGAGGTCCGTGGCTTCTGGGTGTTTCTCCCGGCAGGGGAGCCGCGCTGTGTGACTACCACCAGCTCCCCGATGCGGCCGCCCGCCCGGGGCTGCCCCAGCCACGGAGGCGCCCATCTGACCCAAGGGCCCAGCAGCATCTACCTTTTCAAAATTCAGGTCCCGCTTCCGAGGCACATCCAGGGCAGGGAAAAGATCCCCAATGAGCCCCATGAACACAGGCAGGTCGTCGGTCACGATCTTGGGGATGTTGAAGTCCCTCAGCGCCCGCATGAGCACCTGGTCCTCGGCCCGGCTGGGGTCGCCCCTCTTCAGGGAGCCGGCCACCACCAGCACCGACTTGATGGCTCGCAAGCCCCAGTCGTAATGATCCTGGGGAGGGGGCTGGGTTAGGGACGGCTCTGGCCGGAGCCCGCCTGCCACGGGGTGCGCCCCGAGGGCCCTTCCCCCACTGCCCCGCAGCCCCGGACACACACCTGCTTCGACAGGAGCTCTTTGCACAAGGTATAGAGCGTGATGAACTTCCTGGCCAGCAGGCGGGCGTCCAGGAAGCCCTCGGCCACCAGCATGATCTCACAGATCAGTTCAAAGTCGGGGACGACCATGGCGCAGGGCCTGGGGGAGATCAGCGGGGCCTGCCTCAGGCTTCTCCCCGCTTCTTCCCACCGTCCCGCCTCCCATCAGCTGGGTGCTCACCTCTCGGGCCAGGACGCCCACAGAGTCAGGATTCCGGGGGCCTGGGGCCGGGCGTTCAGCACCCCTGCCCCCTCTCCCCTTCCCCTGCTCCTGTGCCCTCTACCCTCTGCCTGGGCTGATGCCAGGCCCTACACCTGCTCTACCAACTCCTCTCTGAACCCGGCTTTCCACGGGCACCGGCCCTCCGTCCCCAGGAAGGCAGAGCGCGAAGATCACTGTGCACGCTCTAGGGAGGCCCCATTCGCTAGACCCCCTGAACTCGGGAACCTCGTCCCCCCGGCCTCCCCGCCTCGCTTCCCGCTCGCTCTAGCTTAGGGCCCCCTCTGCCCTCCTCTGCGCACACACCTGAATAAGGCCTTCAGGTTCTCGGGCAGCTCGGTGCGTCCTGCGTACCCCGGGTTCATGGTGATGAAAATCCCCACGGTGGGGATGAGGCTGATCATCTCTCCCAGGAAATTGAACGTTTTCTTCTTGGCCCGAATTGCATCTTGGACACATTTTACCTAAACAGTTGGCACAGAGTGTTGGTGTGGGGGTGACCGGCTTCCACGGGCCCCATCTTCACGGCCGTTGAAGCTTGTGGCCACATGTTTGGAGAGGACACTCGCTCTCGCTTCCTTTTTAGGTAAATTTTGCGACAATGTAGACTCCCACACAGTTTCAGGAACTAAGGCAGGGGCACATGCTCCTGGGCCCCCGTGCGCCCCTCCAAGGCGTTCCCCTGCCAGGAGCACCTTGCATGACCACGGGGCAGGGTCACAGCTGAGTGCTGGGCTCTGCCAGCCCCCAAGGACCCCTCACGTCCCGTTCTGTAGTCATACCCACCTCCCCCTGCCCCCACCCTCCCCATGACCGCCCCCCCCCCCCGCAACCACTGGTCTGCTCCAAATTCCTGACTCTGCTGGTTCGTGAGAGCTGCCCTGCGGAGTGTGCAGCACATCATGGGGGCTGGGCTTCCGTGACCCCCAGCAGAACGCAGCCCCTCCCCCAGCCCCGTGGCAGGACGGCCTCCCTGAGGGGTGGTGTCGCAGGCAGACTCCTTGGGAGCACTCCTCAGCAGCCAGCCCCGTGCCACACGGTCTGATAACCCAGCACTAGCAGAATCCTAAATCTCCCGTCTCACTAGCCAGGGGTGTGGGGGTGGTGGTGGTCGGGGGACCCTCTGCTCCTGCTGGACCCCTGCAAGCCTGCGCGCCACCACTGGAGGGCGCCCGATGATCGAGGTTAAAACCCTCCAACCTCTGACTTTGAAGGAGTCTCCACCTTCTTAGCCAAGCTCCCGCCCTGGGGCCTGGCCTCTTTTCCCGGGGGTCCTCGGGGTGCCAGGCTCCCCTGGGGCAGGGCTGGTGGCTGGAGTGGGGAGATACCCCATAGCTTCTTCACTGCCTCCCCTCTGTGCGAAGCTCTCCTAGCATCCTGGCCTGGATCTTGGTGGTCACATGGTGGGGTCCCGTGGGGCTGTACCCGTGGGGGCCGGGGGACCCCGAGGCCATGGCCTTGGTTCTCTCTCTGCCTCCCTGGCCTCCAGCCCAGGGCTCGGGGACAGCTCTGTGGTGGGAAGCTAACAGTCTGGCGGTCGCTGGCCTCCCACAACACGTCCAATCCTGCCCGTGAGCCTGTGTCCGCGAAACCGTCGTACAGGTCGGGAGGGGCCGAAATCACGGCCAAGCTCAGAGCTGGGAGTCCGGTGAGTCACCAGTTGTGGGTCCTGCGTGGCGGGAGCTGGTTTCAGCTTGGCCCCTCCTGCCCTGGTCTGCAGCCTCCCGGGTGGGTTGGGGGTGCCGGCTGCGGGGAGCTGGTCTCTGCTTCTCCGTCTACTGCGCCGGGGGGGACGAAGGGTCCCAGCCCCTGCACCGGCCACACCCCCGGGCCCTTTTGGAATATTCCCGTGGATTCTGGACCTCGCGCTTGGCCTCGGCCCCCCTGAGCGAGCCCTGTGGCTCTCACCTCCAGTGCTCATAGGATCCGAGGGTTCGTGTACAACCTGGGAACGTTCCTCCAGACGCGTGGGCCGTGCCGGCACAGAGCTGTCCCCCGTCTGAGAACCCGGCTCCCACCGCCTCCCAGCCTCCCCGCCCTCCGCGCCCGAGGCTCTTGGGTGGATTTCCTCCTCCCTTCCTTCTCCCCCTCCTCCTCCGTGTCCTCCTCCGGGCGCCGCTGTCTAAGGCATCCTTCGCGGACACCTGTAACCTCTGTCCTTATCCTCCGAGCACAATTAATTACACCTTCGTGTGTCTCCGGTTACACCGAGGCGGCCCCATCCGATTCTTCTGTGTGCCCACCGGGACTTCAGGCCCCGGCAGGACCAGGCCGGGGTCTCCGGCCTCCAGGCCACACCCCCGTACATGGCACGGCGCACTGGGGACGGGCGAGGAGGCTCATAGGCCCGAGCGCAGTGTCTGGTGCGAGGGTTGGCAGGTGAGCTGACAAGCCCCAGCTCCGCCATGACCTGCAGACCGCGGGCAGGACCCTACCTGCACAGCGATCACGGACAAGACCTCCACCGAGATCCGGTTAAACTCATCGAAGCAGCCCCACGCTCCGGTCTGAGCTAGGCCCTTGTAGATGTTTCCACAGGACTAGGAAGGGGGAGATAGGGGAGACGCAGAGACTCGGGGCCGCCCAATCCTGCCAGGAGCCCCCCACCTGCCCCTTCCTCTGGGTCACAGTCCTGACCGAGGGTTCCGGGGCCTGGGGGAGGCCAGCAGGCCAGCACCCACTCCTCGGGAGGGGTCCAGGTGTGGAGGGCTGGCTGCCAGCAAGAGCCCAGCCTTGCCCTGTGACCTCCCTGGGGTGGACGCTTCCCTAGCCCCCACCCTGGACGGCTCAGATAAGTGCAATTATGTAAAATGTAGCCCTTGCCATTTTTTTCTTGCACCCTAGGGAGGGGGCTTCTCTCTCAGATGGGAGGTGGGTGGGCATGTCAGATTTCCTTCTAGATGTTTGTGTCTCTCCAGGCCTCACTGGGTGGTGAGGATTCTTCAGGGTCTCCATATGGGATTCTAGGTGAGTGTTAAATGCTCCTGGGATGCTTCTCTGAAATCCAGAGACCGGAGTGGTCTGTGGCCTTGACTGGGAGAGGGCAGCGTCAAGCTCAGGAGGGTCGGCCCTGGGGCTCAAGTGTGGGTGGGGAGGGGAGGGGCTCCTGCGGGCGGGGGCTCCTGACGCCAGGCCCACCCCAGCCCTCCCACAGAGGCGACCCTGCTGGGCCTCCAGGGGGCTCTGCTCTCCTGTGGGGCCCGTGGAGATCCGACAGCGTGCTGCACAGTCTCCAGAGACCGCTGTCCCCTGGCTGTCCCCTGGCCCCCCTCCTCAGCCTACACAGACTCATTTGGACCCCAGAGCCCCACGCTGAACCGCAACAGACGCGCTCCCTCTGTTGGGAGCCCCCCGCTGCCCAGGGAGAGCTTGGAAGGGAGGCAGGGAGGAGGCGACCTCCCAGGGTGGGACTTGGGGCCTGGGTTTGTTGACCCTAGGAGCCTCCTCTGGACATGTCTGCCACCCCCACAGGGCTCCACTGGCAGGGACGGGGCTGCTCAGCTGGATCTCAGGGCAGGGACCGCCAGCAGACTGAGAGCCCGGTGCCACCTTCCCCGGTTCCGCCCATAGTGTCCAGGCATCTAGAACGTGTGTGGGGCCAGGAGATGCGGTGTGCGGTCCCCAAGGGGCCTCTGGAGATGCGGTGTGCGGTCCCCAAGGGGCCTCTGGCCCCTCCAGGCTTGGAGCCCACCTTGTAGTCCATCTGCTCCGAGCAGTTGAAGACGTACACCATGGTGCCCAGGGCCCTGCCCAGATCCTTGGTCGTCTCCGTCTTGCCGGTCCCGGCAGGGCCCGCGGGGGCCCCGCCCATGATCAGGTGCAGGGACTGGGTCAAGGTTATGTAGCATCTGCAACAGAGCACACCTGTTGACCCCCAGCCGCCCCCTTCCCCTTCGCAGGCCCTCAGAGAGGTCGAGCAACTCCCCCGGAATCGCACAGCTCGCACGGACGGCCCCTGAGCCTGGCTGGCGGGCTGGCTGGCCGGGGGGCAGCGGGGCTGAGTCCAGGCACGGCCCCCCAGCCCTGCTGCGGCGGCAGGCGCGCCCACCTGTCCGTGAGCGGGGTGATGACCAGCCGCGGCGTGTTGCCCAGGTACTCGTAGGAGTACTGGATCTGGGCGTCGCAGATGTTGGCAAAGCAGTGCTTCTTCTCCTCGTCCCAGCGATGCCGCAGCTGCGACTGCCAAGTGAAGGCCTGGGAGCTTTCCACCTGCGGGAGGAGCGGGAACGTGGGGGCCCGGCCCGCCCGGGGAGGCCCCCGCCCCTCCCCCAGGACGCTCATCCACCCCAGGGCCGCCCCGGGCCGAGTCCTACGGAGGAGCGGCCCCTCCTACCGACGGCTCCTCTGACGGCTCCCTGGGGAAGAGGTGCTAGCAGGGAGCCCCCCAACACCAGGTCCTGACCCGACCCCGGCCCTTCCCCGGCTCCCGTGCCTTGGCCGTGATCATTTTGGCCACCACGTCCCGCGCGTGCACGTCGATGGTACAGATGGTCATGACCTTCGTCCTGTCGCCTGCGCTGAGGTTTCCGATGAGCAGGGTGATGAGTGCGTTCAGCTGGCTGATCTGCGGCGACAGAGGCCCCTGGGCTGGGACACTGCGTGTGGCCTGCCCGTCGCGCTCGCCCCGGCCCCCGTGGGTCCCCCGGGGGCTCACGGCTGGGGAGGGAAGGCCACCGTCCTCTTAGTGACAAAAACGAAGCACAGAAAGAGCTCTCGATGTCCCCCAGCTGGGGGGGTGGGGTGAGCCGCGTTGGGACGCCACGGAGCCCCTGAGAAGGACGTCGCGGGGGCAAGTCCAGCACCGCGGGGAGATGGTGGGTACTAGGTACAAGCGGGGCTTCTAGAGCCGCACAGACAGTCTCTATGGTATCGCCATATAAGCCCAGGCTATGTCACCAATTGAGGACTTGCTGATTTCCAGACCAAAAAGAAAAGAAAACGGTGAATTTCCAATTGTGTTTTTCCATTTTCTACCCTTGGGCAGAACCACTGCTGGGGGGGAGCGGGGCGCGGAGGGCTAAGGTTTGGCCGCTTTTGAGCGACCGGCCGCGAGGGCCGGGCTCCGACCGGCCGCACCTGCTTCTTGTTGTAATCCTTGATGGCGTTCTCGTAGCCTTCCTCCAGCCGCGCGAAGGCCAGGCCCACCTCGGTGGTCCACCAGATCTGCGTGCACGTGAGCGCGATCTGCAAGTGGAGGGTGAGTGACGCCCCCGGTCCAGCGGCCCCTGCCCGCGCGGAGGCCGACGCCGGCGGCCGCGCCCCCACCCGAGCCCCTCCCCAGGACCTGGGCCGGGTAATCGAAGATCCACTGCTCCCTCGGCTTTTCCTCGTAGGTCACCACGGCCTCGGGGATCTCGTGCCGCAGGGTGGCACACATGCGGTCCAGAACTCGGTTCAGCCACACTTCCACCTGGGGACGGGGGACGCTGACTGGGCAGGCCCTGCGGGCTGTGGGTTCCAAACACTTGCTTTGTCGTTCAGAAAAGAACGGGGCCGTTCGCCACAACTGTCACCCCGGGGGTAAGCAGGGAGCAGCAAGCGGCCCACTTAACAGATGCGGTTGGGAAGCCCGGGGGCACCCGTCCCCTGTAGGACGGGTTGTAATGGCTGCTCACGTGCACATGCTATTGCTGGGCGGACCGGGGAGGGGGTGCAGAGAAAATTCTAGAAGGCAGGCTATGACCGCGCCCCTGCGGCGCCGCTGATGTTGGGAGACGCGACGTCTGTCCTCACAAGTCCCCGGTGGGCTCTAGCTGCTCCTCAGGGGCCCGGTCTCAGGGGCCAAGATGGTCACACAGGGCAGGACTACTTTCTTTTATTTGCAGACAAGCCTTCTTTGTATTTTAAAATACAAACCCTCCACCAGCCACCACCAGTCGGAGGGAAGACGGGAACAGGGACGCCGGCTTCGTTTGCCTCCTCAACTGTCAACACGGTGGCGCGGCTGAGTCCGCGAGGAGCTGAGCGCGGGGAGTGGGTCCGAGCCCGCTGTGATGACGGGGTCTCGCCGGGCCCCCCACAAGCCCGTCTGCGCAGAGCAAACCCGCAGGAGCTCCGGGCCCACGTCTCTGAAGCTCCCGTTTTCTTGTTTCTTGTGTGAGATTTTCTTCTTTTTACCCTAAGCTGATTTCTCTCCAAATTACTCGGGAAAATGTCGCATCGATATGGTGGCTGAGTTGGGCGGTGAGATACGGGGACGGGTGGCGTCGGCCGGAGGGGGCCGCCTCGCGGGCGGCTGGGACGGGGACGGGCCCTCCCCCCCCCCCGACACCACCCCCGCGGTGGGGAGACCTCCTCTGGCGCGCCAAAGCCCTGAAGCCGATCGTTCTGCTCCGGGGTCAGAACGCGGCGGCTCAGACGTGTGGGGCCTCGCGGAGGACAGCTCGCCGGCGTCCACCCACCTCTCCCCTCCCCGCCTCCCTCTGTTTTTTCTCGAGATGCTCCCCAGACTGCGCAGGTCGGGCTGTGCTGGAGACTGTCCACGGAAGCTGCTGGAGCGCTTGGCCGGGCGAGGGACAGTCCCCGGCTGGAGGGCCCCGCGGCCGCTCCGGCCTGACGTGCGGGGCCGGCACTCACCTGCCCCGAGAGGTCACACTCTTGGTCGAAGTCCACGTACTCGTCCTCCTTGCTGAACATGCCCAGGCCGAATTTGAGAGGCTTCTCGTCGGAGTCGAGGCGGAACTTGAGCTTACACAGGCTGTCGAAGAGCTTGGCCAGGTGACGGCTCACCTGCGGGGGTCGGGGCGCAGACACGGGGTCACGGAGCCCAGGGCCTCGGAGGGGGCGCCTGCGCAGCCGGGTTCTCCTTGGGACGTTTTAAGGTCTTTTCTGTTTTGGAATGCCCCCCCCCCCCGCCGCGCCCCGCGTCTGCAGGGGCAACTCGGAGACCAGCCACGGGATCCGGGCTTCAGGGACCAAGGTCTGTTCCTGGAGGTGACAGGACGCTTTTCCTTGACAAGCCTGTCCCCAGGCCCTGGGCCCATTTCCTTGGGCCACCCCGTGCCTCCCTTCTGGCGCATCCTGCAATTTCAGGATTCAATAAAAGATTGTGTTTTCCCTTCACCTAGTGAGTTAAGGCCCCTCCTCTCTTTTCACAAGAGCCTCAGGGAAACATCTTCCTGGCTCGTGGGGGCCCGGATCTGTCGGGATGAGCCGGCGGCCACCGAGTGAGCCGGCAGGTCTCCCAGAAACACCATCTCGCCAAGCCCCTGGCATCTAACCCACTTTCCAGATGAGGAACATGAGGCAAGGGGCTCTCTCTGTCACGGCCAGGCCCCCGGCGGTTTCTGGCGGGGGGGGCGTCGTGGAGGTGGTCCAGGGACCTCCATGCGCACAGGGTCCCCCCGTCGTGGGGGCGAGCACGGGGCCGCCTACCTCCACGGGGTCGTTTCCGTTGGAGAGGATGTCTAGGAGGTCGGCCGAGGACACAAAGTAGAACCTCGGGAAAGCCAGTCTTTTCGTCTCCAAGTATTCTGCCAAGGCCTTCTCGCACACAGCCAAGCTGGGAGGAGGGAGGCCACGGGGCTGCGGAGGGCTTCTGAGGCCCAGCCCGTCCGCGCCGCACGACCGCCCTGGAGACGCCCGGTCTGTTCGCCGCCCCGGTCAGACTCAGACCCCGGAACCCCCCCCGCCGTGTGGGCGTCCCTCTGAGACTGAGGACGCGCCGTGTGGCCGGCGTGGCACCACGAGGCCGGGGGCGCCAGCTCCCAGGGAGGAGTTTGCCCTGTCCTGGTGGCGGGGGTTGCTGCCTCGGGTCCCTGCCGCCGGGACGCCCCTCCCCCGTCCAGGCGCGGGAACCTACTTCTTCTTCAGATTCTCCAGTTTGTCGTAGAGCCCGGGCTTGTTGGTGGCCTCGATCACGTTGGGCGTTTTCACGGCCTCCTCCATCAGGGCCTGGCGGAGATGGGCCCCGGGGCGTGAGCGGCGCGGGCTCTCCGGGGTGGCCATTTGCTGAACATGCCCTCCCGGCCCCGGAGGCGAGGGCCGGGCTCACCTTGAACTCCACGTCGATGTCGTCGAAGCGCCTGGAGTCCTCCGGCAGCTGCGCACGGATGTCCTCGGAGCCGATGAAGATGCTCTCCAGGTGGCTCCAGGTCCGCTGCACCTCGAACCAGATGGAGAGGACCGCGTCCGCCGTGGACAGCTTCTGCTGCCAGCTCGTCACCTCCTTCAGGAAGTGCGACAGGTACTTGGAGGTCATCAGGTTCTGCAGCTGCACCTGGTTGTCTTCCAAGGTCTCCACCAGCACCTCGTCCGACTTGAGCATCAGGGTGCCTGTGCGGGGGTGCGGCTCGTGCTCGAACTCCATGCTGGACCACGTGGCGTCCAGGGCTTTCAGCACCTTTGGGGGGGACATAGGGGACACATCACTCGGCGGCTGGCCAGAGGGGCCGAGAAGGACCCAGAGGGAAGCCCTGCTTCCGGAAATCCGGAACCTTCCTACTGACATCATTGACCATCACCAAAAGGGAGCGACGCAGACGTCTGTCCGCAGACGAACAGGTGTGGCAGGACAGAGCGTCAGAACAGCGCGCGGCCCTAAGGAGCAATGAGGGTCTGCCCCGGGCTCCCACACGGCTGGACCCTGACGCCATCACGCCAAGTCGACGAGGCCGGCCAGGCGAGGCCCAGTCCTGCGCGCTTCCATCCTCGTGACATGTCCAGAACAGGCGAGTCCATGGGGACAGGGAGCGGGTCAGCGGGGGCGGGACGGGGATGTGCGGGAAGATGGGGGGGTTCCTGGGGGGAGCGGCTTTCTTTCCAAGTTGGTGCAAACGTTCTAACGTTCGATAATTCTACCTCGTGACGGTCGCCCACTTCCGTGACTACGCTAAAAGCCACTGAACTGTACACGTTAAGTGGGTGAACCGTACGGCAGGCCAGTGATAGCTCAGTAAAGCTGTTTTCTTAAAAAAAGGGGAGATGGATGCCTGAGTGGCTCTCTGGGTGAAGCTTCTGCCTTTGGCTCGGGTCGTGATCCCGGGGTCCTGGGGTGGAGCCCCGCATCGGGCTCCCTGCTCAGCGGGAAGAGCCGGCTTCTCCCTCTCCCTCTGACAACTAAACAAATAAAATCTTAAAAAACAAACAAACAAACGGGAAGAAAGCCCAAGTGTGAAGGCTCACACACAGCAGGTGAGGAGGGAGATGCGCGTTGCAGAAGGAGCCCCCCGGCGAGCTTCCCCGTGTCCGGGGACTGTGCCAGCTGGTGGCTCGTCACCCACCCCGATGGCCAGGCCTCCTGCCTTACCCTCCTCCAGGCTCTTCTCCAAAGTCACGAGCAAGGCTGCTGCACAAGAGGAGCGCGCCCAGACCGTTGTTCAGTGCGTGTACTAGTGCACGCGGGGTGCGGAGCTAGACCCAAGGGATCCCGTCTCCAGGGATACATCCTGGAAATTTTTTTACAAGATTTCCATCGTGGGTTGGTGACGGGAGAGCCCACCAGACTTTGTTTCTGAGTCCAGCGACCCAGAGACCCCACGAGAAGCGAGATGTTCGTAGGCGCGGGGCTGTCCCGACGTCGTCCCGCACAGCATGCGTTCTGCCGTCGACAAAAGAAAAATACCTTCTCCATCCCCGACTCCTTCACAGCCTTGTCCACGATGTTCCGGACCTCGTCCTCGTACTTGTGGAGGTCTAGCTGCAGCAAATCCGCCAGCGTGGTCTCATCTGACATCTCAAATTTCACCTGGGGGAGAAATAGGCATGTTCCGGCTAAGGTCGTCTCTCCCGGACAGATGTCGCTGTCCTTCCTGGAGACGCAGGTCGGTGAGTGATCCGGGGTAAGAGGGAGGGTTGGAAGCTCTGCGTCCCCATTTCCAGGCTCTGTGACTTGGGGGAGCTTCTGCTCCAAGACTCGCCGTTCCTCCCCGTAACATTGTGTATTGGCCGAGCCCCCTGTAGTGTTTTGAAGTGTTTCTCCCAAGTTCCTGTCTGCCCAGACCTCAGAACATGATCTTATTTGGGAATAGGGTCTTGGCTGATGCTAGAAGTCCTGGATTATCCATGTAGGACCTGAATGACAGCCGTCCTTAGAGGAGAGAGAAAGGGGGATCCGGAAGGCGGAAGGAAGCCACGTGGTGGTGGGCACCGAGATTGGTGGGGCGCAGCCACAAGCCAAGGGATGCCCGGGGCCTCCGCCAGCTGGAGACGGGGAAGGACTGTCCCCAGGAGCCTTCAAAGGGAGGAACCCTGCCCACTCCTCGACGGCGGACTTGCCGCCCCAGAGCCGTGAAGGATTTCATGTCTGTGGTCTGAAGCCCCCTGCGTGTGGCTCTTTGCTGCGGTAGCCCCAGGACGCTGGCGCCCCTGCCCAGGGATTGATGCTACCGACCTCTGTTAACAGCAGGCACGGCCGAGTCTCGGGTGCTGTTGCTGCGGTGACAGCAGCAGGTGCCGGCACAGTGCCTCCCAGCCCTCACGCCCCTTCCAGGTCCCGTCCTCCGGCCGGGAGAACAGGAGAACGCAGTGTCTCCCCGTCACGTCCGGGAGGACATCTGTCTGCCCAGGGTCTGCTAGGTCCTCGGCTGGGACGTTTAAGCTGTTTGTTGACCACCGGCCGGGGTTCTCTCCCGTGCCGCCTGGACGGGGCAAAGCTGTGGTCTGTGTTCGAGTCCTCCCGACAGCTCAGCCACACTCCACAGGCTCCCGCAGACTTTTCTGTTCTTCCCTCTCCTCGGAGGCGTCGCCTCCTCTAGACCCAGGACGGTCCCCGAGCTGTCCTTGTCTGCGCTTCCCTGAGAGCAGAGGCTCCCTTCCCGCCGTGGTATCGGCCTCCGCAGGGCCGCTCTGCTGAGCAGGCCTTCGGGACAGTTTGGCTCCGTTTGCGGGCGGTGTAACCACACCCTCCAACTGGGGGGGGGGGCACGGGAACATCTGGGCACTAGGGCTCTGTGCTCCTGGGGTGCACGGGGGAAGCCAAAATTCCTGACCCCTGTGGACAGTCCACGTACACCAAAAGTGGCTGCATGATTAGCGAGGCCCAGCGCAAAACGAAAATGACAGGGCCCTTCATTAAAAACCGTTAAGAGGGAGCCTGGGTGGCTCAGTGGGTTAAGCCGCTGCCTTCGGCTCAGGTCATGATCTCAGGGTCCTGGGATTGAGTCCCACATCGGGCTCTCTGCTCATCAGGGAGCCTGCTTCCCTCTCTCTCTCTCTGCCTGCCTCTCCATCTACTTGTGATTTCTCTCTGTCAAATAAATAAATAAAATCTTTAAAAAAATAAAAAAATAAAAAATAAAAACCGTTAAGAATCGGGGCGCCAGGAGGGCTCTGTCGGTGAAGCGTCTCCCTTCGGCTCAGGTCATGGTCTTGGGGTCCTGGGATCGAGCCCCGCATCGGGCTCCCTGCTCAGTGGGGAGTCTGCTTCCCCCTCTCTGTCTGCTGTTCCCCCTGCTCACTCGCTCTCTCTCTGTCATTCTCTCGCACTCAAATAAATATATAAAATCTTAAAGAAAATTATTAAGGCTGTCCAGATGGCCGCCGCAGAGCCCTCCAGCCCGCGTGGGTGCCCTCGGAGCGCTGCGCCCGGTGGGACCCGCCCCGGTCCCCACCCCAGCCCTGCACAAGCCCAGCTCCGTCCACGGGGGCGCGCCCGTCCCGCAGTGAGCCCGTCCGGCCGCCAGGGGGCAGTACCTGGGTGGCCTGCATGAGCTGCTGCCAGTGGCGGTCGCGGATGGCGGGGTTCTGCAGCTCGCTGACGGCGCGCAGGGACGTGATCATGTTCTTGACGGTGTTGTCCAGCCCCACGAAGGCGTCCCAGCTCCTCATCTCCTTGTCCAGAGACCGCACGTCCTTGGCAAACTTCTTACAGTCTATGTCCATCTGCTCCACGTTGATGTCTTTCCACTTGGTGGTCTTCCAGCTGTCGATGCTGGTGTTGACCTGCGGCGGCAGCGGGGGGGGGCGGTCAGCGAGGGCTGGGGACGCGGGGCGTGGGGGGCTGCCGGCCGAGGGTGGGACGGCGGACGGACGCCAGCGGGGAGAGCCCGCGTGCCAAGACGCGGCTCCAAAGTCGGCAGCCGGACTCTCCTTCGGCAGAACCCTGGGGGTGGGCCGCCGCCGCTCACCGGCCCCCCGTCCCCTGCTTCTTGATGGGGCCCGGTGACCTGCCCCGACCAGGGAAACGTGACAGCGATGCTTGGCCCTCTGGGGCAGAGCACGTTGAATTCCCAGGGCTCGACGCAGCGCTCTGGGGCCCTTGGCCGCCACGGACACGCACGCAGCTACACAGCCCGGACCGAGGGCCCCCGAGGGCTGAATGGAGCCCGTGTGTGGCCTTTACAGGGAAGAGAGACGCACTTCCGAACGACAAGAGAGGTCCTCTTGGGGCTGTGAGTGCAGTGACCTAGCTTAACTCTGACGCTTGACCGTGTACTAGAAGCTGGGGGACACAGAGTCTCCCCGGGGAAGGACCCCACCAGCAGTGGAGACAGAAGGCTGTGAAGCCTGCGGTCTTCAGTTCGGTGTGGGCTGGAGACGGCTGTGGAGCTGGGCTGGACGGGATGAGGTTGTCGGCGCAGGGACTTGGGGCCCCGGGGGCCCAGGCTGGACCGGCCTGCTTGTGGCAAAAAGACAAGACGGCCCGGTGGTTTACAGGACGCCGGCCTGGAGGTGCTAAGACATGAAACCTTAATCCCCCACAGGCACTGCGTCACGGGACGGCTCTTTTAGGATTTAGCTTCTTCCGTATCCTGTTATCGTAAGAGTGTCCTGGGCGGCCTGTCTTGGAGGGTTTTCCTTTGCCCGTTCTGGCTGTAAATGCTTCCTGCTAGCCCCTGGGGGATGTGAGCGTTCTTCTCCAGTCCGTGCGGCTGCTGCTCTCCCCGGGGACGGGCAGGCCCCAACCCCGCCCGCCTCGGCTTTACCGACTCTGTTCCAGAATGTCCCTCCTGCACACGAGACTCGGGTTCAGCTCATTATGAGAAAGTGACCATCTAGAGGTTCTGGTCTGTCCTCTCCCTGGAGGGGTGGCTGTAAGCAAGCCTGTGACTCGGGAGAGGGTCCCCCCTGGAAGGGCTGTGGAGGCTCCGCGGGCTCCGAATGGAGACGGGGTCAGCACGTGGGCTGCGACTGTGACGTGCTGGCAACTAAGAAAGCGGAGGGACGCGGCGCGCTCCTGTGCGGCGGGGAAGCCCCGGACGAGGCCGGGAGGGCGGTGCTCCCCGGAGCCGCTCACGGAGAAGGTCCGGTTCTGCAGAAAGTCAGAAGGGCTTCTCTCGGGGGAGAGGAGGATTTGACAGAGACTTGCAGTTCGGTGGAGAGAGTAAGAGGGAAGAGCTAACATCTTTCTGGAAACGGGGGAGCGGGAGGGAGAGGCCGGGAAGCCCGCAGGTGCTCCTGCGCTACTCTCCTTTCCCAGAGCGGGCGCCCCACATCTTAGCGCCTCCCCTCGCCGCCCACCCCCGCCCTGGGTCCCCGCAGCGCTGCCCTCCCCCATGCGGGGACCTGCCATCAGCCTCACCATGACGATCATGTCCCAGAGCTCCTTCAGCAGGCGGACCTCCTTGTGACAAGCTTTGAGCTGCTTGTAGTCTGGGACAGGGACCTCGAACAGGCTCCCCGACTTGCACAGGGCCTCCATGGTGCTCTCCATGGACGCGATGCTCTTTTGTTGCTGGGGGCGGGCGCGGGAGGGGTAAGCGGCGCTGCTCACGCTCGGCGCCGGGCCTCCCTCTTGCCCTCCGCTGCATCCCGGGGGCATCTTTTCTGCACCCTTGCCGGTCGCCGGCCGCGTACTGTGTTCCGACCCCGCGCACCAACCGGGGGTCGGGGTGGGGGGAGCGGTGCACCTGGCCGGCGAGAGCGGCGCCCACCCCCTCCCACCTTCCAACGCCCCCTGCTTCCGGCCGCCTGGCCAGGGGCCCCAGCACGGGGAGCTCCGGCGGGAGAAGTGACTTTAAGGCGCAAATCTGCTCTCACGCCGTGTTTTAACCCTAGTGAACATGAGGGAGGCGATGCTTGGCGGCTTGGAAACTGAGGGCAGCTAGATCAGGTGAGGGACCCAAGGGTCACACCAAACCAGGGGAGTGAGGGTTGGGGGTCGAGTGTGCAAATGTGCGTGTGAGTGCACGCGCGTACGGGTGTGAAGGAAGGCTCCCCGTGTGTGCGGTGGCTCCAAGAGGCCTTTCGCACACACGGGCCCCATTCCTAAACAAGGTCACACTAGATCTCTGCGGACCCCAGCCCGGGCCCCGGGGGCTCCGGGAGGGACCGTGTGCCCCGCTGCCGGGCTCGTGGATGGGGACGTGAGCACGTGACCCTGACGCATGGGGAGATCTCTGGGAACGGCGGCCTCGAAGCTATGTGAGAAGAGCGGAGGCTGGGGGAGGGCACGTGCAGGGGACCCTCCAGGGCATCCTGGGGTCTTTGGGCTCACTGCTCCCCGCCCCAGTCTGCGCCCCCTGCCCAGAGGACTGTCAGGCCCAGCGCTGTGCCTCTTGCCCATTGGACGCTGGTTGTGGACTTAACATCGGGAGCAGAAGGGGATGTGGCGAGGCTCGGCCGTGGGTGGCACAGAGCGGCCTGGGAGGGAGGGCGGGGGGAGGACCGCAGCCACAGGAGGTGGGTTCCAGGCCGGGCGACAGGGAGCTGCTAGGTGAGGAGGAGCCAGGGACGAAGGAGGTCCAGGGGGGCTGAGCGGCTGGGCCGCCCTGCGGGGCTCGGGGACGTTCCCACCGCTCCGAGCAGCAGCCCCATCGCGGAGGCCGCACGGGCCGGACGCCGGCTGTGCACATGGCCCCGAGGCCAGGCCCCCCGCGGCGGGGCATGGGTGCTCGAGGAGAGGGCGCCGGGGCCCTTGACCCACAAACCTTATTCAGGGACTTGTAGGGGTCAGGGTCGGTGAAGCTGAACGGGGCTTCTCGCCGGAACTTCTCTCGGAACTCCTGCTGCTTGCGCTGCCGGAGAAACGCCCATGTGACCGTCCCCGGGTGACTGTCCCCGGAGGCAGCCCGGCCTCGCAGAGGGCGTCCCGGCCCCGGGCGTCTCTACCTCGAACTGCTGGCACTTTCGCCTCAGGATGTTGACCTCGTTGGCCTGCAGGGGCGCCACGTTCTGCTTCACCTGGACGGCCAGCTTCTTGGTGTTTGTCCACTGCTCTGGCAGCTCCTGCGCACACGAGAGCCGGGGCCCCTTCCTTTCCTGCTCTCCTAAACGCCCTCCATCGTGAGATCGCCTGCACCCCCGGGGGACTTGCCGATGAGGCTCAGAGAGTCCCGTGTGCCTCCCTCCGCCGGCGACCCCAAGGCTGCACCTTCGGCAGGTGCAACGGCCAGCCTGTCCCCCGCTTCGAGAACTTTGCCAGAACAGCTTTATCCATCTGAGGGGTTTTGGCACTTTCAAAGTCCCCCACACTTGCACAAACATTGGACTTTGGATCACAAAATATTTTGAAGAGAATCCCAGCCCACAAATTCTTCGCCCACAAGGAAAAGAGACGGGTTTCCCTGGCCTGTGCGAGGAGCCAACGTTCCGTGGGCGGCGGTACGGCTCAAAGCCTGTTTCACACCAGTCGCCCCCAGGCCTGGCCACACGCGCTGCACATCCGGCCCCGCCGGACTGTGGACAGGGCGGCAGGGGCGGCCCTGGCCCCGTAGCAGGAACCCAGGCAGTGCCCCCCCGGCTCCCGCATTCCTGCCCTGCACTTTTGCCGTCCCCTCTGCCACGGGGTTTCGGCACGGATCCAGAGCAGGACAGGGAGTGGAGCAAGCTGATGGGGGGACCCTCCAGGGGATGGCTGGGCAGTGGCTTCAGGACCCTCCCCCTCGTCCTACCTGCCCCAGCCCAGTGGACACCCAAAGCTGCTCTGACCATTTCCAAATTAGCTGCAAAGTGCAGCCCCGGGCATCCTGGAGCCCTCCTCCTCCTCCCACCGTGCCTGGGCCGGCCCCGCGCCACTCGGGCCTTCCGGGTCAGGGAGCTCCCGCCACAGCCGGCCCTCCCTCGGCCTCACGGCCGTGTCCCTAACCTCCGCAGGGCCTCCGCGGACCCCGCTGTCTGTCCCCGTCCCCTGCATCCAGGGTTGACCCGTCCTTGGGGGCAGGGGTGGGATAGGAAGTCATTTCTAATTCAACAATCAGCGGAGGGACCCCCGGCCCCGCCCTGGAGACCAGCGCACCGTCCCTTCCTCTGCGCAGAGCCCTCTCCCGCCTCCACATTCCAAATTCCTGAACCCAGAGGAGGGGGGCCATCCTGCCGGCCCCACGTGAGGGACTGTGTCCCCAGTCACAACAGCCTGCGCTCCCGTTGCGAGGCCCCAGCACGGGGCTGCCCCCCCCACCCTCCCTGCGCGGTTCCGCCCGCCCCCTCGCCCCCCACCCCCAGCCCCGCGGCGCGGCCCCGGCCCGTCCACCTGCAGCTTCACGTGCGTCTCCTCCGGGATCTCCTCCCCGTAGGACTTGAGCAGCTCAATGGTTTGCTTCAGGGGCTCAAACATGTTGTCGGTGGCCGCCTGCCTCTCCTTGACCTTCATCAGGTGACCCATCACCTCCACGAGGCCGTCGCAGTCCCCCTCCTTGAGGCTCTTGGTCAAGCCCGCCCTGACGACTTTCATGAAGGTTTCCAGGTCAGCCAGGCTGTGCAACGAGAGGCCTCCGTGAGGGGCGCCACCCTCCACGGGGCGGCTGGTGAGGCCTACCGGGGGCTGGGGGGGTCGGCCGCGGGGGCCTCCCGGTCACGCAGCGGGGCCCTGCTGAGTGAGGGGGAGCTCCTGTCCACCTCAGGACGCCCGCTCTCCACCTCCACCTCTGCGCCCCCGGCTCCGCTCCAACGGGCCTCGCAGACGGAGCTCAGCCCGCCTGCACGGCCTCCTGGACCCCCAGGGCCCCGACCGCTACCTGTGACGGCGCAGTCACCGGTCCCCTGGCCACACGACACGGAGGCGCTCAGTGAGTCCGGCCCCACGAAGCCCAGGCGCCCACACACCACCGGGCGGCGCCTGCCCACCGGGCCCACCCCAGACGGCCGACAGTGGCGGTGGGGGGGCGGGCTGCCAGCCTGTGGCCTTCCCCCCACGCCTGCCCGGCAGGAGCGCCCCCTCTGCCCCCAGCACCACGAAGGCGTCTGTCCGGCTCTCCCCGGGCGCGGTCAAGGTGGGGACGCGGCCGGACGGGCGCCCACCTGCTGATGACGTGGTTGGTCAGGTGCTGCTTGAACATGAAGCCCCAACGCCTGATGGCGTTCAGCAGGGCCTGCTTGAAGGGGCGGCAGTCGCACTGCAGCCACCCGCTGAACACCCTGGTGTTCTCGCGCTTGGACACCTCCTCGTACAGCTTCTCGTAGGAGTCGATCTGCGGAACGCGGCCGCGGGTCACCGTCGGGTCACCCAGGGAGGCGGGCGGCCCTTTCCGGCGGTCACTTCTTCTCCCAGCCTCCCCCCCGGGTCCCCCGCAGCCAGCGGGGCGAGGCAAGGCGAGGCCAGCCGGGTTTCTGAAGAACAAGGCGGGAGCTCGGGGGTGAATGTGGTCACGGAAGCACAGCCCTCGCCACGCCGCTCTGCGCTCTCGGAGCTCTCGGGCTCCCAGCCGACCCCCACCCGCCCATCTCCCCCATGGGTGCGTCCCTACTGCTCACGGGCGTCCCCCCCACCCACCCCATGCCTGGGGAAGAGGGGAGGTGCGCGTAGTCACTGTGGTTCTGTTCTGTCTTTCCTAGGAGGGAAAGACCCTGAGGGCACTGCCCCCTCCCAGGGCTGACCGCCCGCGAACTGACCACTCCCCAGGGAGCCCATCTTGCGTATATACGAACAACCCAGAGCCCACACCCCACCCGCTGTCTTCACACGCGGGGCCAATAGTGCCCTGTCCTAATCACCCCAGGGCCAGGGCCCAGACGACACCCCGCTCCGGGGTACAGCCGTGAGTCCACCGGCAGGACTCCCACGCGCCCATCCCAAGCCCGTTCTTCTCAGTGAAAACCGCAACACAGGCTGCAGCTCCGCCTTCCCCTCTGTCCCTCTGCCTCAGACGGACCCTGGTGCTTCCTCCGTGGCCCTGCGGGGCGGAGTGTGCCCCTCCTTCTGGAACCCGAGAGTCACAGACTTTTCCACGTCAGTCCCCTGCTCCGTTGGGAGACACCAAACCAGAATAATCATAAAACCCACATTTAAAAACCGTTCACCTGGGGCACCTGGGGGGCTCCGTCAGGGAAGCGTCTGCCTTCGGCTCAGGTCATGATCCCGGGGTCCTGGGATCGAGCCCCACGTCGGGCTCCCTGCTCAGTGGGGAGTCTGCTTCTCCCTCTGCCCTATGCTGAGGCCCTCTCTCTCCCTCCCTCTCTCTCTCTCAAATAAATAGGTAACATCTTTAAAATAAGTCTTAAAAAAATAAAAACCTTTCACCCAAGATTTGACCCAAGCCCAGCGAGCGGCGCTGCCCCCTGGGGAGGGGGCGGGAATCGCAGGGGTGAGGCCGCGGGCGCACACCTGCTGCTGGAACTGGGTGAGGCTGGGTGGCGTCTTGGAGAGGGTCTCCTCGGCCTGGGTGTCCAAGTCGTCTGGGGTGACTGCGCGCCCGTAGATCAGGAAGTTCTTCATGAACTCCTGGGGGTCGTCCGTCCAGAGGTAGGCGTACCTCTCGAACGAGTCCTGGTACTCCTCCGCCTCCTTCATGGCGCCAATGACCAGGTTGGACATCTCCTCCCTCATCTCGATGAGGTCCGTCATGTCTTCCAGGTCTGCCTGCAAGGGGGCAGGAGGGCAGTAGCCCAGTGTGCATTTGGCCGGAGGTCACAGCTTTGATGGGATCTCTCGGCCCAGCAGGGCGTCTTTCTGCCGGTGGAGGTGATGCTAACCTCCCGAGATGGAAAACAGAGCCCTTTGCCAATGAGCCATGTCCTCCTGAGAGACTAGGGAAAGGTACTCTTGTCCGGCAGACCCCAGACGGCTCGCAAGCCCCGATTCATTCATGCAAGAGTAACGTGGCACCTGCTGTGTGTGCCACACGGGGGGGGGGGGGCTGGGCACCTGGGGGTGTGGTCCCCGCGTGGGGTCAGACACCACTCGGAGAATTACAGACTCTGAGCCTTGCTTTAATGTGCAGCAGGAGGACGTCAGGGAATGTTCCCCGAGGAAGTGACGCTGTTTTGAGAACCGGTGGGTGGCTAGGCCAAGAGCAAGAGCTGCAGCCAAGCACATGCAAAGGCTCCGTGCTGGGAGGAAGCAGATGTGTGAGGAGCTGAAGGAAGTCGCGCATGGACGGCTAGAGCGGGGAACTGGGGGGCCTGTTAGGGACAGAATCTTTTGAGTTTCGAGCAACAGAAAACCTAACCCAAGTTGGTTTAAGCAACAAGACAACTCATTGACTCGTGGAGCAGCAGACTCTCGAGGTGGGGCGGCGTGGATTAATTGTGGTTTTTATTTTCTGTATCTCAAGATGCCTTGACATCTCAAAAACCCTCGCTGGCTGGGAGACGCTGCCCTTCTGGGGACTAGCCAATGCCGAGAGACAAAGACTCGGAAGGGACCATACCCTTCGTACGCAAACCGACCAGCCCCGAGTCCAGAGCCACACCCCCCACCTGCTTTGTCCAACACTCCTCCTACCCTGCGCAGCCCAGGGTCAGGTACCCGCCCACTGCTGGTGACCCCCAGAGCCCAGAGCCACCAACTCACGCCAACTGGCTCAGCAGTTTCCCCCAGCTGCCTTGCTTTTTCCTGCAGAAACCTCTGGAAAGGCTCTGGCCCGGGCCTGCCCCTCACTCCCACCTCGGCATGGGCTGTGACCGCACAGCCCTGCACTGCTGGCCAGGCCTCTCATTTCTGTGGGAACCTTGAACAGCATTAACTTTTCTCTCCATGGCACCGACCTCTCCCCACGGCCACTCTGCCACTTCTGCAAAGATTCCAGGGGCACAAGTGGGGCCCGCGCGCGGGGAACGCAGACTGGGCGGCTGCACCTTCGGCAGGACCCCTGCCTTGCTCTGTCCACCTCCTCCTCGTGAGTCTTCATGAGCAGGTGGGTCCCCCCATAGCCCCACAGTGGGGAACGGGAACTCCACACGCGCGTCCCCCGCCAGACTCCGGAGCACACTGGGTCCCACGTCCACACCTGAGCTGACCTCTGGTGACAGACTCTATTCTGGACCCTGGAGCGCTTGGCCCAGGCACCTCCGCTTTGCCTGACGCCCCCGCGGCCTGGAGACCCCTCCTGCCCTTTCAGACTCGAGGTGCCTCCGCGGCTCCGGGCCACCGACCTTGCTCTGTGAGCCGTTGCCTCTGGACCCCGCCTCACCGCGCCCACGCGCCCACACACAAGCACTCACACGCGCGCGCGCACAGGTACCTTCTTCCCCGACGCTGCGGACCGTCTTGGAAATGTTCACTGCAAGTAATTCACGCCTCTTGTTATCAAAAACCTCAAGCAGCGCGGACGTATTCGAAATGAAAGCCTCTTTGCACCCCCGGGTCTGCCCCCTTCTCTCTCCTGACTTTCACGCTGTTTCCAGAACTGAGCACCCTAACAGTTTGGAGCGTATCCAGAGGAGGACACATTGTTGTCTCTCTCAACGAGTGCGATCAGATCCTAAACGCTGCCCCGCAACTCGCTGAGCAGTGACCGGCCGCCGGCACCTTCCCGGCCCCGCAGGTGCCGGTGGCTCACGCAGGGGCCTTTGTCCGGATGGACCGGCGGCGTGTGTTGAAGCAGCTCCCCCGTTTGGCCGCACGTAGGCTTTTCCAGTTTTCGTCTGACTCTCACACAAACACTGCCCCGACACACACACCCCCGCAGACCTCCCCTCGGGGAAGCAAAATTTCCCGTGGCTTCGGAGTCCAGACAGTATGACCTGTTTTCCTTAAAGGGGTTTAATGCGTTGCCGGAACCCAGACGCACACGGTCGTCAAGACGCCTGCGTGCGGAGGGGCCCACGGCGCTGGACTTGCAGAAGCGAGGGAGACACCAGGACACGGGGGGGGGGGGGTACACCCCGCGAGCAACGGGGGTGCAAACCGGCCGACCGAGGAGAAGCCACTCCAGGAAGGACGACGGGGTTTTCAGAGTGGGGAGGGAAGCAGCTTGTCCCCCTGGGGACCCGAGAGACACCTCTGGGCTGCTTCCCACACTCACAGCCATGGGCATTCAAACTGTGAGTGACAGGACACCGCAGGGTGAGGCAGGCAGTGGGACGGGGGAGGCCACTGCCCGGGACTTGTGGGCCTAGACTGACCTTGTAGCTCATCTGGCCCTTGGCCAGCCTGGGGATGAGCTTGGCCGTGTTGTAGATGTCGTTGACCAGGCTCTCGATCAGCGTCAGGAGGCTGTTGTCTGTGCCCATCTCCAGCGACGGATGAAAGACCAGCCCGACCTCATCCAGCTCCATGCGAACCTCGAACAGGGGCGCCATGCTCTCCTGCAACAGGCCCGCTCAGGGTCAAGGCCTTGAGCTCAGTGGAGCCACTCCCAAGGCCCTAATGTTGTCTCAAGGCATCCCAGGGCCGACCGAGGCAGGCTGGGGTCACCTGGGAGAGCACGCTTTCCTGGGGCCCCTCGAGGGAACCAGAGGAAAACACACATATGGCCACGGGGCCCAGCACAGGCTGGAGGGGGTCAGCGCACCCGCAGAAGTGCCGGGGAGAGCCCATGGCCTCGGTGCCAAGCTTGCATCCGAGACTTCCCAGCCCCACGGCCTTGGACAACCCACTTGACCTCCTGGTTTCCCCACATACATAAAATGAGGGTGATTGTTTTATAGAGCAGAGACACCAACTGTCCCCATCTCTTGGGGTTATCGTGAGGACAAAGTAAGTCATAACGTAGGAGGCGAGGGAGAGGTGGCCGGCTCCCGTCCAGGCGCCGGTGGGGTCACGGCTGTGCAGGACGGGCCTTGCCGTGCTCCGGAAGACACAAGGCTCACGTCCATGGTTCTGGGGAGATCTGGTGCGAGTGTCCTCGCTGCCTAACTAATTGACAGTAAAAGAATTCTGCCGTGAAAGATAAAATAACCGGTCGACGGCTTGGTTTCGGGTCTCCGTGGACAAAGTACTAGGAGGCACCGGCGTTTCTATCATGTGACAGGAACCCCCGCGAGCCGCGGGGTGGACGACAGCGGATCACAACCACGTGGATCTCGGGCTGAGCGAAGCCACCACGGAGAACCCTGGGAGCGTGAAGCACGACGGGGTACGGCCAGGTCGCACGCTAGACCATCCCAGAAACTGAGAACGCGTCAGTCACAGCGCCGCAAAGCTCAGCGACCGAAGCAGGACGGCGTCGTCTCCCGCTGTTTCCTGCGGGACGCTGGGCACCTGTCGACCTCCGTGAGGCGGTGTGCCAGGGAGGAGCACAGGTCCCAGCTCGGCGCCCGTCTGCGCCCCAGGGTTTGGAAGACAGACACCTCACTTCATGAAGGAAGGCATTCATTATTATTATTTTCCTCACGTTTCATTGTGATCTTTTTAGTGTCTCTCTTTTATTTTTTATTTCCATGGCAAAATTGGGTCGCCACCCATTGGTCGAGCTCCTAAAAGACTCTGGATCTGGACGGGGGCAGGCCGGCTCGCGCAGTGCTCCAGAAAGGACAAAGCCCAGGAGGATGCTATCCGTAAAGCCGGTGGGCACCACAGCCCGGTGTGTTCCCGGAGGCCCCTCGCAAGGCTGTGAGGCGGAGGGGCCGGCCTCGCTGGTCAGGCGACCTCAGGGGGGTTAGCCCAACACACCAGGGATTCTAGGAGTACAGGTCAAGGTCCACAGGAGGCCATGAGACCCACTCCACGGCTGCTAATTTTCCGCACACAGTCCCATGGCGGCCCCATGGGCGGTTGACTCGAGAACCCAGTGGTCTTCTCTCTGACCAAGGGACGGTGTTTGCGGGTGTCCAAGTGAACTGCTAACTGGTACAAAGAGTCTAGTTGTCATGAACTCGGATGACCAGGCTCTACAGCCTCCCCCCGGGGGTCTGCTCCTGCTGCCTGCCCTCTTGCAAATAGGGGGACTCCCTGGGATTTGGGGAGAAGGACCTTCTGTCCTTGTGGTTTTGACTGTGACTTGTGGACACTTTGCACCATTGGGGGTTGCTGGGTGAGCCTTGTGGCTGGTAGTGACGGTGACTTTCACCAACAGAATTTCGGGTCTGTGTCCAGTGACACCTGGCCTGCGAGACACGCGTGCTGGGCTCCCACGTGACTCGCCCAGCCTCCGCGGCCAGCACAAGGGCGTCGCGCTGTCCCACCACCACCCTTCCTGTGCCGACGCCTGGTGCGGGGACCTTGATCTTCTCTTGCCGGCAGAATTCAAAACCGTTTGGGAATTACTGCACTGAAAAATACATGAGGGAGAGAGAGCTCAGCCCCGGGGATGCTGGAGGACGCCGGCATGGAATCGGCAGCACCACCTTTGTGCTGACCTGTTTTGCACCTCCTCGGACCCCACGGACCCTGCGGGCCCCGCGGAGGGTTGGGCAGGTTAGTAGCTGATGTCGATGACCGGGGCGGACCCCCAGCCCAGCCCACTTGAGTCGGGGACAGTGGCGGCTGCTTCCCCTCACCTGGCGACCAGGCAGGACCGTTTGGGTATTCTGTAGCCGATCGAGGCTGCGGCCGGTGGAAGGTGACCAGAGGGCCCGAGCGCTGGGGACTAGAGAGGGTCCTGGGTGTGGGACATTCCGTTGTAAAGCCAGAGCACGTAGCCTACCCTCTGCAGGCTCTAACGTCTGTTTGTTTGTGACGAGCCTGGTCATTCGTCAGGAAGCAGCCAACCCCAGAACCCAAGATAGACCTTACATGTGTAACGACTTATTTATAGCAACAAATCCATGCATGTCTTATGTTTATGACTCACATCCATGGCCATGTTGTCTATGAAGTAATTCAGAGATTTGCGGATGAAATTCTCAAACTCGTCCAGGACCATGCTGTCCACATAGTTGATGTAGTCCTTCCAGGACTGGCCCGCCGTCTCCGCTCTGAACAGTTCAGCATTTTCCTGCAAACAGGACCACACAGTTGGCTGTCGGAGCACGGGTTCACCCGCTCTCTCTCTCTAACCAACCTGCTCGGCGTCTCTCTGGGCTGCCCTTGGCCCTGCCCACCTGCTTCAGACACGCGGCTGCTTTTTTTGCTTCTCGAATGTGCCAGGCATATTCGAAGATGAACGCGGCCCAGTCTGTCCCCTCAGGCAGACACAGGCTTAAGTGACTTCAGAGGAAGGTGGAAAGAAATGGCTCAAATGACGATCATGTGCAGAGGAAGCTCTGGCAAATGTGACAACGAAGCCCCGTCTTGGCGGCTTGCCGGCCTCTGCTTCTCTAGGCTTCCGTGCCCGGCCGCCCCGCCTCCTCTCCTGTCCTCTCGCCGGGCTGCCGGGCTGCGAGCCTGTCCCTTACCCCAGCCCAAGTTATCTCGCCCGGGCCCTCTTTCCGGCACCCCCGAGAGTGTTAACAGAATTAATTGGTTAATTCTTCCAAGTCTGATGTTTGTAGTTTAACATTTCCCTTTGACGGGACCTGCTGGCACTGTGCCAGAGGGGGAGGGACGAGGATCTGAAAACGAACAAAATCTTTCCGGGTCCAACCGCAGTCGCTCCGCTGGGGCCGTCGCCTGCCCAGCAAAGGCTGGACCCTGCGAACAGCGACAGACCCTCTCCCCAGCGGGACCCGGGGGCTCTCTGGGGTGACGGTCATCATCGAAATCCTTATCCATGATTTGCACCCGGGCACGGGGAAGCCCCCAGAAAACTGCCCTGGAAATATCTGGGGCTCAAGGGAGAACTTTCTCCTTCTCAGGCCGACCAGAGCCCCGCCTGGCACATGGCCTCAGAGATGAGCTAACGCGCGAGCCGGACGGCAACGGCTGCCAAGTGAGGAAGACGCGCGACCCCCGCGGACAGACACCCAGGCACACGGCTTCCGGGGCGCCCGGCGAGCGTCTGGCTCCCTCGGCTCGTGCCAGCGGGGACAGACGCCCACGGCTGTTGAGGCTGTTTCAGGAAAGGGACGACCTATGCTCTCGGCAGCACCGGGCACGGGGGCCGTCGCACTGTCCTGGTCTACACCGCACCGTCCTGGTCTGCACCGCACCGTCCTGGTCTGCACCGCACCGTCCTGGTCTGCACCGCACCGTCCTGGTCTGCACCGCACCGTCCTGGTCTGCACCGCACCGTCCTGGTCTGCACCGCACCGTCCTGGTCTACACCGCACACGCGCGTTTCACGTTCCTCATGCATTTACCTGCTCTGCTCCCTGCCCGCACTCCCGAGGGGGAGCCGTGAAGGACAGCGAGGATGCACCCCGCGCCCGCCCTCACCCCGTGCAGCTCAGGGAAACGAGATGTGTTGACCTTGTGCAAAGATGTCACTTGTCTATACCGATTTTGTGTGTGTGTGTGTGGGGGGGTGCTGGCCCCTTAGCGCAGAGGAGCGCAGGCTCATCGCACGACGAAGCTGGCTAACGGGCGTCCATTTAGGGCAGTTGCTGCTTGAAAGTGAGACTCGCAGATTAGAGACAGGGGGCGTCCGTGACCCTAACGTCATTTTTAGGGCGTTTCTGGCTCTCCCTCCTCTACTAGACGTGGGCGGCCTCTTGCGGCCCCTTCTGGGCGAGTCCTTACCGCGACCATGGCTTGGATCTTCAGGCCGGCCTCCTTGATCGTCGCGTAGCGTTTGTTGAGGTTGAGTACCCTTCCGTCCAAGTCCAGCAGGGCCTCCTTCTTGTTGTCCTTCCTCTCAAACAGCGGGCTGGCCGACCAGTCCTGCACGGAAAAGGTGGGCGTGAGGAAAGCATCGGGGGACAACGCCTGTGCTCTCGTGGTTTCCCCACACGCTCCTTGGTGCCAGTGTTCTTGTCCCTCGGAGACGCCTGGGGACCCCGGAGGGACCGTGGAGCAGAGAACCTTGTGGGCCTCAAAACCAGTCAGGGCCGTGGGGCGGCCAGGAGACCCCTGGGAGGCTTCACCCAAGCAGGCCCAGAGGAGCCAACCTGGGGCCGGCGTCCGGGGCGAGGGGTGGATGGTCAGAGCTGGGCAGCGCGTCCACAGCTCCCAAGAGCAGGCCCAGGGGGGACTCGCCCCTTTTGTGGGGGCACCTGGCCTGCTGTGGGGGCAGGGAAGGGGGGGGAGTGGGGGCCTCTGGCCTCCTCCAGTTGGGAGTTCTGCCGCAAGGACACTTGTCATCTGTAATTAGGATTTCGCTTTTACTCGATTACCCGATAATTAGATCTTTTGTTTGTTTTTAAATTTTCAACATTGACCCACAGAGGGCAATGAAACGCAGGAAGGTCCGAACCCAGTGACTGCCCGAGTCCGACCCGTGAAGATCTCCCGGCTCAGAGGCTGGCGGGCCGGAGAGGGAGGTGGGGATGTCGCGTGACCGGACGTCCCCTGGGGGCCCGCAGTGGGCGGTAGCTGGTGGGGCGCAGGCATTATTTAACTTGGACACCTCGATGGAGAAACACAGCTTAAACACGACTGTTGTAAAGGGGAGACGCCGTTGCACAGTAGGCGTCGTCCATGAACGGGGGGTGGTCCAGGCTTCCCTTGGGCTGTGCTCGTAGATGCCCCTGCAGATCGGGGCCTCGAGGGGAGACCATGGGGAGGCTAGTGAAGGACCCCCCGCCCCCCGTTTTCTGGATTGGGCTACAGTAAAAGTCACTTCAGAGCTTCACTGAGTGGGGCTGAGTCTCCCAGCACCTTCCTGCCCCTTGTCCCCGGGGCTGGCCTGGTGTGGAGGGAACCCCGCAGACACCCTTGTGGAGCTCAGCGGAACAGATCAGAGCTGAATTCTGCAGGCCCTGGACTTCCCAGCCTTGGGGCCACCTTGACATCATCGTGTGGCCCAGAGCCTCCAACAGCAAGTTCCTACTGCCTTTGGCACTTTCTGTGAGCATCTCTGCGTGGCCCCTTTCCCCAGGACCCTCTCCTGGGCCTCCAACGCAGCCCGGCTCCGTGCCTTGCCGCTTAATCACCTTCATGGCCTGAGAAATCCCTTCTATGTTCTGCTTTGCTTTCTGTATCCTGTTCCGCAAGTTATGGAGGGTCTCTCGCATCTCTTGAATATATTCTAACACGCCTGAAAGATCAACGTAAAGGTATCTTACAAAACGAGCAGTTCAGTAAAAGGAGAGCTTCCCTGGGGCCGGCTGGCGGCGCATCGTTCTGAGACGGTTGTTGGAAAGACGTCCGCTGCGCCTCCAGAGTTCCCGGAATGCCACGGCTTCTCTCTGGGAGCAGAACTTCCCCATCCCCCAATAGGTGGGTCGTTAGTTCCCCCCGGGGGGACCTTGCGTCCCACGCGCCCCTGCCCCTCCAGCCCCCAGCAGAGCGCTGGAGACACGTGACTCGTCACGGCGGCGTCTTGGGTCGCGGTGGCTGGAAAGAAGCGTGTCCCCGGGCAGCAGTGACAAAAAAAAATACACAGGCTTCTTTGCACAGGACGTCCGGGCCGACCCTGGTTTCAGGCAGGTGGACCCTCCACTCTCTCACTGACACGGTGGAGGCAGGATACAGCCAAAGAGGGCTGAGAAGGTGGCACCAGGCGAGTCGCAGGTGCCGGGAGAGCCGGGGGGGGGGAGATGCCCACCCGAGGCGGCGGGGGAGGCCAGGGAGGCGGTCTTCTGTCCCACGGGCACACTTCTTTCTGCCTCCCTGATGCCTACCCTCGGCCCAACTGCTGCCCCTGCGGGGGAACCCACCATGAAGCCCCAGGCCCCACAAGCCCACTGTGGAAACTTCGTGACCCTTGGAGGTCCCCAGGAGGTCTTTGCCTGAGACAGCAAATGGTCTCTTTGGGACAGGACAAGCGGGAGGACCCATCTTTTGGCCTTAAACGTGACCCTGTTGGAGGCAAAGAGGACCACGTCGCCCTCGCCGGTGTCCTAGGACAGACGCCGAGAGCTTGGACACCGCCCCCCCCGCCCGCGCTCACCCAGGGTGAGACGAACGTGGCCTTGGTACCTTCACTATTCCAGAAGAGCGTGGTTTCGGCACGCGACAGCTTGACGTCAATGGCTTCCAGCTCCGACTCGATGAGTGGAAACTCCACGTCCATCACCGTGGTCTTTATCTGAAACACGAAGACTGGGGTCTCAGGGCCTCCGATCCAAATCCAACCAGATTTTCAAATGGTCTCACAGGAAGGTTCTTATGACACAGTAGCAACCAAACCAATTACAGTCATTTCATTGGGAATTATGTATAAATCAAATGCTGGGAGATCTCAACGCGTCAAACTATTTTTATTACTGCGGATGTAGACGTACACTTCACTCTTAGTTCCCCATCATCACGTGGGGTAGAAACAGAAGGGGATCATGGGACGGTGGGGGGTGGGGTGTAATCCAAACCTGTTTTCACTTGGCTCATAAAAAGAAACTCAGAGAAACAGACACGGGAAGCTGAAGCATGCCTGGGCTCAGAACCTCTCCTTGGTCAGAAATCCCAAACGTGAGGGGGCCTGGGTGGCTCAGTGGGTTAAGCCTCTGCCTTCGGCTCAGGTCATGATTTCAGGGTCCTGGGATCGAGTCCCGCATCGGGCTCTTTGCTCGGCAGGGGAGCCTACTTCCCCTTCTCTCTCTGTCAAATACATAAATAAAAATCTTAAAAAAAGAAAAGAAAAGAAAAAAAAAGAAATCCCAAACGTGAAATCTGGTTACATGAAGGAGACCCAGGATCGGCAGGGAAGCCACGCTAGCTGTGGATCCAAGTGGATGGAAAGACAAGACACGTTCTTGCTGCGCTCTACCTGCTCCAAGAAATTAATTTAATGCCTGAAAAAAAGCATCAGTTCACAAACCAGGAAAAAAAAAAGAGAAGGAGGGTGTATCCAGGTTTTATAAATTATTCCTTTTTTTTTTTTTTTTTAAGATTTTATTTATTCCTTTGGGAGACAGCATGAGCAGGGCAAGGGGCAGAGGGAGAGGGAGAAGCAGGCTCCCCGCTGAGCGGGGAGCCCGATGCAGGACTAGATCCCAGGACTAGATCATGACCTGAGCCAAAGGCAGGTGCCTAACTGAGCCCCCCAGGCACCCCTAAATTACTCCTTTCAATCACAAGCACCATGTGAGTTTTGGAATATCCTTCTATCTAGTAACATTTTTTATTTTATCTGACTTTTCAAGGACACTCCTACTTTATAACACGAGGGACACACATGGAATTAAAACTCGACTCAGGGGCTGACCGCCTGCCCTTCAGGACACTTTCCGCACATCTGGTACATTCCTATGGTGCCCGACCTTCTCCCTCAAGTGTTTTCAGGGGTCGAGAGGGCAGAGAAATAAAGCTTAGAACCCGCCGTGAGTCGACACTGGACGGCGGCGAGAGAGGCGTCTGGAACTCACAAAGCGAGTGGACGGGAAGTATTAGGTCCGGTCGTCCGAGGTCAGATGCCGAGTAACCACCCCGGGCTGTGGCCTCCGCCCCTTGACGGGTGCCCTCGCTTGGAGTCTACGCCCCACACGAGACCTTTTCACGACGCGCCTCTTTGGTAGGTTTGGGAACTACGTCCTGGGACGGCCAGGGGAGCCCCTTCTGAGGGACGGAACCAGCTGGGACAAGGCGCCACGTCCAGGAAGACGAGGCAGAGATGGCGGGTGCGGCCCGGGCTCAGCACCCGGGACCAGCCCAGCCGGGGCGCCGCGTCCTGCCCACGAGTCCCGCGGATGCTCGGGAACTGGGAAGCCTGTTCATTTATCGCCGGTGCTCCCAGCAACAGCCCAGAGACGTAGCTGAACGTCCCCGAGCTGTTGTAATTGCTGTCGTAAACCAAGGTCACGGGGAGAGGAACCACGCACGGCTCGGTACGTCCTGGGCATTTTTTTAGCAGCCTGTGCTATAAATGCACAGCGTGAGGGCACTGTCCCCGAAGCGTCACCTGGACACACCCCACACTCCCGCGGTCTCTCGAGGCACTATGCGCACCCCCCAACACACCCCAGCTCGGACACTCAACAGAGGCGAGCCGTCCGCAGGCCAGTGGGGTCTCTTGGCAACAGAAACCACGGGAAGGATGCGAGGTCCTGGGGAGAAGGGCTCCAGAGAGGGGCACGGGCATCAGCAGCAAGCGTCGCCGCAGGCACCCAGCCCCGGGCCTGACTTCCTGCCTCCCCACTTAGTCCAACGTTCCCATTCGTAGCTGAGGAGCGTGCTTCCCGGGTTGGACAGAGATGGGTGTGGCTGGGCTTTGTTTGGAAATACAGACGGTACGAGATCAAACTTCTTAAATTTTTTTACCTAAAAAATATGTATTCATTCAAGTCGCGTCTGCACCCAACGTGGGGCTTGAACTCACGGCCCCGAGATCCAGAGTTGCTGGCTCCTCCAACGGAGCCAGACAGGCATCCCAAGATCCAATGTTTTAAATTCAAAATAAACTTGGTTTTGGGCTTTTTTCTTCTGGTTCGTCACGGTGGGAGGCGATGGGAGGTCTTCTGCTCTGAAAAGGGCCCACGGACACTTCTGGTGCCACCGCGGCTGGGAGGGCCTCTGGGGCCGGTGAGGGTGACCGTCTCTGAGTCTGGTACAGCCGCTTCCGGGGAAAGCCACGGCAGGGAAGCGCACGTACGACAGACACTGGTGTTCTGTCGTTGGCGGCGCAAACATGTGAGACCGTTAACATTTTATCTCAAGAAATGAATGAAATCGAGCTTCTTTTACTTTCTATTGGACACATAGATTCGTGGGCTGGAGTGCGGCACCACCGTGGCTGGTTCTGGGCCGGTCGTGTGGGTGCAGGCGGTGACGACCCGTGACGAGTCGGTGTGACGGCCTTACCTGGCCCGCTTCACTCGGCCTTCAGCTGTCCCAGCGTGTTCTTCAAGGAGGTCGCTTCTGCCGAGGGGAGGGGGCTCCCTTGGCCTCCCCAGCCTCGTTCATGATCCCCTGGTGACATCTGCTCTTGGTCGGCACGTGAGGCGGGCACTAGCTTCCCGGCTCGGTCAAACACACGGCATTCTCTGGCCGCCGACCCACACGCACGTTTGGTAAGCAAGTCCCAGATCCCAGAAACGCCCTTGGACTCCCAGAGTCCCTGCTGCGGTTTCTTGCTGTCGTAGGGGAAGGTACGGGGCCTGCTGGGCTCGGGAAATGCGAGCTCCGGTGGAACCTTCCAGGACCGCAGAGGGAGGAGCTCCCCCTCCACGTGCGGGACGGACCCGGGTGTGTCGACGGGGCCCCTGCAAGACAGGCCAGAAAGGCAACAGACGCGTGGCCCTGCCGCTCCGGGAAAGGGGCCGTCGCGCCAGGAACCCGTGAGCAGAAGCATCTCTGGGACAGACGGAGACACGGAGCACAAGCAGAAGCTGAGTCACGTCCTGCCCCCCAGGACGCCCATGTGAAGGAGGCTGGCACCTCCTCCAAGTTCCCAGGGATCCAAGGAGAGGGAATCCTGCGGGTCCCTTCCCGGATTGCGGTGGGTCTGCGGGGGGGTCCATGGGCTCCTGAGAGACGTCCCCATCCTAATCCATGGGATCTGCAGCCGTGCAAAAGAGAATTTTCGGATGTGATTCAGTTAAAGACCTTGGCGCTGGGAGGTCGTCCTGTGTTACCCAGGGGTTACAGCGGTGGGGGGTGGACAGTGCAATCACAAGGCCCTTAGAAGGGTTGGGGGGGAAGGTAGAGGGGAAGAAGGAGGCAGAGAATTTTCGGTTGTGATTCAGTTAAAGACCTTGGCGCTGGGAGGCCGATCTAGCGTTCCCACCGACGGCAAACCCGTCACCCCGGCCGATCCCGGGAGATGCCCGCCCCCCACACGTTACTGGACGTAATGGGACGACTCTGATGTGACCCAGAGCAGATACAGCTTGGACAGTGAAGCCCCTCGGAGCGGTCGCGGCGCCAGAACAGGAGCCGAAGCCCGGAGGAAGCGGCGGTCACCAACACCGCTGCCCCCGGGGGGCTCGAACCTCGTCCGGACACAGAAAACGTGCTTACTTTGTCTGTTGCCCTTGGGGGATCCTACGCCCGCGTTTGTTCTCGACAAAACCCCGAACTGGGCAAATGAAACGAAACGAAACGGCCTCGGCTCACCTCATTATACCAGCCGACGATGAGCTCCAAGTTGCCCACAAACTTCCGGAAGGTCTCACGCTGCGAGAACAGACTCTCGGCGCTGCTGGGGATCTCCTTCTGCTGCTGGAAGCCCAAGTACTTGACCTCTCTCAGGACTGCCACCAGCTGTCAGGCCAAGGAGGGTCACGGAAGAGGTCAGGGCGTCGCCCAGGGTTACGGCACTCAGCAACACAAGGGAAGGTCGCTCCCCGGTCGCTCCCCGTCCCGGGCGCGTGCTCTCCTGCGGGCCTTCGGGACACCAGACTCTCCCGGTCACCCCCGCCGGGCGCGCCGGACGCTCCAGAGATGTGCACGCCCGCGGGTCCCAGGGTGTCATCCGTCTGCGTCTGTCCCCAGCTCGGTGACCTCCGCCAGCCCGGACCTCGTTCCCGCCCTCAGGCTACAGTATCCACCTGCCCACCCAGTGCCTCCCTTCCGATGTCCAGCGGACGGCTCAGCCCGCCGTGGCCCCGTCTCCGGGACGAGCCGGCTCTGCTTGTCTCCTCTGGCTGGTGGCCGTTCTGTCCCCCCGGCAGTCCAGCCCAGAAAGGCTGGGGCTGGTCCTGTCCTCCTCAACGACTCTGTTTCCAGCCCAGCCGGAGTCTCACAGTCTCACGGGCTCTGTGAACGACGCCCAGTCGCCGCTCACACCCTGGTCGCTGCCACGCTGGTCCCGGCCGCCACCTTCTCAGGGTCCGTCTCGTGGGTTATGGCAAAAGCCTCCTAACTTCTTCCCGCGCCGACGCCTGCCCAGCCCCCGCCCCAGCTCCCGGAGGGGACCTGGACAGACACAGACCACATCAGGGCTCCCCTCTGCTCCCAGACTTGCCAGTTCTGGCCAGAACTAAGAACGGAAATGCGAGTCCCCTCCGCGGCCCTGGGCGCCCTCAGGGCCCCGCCCTCCGCCCTCCTCCCCACACCTCCCCTTTACTCCTTCTCCTGCCAACATCCGAAACTCCAGCCTGTGCCCCGTCCTCAGGCTCTGCTGAAGCCCCGTCTACCCGACCCACTCGCCACCACCTCTCCGGCATCGCCTCCCGCTGCTTCCACACAAAGGTACACCCCCTCCCGCCCCTCCCCTGCTCCCTCTCCCTCTCTCCCTTCCTCTCTCTCTCTCTCCCCACACTCCTCCCGCAGTCAGAGGTTAGCTCCAGGAGGACAGAGACCTTTGTCTGTCTGGTTCACTAACTTATCCTAAGCGCATAGCCGACGTAGGTGCTCAGTAAATATTTGTTGATCTTTAAAAAGAATGAAATTTGGGGCGCCTGGGTGGCTCAGTGGGTTAAGCCTCTGCCTTCGGCTCAGGTCATGACCTCAGGGTCCTGGGATGGAGCCCCACATTGGGCTCTCTGCTCGGCGGGGAGCCTGCTTCCTCCTCTCTCTCTCTCTGCCTATTTGTGATCTCTGTCTGTCAAATAAATAAGATAAAAATCTTAAAAAAAAAATCAAAAGAATGAATTCGTGTGGAAGAGGAGTTTTCAAAAGAACCTCCCTGACGTCACCGCTGGGGACTGGAGCAGGGCAGGGGCCTCCATGCAGGAATCCGGGCCACCGTCACCCCACCGCGGTCTCTGGGGCTCGGTTCAGTACCCAGATTTCAGCCCTGGGACACAGGTCGCGCAGCTCACGCGTGAGTTCTCTCCACCTGGCCTGGCGTAACCAGAAGGCCCATTGTTCAGATCCTGCCAAGACCTCCCTCTGTGTGTCTCTGTCCGTCCTCCAACTGACGTTTCCCCTTGGGAGCCCACGAAAGGCGGACAAGCTTTGAGGCAGTGTCGTCACCGAAGCCGCTCTCCGCAACACTACTATCCTGTCTCATATCTTAAATACGTCCCGGACACGCTCTGATCCTTAAGGAATAAAACTTCAGCTAAGTAGGTCCCCGGCCTCAGCCGCCACAAGTCTGTGCTTCCGGAGAAGGGGCCCGGGCTCGGCGGCACCCGCGGGCGTGGGGCTCCTCCCACCCCACCTGCCGAGGGGCCCTGGTCCCTGTGGGGCCTCGGACACGGACGCCTTCTGCGCCCAGCGGCGGGACGGCACCCACCTCTTTGCTGAAGTTGACCCGGATGAGGCTGGTGACGGGGTCCCGCTGTATCAGGGGCTGGCCCAGGTTGAAGTGGCAGTCCTGGTCCACGCCGGCCACCCACTGCTGGTAGGTCTTCTCGCGGTAGGCCCGCAGCAGCCCTATCATCTCGTCGTACTTCTCGTAGATGAGCTTGGCCTCCGAGCTGGACATGACCCTGCCGTCGGTCAGACGGGGCGGTAAGGGGGCCCCTGAGCGTCCTGCCGGCTCTCGCGGCCCCGGGAGCGCCCCACCCCTCCCCCACAGCCGCAGAGGCGCGATGCCCACGGGGGCCCTGCGTCCGGCGCCCCGACTCACGGGTGCTCTATGTGCTTCAGGTCCCGCCTGGGCGCCTCCAGCCTCTCCTGCAGCTCCAGGCTCCACTTGAGCTGCCCGGCCACGGGGGGCATGTTCTTGTGGATCGGGGGGATGTGCCCGTCCGCAGAGGCCGCGAGCTGCGCGTCGTACAAGGTCTTGGTGCTGTCCAGCTCGGCGTCAAACAGCTCCAGCATGACCGAGTACCTGGGCACGACCTCCGCGAGGATCAGAGGCCGCTCCAGGAGGCCGCCGCACATGTGCAGGAGCTGGGGGAATGAGAGACGCGCGTCGCCCAGGTCCCAGCATCGCCCCCACCTCGCGGTGGCCGGCACAAGGCGCAGGGCCAGACGTCAGGGGCGAGAACACCTGCCCCATCGGGACAGAGAACGTCTAGGCCTCTGTGATCTTCACTTTGGCGTCTGCTGAGGCCCCAGGTACGTGGCTGCCCACCAACACCACGAAGTAGGTCTGAGGTCTGGAGACACTGCAGGCCCAGGAGAGGCCAGGCTGACCGGGTGGAGGGGGGCGTCGGGGTCTGGACCCAGGAAATGAGCTCAGAGGCCGAGGGTGGGAAGCCGGAGACACCGCCCGGGGAGGACCCGCGGCGGTCCCAGACGGAGCCTGGGGACGTGTCGAGGCCATGACCCTGGGGATTTGAGCCCAGGTTCCCTGAGTCCCTGAGGAACAGGGACAGCCCGCGTGCCCGGTCACGTGTCCTTTCCGGGAGAGGAAAGACGGGGCCTGCGGACCTGCCCGCTGGTCGCCGCGGACCTGCATTAGTCCGGGAGGCGTGCCGGCACAGTTCTGAAAGCAGAAGCCGGGCCGAGTACCTCTCCAGGTAGCGGGTTCATCACCGTCACCGTCTGGGTCTGCTAGACAGGAGCAGTTGTTTGCAAACTGAGAAGCTGAGTAGAAGGGGGAGCTACTTTATCTGGGTGTCTCAGTGGCGGCTGGAATCAGAGTAGGAATTTCCTAAAAGACCCCCACCCCAAGCCAGGGCATGGAAGAGCCAAGGGGCAGTGCAGGCCCTGGGCTGGGCCTGACGGGGTGGGGACGGGGTCTTCCTAGAACCTGGAGAAAGAGAGTTCTGGAAGCTCCGCGGCCAGCCCGAGGTCAGCCAGACCCAGGCCAGGAGAGCCGCCCTCGAGGCAAACGGGAGTCAATGGCGCTCAGACCACACAGTCGCCCAGCCCTGAGTGCCTACGGGCACCGGCCCCTGTCTTGGATTTGGCCTGGTTTTTGGTGTGAGGACTAGGACGGGTCCCCAAATGGCCTTTTCGGGCAAGAGGGAGACGTGGCTGCAGAAAAAAGATAAGAGATCTGCGGGTCCCCAAAAGCCCGGCAGGGCAGCTCGATGCTGGGAGAAACCGAACCCAGACGCTCGCAGCTCCCCTCAGGGGTCTGGGGGACGCGCGGGGTCGCTGGTGTCGCTTCCTGCAAAAGCGACCCGTGCCCTTGCGAGAAAAAGGTGCATCTTGCGGGTTCGTGACCCTCCTGACGTTTTGTCGCCTGCTCCCCTCCCTCTCCTTCTCTCGTCTCCAGGGCTCCTGGCTCCTGGCTCCTGGCACGAAAGCTCATTTTATTTTCCACCAGGAGACCCTGCGGAACATTGCTCTAGAACTTTCCTGGCGGCCTGTGAATCCCTGACACCGAGAAGCCCATGGGGGCAGCTGGGGAACTTGCAGGGAACGGAGGCGGCGCTGGGACGGAGGGAGCCCAGGGCCCGTCCTCATTAGGGCACGGGGTCGTGCCCAGTGAGAGAGGAAACGCGCCCGGGTCCGGGAGGGCGAGTCGTGTACTTGGAAGCCGGATTGAGGCCAGTAATACGAGGGGATGAGCTCCCTGGGAAGGCCGAGAGGCAGGCTTAGCTCCTGGTGGATGGGGTGTGGGGCGTGGTCCTGCGGGCGCCTGGGGGTCGGCGGGGGGGGCTTCCTCTCAGCCACCTCGCCCCTCGGAGTGCTGCCCGACCCCTGATCACGAAGGCAACGGGCTTGTTGGTTTGTCCCCCACAGCCCAGATCCTTGCCCTGGACTAGACACCAGCACCAAGTCAGAGCCCACGGGTGGGGAGTGTGGGGGCGCTGCGTCCTCCGCTGCCCCCTTTACCCGCTTACAGGACACGAAGCAGGCTATCCGCCCCCCTCGCCCGCCCTCGGCGAGCTCCCACGCAATCTTTCTGTTTCGAGACCCCATCACAGCGGGGAGGTGGGGGGGGGGTCTTTCTAGGTTACAGGCCTGGCTAGAAACCTGTGCTTGGGGACCTTCCACACGGGCAGCCTTGGAGCCCTGTGACCCCAGGACACCTCCCCTCCCGCAGCTGGAGCCAGTTCCCTCCACGGGGAAAGCTCGGAAGCACCTACTGTGTGTCCAACTCCAGTGCCTGCCCCCAGGGAGTTGATAATCTAGTCGGGAAGCAGAGAGATCAATACACACCTGGGGAGGGGGGCCGGCAGGTAGCTATGGATGGGGAAGGCCTCGCCTGCCTGTGAGGTGGCCGGGGCAGCTGCTTGGGGGGAGGGGCGTTCCAGAGGAGTGGGTTTTCACTCACTGGTGCTCCGCCGGGAGGACCAACACTATCTCAAACCCAACTGCTCCTTCCAAGGCAGACTCTCAAGTTCCCTTGTATTTGCATTTTTTAAAAAACGAGGTCTACAAAACAAAGGAATGTCCTGGCATCTGTGTTAGGGAGATGCAGAAAGGCAGCCAGTACCCTGAACTGCCCAGGCCATGCCCACTGCCTTCCTGCCTGGCCAACTCGGGGATGGTCTTGGGTCCTCGCTCCCCTGCGAACCGGCGGACTGTGTGGCCCTGGGCAGGCGTCTTGACTTGACCAAGCAAAAATGGGATGGATAATGTAGGTAACGAGCTTAGCACACGGCCTGGGACCCAAGGTCCAATACTAATCATGGGGCGTCTCCTGTGGGCACCAAACTGCCCGCAGCAACCGAGGCTTTGCCAAGAGAAGGGACGAGGCAGCTCAGACCTACTGAGCGACCTGGTCGGAAAACACGTGTTAACACTAGGCAGATAGACAAAAGCCACTCACGTGTGTACATATATTCACTCATTTGAATGCTCAGTCCCTGTTCTCGACATGAACTGTAGATCCCTCTCCCGGGATCCCCCCCTTGGTGGTTTGTCCGGGGCAAGGCAGGCCAGAGAAATGCAGGAGGAAGGGCGGGGCTGGGACAGTAGGGAGCAGTGGGGACTGCGGCATGCCGGCCTGCCGAGCTCCTCACGATCTAACCAGCTCGGCTGGAGGCAGCTGCCGCCTTGCTGCTGCTTTCCCAGCGGCTCACAAGGTCAAACTCGCACATACTCGTGTATCGGCATCTGTGTTTCTCTCTTGAGCTGATGGTCTCCAGGAGTTCTAGTGCGTTCTGACCATCTCTTGGCAACCGTGCCTCTGACCTTTGGTCCCTTCCAGCAGGGGAGCGGTGAGTGAGAACCAGGGGACACCCGTGCGGTGAGAAGCAGTGAAGCCACGGTCCCCTTACCTTCAATCCCTTTCCTGACTCTACGAGGCGGCCACCGAACCCAGCGGAGCCCCGCCCCCCACGACGGCCGCACCACCCGGTCCGCCCTGGGTGGCCCCCGGAGGACGGCTCGCAGCCCGCAGGCCCCGGCCCACACCGACCTTCGCACCGGACTCGATAGAGCTACAGTCGTCGAACGCTTGGCAGAAGATCGTGGCCAGCCGCCTGTCCAGGTCTTGAATTTTGGTCTCAAAATCCGCGTAATCTTCGTCGAAACTCTGAAAGTGAATTAAAACCGTTGTTTGTTTGTTTTGCCTGGTGGTCAGCACGCAAAGCCGGGGGTGGGGTGCTCTCTCGGACCTTGCCCCCCATGACGGCAGGTTTCGGGGCTCTGCCTGAGGGTGTTCACGGTCATGGGGACCCCCCACGGGCAGCTGGTTTCGGGGACATCTTCAGAACGTGACCCCCACTCCCTCCACGTGTCTCCTCACTCCTGGGGCATCTGACATAGGTCCAGCCAAGCCTCCTCCCCACCCCCGACTTACCGAATCTCCAGGGTCCAAGGGGTCATATTTGCATTCGGCAAACACCTTCACCAGCTCGAAGACCTCGTCGTAAATCTGCGTGACCATGCTGCCGAGGATGTTGCCCCTCACGCCCCCGAGCTCGATCTTCTCCAGCTTCAGAAACTCAATAGCTGTTTTATAAAGATCCTGGTGGAGGAAAAAGGAACCCAGGAACCTTCTTAACTCAACCCAGTAGGTCAGTCACTGCCCCCCAGCGGGGAGGAGCCAGGCCACCCGGCAGCAAGGTGGCGGGGGGGGGAGACACCCTGTTTATTTCTGTCCTCTGAAGTCCTTTCTGGAACAGCAAGGGGACAGAAGCGGGGGCCCCACGAGTCCTCACCAAGCTGTGAACACGGAGAAGGGGGAGACGAGGCGGGGCTCTCGTCCGGACCCCACTCTGGCCGAAAGCCCCCTCTACACAGACCCGCTCTCCTGGGGCCCCCCGGTCCTCAGCTGTGGTGCGAAGCCGTCGGAACCGCGGGAGGTTCCTCATGTCGGACTCCGCGCCAAATCCTCTGCTTCCTGGAAGGCCCTCGGCACCCAGACCCGGCCCCGACGGCGATCGGAAAGCGCCCCCCTCCTGCAGGGGACACCCGACGGAGGCGCCTCCAAGTCCTACTTCCTCCGACCTGGGGCTTTTGCCTCGTCTCCTCCTGGAAGCGTCTCCTGCTATCTGGGCCCCGGGAGGTGCTTTCCTTTCCGGAACTCTCCGCGCTCCTCCTCTGGCGTTTCGTCACATCCGGTGACCTCACGCGTTACCCCCTGCGTCTGTGTGAGGCTCCCGTTTCCCAATCTGGATCCCCAAGGCTCCTTGGGGACCCCACGTGGGATGCTCGCGTGGTCTCACGCCACGCCCCTCAGCCAGCGCCGGGCCAGGGGCCCTCGTCCCCAAGTGCCGTCACCAGAGCAGACCCAACGAGAAGCAGCCGCAGGGTCGCACGCCCTGAGCTGGGGGCTCGTGCTGCCGGAGGAGGGAGGGGACAGCCGAGCGACCTCCTTTCCCAGCCAGCTTGCCCCGACGCAGGACCTGGGAGCTCCGGGCACGAGGAACGCTGGGCCCGGTCCACCTGCTCGCGGCCGTGGAGACCAGCCAGGCCCAAAGCCACTGCAGAGGGCGGAGACCACGGGAATAAACCAGTGCTCCAGGATTCCGGGGTGATTTTCCCCTTCCCACGGTGTGAGTAGTCTGTGTGCAAAGGTTAAACAACCACACGGAAGATCACAAACAAAAAGCAAAATCCTCTCGTCCTGCCCACGCGTTTATGCCGCGGCGCCTGCCCGGCTCCTCAGCCGTGGTCTTGAACCAGTTAAAGATGTTCATTTGCTCTGTGTCCGTCCGTGTATCTGACAGTCCTTCCGCAGGGTCCTGCCCCTCCCCCGCCCGCACTGGCCCTAACGGAGCCCGCGAACCCTCGCCCACGGCCACCCAGCTTCCTGGCGATGCCCGTGTAATTCGCCATCAACAAGGCACGGGCTGGGGGAGAAGCTTCCCCGGATGGGCCACTTTTGTTCTTTGCCGACGACTCCGGGCAGGGAGGAGGCCGGCCCCTGACTCGGTTTCCCCACAGCGCGGACGCTTGGGTGTGGCTTTCATTCTCCTGACGGGAAGAAGAGGGCGTGGGGCGCGGACGGGAGACGCAGCTCTGCCGAGGTCTGCCTGAACCCCGCTTCGCCTTTACCTCAATGGTCTGGATGCGACGGAAGAAGTCATTCATCCTGGAGAAGGCCAGAGCAGAAGGGAACTCCCAGGGCACCGGCTTCTTGTCCTACAAGAGAGACAGGAAGGAGGCGGCCGTGTGGGCCTCGAACCTCCCCGCAGTCGCCCGCCGGACCGGCGCCCACGGGTCCTTGATCGTGCTCTGAAACCAGGCCTGACCTTAAAGAAAAGCTTCATGTTTGTGCAGCAGAAATCGTAGGTGCGGTAGAGCTCCTTCAGAATGCTCACGGACAGAGAGATGCTGCCCAGAACCTCCTCCGTCTCTCCCTGCAAGCCTTTCAGAACCTCTTCTGGGCTCAGGAAAGTGCGCGTCTGGGCAGAGGAGAAGACATCGCGTGGTCTACACGAGCCCTCTGGGGTGACACCCAGGCCGGCCGCCGGCAGGCCGCTCGGCAGACTACAAACAGCCCGACCCGGGGCCCACGGTCTGCTCCTTCGGACACGCCAGCTGTCCCTGAGGTCCACGTCCTGACTGTTCCGCGGCTGCCAGGCTGTTCCCAGGAGGCTGGGCTGCCTCCCTGCCTGGCCCCGCCGTGCCCCCCGCTACGGCTGCAGCAGAGACAGATTCTGGTCCCAGATGACTGGGAGCACCCCCAGCCCGGGAAATCCAGTCCTGCCCGGGGCGCCAGGATCCCGCCCACCGTGCCCTCCCGGGCAGCAGGCACCGTTTCCACACACGCAGGCAGCGCACACGCAGACACTCGCAGCCGGCGAAGGCGGGCGCTTGTGAAAAGGGAGGGAGACAGGGAGTCTGTGCTGCGGGAGACAGGAGGCAGCTCGGTGTCCCCGCAGAGAAACTGCCCAGGAGGGGCACCCACGTGCCGTTGTTAGGATCCCAGAGTCCTGGGATCAAGTCCCGTGTCGGGTTCTGTGCTCAGTGGGCTGCTTGGGCTTTCTGTCCCTCCGCTTCTCCCCCTGCTCAAGAGCACATGGGCTCTCTCTCTCCCTCCGTCTCTCCCCCCAAATAAATAAAATAAATCTTAAACAAATAAACAAACAAACAAACTGCCCAGGAACACAGGCAGCGGGGAGCAGAAAGGGAGAGGCACCCGCGGCGTGGCGGGCAGGGTTACCATCTCCATGATCTGGTTGCAGAACTCCTGCAGGAGGACGATGACCCTGGAGGGCGTGTTGTAGTTCTCGGACGTGGCCCAGATGAAGCAGATGGTGTAGAGAACCTTCACGATGAAGGTCGGGAGCTGCGGGGAGACGGGCGCCGTGCACTCTCCGCCCCCTGCAGCTCCGGGTCTGCGGGGGGGGGGGGGCAGGGGGGACCCCAGAGGGGAAGGAGGAGGCAGTCCCCAGGACCACGCAGCCCCTCCCAGCCGGGAAGCCCACAGCCCCCGCGCCCCTAAGACACCCGACCAGCCCCTACGAGCGGCCGTCCTCGGGCCGGCGCACCCTTGTGAAGTCGGCCTGTTCCATCTCCTCCAGCAGGACCCGCAGAGGCTTCAGGTACAGAACAATGTCGCTGGCCTCCTTCAGGCCTGCACGGAACGAGGACCAGGGCTCGCGCACCTCCGGCGGTCAGAGATGGGGTCGGGCGGCCCCGTGTGCACGGACGCCTGCTCCCTAAAGACCCAGGACCTTCCCCAGAGGAAGCCGCGTGTGGGGAGGGGCCCCGCACCCCGCCATCTCCCCCCCCCCCCCCGCTGCTTCTCCCGCTCACCGTCCGTAACGTTCATGTACACGTTTTGCAGGGCCGGCCAGTAGCAGCTCCTGGCTTTCTCCAGGATCTCAACTATTTTGTTCACTTTGGGCCTGTTCAGCTGACACAGAGAACAGGAACATGAGCCTCTCCAGAGGGACTCGAAGACCCCACGCAAAAGGCACCTGACCCCATGGCCGCTGGAGCCCAGGACTTCCCCTCCGGGGTCCTGGGGGCCCGTGCAGAGGGGTGCACGGCTTAGGAATCGGCCTGGCCGGCCCGTGGGCCCTTGGCTGCCGAGCCACAGAGGCCGGGTCACCGCCGCGGGGTGGGGAGACGGTCACCTGCTCGTGGATGTATTTGAGATTCATCAGCCGAGCGTCCCAGAACTCAAACTCCACTCGGGGCAGGGGGTGGAGGCCGTCCAGCAGGGGCTGGGCCGAGTCCTTGCTTAGCACGTCCCGGATCTGGTGCGACCACTCGATGATGATGGTTTCGATGGCGTGCAGCAGCGAGTTGTCCAGAGCAGAGGGGATCCTGTGCGACAGGTGGGGGGGGGGCAAGATGCTCTCCCAGCCGCAGGGATGGGTCCTGCCAGCGCTGCCCTCCCCGGCGCCCCTTGGGGCAGCAGGTCCCATCTCGACCCCCGTCCCACGCTGCGCACAGCCACCCCGGGGAGGCTGGGGAAGTGCCCAGATCCAGCTCAGGGAGGCCAAGCGTGGCATGAAGCCCACATCCACGGTCGCTCTCCTGGCCGTCCTTACTGGGGTCACATAGGCACATGCGGGGGGGGGGTCCACGGACACTCCCAGTGGAGGACCTGCCTGCACAGTGAGCCCCCCAGGGGCCGTCCCCCCCGATGTGTGCACACGGAACACAGTGCCACCGGGCAGCCGCTCCACGAGCCCCACACTCCAGCCAGCTACAAACGGGCAGGTGCGGGGGGGTGCAGAGTCCTCGTGCGTCCCGGGCCTCCGGGATGGCACCACTACTACTTAGACTCACGGTTTCTACCTGCTGAAAACCCCTTCTGCACCCCTCAGTGCCCCTCAGCACCCACGTCCTAAATCTGGATGCCCCCTTTCCTGGCTGTGTGATACCGGCTGCTGGGCGTGTGACTGGTGCCCGGACTGGTGCCCACCACACACGATGGGGGAGGGGCTCCAGTAGCCCCTCCTGTCCTGCCCGCGTGCCTTTACCTCCGACTCAGCCAAACCGCACGGTACCGTCTGCCCTCTCGTGTTTCCTCCCTGGGGGGGTCAGGGCTCAGCGACTCTTCCAGCCGGCCAGGAGCCTGGGCTGGGCCGCCTACCTCTCCATGGACTCCAGCGTGCCGTCCAGACTCCCCAGGTGCTCGGGGATGGGCAGCAGGGTCTTGCCTTTGATCTTGCCCCCCATCACAAACATCTCGTTCTTCAGCTTGTGCACTTGCTTCACGATGTCTTCCGAGACCACCCGAGGCCAACCGCTCAAGTTTTCGCTTTGGTTTAACAGAGAGTAGAGCACCTGGAGGGGAACGGCTCCTTACGCGCGCCCAGGCCTCCTCTGACCCGGTGGCGCCCAGGAGGAACGCGGAGCCCTCGGTGCCTGGAGCCCTCCCAGAGAAACGGAGAAACGGAGTCCATGCCAGATGGAGGCGTGGCCAGGAGGGGCCTGCAGACGCAGGGCGATGGCCCAGCAGCAAAGCCACCTCTGAGAAGGGAGCCCCAGGTGTCCGAGCAGTGACTCACAGGGCTTCTGAAAGCAGGTGGCCCATGCTGCCTTGGAGGGCTGTTCGGGGCCAAGCCGGGCCCCCCAGGTTTGCATGTTGAAGCCCCAACCCCAGCCCCTCTGGCTGTGGCTCTCTTTGGAGATAAGCCTCTCAAGAGGGGACTAAGTTAAAATGAAGCCCCATGAGTGGGCCCAAACCCCATGTGACCGGTGTCCTTATAAGGAGAGGTGTGGACACAGACAGACAGAGGGACAACCAGGTGAGGACGTGGAGAGGAGACAGTGTCTACCGGCCCAGGAGAAAGGCTGCAGAAGGAACGGGCCCTGCCCTCGCCCGGGTCTGGGACCTGCACCCCCAGGACTGTGGTCCCTTGTCGCGGCAGCCCCAGCAGACGCACACGGGTGCCCGAGCCCTCCCGCTCCAGGCCGGCCAGGGTCCTCTTCCCAATGCGAGGGCAGGCTGGCCGGAGTCCTCACTCGAAGTCTCAGAGCTGGGGAACCCATCTACCGGAACCAAGCGACCCCCACCCTCTGGCACTGCGGGCAGGGGCCATGCCTGGGGCACCCTGAGCTCCTAAGGAGACTGTGCTTAGTCTCGGCGCTGGCTGGGGCTTCTCAGCCCTCGGGGGCACAGCACCGCCTGCAGGTCCGGTCGAATGCGGTGTGTCTGCACACTAGGGCCTCTGACCCGCTTCCAGGGAGCCCAACGCTGCTGGCCCGTGGGCTGCAGGGCTCTGGGCCACTCACCGACGGGGCGAGGAACAGAGACGGTTCCCCAGCGCGGTCACCCCCCGGGCACCCACCTCCTCCACGACGGCGATCAGCTGCTCCACGGGCGCCGGGCTTATGTCCCCGTAGATGAGCTGGTCCTTGTAGGTGCTCTTACTGATGTTCTCCCGTCCCTTCTTGATGAAGTAGACCCCCTTGGACTTGAGGGAGGCAGGGAAGCCCAGGCAGGGGACGATCATGCCGGCGGGACTGAGCGTCAGCACCAGAACCAGGACATCCGGCTTCTCGAAGAACTCGGTGAATAAGGCTATGTTCTCCTCGGCCCCGATCAGCTTGCTCCACTTGTCCGGCTTGAACTTCAGAATGAGGGACGCGATGCCCTCTAAGTACTCCAGCCTCACATCTGGCGTGATGGTCATTGCGGCCTTACAGCGCGGTCAGCTGCCCGGTGCCCAGAGACGCTGACGCAGCCCACGTCCGGGGGGCTCACTCCCCGCCCGTCTCCGGAGCCACTCGAAGCCTCTGACCCGACCAAGCCAGGCGACGGGGTCCCCTTCGAATGGCTGCTCTTCCGCTGGGCGTGGGCTGGGGGCAGGGAGGGACGTGGGGGTCCTGGCTGTCTGCCCTGGCTGGACCGTCGTGGCCCTGGGGCGAGTGGTGGCATGTGCTCGCGTGAGAGGTGACCGGGACGTTAAGAGCCGGGAAAGGCAGAGGGGGCGCTGGGGAGAAGGGAGTCCAGGAGACGGTCGCAGCCAGGGGGTCCCCGGGTAGGGCGCGGCGGTGGGGGGGAGGCAGACAAGAGCAGCGTCAGGTTGAAGGGTCCCGGGGAAGGCGGCGCACACCCCCGGGGCACGGGCAGAGCCCAGAAGGATCTCCCCTCCCACAGGGAAAGGCTCACCCGCTGTAGACGCTGTTCCAGTCGTCGGCAGGGCCAACGGACAGGCAGCTCCTTCCCAGACCAGAAAGGAAAATGGCTCCCTTTCCTGGAGGGGCCCCAACTGCCAACTTCCGTGGGTCCTCTCAGCACCTGGGGCTTCTAGAACCTTCGCCTCGGGACCTGAGGGACCTGTGGGGGTGCGGCGAGCAAGCAAGGCTCCGCGGCCCGCCGCCGGGGGGAGGCTCTCGGACTGTAATATTTTTACATTTAATTTTATTATTATTATTTTTAAAGGTTTTATTTATTTATTTGAGAGAGAGCCAGAGCCCATGAGCATGAACGGGGGGAGAGGCAGAGGGAGAAGCAGATTCTCTGCTGAGCTGGGAGCCCGACGCGGGGCTCCTCCATCCAGGACCCTGGGACCACGACCAGAGCCAAAGGCAGACGCTTCACCGACGGAGCCACCCAGGTGCCCTCGACTGTAATATTTTTTAAACTCAGTTCAACCATCTTTTTGCCTTTGAACTGAAGCGTTCAGTCCACTTCCAATTCCTGTGACCCACACACGCTGGGATTTACGTCTATTATCTTACCGAGTTCTCCTTTCTCGCCTGCTTCTGATTTATACAATTATTATTATTTCATTCCCTCTCATTACCTTGGTCATCATACATCTTTTATGTTTCTCTTTACAGGCACGGAGACGTTGTAACATGCATCCGACTTACCCCACACTAATACTCTCTGCAACCCGGTAACGAAATTCAGAAAACAATTTCCACTCACGATAACATCAGAACAATTCTGCTCACAATTTCATTTATACGGGCATCAGAAAAAATAAAATACTTAGGGTTGAATTTTAAGTTTATTTTCTATTTTTATTTTATGTTTTAGTATTTTATTTATTTATTTGAGAGAGAGGGAGAGGGAGAGCATGAGGTCAGCGGGAGAAGCAGGCTCCCCGCAGAGCAGGGACCCTGATGTGGGATTCGATCCTGGGACTCCAGGATCATGACCTGAGCCAAAGGCAGTCGCTTAACCAACTGAGCCACCCAGGCGCCCTACTTAGGATTAAATTTTAAAAGGAAGCGCGGCACTTACAAGCTGAAGACCACGAAACGTCGCTGAAAGAAATGAAAGACGTGGGAGCATGAAAGGGCATCCCACGTTCACAGCTCCGGCGAGGACGTCCTCTGGTTAAGATGATGAGGCTCCTGAGACTTACCTGTGACCGATCCAGAGTCAGCGAAGTCCCAGCCGACATCCCAGCCCCCTTCCCTGCGGAGATGGACATGCCGGTCCTCCCAAGGAGAGCCAAAACGATCTTGAAGAAGAACGAGGTTGGAGGGCTCACGCTTCCCGAGCTCAACACCTCCCATCAGACCGCAGTCGTCCGGACGGAGAGCTGCTGGCGCGGGGCTGGGCGTCCCGATCCCTGGACCGGATCAGAGGGCCCAGGAGTCACCACAGTTATGGGCAGCTGGTGTGAGAGGGGGGTCCCAGGACGGTCCAGCGGGGGCAGAGCAGGCTTTCCAAGAGATGGCGCTGGGACAAGCGGATGCCCACACTCACCCCTACCTCACGCCACCTACAAAAATTAACTAAAACTGGACCGAAGACCCGTGAGAGCCGCAACCAGAAAACCTCCCAATAAGACCGACGAGTAAATTTCCACAACCTTGGAGCAAGCAACAGTTTCTTTCTTTCTTTATTTTTTTAAAGATTGTATTTATTACTTGACAGAGAGAGACACAGTGAGAGAGGGAACACAAGCAGGGGGAGTGGGAGAGGGAGAAGCAGACCCCCGCCGAGCAGGGGAGCCCGATGTGGGGCTTGATCCCAGGACCCTGGGATCATGACCTGAGCCAAAGACAGATGTGTAGTGACTGAGTGCCCCAGGCACCCTGAAGCAGTGGTTTCTTAAGACAGGACACCGAAAGCACGAGATCAAAGAAAATAATGGGTAAGTGGGGCATCATGCAAATTAAAAATCGGGGGGCTTCAAGGGGCACTATAAAAAAAGTGAGAAGACCACCCACAGAATGGGGGCAAGTATTTTCATGTCTTCTATCTGACAGGGGACTAGTACTCAGAATACATAGTAACTCGTAACGCAATATAGGAACACCGGGGTGCCTGGGTGGCTCAGTTGGTTAATCGTCTGCCTTTGGCTCAGGTCAGGACTCATGGTCTCAGGGTCCCGGGATCGAGCCCGCATTGGACTCCCTGCTCAGCGGGGAGTCTGCTTCTCCCTCTACCTCTGCCCTTCCCCCACGCCCGCTCATGCTCTCTCTCTGAATAAATAAAATCTGTAAAAGTAATAATAATAATAATAATACAAACAATATAATGCGAAATGGGCAAAGGGCATAGATCAACTTTTCTCCAAGACACACAAATGGCCTATAAGCACATGAACAGGTATTCACATCATTAGCTGTCAGGGAAGGAGCTTGTGTACGGCTCCCAGAGCCACTGAAGCCGTCGAGACAGGAGTTCCCATCACCCAGCCCTCTGGATGAGCCCTGCCCTTGCAGCACGTGGCACTGTGTCTGGACCCCGGCAGGTCTTCTGTAAGTATCACTGAGGGAACAAAGGCTCTGAGAAGTCCCGCTGCAAGGAGGTCTGTTGAACGCCATCCAACCCAGTATTCGCGGCGCCTTCTTCCCTTGGGGACCCATCGCTTGTGTGAAGCGCTAGATCCAGGTCTAGGCGGTCTGGTGTCCACACGATTGTGCGCCCCTGAGGTCTGTGTCTCTGAGACACAAAGATCAAATGTCTCCTGCTGAAATCGTGGATGTGCAAGGGGCTCGGGGAGCTGCCCCCCTCGCCCTCGAACCCCCGCCCTGGGCTGCAGGGTGGGTGCTGTGCCTGCTGTGGAGGAGGGACGCGTGGGTGACCTGGAGCTCCTGGTGGGTCACACCGGAGGTCCTGCCTGCGCACAGAAGACACAGGAGGACCCATTCTCTAGGAGGTTCAACCAGCTCTCGATATGGACACACTGTCCACGTTGCAGCGGGAATAGCGGGCCCTTTGGGAGTGGCCAGGGCATCGAGTGAAGCTTCTGGGCTGGCAAGTGCCCTTGGAGCCGAGCAAGGAAGGCCAAGGGCAATCCTCTCCCCTCCTGCAGGGCCACCAGCGGGACGGCCATTCCCTCACTTTCTTCACCCCGACAGTCAGAGGCCGCGCCGTGTGAAGCCCAGCCTCTACTAACCCAGCCTCTCCCCTGGGAGCAGTCCTCCCTGCCCCGCTGACTCGGAAAACCTGTGCACCGTCGCCCATCGCTATGCACAAATGCAGGACCATCTCCCCCTGCTGGGGACACTTGCGGACAGCAGGAGGCCCCGGCCAGCCCTCCCCGCCTCACAGCCTCCCTCTGTCTGCTCTGGCCCTGACACGTCCTCATGCCCGGGTCCTGGCAGAGGGGACAGGGAGGACAGTCAGCCTTTGTCCTGCTGCCCAGACACGACCTTGCCCCGGGGCCGGGCGGAAAGGGAGGGCAGAGCCCTGTTCGCCGGGGCTGGCCCTGCAGGGTACTCTGCTTCCTTGGTGGGGAGGACAGTGTGGCCAGAGGGATGTCTCAGGCCTGCGAGGTTTCCAACAGTCGCAGCAAGCTCGACGCTGGAGGCCTGTGCGCCTTCTCCAGCTTTTGGGCTCTCTGCCTGGCAAGCCCTGGGGCTGAGGCCCCAGCGGAGCACGGAAGGGTGTGGGGTGCAAGCGGTCCTGGCTGGGAGCAGGGCGGGTCAGTGTGAGCGCTGCCCTGCCTCGTCTCCCTCTCCCCACCCAGGGGGACGTGGGCGGTGTGGGGTGCTCCCCGAGGAAGCAGGCGGATGGCAGACATGCCTCACGGGGTAGGCCCAAGAGAAGCAGAGCTGACTCTAGTCCAAGACCAGAGAGACCGACTCATCGGTGCTGTTATGACGCAGAAGAAACCAGACCCACCCCAAACACAGGCAAGAGAGCGGCAAGGGACGGGTTCCAGCTAGCCACAGCCAAGGACTGGGACAACACAGGTGGAGGACGGGGACCGTCCTCAGATACCGAGAGGGGTGAGGGGGGTGGCTGAGCCGGACGCTTCCTCAGACGGGCTTGGGCAGACTTACTTGGAACCTGACCCAACACCCAGCCTGTGCAGGGGAAGGCTCAGCGGGACCTAACCTCAGTTTGGTCAAGAAGAGAGTCACGGCCTCGTGAGGGGTTCTGGCCTTGGGGGAACAGAAGGAGGAGGTCTGCGGGGCTGCAGATAGAAGGCGCCGCCCACCAACCCTGTGGCTCTGGCTGGACCCCATCAGGGCACTTTGAGGGACAAGGTTCATCACTTGCTCGTCCTGGAGGGAGCGTGGAATGCCCGGGCCACGCAGCAGGGTCACAGCGGATGGAGGGCGCGGGAACCTGGGCCTCCCTTTAGTAGGGCCCAAAGGTGGGGTGTCTGGGGCTGCGGGGTGGTTCTCCGCTGGCTGCCTTGGGGCACATGAGTGGAGTCAGGGTTCCGGAGAGCGGAGGCGGGTCCCTCAAGCAGCCCGTTGGTGAGGTCGCCCGTCGGCCATGTCGCACGCACCACAATGGGCTTATTCAAAACGGAAGTCGTGCACCTGGAGTCTCCGCACCGCGCCTCGGTGTCCCGCACACTGTTGGGTCCTCACGGGGACCTCCGCAGTGTCCTCCTGCCAGCGTCTCTGTGTTCATCAGGGCTGGCCGGGGACAGTGCCATCCGGCCCTTCCAGCCCCACTGAGCGCCTGCGAGCTTCATCTTGGTTTGGAGCAGAGGTTCTCGGAGTCTGGTCCCTGGGGCTGCCGCGGCACCCAGGAGCGAGTTAGGGAAGCAGGTTCTCAGGGCCCCCTTCCCAGAGCGGTGGGAGCCTGGAGTCTGGGGCTGGACCCAGCAGTCCTTGCGGCAGCGAGTCCCCAGGAGACGCTCCCGCACGGCAGAGCATGAGCGCCTCTGATTTAGAGTACAATTTTGGCATCTGTTTAGAGTCACGTCATTCGAAGGAGCCCTCCTGTGTCCCTTCTGGTCACTCGCGCCTGAGGAGGACCCCCCGCCCCCCGCAGAGCCCGCCTTCCCTTCCGCAAGCCCCAGCGGTGGGCGGCTTGAGGAGCAGCGGTCACCTCACGTCGTGGTTCTCCTGTGACCGCACCGTGGAATCACCTGGGAAGCTTTCGGAACGAACGGCGCCTGGCCCCGCCGCCCCAGGGTCAAGGCCAAATGTCCAGGTCTTAAAAGCTGCCTTGAGGGTCTGAGTGGGGAGTCCCTGCCCCAGGAGGTCTCAGGGCCCCTGGGAGGTGAGTCCTGCTGCCCCTACCCCGTCTGCAGCCACATGCGTCCCGGAGCCCTTGCAGCCCTCACAGCTGGCTCATCGCTGACCGTCAAGCTCCCTAAAGGGACAGACCTCAGAGGTCCCCGGCGATTCTTCCAGGAGGGGCAGGTGCCAGGTTCAAGGCCGCTGCCCAGCGTCTGACCGTTCCTTCCATGCTGGCGGCTCATCTGTCAGGTCCCGTCGGCCCACTCTGGGCTCAGGAGGTGGACGAACTCAAGGACAGGCTGGGCTTCTGGAGCCCCTCGGTCGCCCCAACACGGCATCCCCCAGAGACTTGGAAATATCAAAGGCTGCTGTCTTAAGAGGACAAAGACCCCTTTTCTCTGGACTTTTTTTTTTTTTTTTTAAACGTTGAACTCCTCTTCGATGACTCGGTTTATGGTATCTCAACTGGAAAACGGAGTTCTCCAAGGCGCAGATCAAGTGCTGGGAGTCACCCCTGAGGGTCAGAGCGAGGCAGAGGCTGTACGGCTCTGGGCTTTCCCCCTGAAAATCACCTGTTCTGCTGTGCGGGAGAGTTCAAGTTCAACTCTGAATTTCAGGGAAGCAAGACACACGTAGCCCTGGGCGCTGGGCCCCGGCTGGAAGGGCTTCTTGGCTTTGTTCGCAAAATGAAATGTGCTTTGAATGTAATGAGTCAGAAAAGGTCTGGAAATGAAATTTCCTGCCTGTGGTTTGACTCACGCCTGTCTGTCTCGAAATCCACCCCAAGGACATCTGTTCCAGGGTGACAGGGCTGGTCTGGGCCTGCCCTAGACTCCTGCAGGGAAAGGGAAGACGGGCCGGCGGAGCGGGAGGAGCCTGCGTCCCCCCCCAGGACGCCTTTCCGGACTCCGCTGGTCAACCCCAAGGCCGGTTCCCTCAGCCTGGCCTCCGTCCCTGAAGAAAGAGGGACCTATGAATCTCACTGCTCCCTCGGCTTTTCCATCCTCTTGGGTAGCGTCACGGGAAACAAAAGCAGAAGGAAAGACACATAAAATGGCCAGATAAATGCAGATAAAGTAACCCGCAGCCCGTCGACAAACCCTCGCGCCAGGCAGGGTAGGATGTCCCTCCGGGAAGCTCCCAGATGTCTTCCTGCCTTAACTGTCTTTCACTTGAGAGAAAAACCACCTTAACTGGGCGGTGGACAGGCCTCCAGGACCCTGGGAGTCGTCTTCAGCGGATCCAAGTCCTTTCGGAACTCCCTTATGTTTACCTCTTCCAACCCCGAGGTCTGTGATCCTTGGCCCTCGTGGTCCCAGATGGCGGCTCTCTCTGCCTACGGGTCCTGCTCCCCTGCTTGAATAAAACCAGCTTTTTGCACCGAAGTTGTCTCACGAATTCCTTCGTGGGCTCTGGATCCCCAACATTGCTATTCGCGAAAAACTACATCACTGGTGATGTGCAGAACAAAGACAGAAGAAAAGTTACTACGTGTCCTTCCTACCTACAGCCCACTGACGAGTCCTCGAAATAGGCAGAGTGACCTTCCTCTAGGGACGCAGCTGCCTGGATGTTGGTACTTTGCTAAGGGCCAAAGGCAGTCCTAGCTCAAACCCCAGGATCCTCTAAATCTACTTTAATATAAAAAATTCCTTTGGAAACTCCTTTTATCCCTACCCTCCTGAGACACAATGGCCATCACCCCCAGGCGTATGACCCTCTGGTATACATCTGAAGGGTCTCATGACTCAAGTTTTATCAGGTGGTAATAAATGACCTTTTTCCAACACCAGCTAGCCCCTCAAGGTCCTGCAAACCTTGCTTCCAGAATTCCTCAGAGACTCACAATCTCCCTCACCACCCCCCAACTCGAGAGCACATCACGGGTCACAGCTCATGACCCCAGCACAGCTCTTTCTGCCCACGGGTCCCGTCCCTGTGCTTTAATAAAACCACCATTTGGAGTGCCTGGGTGGCTCAGCGGGTTAAAGCCTCTGCCTTTGGCTCAGGTCATGATCTCAGGGTCCTGGGATCGAGCCCCGCATCGGGCTCTCTGCTCAGCAGGGAGTCTGCTTCCTCCTCTCTCTCTGCCTGACTCTCTGCCTCCTTGTGGTCTCCGTCTGTCAAGTAAATAAATAAAATCTTAAAAAAAAAAAATCCTTTTATCCCGAAGACAAATTCTTCCTTGGCCGTTGGCTTCGAACCCTCGCGTCTTTCCTACATCACTGGAACAGGAGCCTAATCGTCCTGGGCGCTGGGGCCGGGGCTCTCCCAGGACCTGGGACTTCTGGAACTAGACCTAGGAGAGTCAGGGACTCTGAGGCTGGTTAGTGACCCTCACACTGTTGCTGTTGCCCCGCCGACTGCAGAAGAGATGGGGCTGGCATCTCTCGGAACCTTCCAGGAATCGAGGAGAAATCACTGCGGTTCTCAGAGAGGTGCGGGACTGTCTCAGGGCCACCGTTGGAGTGGAGCCGGGTTTAGAATCTGATGTTCTAATTTGCCAAATGCTGTTGTTTATCTCCTCAAGGGACCATTTTAATCGCAAAGCTTTATTTTATAGTCTTGGGTGGTCCCAGACCACCTGGGACCCGGGTGGAAAGGAAGCCTCTCCTGCCCCGCGGGACATGGTCAGAACCTGCCGTTCTATCCCCAGGTAACCCGCTTGCACCGTCAGACTGGGGGCAGCCCTGCTCCAGAGGCAGATCAGGAGGCTGGAGTGTTCGCTGCTCTTACTCAAAGCCACAGAAACACAGCACATTGACTGGGAGCAGCCCGGCCAGCGAGGCGGGTTTTCAGCAAGTTCTTCCACTCCAGACAGGGCTCGATCAAGTTCAAAGGGCAGTTACATGTGTCTTTGAACAACACTGGGCAAACAAATCCATTTCTGATTTATGGCAGAAAGAGACGCTTTCGTTTCTTAAATAGACTATATTTTAAAAGATTTATTTATTTATTTGAGAGAGACAGCGTCAAACGCGGTGGGCAGGGGCGGAGGGAGAGAGAGCCCGATGCGGGGCTTGATCTCAGGACCCCAAGATCATGACCTGAATTGACACCAAGGGTTGGATAATTAACTGACTGAGCCACCCAGGGCCCCCTAAAGAGACTTATTAAATTATTTTATTTTTCTAAGGATTGTATTTATCTATTTGAGAGAGAGACAGCGCACCAGCAGGGGAGGGGTGGAAGGGAAGAGAGAAGCAGGCTGCCCGCAGGGCGTGGAGCCCAGGACCCAGGACCTCCAACCCCAGGACCCTGCAGTCGGGACCTCAGCTGAAATCAAGAGTGGGACTCTTAACCAACTGGGTCACCCAGGTGCCCCTAAACGGACTGTTCTTTTAAAGCAGTTTGAGGTTTACAGAAAAACTGAGTGTAAAGTCTCAAGTCCCCCCATGCTTCTCGAGCCCTCCCTCCCCACCCCCTGCACCCCCCAGTTCCCTAGTGGTGACACCCTGCATTCTTGGGGCGTGGGTGTTAACGGGACACTTTGTTCCTTTGACAGCTGAAGGCCACGGTTACCTCTTGGTGCTGTGCACGCATGGGTTCGGATGAATGTGTGCGGCTCCTGGGAGCCCCCGCCGCAGCCTCTAGCCGAGGGTTTCCGGACCCTGACGCCCTCTGTGCTCCTGCCCGTCGCCCCTCCTCCCTGACCCCAGCTGTCTCCGCAGCGCTGTCGCCCAGCGGATGCCGGACGGCCGGAACCTCACGGTAGCGCCGGAACCCCACGGTAACCTTTCCGGATGGGCCCAGTGACACGCATGCCGGACTCCTCCGTGTCTTTCGGTGACGTGCTGGCGCTCCTCTCCGAGCCGCTGGACAGAATTCCGCTGTCTGGATGGACCCGTTCCCTCCCCGGTCACCTACTGCAGGGCATCCTGGCTGCGTCCCAGCTCTCGTGCTCGTGAGCAAAGCGACTGTGAACAACCACGTGAGGATTTCTGTGCGGAAGTCGCCCTCCAGCTCCTTTGGGTGGGAGCTGCGTGCGGGGAGCGCACACCGGGGAGCGGGGCTGGTGGGTCCGACGGTGGGGGCGCGCGCTGGGTTTCGTGAGAAACCACCCGGCTGTCTTCCAAGGTGGCCGGGCCAGTCTGCGTCCCCCCATCCCGGCGGAGAAGTGAGCGTCTCCAGGTCCCCGCCAGCCCCGGGTGGGGTCCGTGTCGGGAACCTGAGCCCCTCTGACGGCCGCGCCGCGTCTGTCCCTGCTGCCGGAACGTGTAGGTCTCTCGCCAGGGACTGAAGGGACCCGGAGCCCCTTGCCATGACTTACTCACCATCTATGCTTCTCCCCAGACGAGGTGTCGGTTTCGGTCCTTTGCCCAGCGTTTAACTGGGAAGAGAAATCGTTTAAAATGAGCTATTTTTTTAAAAAGGCACAGCCACATGCTGTGGAATCCACTTACATGAAACGTCCAGAATGGGTAAAACCACGGAGACGGAGGGCTGCCGGGCGGTTGCCGGGGCGGGGGCGGGAGCAGGAGGAGGGGGGGGGGCCGCTAACAGGGGGTCCTGCTGGGCCGGCGACAAGTTCTGGAGCTCCATGGGGTGGTGGTTGCTTAGCACTGTGAGTGCCCTGAATGCTTCCGAATGGTTCACTCTACAACGTCTGAGAGGGTAAATGTTCCATGTATATCACAATTTATAAAAAGAAGAGAAAAAAAGCCAGCTCTGTGGCGAGGGTGTGAGGAACACGGCGCCGAACGGGGACCTGCCCACAGCGGGGTCAACGGTGACCCAGACGAGGCGTCTCCCCCGAGAACCCCACTCTCGGCACAGAGCGCGGAGACGCCCCTCCACGGGCCTCTCGCCCCCAACCCCCCACCCCGCGCCGCTCTGTCTGCTCAGGAAGGTCCTGGGCTGCCCCCTCCCCCCCGCTCAGGGGACAACCGCTGGGGTAGATCAGTCCCTCTGTACTAGTCTGTACAGCTGTGATTCTGACCCCACAAAGTCACCAACAAGGCCCCGGCCACCAGCTGCCGAAGCGCCCTGTCCTCACGGGGCGTTACTCCTCCCTCATCCGGGCCTCCCCCCAGCACAGCCACGCTCCCTGCTCCCCCCCGCTCATGGCTCCTCGGCTCCCTCAAGCCCGTCCCACCACCCCTCCAGGCCCAAGATGACTCCTCACTTCGGGATGCTGAAGGCCAGCCCCCGCCCAGCCCCCGCTTGGCTCCATTCAGGATCCTTAGTCACTTGGGGATGAAGAAGGGAGTCACGGCCCCCGTTCGTCCTGTGCCGTGATCACAAGTCCGCTCAGAGCTCACTGTGAAACCGAAGGTCGGCCTTGGCCAGGGCAGCTCCATCCAGCCAAACTGGAGACACAGGCCTGGCCCGCACGTGGCCAGTCATCACAGCGTGGTACCGGGGCTAGGCCCGCGGTGGCTCCCGGGGGCTCAGAGCCTCCAGGAGTGTGCGGGTTCCCTGTCTGCCCCTTAGGGGACAGTCCAGCTCACTGAGGGAAGGCCGGGGCTCAGGGGACAGGACATGGCTCCCCCAGCATGGTCAGCTCTGGCTTCTCTGGGAGAGAGCACCTGCCCGGAATGGCCCAGACCCCACCGCGGGGCAGGCTGCCTGGAGACACTCTGCTGGGCTCCACTGCCTCCCACCACCCTGTGAAGCAGGTGCCTGCGGGCCCGGGTACAGACGGCCACTGGCAGGTGTGGCCCCTTGTCACCACTGAGCAGAGCAGGCCTCGGTACCTCCCTGCCCTCGGCTGAGGTTGGGGTCCCGAGGTGATGAATCTGAGATTCTGGGCTTAGTCCAGCTCCCTGAGCTGCTCAGTGCCCACGAAGCTTCCCTCTCCATCCCCTGAGCTGGAGCACCCGGCCCCGCGGCCCTCCTGCGGCCCCACCGGCCTCTGCGCGGGGCCAGTCCCTCCGCGGGTCTCCATCCCGGTCTTTCCGAAGAGGATGACTTTCTCCATTTCAAGGGTGCGGCCCGTGACTCATGGGCCTCCTGGTGAAATGGTTTCCTAAGAGGGAAAACACGATCACTGCGCGGTGCTGGGGGCTCCCCGCGGGCCGGCCGGGAGTCCACGAAGACTGAGTTCCCCGAGCCACGACCCGTGAGCACCCGCCTCTCCCTCTCATCAGGGCTTCAGGGGGCTTCGGGGTCGGCAGCCTTGTCTGCAGGACCAGACCCGCCGCAGTCTGAGGGCCGGGCGGGGCCGGGGACTGCTCGCCCCCACCCGCACCCGAAGTTCAGAAGCAGCCGCAGACCCCGTGGGCACGGGTGTGGCTGTGAACCCCTTGAAGGTCACTTAGGCAACAGGCCTGACACTCAGTTATGCCTCGTGGTTGCAGAGGCCGGACGCCCACAGTGGAGCCTTCTCACCCCGCGCTTGCGCAGAGGGAGACCGAGAGGGAAAACTCTGGGGTCTCCTCTTCCAGGGACGCAGACCCCAACCCGCTGACCGGCTCCACCCCTGCCTGTCGCCCCCCCCCCCAGGCCCACCTCCAAGCACGGCCACCACCGTGGGGCTACAGGCTACGGGGAAACCGTCCGCGGCGGCTGTGACGCAGTCGTGGAGATAAAAGGGTCGTCAGAGGTACTTACTCCCAAAGCAAGCAGGAAAAGGGACTAGGGGACGAGAGGAAAGACGAGACATGAGGAAAACGGACGGCGAGCCGGCAGGTCTGACTCTAGTGGTGGCGGGGATCATGCCAAGGGCTGAGAGCAGGGGTGCAGAGAGACGGGCATGGGGGGGGATGGGCTGGGAAGGGCTTCAGTGGGAGAGAAATCGAAGTTACAGATCAGACCTTTAGGCCTTTTAATCCCCTCAAATGAGGCACTTCTAACCCTGAAACGGAGCCTGCGCAGCCCCTGCACCTCCGCGGTCCGCCTCGGGGAGAAGGCACGGGGTGCGGCTCAGGCGGGGATTTCAACCCCATTAGGAGCTGGTGCAGAAAGACACCCTCCCCTGTTTCTGATTCCCCAGGAGGGAAAGAACGGGCGTCTGGGGGCTCAGGGGGTTCAGGCCCGCGCGCCCTGGTGGTCTCCCTCCGAGGCAGATGGGAATCATTCCCAGTAAGGAGCCGAGCAAAGCAAAAGGTGGGTTATGCCTCCGCCCCTGCAAAGCAGACGACCCCGTGGGGTGCAGAAGGCGGGGTTTTCATCGCTGCGCCCCTTCCGGGCTGTCTGGCCAGCACGCGCGCGGTGGCCCCCGTCTTGTGAGGTCCCGTGCTGGGGGCTGTTGGAACGTGTCTCCCCTGCTCGCGTGTTTATAGAAGAGCGAGACCATGCCTGCTCCTGTCTGTGTCCGTCTCTTCTGTCTGCACCCCTCCATGCAGGCCTCCTGCGGGCTGCTTCCATGGCTTCCGGGGCTTCCATGGCTTCCATGACCGAGATGCCCCTGGATGGAGGACCGGCCCCACCCTGGCCAAGCCTACGCTTGTCCCAGGTCTCGGCTCCGCTCGCTCCGCATGACCCGTGTGCAGCCCCCGCCCAGGGACCCTCTTCCAGAGCCCTTCTCCTCCACCCCTCCACCGGGACAGAGGAAAGTGAGCCAGCCTGGGATCCGGACGGAGGGGACCTGGCAAAGGAACAGGCTCTACCACAAGCACTGTGAGCTCACGAGGACGGAGCCCACGTGTGTTCTGCTTGCTCTCGAATTCCCAGCACCTGGCACAACCTTGGATCAGAGTTGACGCAAGAAACACTTGGGAAATGAATAAATGATGAATTGTCGAAAAGAGAAGAGGAAGCCATGATGGCCACGTAAAGGTCTATTCAAGCGCGTCGGACGTCCCCAGCAAGCCTGGAGCACCAGGCTGGAACACAGGGAGGGGAGGCACGCACCTCGGGTGCAAAATTTAAGGAAGTCTCCAAAACCAGTAATCAAGATAAACATCATTTTAATACAATTTTTTTCAGAAAATTCAACTGCGTTATGAACAATTGATGACAATCTTTAAGTGAAGACAGGATTAGTAAGAGTACGATGCTAAGTCCTGTGGAACCAGGGCCAAAAGGAAGAATCCAAATACAGACCTTGCCCCAACCCCTACATTTCGCACCCGAGCAGAGCCCTCCGCCCGCCCCACCTGAGTCCCGCCCTTGCGGGGAAGAGAACCTGGGAGACAGAGAAGAAAAGAAAATCCCGCACCTCCCTGAACCCAGCAGACCGTAGACATAAAGGACCTATAGTTCCAGCTGGCTGAAACTAGGGTCCACAAAGCGTTTCAAATAACGTCAGGAATAGGTTTAGGACAGGAATTAGGGAATGTGCATTCGTCCAGAGAAACAGAACCGGTGGGATATGCACAGAGATCTCCAGAGAGACACGGAATGAGAGACTGGCTCCCACCGTGATGGAGGCTGAGGAGCCCCATGGCCTGCCCTCTGCCCTCCAGCACACGCAGGACAGCTGGGGATGGGGTTTGGTCCAAACCAAAGACCTGAGAACCAGGAGCACCTGTGCCCATGGGCAGGAGAAGATGGTGGTCTCGGCTCAAGCAGAGAGAGAGACTTAGCCTTTCCTCCGCCATTTTGTTCTCTGCAGGCCCTCAGTGGATGGGCTGCTGCCCACCAGCTGGTGGTGGCTCAGAGATCTGCATTCCTGGATTCAAATGCTAATCTCTTTAGGAAACACCCTCGCAGTCCAGCCCAGAAATAGCTTCCCAGCTGCCTGGGCATCCCTTCGCCCAGTCAAACAGACGCGTAAGATCGCCTACCACAGGACACTTGGATGTACTTGCAAACTTGTGAAACTAGGTCATGGACGATATGGAGGCTTCTCCGTCATATCAGATCCACTGGCAGCACTGGGCATGCAAGCTGCCCACCCCAGAGGGACATTCCTTACTTCCACTTGCCGCACAGCACAGGGAGACAGACCTGATTGCCAGAATGAAGCCAACGAAGTAGGTTTCCTTCCTCTGAACCACCAACCCCAAGCTCCCACCTTTCCCTGAGTGTAATGGACAGAGTAGTCGGGGAGGGGGGTTAGCTTCGTCTCCCCAGGGAGGACTGGGACAGGCTTCATCTGTGGCCACTTGGGAAATGACCACAACATGGCCCTCTGCCCCACACCAGGGTGTAAAGCCGCCCAGTGGCTGGGCCCACAAGTCGCTCAGAAGCACAGCGGACCCTCAGGCCCTGGGCACGCTGCCTGCCAGGGCACTACAGGATTCGCTGGAGCCGGCTTTCCCACTGAGCACAAGAGGCAGAACCTACGACATGGCCAACAGTCAGGCCACCCTTGGCAGCAGAACCCTGACACAGCCCTTGCGGCGACCGGACCAAATGCCCAGGATGTGGTCCTTGACCCCCAGCTCCCCTCATCTCGCCCTTGCTTTCAACCGGGACCAGCCAGGGAGACACGAATCTGCCGCCTACCAACCACAAGGGACGTCCTGCTTCTAATTAGCTCACGGCCGGCTTCCCCACGCCCACGGCCCTCTCCTCCGCCGGCGGCTCTCCCGTCCCTGTGCCAAACGCGTGGCCGGTGCCCCCCTGGTGGCAGGCTCCGAGTGAGAAGCCCACGCTTCTCTCCTTGGCAGGAGTGGGTAGGAGCCCAGACCCGGAGCCCATCACCAGGGTTTGCAACATCCTTGTTAAGCAAGCCGCCCGGCGCCTCACTTTGAACTGGGGCTAATAACAGCTCCCCCACCGCAGTCTCTCCACCACCCACCCCCACAGCTTCAAGGTCATGGTTGGCCAACCCTGAGTCTTGACCTCAAGGGTTCAGAAAAGGCTGAGCAGCCCTCTTCCGGGGGTCTGAAATGGTAACGTTGGGGTCCAGGAGCAGTGGGCGTGGCCTGCCCGAGGAGGAGAGCGGAGGAGCAGGTAACCAGAGCAGGAGTGAGAACAGAGACAGTCCTGACAGCATTCCGGAACGTTCCAGGGGTCCTGAGACCCACTTGCCCTGTGCGCATCAGGTCCCGTGAAGAAAACACCCCAGTCCTTTAGGCTTGAAGAAGCATGGGTGGGTTTCCTGTAGCTTATAGCCTGGAAAGACAGGGCTGCCCCAGAGGAACCCCTCCCCAGCCCACCCCCAAGAATCAAGGCCACGCCCCTCCGTGGGTTTGAAGGTGCGTGGAAGAAAACGGACACAGGGGAGAAGGCCACGGGCCGCAGGGACAGAGATGGACAGGGGCAGCTGCAGCCCTGGGACGCCGCGGACTGTGGGCACTGCCAGGGGCTGGAAGAGGCCAGAAGGATCCTTCCCCAGGGCCTGCAGAGGGAACGGGCTCCCCGCAAAACCCTGATTTCCGACTTCTGGCCTCCAGACTGTGCAAGAGTCTTTTTCTTCATTCTAAGCTGTCCGGTGGCTCTTTATGGACCAGAATGGGATTTCTGCGTGAAGCCAGGAGTCTGGATGTCTAGGGTTTTGGGGAGAACAGAAGTCTCGCCTTCATTCCTCTCGTCCCGGGGCGCTGCTGCTTCCCGTCGCGGCCGCGGGATCATGGCACAGAACAGGAACGGGGGGAGAGAAGGGCTTCGCCGAGGGGAGGAGCTGTCGCACGACATGGCTGCCTTTCCCTTAGCTTTCAGAACATGCGCCCTGGAGGGGTCAGGCGCCTGGGCTCCGGGGGGGGCAGAAACGGTGGGAAAGAAAACCCACGCCCACTCCACAGGGAACATGGTCCCGGCATGTGCTGTTCGCTTTCCCTCCCATGCCAGCACCGCCCCCCACCCAGAGGTGGTCAAGGGTGACCGGGGCAGCCAGGGAAACTCTGTGTATGTCGGGGGGGTAGGACGTGCCCCCCATCTGCTGTGACATCACATCACCCTCCCTGAAGTCTGGAGAGCCCTGGGCATCGGCAGAGGCAACTCCCCCCGGAAACTGGTTGAGAAACCGAACCCGCAGGTATGTCCACGCTGGGGTGAAGAAGGGCTTGGCCGAGACAACGCCCACCACCCCCGTGCTCTGAGGTGGGGCTGGGATTCCTCAGGTTCCTGTGGACCCACAGAGGCGGCAGAAGGGACCGGAGACGGGCCACACCACTCTGCCGCCGACGGGTTGCCCCGGAGAAGGGGGGGGGCTGGGCAGCGGGTCCGTCTCACGCGTCCACATGCGTGGGTGGATCCCCCGCTGGGAGGCTGGTGGGGGATGGTACCCGAGACCAGGAGAGGTGGCCACATGTCACCACACAACCCCAGAATCGGACGAGAAGCCTCACCGCCCGCCAGCTGCAGCCAGCCACGGACACAGACGTCCCTGGGCGGTACCGCACCGGCCGGCTTCCCAGGCCGGCTGCAGGGGTGCGTGCCGGGACAGACAGCTGTCCCTGCCCCCCCACCCCCAGCCCGCCACGGGCTGCCGCGGTTTGGAAAGGAGCGTGGGCCGGAAGGCAGGCTGTGGCCCTCACACCTGAAAGGGCCGGGTGTTTACCGGAGACACACAAAGCTTTAAACCCGGCGATGACGGAGAAAAACGCCCCGTGGGACTGTTTACCGAGTTAAGCTGCGTTAAATTTAGTTTTCTCGTTGCCAAGCAGGAAGGGCCTGTCAGAGGCGCGTCGGAGCGGGGCTGGAAATAGAAGCGCGCGTTTGCACACAGCGGCTGGGGACCGTCCGCTCACGCCTCCCGTGAGACCAGACGCGCCGCGCACGAGCCGAGCTCCGAGCCAGACTACAGGGACAGAGAGGACACGGCACGGAGCGAGTGGAGCCGCCGGCGCAGGTATGTCCGCTCTCCCTGCCCCAGGGAAACCCGCCGCCCCCGACCGCCAGGCCGAGAGCCAGCGGTCGGAAAGGGTCAGCGAGACAAGCCAACGCCAGGCACGACGGAGCCACGCTGGGCCCGAGAACGGAGTTGGACCCACGAACAGGAAGACCGAACGCCGGGGCCCCGCAGGTTCCATCCCAGGCCGAGCGTCTGAAGCTCTAGGATGACGCTTCTCCGAACACGGTCTCCCAACCACGCCGCGCTCGCGTGGCCAAGGAACGCCCACGGCGGCCGGAGGCCCACGGTGGTGCACAGACACACGCGTCCCCCACCTGGAGCTTCCGTGGGGCACCGCGCTCCCTCGTTCCCACGAGTTACCACCCTGGTCCCTCTGTAATTCCTCACTCGGTCGTCCGCCTGACACCCGCTCACTGTCCTCACATCATGACTCCTGACGCCGGAGGGGCTCTGGGCATCCCAACCGTGCAGGGTGGCCGCAGCCTGGCCCCCGTGTCACCTAGACAGGCACGTCCCCGCCCTCTGCCTCCCCACCCACCTGCTGGCTCTGGTCACGAGGATGCGGAGTCTCGAGGCTCCCGGTCGACTTCCCTGGAGTGTGAGCACGTCTCGCTCCACTGCCGGCTCTTCCCACTCCTCCGTCCCAGCACAGCAGTCTCCGTTCCGGTCCACGCTGGCTCACACAGGATGGTTTCATAACACGTAACTCAGAAAAGATGGTTCTCTGCTGAATTCTGAAGATTAGATTCTTAATTAGAAACAAGTCCATTAAAATCAGGAGCTGAGCTTTGCGGCGTGGGCGCACACGTGTGTTGGTGCCGGGGCTGGGGGCTCCGACGAAGAAGGAGTCGGCCACATTGGACCGGCTCCACTGCGCCGGCTACAGCCCTTGCCCCCTTCGCGCGTCGGGGTCTCCCCGCCTTCTGACCCGCATGTTCTGTGTGACAGACATTTTGAGGGGCACCTGGGGGGGCTCAGTCGTGAGCGTCTGCTTTCAAATAAATAAAATCTTTTTAAAAAATGGACATCCTGAGCCACTACGGTGATCCGGTGAACACTGGTTTAACGGGGAGGGACCCCGTCCTCATTCGGGACACCCAGCAAGTGAGCTCAGGCAGGAGAGGCCAAGGGCCCTGGCCGTAGTGCCAGAACCCGGATTGCGCCCGGTGGGGACACAGAGAAAGCCCTGCAGGCCCGTCACCGAGGCCGCCTCCCACCAGAGCCGCCACACACGAGACCAAATCCAGGTGTGGGAATGCAAGGCCGAGTCGGGAGCCCACTTGCCACTTGCTCTAGGTCCCTGGGAGCCACTCTCAAGGGACACTGGGTACACATCTGAGCTGGGAGAGGCTCTGCCTGCCCCCCCCCCACCCTGGAGGCCACACAGGTAGTCAGAGATCAAGGCGCTGCCCCCGAGTGGGCTGGCCGAGTTCTGGGTAGCGGCAGGAAGGGCCGAAGCTGGCCATGTCATCGTCCAGGGACGGGAGGGCCGAGGTCAGCCCTGCCGAAAGGCAAGAGGCCAGGAGAAGCCCCGGGAGAGAACAGCCTTGAGGCTGGCAGAGCCCGAGGAGGCTGAGCGGGATCCTCTCAGGGGAAGCCTCTGGCAGGCCCAGGTTATTCTGTTCAGGAAGTTTAGGAAAAGGCGAGCTTCCTGGGCTCTGTGGGCAGCCGCCCCAGCCTCCGAGCGCCACTGCCTCACAGGTCACGGGCCGCCCCCTCGTCCTAGCAGGGGCGGCCTGGAGGGGAGGGGCCAGCGCCCGACTCCCCGGCCCAGCAGGTCCCGAGTCCGCTCTGCAGAACGAAGGTATGAAGGAAGAGGTTTTGGCCGGAGGGCTCGGGACCACCAGGCCTCCCCCCTCCAGTTCGGGGGCTTTCCTGAGAGAAAGCTCGCGGGGCCCAGCAGGCACCACAGACCAGATGCCGGAGGAGAGGAGGCCGTGGGTCCTCCACGAAGACCGTCGCCCAAACGGGCATGTACGGAGCAAGGACTCACTCTGCTAACGGAAGGTTTCTGCTCGGTGGGAAACGGAGCGCCCCGGGGAATCAGCCCCAGAACACAGAGCCTTTTTGTCTTTGACTCTTCACTACCCCCAGAAGACCTGGTCCGCACAGGGTGCACCGGGGCTGCATGGAACGAACGGCGCGTACCACGGCCCCCGCAGGCTACCTTATCCAGGGCAACAGGCCACCTGTGCGCGCATGGCACAGAGAGAACCAGCAAGGGCAGTCGGGCCGGAGAGCAAGCGCCGGCCGCCTCAGACGGAGAAAGAACCAAGATGTTTCTTACATGGGAACAGAGCACGAGTGTGCGGCTCAGTGTGTTTTCAGGATTTGAGGCACAGGACACTGGCATCGGCAGCGCAGGGCCGGGCCTGTCCCACGGACATGATGGAACCACGTTCCTCCGGGAGCTCCTTCAACGACAAACAGGTGCTTCTGAGATGAGAAAAGGCGTGCGGGACCCAGGAAGGGGTTTGAAAACCATTCAGATCAAAACAGAAAGGGGGGCTTTGGACAGGTACACCTGAGCCAGGCTGGGCTCCCCGATGGCAGCGCAAGGGACGCCCGCCGGTCATGAGCCCTGGAGACGTGTGGCTTTAAAAAAGAGCTCTTTGTCCGAATACCTTTCAGATGTGCCACAAAGCAGAGCCCTGGCTTGGAGACCCAAGGCCCAAGCAGAGAGCTGGCTTTGCTCCACCCAGCCCTGCCTGGCCGCCCGGGACCACAGGACCGCCCCGGCACGTCACACCCACCAACATGCTGCCCGCTCACCTGTTTCCCAGACGGCAGCTAGGAAAGAAGGGAAAGACCAGGGGGAAACACAAGTTCCGAATGTCTGGGGGACAGTCCGACCGTCTGCGAACCGCCTGCCTCCTCAAAGTGCAGGACGGACCAGCGGCGTGAACCAGGACGTGCGTCCTTCTGCATTACTGGGAGAGGCAGGGAAAACCAAACTTCAAATCACCTCCACGTAGAGACGGTCACACTCCAACGGTGCTCCGGCGGCCGCGTCCCGGGATGGCCAAGCGTGTGGCCGGGGCGTGTCGCAGATTCAGGGGGGGAAGACGAAACACAGACAGAGTCGTCCCCGGAAAGAGGCAAGTCCGGCGTGATGTCCGAAGACACCCGAGGCTGGTCCAACCCCCGGTCGTTCAGAGCACCACGGCGACAAACCGCTGGGGAATGACCAGACCTGGAGATAGCGGATGTCCGGGAAGATAGGGGAGTCCCTGGCTCCCGGCTCCTGGAGCCCTTGGGCTTTCCCGAGTGAGAAAGGGAAGCATCCCTGGTCATGACTGGCTTCTTGTCCTCAGTTACTGCGACGCGTCGTCAGAGCCACGGCTGCCTCCCGTTATTCACAACCAACCCCACGACTCCCGCACCTGGGTTTATGTTAATGAGGTTCCTTAGGAAGAACACCCAAGGGTGGGGGCTGGTTCCTGGGGAACCAACTGGGAACACAGGGTTGAACGCCAGGAGGGGTGAGGGGCTAGAGGTTTAATCAAGCATGCCTGTGTAACGAAGCCTCCGTAAAACCCCAAAAGGACAGTGTTCAGAGAGCTTCAGGCTGGTGGGGGGTGCAGGGCCAGGGAGAGCCGCATCCCTGGAGAGAGCGTGGACGCGCTGCACCTCTTCCCGACATCTCACCTTAAGTTTCTCTCCATCTGGCCCTTGACCTACATTCCTTATCAGAGCCTTGAATAAACCAGTCAAAGGGAGTAAGTGTTCCCCTGAGTTCTGTGAGCCGCTCTGGGGGATGCACCCAACCGAAGGAGGGGGGTCATTGGAACCTCTGACGCATAGCAAATCCGCAGGCTCTCAGCTGTGCTTGCGACTGGCATCTGACGTCGGGGATGGGGGACAGTCTTGTAGGACCGGGCCCTTAACCTGTGGAATATGATGCAATCTTTGGGTAGACGGGGTCAGAACTGGGTTCAATTAAGACGAATTGCTTCGTGTTGTGTGTGTGGGAACTACCCCTCATTGGAAATGGATCCGGGAACATTAAAAGATCAGGGAACTCCTGAATCAGGAAGCCCGTCCACCGCAAGATCTGGGACTAGAAAAACCCAAGAGAAACTCTATACGAAGTTTCTCAGGGGAAAACAGAAAATCTGACACGAAGCACTTCTGTTGATGGCAGTTCTCTCCCCCAGATCAGCCATGAGGCAGAAGGAGGCTGTAAGTTAGCCCTCCAGACTAAACCGAGGTCCTCAGACACTTGGAGACACAATGAGGAAGAAACAGCTATAATCAGAAGTCTAAAACCTAAGAACAGAAAAAAACAAAGGAAATGTAGAAAAATATTTAAAAGCTGGGAGATGGGGGAAAGCTGTATGGGAATTGTCTGCACCTTGCTTGCAACTTTTCTGCAAGTCTGAAAATATCTGGACATAAAAAGTTTCAGGAGGGCTGGGGATACTTTCACGGCTGTCTCGGGGGCCTGAGCAGTGACGGAACTGCAGAGAGAGGGCAGGCGTGGGGGGCCACGGACACAAGTCGTCGGAGGGCCCCGTGCAGGGTGACGAGGGGGACTGGAGCCCAGAACGTGGTGTTCTCTCTGGGCAGTTAGAGAAGCCGCTGCCAGAACCACAGTCGACAGCCTCAGGGTCTGGCCACTCCAGGGCAGGCGGGCATCAACCAGAGGAATGGACGCAGAGCCCGTCTGCACCGTGTGCTGGCTGGAGCCCCCGGCCTCTTAGCTCACTCCGGTGTCCTGACTACACAAATGCGTGCTGTCAAAGAGCATCGCGGGCTTACTTAACCTCAAGAAATAAGGTATTTGTTGTCACAGCGGGAAGTCAGTAGATAATAATCATGGTTCCTTATCAGAAAGGACAAACAAAAGCCCCACACGTAGCAGAGTGACGTCCGCGTCCCGGTAGAGGGCTCAGACTACGTCACGATGGTATTAGCACGGAAGCTGACTTCCACAGTCCTTCTGCAACCACAGAGGAAGCTGCCCGGGTTCGGTTTGTTTAGAAGTGGGCAAAGATGACGCAGCCGCAGGTGTTGGAGGGAGAATCTGAGCTGCGTAGAGCCAAGCGTAGGGAAGGAGTTCAGCAGGCAGGTAGCCTGCTGTCAGGTGGAAGGGAACGGGCCAAGGACAGGAAGACAGGGGTGGCACCCCAGAAGCCGGCTCCTTTTTCTCTTTCCTGTGCCGCTTCTTCCTCCCATGGCTTCGCAGCACCTCTACCCGGACAGCGTGAACCCGCTGCACTCACGCGGCCCGATCCACTCTCCTGGTGCTCACAGCTGCTCCCATGGTCCCGGCTGGCATAAACCTACCTGCGGTTTGTTGTCCTGCATTCACTTATTCATCAGACGTGTCCCAAGGGCCCTTCCTGGGCCAGGCACGATCCCCGCTGTCCCAGAGCTGATAGGCTAGAGTGACGGCTCCGAGGACCATATCACCACACCCCTCAGGAATGCAGGTGCAAACAATCCTTGACAAAATGTTAACAATAGAGTGGGCACACGGGGGCGCTCAGTCATTAAGCGCCTGCCTTTGGCTCAGGTCATGATCCCGGGGTCCTGGGATCAAGCCCCATGTCGGGCTCCCTGCTCAGAGGGAAGCTTGCTTGTCCCTCTGCCTCTGCCCGTCCCAACCCCCACTCATGCTCTCTCTCTCTCAAATAAAAAAATAAAACCTTAAAATATCAACATACTGAATCCAGTAATGTACTTTTCTTTTTTAAATAGATTTTATTTATTTGACAGATCACAAGTAGACGGAGAGGCAGGCAGAGGGGGAGGGGGAAGCAGGCTTCCTGCTGAGCAGAGAGCCCGACGCAGGGCTCCATCCCAGGACCCTGGGATCATGACCTGAGCCGAAGGCAGAGGCTTTAACCCACTGAGCCACCCAGGTGCCCCAGCCAGTAATGTACTCTTAAAAACCCAAGACCCAGTGGATTTTACCCCAGGGATGCAGAGTTGATTGGCCACTAGAAATGTGACTCAGTGGAACCGCCATATGGATACACGAAGAGAGAAAAACCGCGTGAGCTACGGCGTCTGTGCAGAAAAGCCATGGACGAAACACACACAACACTCGGCGGCTGTCAGTCATCCCAACTAAGGACGAGGAACAGAATGCTTTGGTCCAAGATCAGGCCCGGGATAGAGGGCCTCCCTCTAGCCCTTACCTCCTCCCACATACAAAATTAACTCGCAAGGGCTCAGACCTGCCTGGAAGAGTAAAACCTTCTCCGAGACGGGGGCTGGTCACCAGAGACCACAAGCCACGGCCAGACGCTCGGGACTTCAGGGAGCGGAGAGGGGCTGGAAATGGACCAGCGATCGATCGGGCCTACGTGAGGAAGCCTCCATGAAATCCCAAGAGCACAGGGTTTGGGGAGGTTCCGGGCTAATGAACACACCCCTGTATAAGGGGAGGGTCACACACCCCACCTCCACGGGGACCCAAGTTCCTGCCCTTGAGAACACCCTGGGGCTCATCCTATGTATCTCCTCCTCTGGCTGCTCATCTGTGGCCTCTGTCATACCGTGTCCTCTGACCAGCAAGCGTGCTTCCCTGAGTCCCGTGAGCCCCTCTAGCAGATTACCGAAGCCGAGGAGGGATCGTGGGAACCCCCAGCAGGGAGCCCCGTCAGACAGAAGCTGGGGGTTCCCCGGGGACGCCCTACTTGCATCTCGTGGGATGGGGCCCTTGACCGGTGGGGTCTCTCTCCAGGGAGAGGGGGTCAGGACAGAGCTAAACTGTAGGACACGGAGGACTGCTTGGTGCGTGTGGGTCCGGGGCAGGGGCGGCGGGGGAGGACCCGGAAGGGTCAGAAGTGAAATGTTCTGTGTGGAGGTAGGAGGTAGAAAATTTTTTGGACACACTCTCGAAAGAATATTCTCCCGTCCGTGGACATTTCCAGTCCCGAGCCTTGAGTCGCAAGCTGAAGGTCAAGTCAAAAGCACCGGGAAGTTGAACAAGGTTAACACAGGTACCAACAAATACCGACGTTTGCCCGTGGGCACATCCTGTCTGCCCGGAACCTGCACTCACCTGTGAACGTATAAACGTTGTTTGGGCTCTGCTCCCCGGGAACTGTCTGCCTCCGAGAAACGGGGCTGACTTGCGCTAACTGCTCACTGATATTTCAACCCGGGGTCAACAGGAAGTGCCCCCGTGTCCTCCGCACACGACTCTGACTTCCGTGTCGAGAGGCTCTCTGGACTCCGGGCCCACGACGGTGCACCTGCATCTCAGGCGGGTGCGTCCCCAGTGTCCACCGACACCCCGCGGGGCCGCCCAGCGCCCGGGTCCACGCGCCACTGCCCAGGAGGCTCGGCGCCTGCTAAGGACTCACCAAAGGAGCCCGTCCTTCTGCGCCGACACCCCTCAGAAGAAGGCACGCAGAGCTCAGACACTTGGCGTCCGTGTCCCGGGGGCGCCACATGACCCTGTGGTCTTAGCAGCTGTTGATGGGCAAAGCCCGCCGGGTGTGGTGGGCTTGGCTGACAGGAGGCCATGGCATCGAACCATGGCCTGGGGACAGGGACTGCCCTCTTGGGAACTCTGAAGAGCCCTGCAGGTTAATCCCGCGGACGGAAGCAGCCACGGGCCCAGCTAGTCTCTGACACTTTTGTCGAGACTCGCTTTGGCGATGCCTCCTCTCAAGGTCATGTCCAACGTCTCTCTGCCAACCAGGCTGGGAGGGGTTCTCCCGGGAAACGGGCAGAAGGCCCCGGAGAGCTTGCTTCCTCCAGCCCCTCTGCCTCCCCTGTCCTGTGAGGACACGGTGAGAAGCCGGAGGGCCTCCCCGGACGCTGGACTTCCCAGCCCTCAGGACCGGGAGGAAGAGGTTTCTGCGGTTTCGGCCGCCCCGTCTGTGATTTTGCTACACTGGTCCGAGCAGCCGAATACTGCACAGGGACCACACCCAGACGCAGCGGCAAACTTGACTTGGCCTGAAACGCAGAGCTCCCTGGTTTCCGTCCCAGAAGAGTCCCTGGGAGTCACCCGCCGGCAGAGACGGGGTTGCTCACCCCGGAGCCTGCACAGGGGCTCAGGACCGGGCACTCAGGGCTTCTGTGTAATTTTCCAGAGATCATCTGTAGCTCGGGTTAGCTTTGCGGGGGGCCTGTGGCTCATAAATGATTAGACCTGCTTTCCTGGTGATTCTCGGGTGGTGCAGACACACAGACTTTTTCCAGACGTGGTTTCCCTCTGCCCCAGTGAAGACAGGAGGGTTACGACAGCGGGAGGGCTGATGTGTCCAGGTCGGTGCTCTCAGCAGGGAGAGGCAGCTCTACCCCACTCCGAGAGCGAAAGGTCACAGCCTGATTCTCCTACGACGAGATGAGCAAGTCTGCAGGCAGGTGAGGTCAAGCCTCCAGGCCCGGCGAGCTCAGGCTGCAACGAGGGATGATGGAGCGTCAGGTGCTCCTGCAGGAGCTGGGGCGCTGTCCTCGCCGGTGGCACCGCACCCCCGAATGTGTCCGTGATGCTGTCAGGTCTGTGTGTCTGCTGACGGCAAGGCTGCCCTCCTGCGGCCCCGTCGACACGGGGCGGCCTCGGTACAGAGAGGCCGGCTTTGTTTCCAGCGGCCCCTCTGCAGACACCAGGAAGCTGGGAGGAGGCATGCGGGTTCCGGGTACAGCTCCGAGCACACCTGCAGCCAGCCGGCCAGTGAGGTGAGGGCTGAAGCCGCACGGGGGCGCCCTGCATCCGAGGCTGCGGTCGGCCCCAGGACCAGCCCCAGGGGCAGAGGCCTGGCCCCGCGACAGCAAGGCAACCAAAGGACATGCTCCCCGGGAGAGCCCGGGGTCGCCAGCCCTGCGACACTGCCTGGTCTGCGGATGTGAAAACACATCGTCATTGTCACGGCAGTTAGGGAACCGGTCATCCTAGCTCCCCATCGTCCACGCAAGAGAAGCCATTCTCTGGCAGGTGCCGAGTGGTTTTCAGAGGGTACTGGCCGCAGCCCCGGGGTTTCCTTCAAAATCTAGGAAGGCAGACGGGACAGGATTGGACATTGAGACAATTGCTCCCAGGGAAATTTGGAAAAGGACTCCTCTGCCCTGTCAGATCGTTTCAGGAAGATGAACCCACAGCGGGAAGAGCTGGATGGTCGGGTCTAAGTTCCCAGGCTGCCCCTCTGGTCCTGTGAGAGGCCGACCTGTTCCTGCAGACCACCAAATGCCACATCTTTCCCCAGGACATCGCCCGGGACCCCACCAGTACCATCTACTCCATGGTACGCTGTTCTACTTTCCTTTAAGAAGAATCACACGGAGGCCCCTGGGTGGCTCAGTTGTTAAGCCTCTGCCTTTGGCTCAAGTCATGATCCCAGGGTCCTAGGATGGAGCCCCGCTTCGGGCTCCCTGCTCTGTGGGAAGCCCGCTTCTCCCTCACCCGCTCCCCCTTCTTATGTTCTCTCTCTGTCTCTGTGTCAAATAAATAAAATACTAAAAAAAAAAAAAAAGAGGAAGAAGAATCACCAAGATCCCACAACTCCTAAAAACACAGAAGCTACTGTGTAGTAGGCTCAGACCTGGACCCAAGACCTTGGCAGTTTTTTGAAGTTTTTGTTCTTATTTTATTCATAAATTTTCTCTTCAAAAAAAGGAAAACAAGTTGATAAATCCAGATTTATATTATAGTAATAATAGAATAAGGGAGGGGGTGCCCGGGTGGCTCAGTCGGTTAAGCATCTCACTCTGGATTTCGACTCAGGTCACCTTCTCGGGGTTGTAAGACCCAGTCCCATGTTGGGCTCCGCGCCCAGCGCGGAGAGATCCTCTGTCTCCCTCTCGTCTGGCTCCCCCACTCTCCGTGCTTGTGTCCTCTTTTACGCACTCAAAAATTTTTTTTAAAAAGATAAAGGGTCAAAGTGTGATTAAAAGGGAACATACAGGCCACAGACTACAGGATTCCAGCTGCGTGATGTGCTGGGAGAGGTAGAGCTAGGGGCCAGCAGGAAGTCCGGGAGGGAGGGAGGGACAGGTGCGGCACAGGATGTTTGGGGCAGGACACCGTAATGACGCATACAGGTGATCGTGTCTGTCTAGAGCCCTGGAGCAAACGCGCCAGGTGAACCAGACACACCCTGCGGACTCCGGGTGCTGCTGTGTCTGTGTGGATGCGGGCTCCGGGTGCTGCTGTGTCAGTGTGGACGCGGGCTCCGGGTGCTGCTGTGTCAGTGTGGACGCGGGCTCCGGGTGCTGCTGTGTCTGTGTGGACGCGGGCTCCGGGTGCTGCTGTGTCTGTGTGGACGCGGGCTCCGGGTGCTGCTGTGTCTGTGTGGACGCGGGCTCCGGGTGCTGCTGTGTCTGTGTGGACGCGGCAGTTGTGTCACACGGACCCTCCGACCGGGACGCCGACGGGAGGGGAGGCCATGCAGATCGCGGCAGGAGGCAAACGGGAAATCTCTGTACCTTCCCTTTGATGGCACTGTCATCCCCAAACTGCTCTAAACAACGAAATCTAATAAAAACATCAGTACGAAGCAGGGCAAGTACAGAGCAGGACTGAGTCACAGGCCATTGTGCCTCTGATTCTGGGCTTCCTGGCAGCCCAGATGAGGAGTGAAACCCAACAGCTCCCAGAGTGGCAGTCAGACCCTCCCCCGAATCCCACTGGCAGAAGCAAACCCAGCGAAGCGTCCCGGCGGCTTTTCAGAGAAAGGCCAGCAGGACACTCCGGCCCTGGTGACTTCAGACGGGTCATGGAGGACTGGACTGGACAATGGAATTGGGATGTTTTCACTGCACTGGAAGGGTGTTGGGTCCTGTCTTGCGCTGTCCTGGAGGCTGTGGCCCTTGGAGACACAGGCCTAGGGGATGGACAGTCTCAGGTAAGACCAGCCAGTGCCAGAGAAGCCTGTCCAGCAGGGTCCTGGGGCAGGGCTCTAAGTTCACTCAGCTCTCTGAACCTTCGATCTGTGTGCGTAGGACCAAGCACCCCGCCTTCCCTGCACTGGGGCACAAGCCCAGAGAAGGGCTCCCGTGGACTCGGCCTGGGCTGAGACAGACCCCTGTGCAATTAAAATTCAGTGTGATTTTGGGAAATGCAGCAAGCTGTACAACAGAGCATTCCTTTCCAAACAGATGAGAAAATCAGTGTAGGGTGCCCAGAGTGCTGGTAGGGAGCACGGGGTGAGGGTCTAGAAGCTCCCTGGCGGTGGGATGCCTGGGCCAGGATGGCAGGGAGCAGGCAGATGGGAGGGTCCTGGGGCAAGGGGTGGGGGGGGGCGGCCGGGCAGAGACAGCCCGCCCCTTTGCGCTCTGCAGGAACGCAGTGAGGCTGGGGTTGGGCGGGCTGGGTTGTGGGCCGGCGTCCAGAATCGATGGGAAAGGGCCGCGCTGGCCCGCAGCACGTGAAGGACGCTGGTTTCTCGGAGATGCCGTTCACGGGGCAGACTTCAGAAAGCTACGTGCTCCGGACACCTGCCCAATCAAGGAGGCCTGCAGGAGGCAACGCCGACGAGGATGGGAGCTCGCTGCTGCTTCAGGGCCGGGCCCGGCCTCGTCCATCGCCCCGTGTCCGGGCCGTGCGCCCTGCCTTCGAGGGCGCGCACACTCAACTCCTCGCGGACGCCCCGCGGGCTCCCCTGGAGACGGACGTGCCGAAATCCCGCCGGGGAAGGCACCTCCCGGATCTCCGAGCACAGCCGGAGTTTGCCGCTGCTCTCGCACGGGCCCAAGGCAGCTGCTGTTCCCTGCATCTCCTCAGAGGAAGACAGAGCCGCTCCCCGCGGACGTCCCTGCGCCCACAGGACAGGCCGGGCCGCCAGCCGCCGAGCGGGACCGTCCTGCTCCCAGGCCGCCGCAGAGGAAAGAGGCCACAGAGTGCGGGGGTGCGGGGGCAGATCCGGACTTTATTTGCTGCGGCTCCTTGGTGCCGGTTTACAACGCAAAAAAACCAGAGGAACGAAAACAACTGCGATAATAATTATAATTTTTTTTAAAACCCTGTTAACAATTTTCAGTCATTTCTTTATATTTTATATTTTAACAAAACTTTTTTTAAACAAATACAAAATAATCTAAAAGGAGAGAAACTATACACGGATATTTACAGTCAGGTAAATAGACTAACACTGATCTGGTGCCCCTCGGGCTGTGCGGGAACCAGTGCAGGGGCGCGGCCGGCGGCGGGGCAGGCAGGCCCGGACACCCTCCGGTCCCCTTACAAGCTCCGGCACGAGCACGCCTGCAGCCGCTGAAGGGAGGGCCTGTAGGAGGGGCCCCGAGAGTCCCCCCGCCAGCACCCCCGATCACGCCCTTTCACAAAGGCCATGTCCAGAGAGGCCCGCCTGCCCTAACGGAGCCGGAGGAGCCGGGGTCCCGCTGCCCGAGGAGACCGGCAGCTCTCCGCCTTCCTCCGAGAGGTGGTGCGTGTGCCGCCCGGTCCCGGGGGACGCGGTGGCACTGGGATGGCCTGAGCCGGCCGCTGCCTGGCCTGCACCGGCGCCGGCCTGACGAGCGGCGGGAGCGGCCCCGAGAGTCCCTGAGAGGACGGCAGGAGGACGCTGCGTTTCGTGGCCCCCTCCACGCCGTAAGTTAGGCCGTCGGGGAAGAAGGACGCGAGCCAGGCCTTGTCCCCCTCGCGCTCCGCCTGCCCCCGCCGGGCAGATGAAGCCCCCCCCAGTCCCCCACCCCCATATGGGAGACAGTAGTCCAGGTTGGGGCCAGAGTTGAGGCAGAAAAAGCTGAAGACCTAAGGTGATCAGGTAAGACCTGCTCCTTCCTCTAAAACGAGGACCGTAGCTCTGGGGGAGGAGGAGGAGGAGACAGGCCTCGGGGACCGCCTTCCTCACAGTTTTGGTTACTGGGTACTTAGCTCAAGGGAAAATGCTGACTTGGCATTTTGAAGCCCCACGAGAAGGAGCTCGGAAAGAGCAGAAACGGGAAAGCCCAGCGATTCTCCCTGCTCAGCGCCCCCAGCCCCCGGGACGGAGAAGCACCAGCCCCACCGCTGGCCCCCGGGGCCCGGCCTCACCCGCGTCCACCGCCCTTGGCCCCCGGCTGCGAGAAGCCGGCTCCCGCCAGCGGCTACCAGGGGGCTCCCACCCCGGCCCAGGCAGAACGCCTCTGGACTGCTCTACTTTAGCTTTTTCTCTCTTTAAAAAACAAAAATATATCTTTATAGTACGTGGCTTCTCTTCCGGACCACTCTTCTCCGAACACAGAATACACCGACGTGTGTTCACGGCGCAGGGCGGAAGGCCGCTTCACAGGGAAATGACCGAGAGGTAAACAGTTGGCTTCGAGCTCTGCCGTCACACCTGCCGAGCGGGAGACTTGCAAGGAGGCTGACGTGCCGAGAGGGGCCCCGTTCTTTGGAGAGAGAAAGGCTCCCAAGCCCACGCCTGACAGGCGTCAGACACCTCTCCCCCTGCAAACTCCTCCCCTTCTCCCACTTAAAAACAAATGGCAAAGCTGAAGCCAGTCTCTAGGAACTCAGGGCGATGCCCAGCAGGGGACAGCCCTGTCCGGCAGCCCAGCCCCCCACATCCGTGGGGGCCTCTCACACCTCGCACGCCGGCGCCGCTCGCTGGGCAGGCTCAGTGTCTCTTCGTGGAGGAGACCTTCTTCTTCCGCGCCGCCAGCATCTCGTAGAAAGGGTCCCTGCTGATGGCGGCCCTGGACACACAGAGGGAGAAAACAGACTGAGGGACAGAGCCAGGACATCACCCTGGACAGGCGCTTGCCAGCGGCCCTTGTGTCCCCTGCCACCTGACTGCCAAGGCCACATCAGTGGCATCAACCTTCACCATGTCCGTACACGACTTCCGGGACAAGCTCTGAGACCCACGGTACGGGCAACAAGGTCATTCTGGGCTGTTCGCTGCCCACTTCTACCTAACTGGGCTTCAGAACATGGTACTACACGCTCTTACCAGATGCCAGCCTGAGACAGTGTGTGACCTCAGTCCACCACGACAGCAAACGCCACACAATCGTGGCCCACGGCGGCCTGACACGTGCCACTCTGATGGCTGCCACGGTCGGAGCCAAGCAACTTCTGAGTCCCAGGTGCACCAGCCTGATAACTAAGACCACACGTGTCCATCCACACGGTCACGGGGCCTCAGGGTGCGGCTGGCCAAGCCTGCTCGCGGCCACAGCCTGGCAGGGAGGGAGCCTCCATGTGCCCTGTCACTACTCCAGCACATGACAATGACAGCAGGGCCACCCCCGCACACCTGTCCTTCCCAACCGTCCAGCACGTGGTGCCGTGAGCCCCACTGACCACGGGCTCCGCGCCTCACCAGGTAAATGACAGGCTTGGCAAACAGACGGTGGCCTATCACCAGGGGTGACGTGTCCCCAACGAGGGTCTCCACAGCTCCCCCGGGGCAGCTAGAACCGACAGTCCCTGGCACGCGTCCCAGGGACCTTGCCTCAAAGGCCTCAGTTTCAGTGTTGAGAGCCAAGGACACGGAGGCGCCGCTTGCCACACGGCGGTCAGGGGTGCGTCTTGCTGGGTCGTGAGGCTCAGGCTGAAGACTGGTGCCGCCTCCATTGCTCCGGACGGGTCACCCGCCCTGCTGCACCTCAGCGCCTCATCTGTGAAACGGGGACCACCATGCTTCGCGGGCCACGCTGACGGGCGAGGCGCTGGTCCCCAGAGCGCAGGAACACCGAGTGCGAATCCCGCCCCGGGCCCCGGCAGGACTGAGCCAGCCCCAGGGGACAGCGCGCACCTGCACTAAAGACAAGACAATCCCAAACGCGACTCTCCAGGTCGCTCAGTGGCTCTGGCTGCAGGAGTAAGACCCTGTGACGGACGGAACACACAGCCGCAGACACACCGCAAAACAGCGCGCAGGGGCGGCTGTCACCGCCCCGTGCCACCGCGGGGAGACCCGGCGGGGCCCAGACAGTAACCGGCACACACGGGTGCCTCACACCGCCTGGCCAGCTACTGCGACAGCAGCTGGTCACCCGACCCGAGAACTTACATCCCTTCCTTCGAGCCATACGCTGAAGATACACTTGACAAGGACACAAGAGTTAAGTGTTCTTAAAAAAATGCACCGTAAAAACGGAGTGCAGGACCCGTGACGGAGGGTCACTCGCCGGCTGAACGCCCCGGGCATGGCCACTCCTCTGCCCAGACCTCGGGTCACGGCCCTAAAGTTTTCAATTAAATTCATTAGTTACCACGTGACGTGGTACCGGTTTCCATGCGCAACAGAGTGAGTCAGTGTGTCCACACATCGCCCACGGCCCGTCACGCGCAACAGGCTCTGCAGTCTCATCGCTGGTACTGACTCCGGGACACTGGGCTGCCTCGTCTATGAGTGAGGGTCAGAGAGCTCACATCGAGGAGGGGAGCTGCCGGGGTCACCCCATGACCCTGCGTCACCCCCAAACGTCCCAGCAGTTATCCCCATCCCACCGAAGGGGCAGGAGGAGTGCCCGTCTCCGGGGAGGCCCGGGGTCTGGCAGGAGGCCGGGCAGGTGCCTGCATCAGAGGGAACTCAGCACTGGGTAGCCTGACCCCGGCCCCTCTCTTCAGGCCAGGACTTCCAAGGAGACAGCCAGGAGCCCCCACGGGTCCTTCTTCAGTCCCTCGCCTGCTGTTTAACCCTGGCCAGACCCTGCAGTGGCTTCAGCAGCGATACCAAAACACACCCCAAACTTGAGTGCTCCCCCTTAGGAACAGGCTGTGGCCACGGCAGGAGCATGACCATCCCGGGGAGTGGGGAGTCCGCAGGGCCTTGGTCACCCAGTCGGGGTGGCCTCCTGGCCTCTGGGGAAGTCACACACTCTCAGAACAAACTGCCACCAAGACAAGCAGCTACACCATTCCCTCGGGGTGCGAGAGCCACGTGGACAGACTTCGTGGAAGTCCCAGGGAGGGAGAGGACAGCTGTAGAGCGTCATCACCCTCACGCTGTGCAGCTCAGCTGAGCCCCGCGTGTCGCGGCTCCGTCTACACCCGAGGAAGCCTAAGAACCCTCCTCCCCGCAGGAGAGACCCTCAGCCTCCGCACAGACAGCGGTCAGGGGTGGGGGGGTCTATTCCATGACCCCAGAGCGTGGCCATGGGACTCCGGGCAGCTTCTTCATCTGTCAGTGGGACAAGACTCCCTGGAAATGATGAAACATTAGGACTGCTGTCTCCATGGAGCTGCTGTCCTGGCCGTGAGACCTGCCTCCTGAGACGCGGACCGCCCGGTGAACAGACGGCTCCGCTGCCTAGGAGAGACCCACGAGGGCCACTGCCGGAAGCCCGGACCCGAGGCGCGCTCGCAGACGTGCTGCCACGGCCACACGTGTAGGGTCTGCTGGAAAGCAGTCTGGAAGTCCGGCCACACTCTGCCCCGAGGCTCTCCCTCGCGGGCCCGGAGCAGGGCGGGGGTGCACGCAGCGGCCGGAGTGGTACGCATGCGAGCCGGCAGCGGCCGAGCGGTACGCGTGCGAGCCGGCCACGCCGCTCGGGGGACGCCCGCCCGCCTGCAGGTCACCTACTTGATGCACTTGATCCACTCCTCCTTCTCCTCCGGCGTCGGGGCCGAGATGCGGTACACGGTGTGGTTCCCCTCCACCACCCGCCCGTCGGCCTCCGTCTTGCAGGCCTTGATCACTTGGTCTTTATTGTCGGGGATGTAAAGCTCAAAGCAGTTCTGAGAATCACAAGAGAGAGGACGGGGGGTCAGAGATCCGAGGCAGCCGCTGACCAAGAACAAAACGCGCTTCTCCCTGCCGAGGGCTCCCGCTCTGCCCTCTATAGAGCCTGGGCACACGTTTCCTGGGAGAGCCTTGCGGGACAGCGGAGCACGAGGTGGTGGGTCACCAGCCTCCTCAGCAAACACACCAGCCTCGTGTCCGTCCGCTCCACTCCCAACACACCGAGAACACGCACACTTTCTAGAGCCCACCCTGCGGCCCTGGCGCACCCCAAACAAACGGGAGGCATCTGCAAGGCGCCCGGAGGTCCTAACACGAGCGGCCCAGCCGGAGTGCCTGCTGCGGCCTTGTAAGGAGGGACAGTTGCACCCCCGCGGGACTGTCCACACGTGACACTGAAGCATGTGGACAGAACAAAGAGGTCACGTACAGCCTCATCTCTGGCTTGAACCCTAACGATAATTTTAAAGTCAGACCAAATTAGAGGGATGACCCTACTTCCAGTTTCAAGTAAATCTGGGCAATTTCCGTCTTTTTCAAAGAGCGGCGGCCCCACTCGCTCTGTCCTCTCCCGCGCCCCAGACACTTACTGGCTTTTTGGAGTCCTCCACCTCCCGGATACTCAGATTCTCCAAAGGGATGATCCCGCGGGGCTCCTTGTCCTGGAGAACAGTTACGGACAGAGCGACGTCACTGCCGCGTCAGGGGCACGCAGCCCACCGCAGCCCTGACCCACACGTGACCCAGGCCCTTCGGCTCTTCTCCCGGAGCCCACACCTCGGCGCCAGGGCCCACACCCCATGTTCTACAATCAGAAGAGGGCCAGGGAGCGTCTGGGTGCACGGATCCCTGTGACCAGGGCCTCTGCAAGGAGGACACCCAGGGCAGACTCAGCGCGTGTCCCGGAAGAGCCCGCGGGAGGCCCTCCAGCAGGGAGCACGCCCGGCTCGCTCACCCCGAAAACCCCCTCGCCTCTCTGCCTGGATCCCGTGTGCATCTCTTCAGCCTCTGGTCCGGGGCCGGCAACCCCAGAAAGCCCCGGGCTCGGGCCGGATGCCCTGCTCCGTGCCGGCAGCGCCCGGGAGGGTGGTGTGTGTGACCTCACGACCTCCCACCCTGCTGTCCCCCTCGCCAGACAGGAGGCTCTTCAACGACAAACTGCCTTCCTGACAGCTCCACTCCTGCCCGCAACAGAAGAGCCTTGGCGGGCCCTCTCCCCCACAGCCTTCCCCCGCCCCCGAGTGTCCCATGTGAGTGAAGGTCGCTGCAGGCACACTTTACACGTCCCCTCTGGGACATCCCGCCACCTGCCAGCCCAAGGTCATTCCAATGTCATGGCGTAGCTGGGCTAAGCCTGGGCACTGAGCTCCCTACGACAAACGTCCCCGTGGCCCTGTGCTCTCTCCATCCGCAGACGCAGGTCCCTCTTCCTTTTCGGGGACAGCCCCGTCATCAGTGGCATCTCTGAACGCGCAGGTGCCGGACGCAGTACTGGGACCGTTGTTCTCTGACCCACACAACGGCTTCCTCTCCCCTAATTGTCCGCAAACTTGTCTTTTCCAGATACGAGCTGTGACGGTCTCGAACCTTCCCTGTGTGACAGTGATTTTAGTCCTGGGTCCCCTGTTCACTCCTTATAATTTTTACTTACTACGTAACCGTCCATCACAGTCTACATATCACGCTGTGTCTGGCCCCTTCCAGGGTCTCGGGAGAGAGCAGGGAGCAGAGGCCAGGGCGATCTCACACACTCGCTACGCCCTGGCTCTCTGCTGGGACCGCAGACGTCCACGCGGGGGTGGGTGGGCTGTTGGCGGGCGCGCTCCCTGTGGACGGCTCTCCCACCGAGTGCCCAGTCCGGAGCCCCACGGCCACTGTGGAGACCGAAGCCTGCTTCCTCATGCACCCGTTTCACCAGCTCCTACCCAGCAGCAGGCTTTACTGCTCGCCGATGGGAAGAGGGAGAAAATCCTACTCCGTTTGCGTCTCCCGGACTCAGGGCAACAGACAGGCGGTAAGGCTCTGTGGGGAAGGGTCCCTCCGCTCAGGGCCCCAAGCTATGGCTTCTGTCCCTGCTCTCAGTCGCTGCGCTGCACTAGGCGGAGGTCACTCTGCCTTCACCAGCTGCCACCCTCCACTTCCTGACCTCAGATTTCCCGCACTGTGTCAGGAGGTTCTGAGTGGAAGCTCAGCCACCGTCTCAACTCAGAGGCCCCTGTGTCTGCAGAGACCCATCCTCTGTTGTCTCTGGCCTGACACAACGCTGGCTGCTGCTGAAGGGGGCGTGGGACTCGGGCGATGCCCCCGCAGTCCACACCGTGAAGAACCACGGCATTCGGGACTCTCACCATCACCCTGGGCCCGCTCCAGAACTCAGGGCACACTGCGTAGACGCCAGTGTTTTGTTCCGTTTTACTCCAAAGAATAGTGAAAAAAATTCCCAAAGAGGCTAGGATGCCACTATCCACAGGTCTTTGAGAAAAAAGACAAACTACGGCCCGGGCAGAAGTGGGGGAGTAAAGGAATGTGCTCCGGGGGGAAAAGGTGAGAAAATCACTGACTGGCACAACAGGCAGCCCTTGAGGGCAGGTGACGCCCTCACGGGCCAATCCCCACTCCCAGCACGAGAAGCTCTGTTCGCACAGTGTCGGCGTGGGGGACACGCCTCACTCGGGCGCGCGCCAGGGTCCTGGTTCCTTCCCAGACTCGCATCCGGGGCTTCCACTCAGCACACAAGTCCGTCCGTGCTCTACACGTGTCAGACACGACTCTTCCAAATCTCCACGATCCCACGGCATCCGTGACCTCTACTCAGTGAAGACCTATGTCAGGACACAAGCCCCACGCAGTCGAGCAGGACGGACACGTGAGAGGGATCGAGGGACAGCGGGGTGGCCAGTGTGAGCCCAGCCGGCCAGGCATGCTGGGTGCTGCACCAGAGGCAGCGCTGACGACCGTCGTATTTTCTCAGTTTCACTCTCACCATGTCTTACTACGAAACAGACTCACACGTATCTATCTGCATCACGACTGCGTCCCCTCTGAAAGCCCACAGACCTTCCACGGACGAAGCAACCAGACTCCAGGTAATCCTGACTTCTCCGGCTTCACTTCACTTCCTCCTCCGCTATTACATCTTTCCCTCCTGGGCCGCGTCTCCCGAATCTGGAAAACCTGAATTCTCCACGCGGTGACTTTCATCGCCCTTTCAAGGGGCGACAGATTCCTTCTTGGCACCTGACCACGTTCCCGGTTTCCAGCCCGGCTCTCAGCCCCATCTGAATGCCGCGCGCGATGCAGGGCCGCCGCCTTCTCCTGTGCCGGTCGAGCTAGAGGTTGTCCCCACCATCCTCACGGCCCCCGACTCGGGGGCTGTCCCAGCTCTTTCTCTTTACCTCAGGTCTCCTGCCAGCCCTCCCCAGGGCCTCCCCTAACCACACCTGACTGGAGTCGTGTAACTCGGAGGCCTGACCCACCCCAGTCCGCAGTGGACCAGCAGATGCTCACCGTCGTGTATTCGAAGTAGTAAAGGCAGTTGTCGGTCAGAATAAACCAGCGTCGTTTCCAAGTCTTGACCCTGCCACCTGCAGAGCAAACAGAGATGCACGTCGGACGGGAGCCAACGGGCCCGCACAGGCTCCGTAACACAGAGCCCCCGGAGAGCACGAGGGAACAGGAAGCGAGGGGCAGGGCACCCAGAGGACACGGAGACCATGGCAAGATTTACATCAGTAACAAGACACAGAGCCAAAACAGAAGCACCTTTCACAGAGTGAAAGTCTGTGGGAACAGGCAGAGCAAGCAAGTCGGGTGGCGTCTGGAGGTGAGCTGAGGAGAGTGGGATGAGGGCATGGCGTAGGGGAGGGCCCCGGGTGAGGAGGACACGCGGGGCGCGTCTGACCAGGCTGGAGCGGCGCCAGCGGGAGCGTCGAGGGGTGGAAATGGGCCCACGGAGGACGGAGAGGGGAGGGGTCAGCTCCGGTCCCAGCTACACTGTGAGGGCACCCAGCCCAGGGTTCGTTAGATTTATTAACCCCTTCACAATCAAATCTAGAGTTTTCCTGGAATGTGGAACCCAAACTCCTGGGGTTTCACCCTCTACCCTACCTTGCTGATTATAGTGCACTTCTGTATGGCTTTCAGGCCCCGGGCCAGTGTCCTACAAATGACATCTCCCCAGAGTCCTGGAGGAGACAAGGCGGAGTTCCCGGATCGGGGAGGAACCCACCAGCGAGTGGGAGAAGTGCTCGGGAGCCTTTCTGAGCCCGAACTTCTCACCTGAAGCGCTGACCACTGAGCTAGGGGAGGGGCGCGCAGGCCAAGGGAGCACGGACAGTGGGGCCGTGAGCCCCAAAGGGCCTCTCCGTCCTCCCTAACGTCTCCGTGAAACAGCAGGGCTGGGGCCGAGAAGCTATGCTCACACTGGGGAGGGAGGCTCGGTGGCGGCTGTTTCAGTGAAGCGGCCTCCCGCTCCCCTTGCGGCCATGAGCCAGACCTCGTCTTGGTCTGCTTATGTCGGGGCAAGGGGCAGCTTTCTGAATGTGAACCACACAGAAGTCATGCAAAGGCCTTCCTGTGTTACGACACGCACGCCACTGTGCGCACTTCTTACTGCCTTGACAGACTATGCTCTTCTTGCTAAGACTTAACCTCCAGAGAACATCACTTCTCCGATCTTCGCAGAGACAGGCCCACGGGCTGCGGAGCTGGTATGACCTTAGTCCTGCTTTGTCTCCCGTCCCTCAGCACAGGCAGCTGAGCTGAGAGCAGGGGCGTGCTGCCACGTAACGGGTCTCCTAACGGGACATGACGGCTGGAGCGCTGCACAGAACACCACAGAGAGGTGCACCCAGCCCTGGTCCTGGCATCGAGCAGAAAGCCTGCTGGACTTCTCAGTCCGTTTCTTGGCTCTGTGTGGGGCCCGAAGTGTCGGGGAGGTTACGTGATCGATCGTGAACTGCACAGACCCAGGGTACGGAGGCCTTTGCCGCTGGCCCGCACGACTGCCCACCTGCCGGGGTCCGGTGCGGGGGCCGCCGGCCCTCCCACCAGCAGCGATCTGCCAGTTGATGAGAGCATGTGCCTCTGGTCCCTAAGGCCCTAGGGCATGAATTCAGGAAGAAACCACAGATGGAAATATGACATGCGTGTGGAAAATGGGAAAGGCTGGGCAGGACCAAAACAGACGAGGAAGAAAAAGACGACAAGGAATCTACTTAGAACGGGAACCGAAATGGTATAAAAAGGAACACCCCGCCCCCACCCCAGAGCCTGAGAAATCAGCTCTTCTACCTCTCAGACCTTCATCCCCACGCAGGGCTCCGAACACTGGACACCTCAACCCATGCTGACTCCCATGCACTCCCCCCACAGGACCACCCGGGGGCCCTCGGGGCTTAGGAGGTCGTGGAGGGGGGGGGTCAGATGTGACAAAGAGGAAGGTGGAAGGAAATCTAGGAGGAAAAGCAAAGCTGGAAAGATCCCCTCCCTGATTACAAAAGCTGGATGATGTCCCCTGGCAATCGGCTGCGTTACAGAGACCTCTGCTGTGAGAGGCATCACAGTGGCCCAGGGGAGCATTTCCATGTTGAAGGAAACAGACATGAAACAAGCAGACAGACCAATGCGCGCACCTAGGACAGTCCCTGTGGAACTCACAGGACCTCTCCCACCCCCGAGGCGAAGGCCAGGCGTTGGCTTCCCTAGCGCTGACGAGTCCCCAAATGTGCTAAGGACAGATCTCTCTGCGTGCGGCTCTCCGGGCAGGTAGTGCTGGAGCACACGCCTGAGGGGCTCGTCCTCCAGGAACATAAGCCCAACCCAGCGAATGGAGAGGAGAGACCAACAACGTAACTAAGAGGCCAATTTTGGGGTTTTAACAATACTCACTGGAAGAGAGGAGGGAGAAAAACACAACGGAACGTGAAATACGGAGCTCAGGTTGCAACACCCTCCCTAACACCTAGGACTTCTGGGGTGGGCTTTTGGTGTTTATCTTCCCCCCCACCAAACTTGGCATCCTTTGAGTTTAGGAGATGCCACTTCCCTGTCCCATGCAAAGGCAAATGTCCCAAGCTGTCTCCTTTACTTCCTGTTCTGGCGTGCTTTCTGATCAGGGCCTATGAGAAGCACGTGGTGCCGGAAAGCCAAACCTTCCCTCTCTTCCTCCTCTTCAGAAATCACTGTAATTCACAGATGTGGTCAATTTGAACGCGACACATATAGAATATGCCTGGCCAACGTTTCCAAGAGAAAATTCAGTGAATACTTCTCTGCTTTTAGAAACCCACTTAGTATGTTTTCTTGCACTACCGCATTCAGTAAGTTTAAATTACTCCGCGGCCTGGTGCCCAGCTGTCTGATGCACTCTGCCCTAGTCCTAAAAGGGAAACCATGAACCCCTGATCCTGGCCAGTTCCCTAGGGACTGTACAGTAAGTTAGAAGCAGCAGTAACACTACCACCAGCAATTAAAAAACAAAATAACCAAAAATAACAAAATAAGGAAACGCTGTAGCAAGTACAGTGGCCTTGGCAGAGCGAGCGAGCAGGCTGGGGGGTTACATACCTCCTGGAGTTTGGGGCAAGGAAAAGGAGAGCCAAAATCATGGAAACATACAAATGAGGGAGAAAAGAAAATTAAAACAAAGAAATTAAACCAAACTCCTTAATCTTAAAGTGCAATGTATTAGTCATTCCCCTCTACCCCGGGGGAGCCAAACAAAGTCACTAAGCAGGCGAACGCCACTGCTGGCACGTGAGTGGGGAAGCCTGTTTCATCTGCCACACGCCGCCCAGGGAGGGCGGGCTCTGCAGCACTCTCGGAAGCCTGGCCCCAAAGATGCTGCAGAGCCGTGCTCACAAAGCTAAGGTTTATTAGTCTATTCAGAATCCAGAGCTAAGGGAGGAAAACCGGGGGGAATTTCATGTCTTCCTGCAGATGGCTGTCACTTTTTAAGGTGTGTGTAGGAATGCACACACATATTCCCATGAATGCATACGTACATATGTGTGCACACAAGAATACACACTCTTACACGGACACACACACACAGCTGCAGATGGCCGGAAGCCTGCCTTCTGCAGCACGTGGGTACACAGGGGTGATCCTAAGTGGCTACGATGAAAACACGGCAGAACGAGTTCGGGGTTTAGGGGAACTTTAGAAAAGGCAATGCAATGACCTAAAAGCAAGTCCCACATTTTGTTAATTTTTCTTCCTTTTAAAAATATGGGATGCCTCATGAATTTACATGTCATCCTGGCACAAGAGCCAAGATCATCTCTGCACTGGTCTAATTTTAGCATCTGGGCTGTCAAAGCTAACACTCAGCATTAGCATTTGAACAAACTTCACTGGAGGGAAGTAAGTCCAAGCTTGGACGTACTTTTTAAATTTCTAGTTTTCCTTTTAGCTCCATCCACTTGGCAGGAAAGGTGCAGGGCAAGATGGCTGTCTCTGAGCTTAGCAACTGTTTTCAAGGATTCTATTGGCTTAAAGACCTGAGAAATGTTGACCAACTCAAGAGGGGAGTCAAACCTCCAACTGGGAAGTGGTGCTTTAAGGAGAATTTATGAAGGAGTCCTTATAGGGAAACACGAGGACTTGGGATACACTTTTTAAAGGACATACATCCTACTGCTACCTGAACTTATTTAAAAAGACTCCATTTCAGCACTTCCCAGAAGGGTCAGTCATTGCCAAGAGAGAAGTGACTTCTAACTGCCCCAGGGCTGGAGGCTGAACCGGTAGCAGGCAGTCATCCCCACGAGCACCCCGGGTGATGAGGGAACCCATGCATCAAAAGGCCAAGGCCAAAGAAAACAGAGGACAGTATCCTCTCAGGGCCAAAAAAAAGTGCCGATGATGGCCGGGGCTCTCCCTGTGCTCTGGAACAATTACTGAAATAACCACATGTGGGCACAAACGTCATGAAAACCCTACTTTTCCTTTCGGTCACTCTCTTACCTCTAGGCATGACGGCAAGTCTAAGTGAGTAAGCTCACTTTTGGCCAAGGGAAGAGGAACACTTTTTAAAAATTTTTCTAAATGAGCAGAATCGTGGAAGTGGCTGATCTGAGTTGGCAGGGAGGTTTTGGGGGGTGGGGGACCGCTGCCCGGGGACGAGTGAGAGCGCTGTGGGTCGCGGTGCAGCCAGGGGCTGGGTTTTGCCATGCACGCTGCCCGGGGGGAGCCGGATGCAGAGGTGGTGATGACGCGCTGGGGTGGGGGGGAGGCGGGAGCGCCAGCTACGAGCCTGTGTGATGGGAAGTAGAGAGATGGACACGGCCGGCCACCCTCCCGGGGACCAAGAGGGCAGAGAAAGGAAAAGGACCAGGTTCTCCAGGGATTGGCTTGACACAAAACCCGGCCAATCAATTCCAGGGTAAACACGTGGCGTGCAAACCTGCAGGAGCACATCTGTGCAGGGGGAGTCCGCGCCCAGCAGTAGCCCTACGTCCCACAGGGGCGCTGCCCGCATGCTCCTTTCCGGAGGCAAGTCTCGTTAGAATCCCAGGAGTTCACACCACCGTCTGGCTGCAGCGCCTCCTGCAACCTCCCCCCACCTCCTTGCAGCACGTGCACGTGCACGAGCACGCACACACCCTTTCTCTCCGTTTCTGTGCCGGGAGCCCCAACCCAGAGCGCGCTACTCACCGAGTTTCAATAGCCAGCCTTCCCGGTCTGGGTTGAAGAACGTGTGAGTGAGGTCATTCCCATCATCCTCTGGGATTTTAAAAGGCTCGTTTTTTATGCTCTCATACAGATTCTGGGGTAAAAGAGGACACTGCATGTCTCTGGTTCTACAAACATCTCTGCGCGCCCTCCCCCTCCTCTTGTTCATTCACTGGGCGTGGGTGATGTGCGTGCCTTTGTCGGGCACTGCGAGCAGAAGAACATGGCGAGCTCTGCCTTCAGGCCGCTTGCCTGAAGGCAGAACTAACGTGCCTGATGGATAATTAAGAAAGAAAGCAGCCAGGACGCCTGGGTGGCTCAGTTGGTTGGACGACTGCCTTCTGCCTTCGACTTCAGGTCATGATCCCGGAGTCCCGGGATCGAGTCCCACATCAGGCTCCCAGCTCATGGGGAGTCTGCTTCGCTCTCTGACCTTCTCCTCGCTCATGCTCTCTCTCACTGTCTCTCTCTCAAGTAAATAAATAAAATCTTTAAAAAAAAAAGAAAAAAAAAGAAAGCAGCCTAACTTGCACTCGCACTTTCAATTTCAAACTTCTAAACCACTTCCCCTCCCGATTCCCTGGCTGGGTCTCATGACCCATTTTGTGCCGGCATTCACGCAGTTAAACGAGTTCTATGAGCAGACCCCCGGTGGAGCACAGGGGTCCCAAGTCCACCGTCTCCGGGCTTCGAGTGTGCTCACCCGGAGCAGCTCCTCGGGCAGGTCTCCGCCATCGTTGATGCCGCGATTCATGGCGATGAACCTCTCCACGGTGGGCTTATCTTTGACGTTGGGGTTGTGCAGGCTGGTGTTCAACATGATGATGGCAAACGAGAGGACGTAACAAGTATCTAAAGAGAAAAGCAGCAAGAGGATCAGAAACACCCCCCAGAAGGATCACAAATGTCCAACGCAATCAAGACTAACGGCCACGCTGTCAGGAGGAGGAGACGACCGCGCACGCCTGGCCGCCGGCTAACTGAAATTATACGCCGCGAACGGAAAACAGCCAGGCACCGAGAAGTGCATCAAGCATCCAAGACTGAAAACAGGGCATTTTTCAGATTGCCTCACCGCAATCTGAAAAACAACACGATGTATAACAAAGAAAATACAAAATATCTATGACGCCACTGCCCGGCAACAACTTATTTTGCTTTTATTACACGAACAGCCGGTGCAGCGCATCACAAATGGAGCTCACAGATGCGCCCTTTTAACAGAACTGGAATCAAACAGAGACAGAGCTTTGAGTCCTGCTTTCCTGCCGCTCCTATTAGCATTTCCCCAGGTCAATAAAGCCCCGTTTCAAACGCGTACTTTCTATGTTTTTAATTCCGACATGAAACTGAAGGACGGCAGACCCGCGGAGCGCCGGCGCTTCAGCGCACGCTCGCTTGAGGACATTACACGCCACCCCGCGCGCCCAGCCCCACAGACGCACTCCCCACCGGTCACGGCCGGTTAGTGTCCCCGCACTTCGACGCTCTACTTATCAAACTTGCAGTTACAAAGTAAGCGGGCCACAGAGATGCAGAACACGATTTTTAATAGGTGCACACGGCCTGCCTCTCAGCTACTACATCGTCCATTCCCACCCCGCGCTCCTACTCCCTGGCCTTCTGGATCACTTCCGACTCTTCGCGATGCCAGCTACCGTTTAAATCCATGTTCTCGGCATGAACCCAGGTCCTGTTGTTTCGGAAACTACCGAGTACCAGGAAAGACGCCCGTAAGAAACGCCGGCCATCGGCGGGACCTGCGGCCACCCTACCTGTGGACTGGAACACGCCGTGGTTGCACTGGCAGTAGCGCTGCGCGAGCGCCTCCATCATCCGGTCGATCTTCTGAGCCTCTCCCGGTAGCCGGAAGCTCCACAGGAACTGCCTGAGTGGGAAGGACAGGCGTGTCGCTGGGCGGGGCCTCGGGGACGCCGCTCCCTTCTCCGGGAACGCGGGCGGCATTTCCCATGGGTTTTAGTACAAAGGGGTGACAGGGGACCCACTGGGCCGGGGCTTCTGCTCCCGCAGCTCTGAGCAGGTGTGAGCTTACAGTTCTACACCGCGGCTCTCTTAGTTAAAGGTACAGTACTGAAGAAAATGTGAAAAATTAAGGTTTCCTATATAAGAGAATGGTTCTCCTCCTCAGACCAACACACAAGACTGAGATAGAAATAACCCTCAGGCTGATGAGTGCCCGTCTCCAGAACAGAAGATGAGGCAGTGGAAAGAGATTTCCTATCAGCACTTTCACAGCTGACCCCCTTAAGTCCCAGACAGACCCGAGACCAACAGGTCTCACCGCGCATCACTCTCACCGATCCAAAGAGCAACACAGAACACCCCTGGCAGCGAGGGCACCGAAGGGCGGTGTCTCCGAAGATTTTGTAAAAAAAATGTGGGCACCCGGAGGGTTCAGTTGGCATCCTGGTTTTGGCTCATAAGCTGGAGCCCACCTAGGGCTGCACACCCAGCCTGGAGTCTGCTTGGGGTTCTCAACCCCTTTCCCTCAACATTCCCCAGCCTTTGCACGTGTGTGTGTGTACACCTGCGTGCACTCTCTCAAATAAATCTTTTAAAAAAAGACAATAAAAAATGAGAATTCACTCTAAGACAAAGTGAACAGCTACTGACTTCCTACTCTAGGGCAGGGATTCAAGCATTTTCTACACGGAAAATTGGAAAAATTTCAAAATATAAACATTCACCAATTTCCCAGTGAAATTTCCCAAATGAAGGACATGAGGAGGAGTTGTGTAGAATTTGCCTTCAGGATATGCTGTCATTCTGTTCTCTTTAACCAACTAGTCCTCTCGGCCATGGGTTCTTCGGGATGTCCGAGAGAGCCCTCAAAACCTCCTTCCATCAAAGCGCCACACGGGACAGGCGCGGCACCGGAGGCCTGCCTCTCCCACCTTCCAGGGCGCCCTCCTTAAGCGCACTCACCGTAGCGCCTGGACGAGGTTAAGGTCAGTGAACTCATGCAACTCCACAAATGCGTGAAGAACCTGGATATTAAACTCGTCTCTAACAGGAAAAACAAAAGACAGGGGCGGGGAGCGGAAGTCAGACCCTGAGCCTGAGAACCCGCACCGTCCAGCCCCACCAGGCACTTTCCACGCTGAGTCCCGTGGTCCCGCAGGCTCCACGCACAGCAAGGAAGAGGCCCACATTCCTCTCTCCCCACACCTCCGGACACCAGCCACTGTGCCCCAGGACTCAGCTGCCTCAGGACAGAACTCCCCCTGGCCTGAGCATGCCAGAGCTCCTGACCAGACCGCTCTGCCCCCCGTCTGGCGAGGCCTCACCTCTCCCCCAGGTAGTCGCCGATGGCGGTCTTGTTGAGCCCCTCCCCTTTGTACAAGAACTGGGCGATGTCCTCACAAGTGTTCTTCAGCAGGTCGTTCTCTATTAAGAACTGGATCCCCTAGAAGAGACAAGGATGCCGATGACACTTGCCCTGGAAACCTCCAGAACAGAGGGAAAGGGCAGCGGTAGATCGGGTGTCAGTGCTCTGCACACACAAGAAGGATCAACGGACACAGGGGGTCAGGGGAGCCCCAGCTGAGGAACCGGGGCTGAGGACGTGAGGAGGGGTCGTGTGCTCTACGTAAGGGCAAGAAGCTGTGACGGATGGCGCTGGGCTCTGAGCGCGGCAGCGACCCCATCATGGAGCCCGAGGACAGCGGCAGAACCCTCTCACTCACCTTTTTAGGGTCCATGTTAAATTTCTTCCTGCCCATGGCTACCTGTTTGTTCCTCTGCATGTTTTTCCTGTAAAACAACCCCGGAGCCAACATTAGTCCTCTGGCTGTTGAGAGGCTCGGAAAGACGAATGTCATTGCACCCACGGACTTGCTGGGGGTCTAGAAAGCGCTATCAGGAGAGCAGGGGCATACGTAGGTCTATGTGTGGAAGGTCAGCTGAAATCCTGACCCCAGCCCCATGTCCATTTGTCCCTTCTATGCTAGGGCTTTCCTTTTAACGTGATTTTACAAAAAAATCTTTATCAAGGTACCATGTATGTATCACACAATATACGCATCCTATGTGTACATCTGAACGATTTCTAGTAAGCTGACAAAGCTGTGCGGCCCTCACCATGACCAGGTATAGAACATTCTACCACCCAGTGAAGCTGTGTCACGTGAGTGAACGGTCCACCTGCCCTGTGCCCGCCGGCCGGCTCGCCCGCGGCTGCAGCTGGGGCCAGGCAAAGCGATGGTGTTGTAAGCGCTGCTGCACGACACTTTTCCCAGGTTCACTTTCACCTCCCGCCAGTGATCACCTAGGCACTACTGCTGCCGGCCACGGCACAGGGCACAAGGCACAGGACGAGAAGGGGCTACGCTGCTCGCCAACGCCAGGGACCCCAGGCCCACTCTTCACTCTGGGCATCTCCTTGTCACGGACTTGCACTGTTCTCTGCACAGATATTCTGGGCACCAGTCCTCTTTCAGACACACCACGGCAAATGTTTCTCCTTGTCTGTGGCTCACCTGTTCCCTTCTACGGTATCTTTAAGAGCATAAGTTTTAAATTTTGATAGGCTCCAATGTATCCACTGCTTTAAATCTATAATATTTTAAAATGTGAAGTTAAAAAAACTATCATCCGGGGCGCCTGGGTGGCTCAGTGGGTTAAGCCTCTGACTTCATCTCAGGTCGTGATCTCAGGGTCCTGGGATTGAGCCCCGCATTGGGCTCCCTGCTCGGCAGAGAGCCTGCTTCCCCTGCCCCCCTGCCCGCCTGCCTTTCTGCCTACTTGTGATCTAATGTCTGTCAAATAAATGAATAAAATCTTAAAAAAAAAAAAAAAAGAAAGAGAGAAAGAAAGCTATCATCCCAAACTGACAGCACGGAGCCCGGAAGTGAAGACGGGTTCTTGGGAGGCCTGCGCTTCGCTTGTCTCTAACGGCACTGCCCGCACACACTTGCAATAACAAACTCCAATGGTCTTAGGAAGCCAGACAGGGGACTTAGGCTTAGAAAAATACAGACATGTAGTGAGTTAGAGACAGCCCAGTTAGTGCATTAAATACTTAGAAAACGGTCTGGGAAGCCCATTCAAAACTAAACTCTGGAGGTCGCTGACGCTTTGGGCCGTTACCCTGCAAACCACCCTCGTCGGGTTGCACTAGGATGCCCATGTCCATGCTCTGCTCCCAAGCGTCAGGGAGGCACGAGCGAGTCCCCTGGGGCACCCACACACAGCTGGGCGCTCCAGCCTTTGGAAATGGTGCGAGTGGCATTAAGCTTTTCCTGGACTCAAAGAAAAGCACAAACTCTACAATGCAAACACAGTGGACAACAGAGGGAAGGAACGCTAGTTTGCAGAGTCCCTTAAGGGCTGTTTCGGGTCTGGGGGCCTCTGGAGTTCTCTGGCTCAGTGTCCGTCATGATGTGAGAGGCTGTCACCTGTCGGAGCCCCTGCACGGAACAGGGGGACAGAAAACATGGGACCCGTGCACTTGCCAGGGACCGAAGACGGAAAGTGCCCCCCTCCCGTATGCAGGCCACAAGCACAGGCCCGATGCTCACTGAGGCTGCGGTCACGACACCCAGTGGCCGGCTGGACAGACTCACCTTTCCTCTGTGGACCCGAGGTTTTCAATTTCATTAGCTACCTCTGCTATCTCATCCTTGAGCCTCTACAAAACAGACAGGTCAGAATTAGCAGGAGGGGCCGATGGCCGGTGAGAAGAGCCTCTCTAACAGCTCACATAACTCTCTCCAAACACAAACAAGACAAAATAAGCCAAAATGAAATAAAGTAAGACAAACCGGAGGAAAAGATCGTTAACATTTGGAAAATCCATCTATTCGACAAATACGTGCTGCGCTCCTACCAGATGGTACACGTTTCAGGGAACACGGAGGTGGAAGAGGCCACTCCTCACCTCCAGGAGCTCACTGTCTACGGAAGCTCATCATCACAGACGCTGCGTAAAATACGTACTTCTCCCCTGAAAGGGGGCTGATACAGTCTATCAGATCTGCAGCCACTACGCGCCTGTGTCTGCAGACTCAGGACGAAGGGGCCCCCGGCCCAGCCTGTCGGGCCAGCGGCGCTGGGGCTGGGTTAACACTGCCGCCCAGCCGCGGGCCACGGGAATGTCCACCCGAGCTCCCGGCTCTCTACCCCCGCCCCCTTTCATGGGTAACACCACACAGACCCTCGGAATGGACAGGCCCAGCGAAGGGGGCTTCGAGTGAGGAACGGCTAAGACTTCCGAGGAGAAGTGAATGGGGGAAGCCGGAGGGGGAGACGAACCATGAGAGACTGTGGGCTCTGACAAACAATCTGAGGGTTCTGAAGGGGCGGGGTGGGCCTGCCTGTGGTGGGTGCTACGGAGGGCACGGACTGCATGGAGCACTGGGTGTGGTGCATAAACAATGAATTCTGGTACAGTGAAGAAGAATTTAAAAAATTAAAAATTAAAAAAAGAAAGACTTCCGAGCATTTACCAGTGAAACAAAAATCAAAGAATTAATGCAAATGATCAAATCCTACTGAAGTCAACACCAGAGCAAGTCTTCCCTTTGCACACTCTGCAGCTCGGGGGTTCCAGGGCATGTTCCCTCCCTCCCCTTCCCACCCCCGAAAGCCCAAAGGCTTTGCGAAGAATTCTACAAGACTAACACCTGCTGCCCCAAGGGCTAAAATCATCCAACCAATGGCTTCTATGACTTACGTCCTACAAAGTTTCATAGTTACGCAAAGGATCTTAGAAAGATGGATGAAACCATGCTCACAGCTGAAGCATGTCGTGGGGCACGGGGCCCCGTTTAACCCTGACAGCAGCCTCCCAACAGGTGCTCTCGTGCCATCTCACGCGGAAGAAACTGAAGTTCAACGAATCCTTCACCTGAGATCACTCGTCCAGGAAGAGGCAGCGCCAGGATGGGACGTGGGTCTCGCTTAGCCCAAAGTCCATGTTCCAAGCACCCAAAACCTCACCCAAGCCGCCCTCGGCAGTGAGAAGCCCGCGTGGGAGTCAGGGGGCCTAGGCTCCCCTGGTTCTGGCAACCGAGCAGGCGGGTGAGGCTTCACCAACCACCTAAGCTAGGCCTCCCTCTTCTCACCGGGGAAACCAAGGTGGTTGTCGGTCACTACGCTCTGCTCAGAGCTGGGGCGGGGGTGGGGGGGGCGCTGGTGTCAACTCGAAGATGTCACGAGGAGACCTTTGTAAAGGACACCTGTCACACCACATGCGTCACCGCCGTGACCTCCTACCTGAATGTCGGCCAGCAGCTCCTGCTTTCTCCGCCGGATGTTCTCTAGTTCCTGGCGCTCCTCTGCGGTCAGGTCACTGGGAACTACAAGAAAGGAGGAAATGTCACTAGGAAAGCTTTATCTCACCAAAAATACACAGACTCCGAGACCACAGAAGGACAAGGACACCACGGAAGAGCCAGAAGCCGGTTTGGAAATGGGGACAGCTCCGGCTCCCTCAGCTTCCCCGAAGGAAGACAGCACCCTGCTCACAGAGAAAAAGCTCGCTGGAGAGCGCTTGCCATGGAAACGGGAGAGAAAAGGCCGCCTGAGGTCAGATGAGGTCGGCCGGGGATAAAAGGGGACTGTCCGCTGAGCCCTGGCCATCTTCAGCCCTGTCAGCGGGGACGCTTCAGGCCCCCGTGAACCCGTCTCTTGAGGCCTCAGCCCCTTCGTGGACCTCCCCACCGACCCGGAACCACTTCTGAGACTCCCTGAAGTGGGGAGGGGGTGGTCCCTGCAAAACAACATGAACACTTCTGTGCCATTCGGGGACAGGGAAGGGACAGACCAATCCGCACAGAGAGAAAAAATGCCCAGAAGGATCTAGCCCAGCCGAGTGCCGGCTTGGCTCTGAGACTTTGCTCTCTGCCTTACATGCTCTCCTGAGCCCATCCTGAGAACAGTCACTGAGAACAGTCACTGAATTCCTCTCACAGGACACGTCCCCCTCTGAGGCCACAGCTCCTCACCTCCAGGAACAGGGGCTTGGGACGGCAGCCCCTCGGTCAGAGGGGAACACAAGCACTCGGGTCAGGAAACCCTTGGCTCAAACCCCGCCTCCAACCTGCCGCACATGGCCAGCCGCCCGCCTGGCCCGCGTCCTCAGCGTTAGGGCAGACGTCGCGGCCCCGCACTCGTCAGGCTGCGCATCCACCCGAGGAAGCGCCCAGAGCCTGGCGCTCCACGGAAGCTGGAGAGCGTTGGCGACCGCAAACGGCACCCAGCTGGTTGGAGGGGACAGCAGGAGGATGTTTCCAGACGGGGTCAGCACCGGCACGAGTCAGAACCGTGGCGACTGAGCCCATGACACGGGACCAGGCCCACGTGAGGGCTGCGTGCGATCCACGCCAGAGCTCGTGTGCAAGGTACAAATGCCTCCGCAGTGCATTTTACATCGCATGCGGAACTCATTACTTGATGAGTAAAATACACTATTTCAACCGCTCTCACGTGGGCTACATACAGAAAGTAACACTGCATTTTGTGGCTCAGACTACATTTCCACCGACAGCACGGAGCAGGGACAGCGGCTCTGCCTGAAAACACAGGACCCACAACTGTGTTTCTGTGACACTGAGACACTACTGCGGTCACAGCCCACTTACTTTCCCCAAACAGTTTATACAAATCACGGAAGACAACAAGAGAGGGCAGAAGCGACAAAGATGATGTCTAGAGCACAGGTCGACTACCTCCATAAGACAAGCTGGCTTTCTTTTTAAGCAGGCTGCACACCCAGCACGCAGCCCAACGTGGGGCTTGAACCCACAACCTTGACATCAAGACCTGAGCTGAGATCAAGAACTGGACGCTCGACCAACCAAGCCACCCAGGTGCCCCTAACTTCTCCTTTACGCAGAGCTCCCCTGACCCTTCTCCAGAGAAGTGTCTTTTAAACGTCCTCAAGACGCACTAAAACATGCATCTGCGATCACGGCCTGATCTGAATACACAACAGTACCAAAAATGTACCTTCTTCATGGGACAGCCACTGGCATTTTCTATCCTTTCCCCTTCGTTCTCTTCACGGTGGCTGGGACGGCACAGCCTAACGCACCGAGTCCCACAGTAGGAGGCACCAATGCCGGAGGCTGGAGGCTGCCGGCAGATGACGGAAATCCGGCCCGGGTCACCTTCCAAGAATGGCCTCGCTGCATCCCTGGAACTCCAGGGAGCGCTCACAGCGCCGCCTGAGCAGCTGGACCCGGGACACGTCAGCTCAGGGCAGGGTGCCCGCCGCTCCGGGGCAGGAGACTCTATGGACACGTGCTCCATTCTCGAGAAAAGCACACTTGAAGGAGGCACTCTAATTTCTCTCCATCTCACAGAGCAGACTTTGTAGCCCATGAAGACTGGAGGATCCCTTTAAGAAATAATTTACTGAGATTCTAGAAGACAAATATTCTTCTAACATAACATGGTTTTGGAAATTTGAGGCAAAAGTTCATTTGTAATAGTTATTCCATGGGGGAGACTAACCAGGCTGCGGTTCTGAAGGCACACGATGGTGTAATCAGATCACCGCGTCCCTACCCAAGCAGAGGCAAGACTATAGCCCTCGGACGAGGCTGATGAAAAACAGACCGAGCATGGAGAAAATGTGCATCTCAAGACTTGCTGTGCGCCCGGAGAAGCTAGTGTTTCTCCTTCCAGAGTGGAAAATCTCTGCGGTTGCTTTCTTCCCAGAACCTCACGCTCACCCGGTCCTGGTTAGCCTCGGCGCATGACCACTCTACGGGAAGGTCACCCTTGAGCCTCTGGGGCACCGATTCAGAACCTGCTGCTGATCCTCCCCTGCCAGCACAGGATCTTGGAAACAGTAAAGGAATCTTTTAAAAGCTATAAACTTCTAACACCAAAAAGGCATGGAGAGGGGCCTATGGCAGAAGAGGTTTCAACAAACTTCTGGGACAGAGAGCAGAGTGCCAACTCCTCCTTCCGGGGGCCGCGGGGGCCCGTCCCGGCCCGGTCTGCAGAGCCCGGCACAGTGCCTGACAGAGCAAGGCTGCGGATGTCCGCACCCCCGGCCGAACAAAACCCCTGAGCAAGCAGCTGAGCCGGGAGACCGGGCACTGCCCTTCCGGCGAAGCCGGATCCCGCCAACCAGACGAAAGCAGAGCCTCGATGCACACGAGGCCCGCCCCACACACGGAGCACCCATTCGACCTTCTGCCACCGCGTCTTACACCCACAGAGACGGCGGAACCTGCACCCCAGACGAGCACCAGCAAGGCAGGGAACAGAAAACCCATCCTGGAGCCGAACAAAAGAAGACTTCAAAAGAACAGAAAACTCTGGAAAAAGGACAGCTAAACAAGACGCTCCTGGAAATTAAACGCATTTTTGTCCCCCAGCTTCCTCCCATCAAAAAGGGGTTAAAAGATAGAGGCGGGGCACGTGCAGAACTAAGAGCAAAGAGACCTGAAGACAGAAGCAGAGACAGACTCACTCGGAGAGACGCTCACTGTAAAAATGCCCAAGTCAGAGGATTCGAGATGATCCTAAACCTCCATGAGCAGGAAGGGGAGGAGGTGGCCGGAGTGACAGTGGGAGATGGAGGAGGGGCTTTCGAGGGTCTAAATAAAAATGACTTTGACCCTAGAATTAATTCGCAGTCGATGTGGAGGACAAAACAGGATCATTTCAGACACAGGAGAGCTCCTTCGGGAGGAGGAGGAGGACACCAGGACGGGGCAGGAGCAGCCTCGGGAGCCCGAGGGAGCGCGCGCACACACACACACGCGCGCTCTCGTGTGTGGACGGGAAGGTGACCAGCGGCCGGCAAGCAGCCCATCGCAAAGAAGGGACGGGAAGACCACCAAGGAGCATTTCTAAGATGTGGAGGCATCACGGGGCCTTCTCTGAACGAACAAAGAGGATCCCGGGACACAGAGCAACAATGAAGGAGATCGTGAGGCAGCCACAGCGGGCAGCGTTCAGGGGAGGAGGCGAGGAAGCAGAGTCCTCTGGGCCTCCTCGCCGGGGGCAGCTCCTGAGAGAGCGCCAGGCCGAAGGACCCCCGTGTAGCGGTGCGCGCACGGCCTCTCAACCTCTGGAGTCGGACCGCAGACGCGGCCCGATGGGTGCCCGCAATCAGTCGTGCAGGCCAGAGCGAGGGGGCGGGCGGGGGGGCGGGGGAGGCAAGGCGGGTCCCCACGGCACCTGCTTACAAAACCAGGGACAGAGCTAACAGATCAACGAACAAGAAAATGAGGCTGTAAATAAATGAAGTTGTAAATATGTGTATGCAAGTTCCAAAAGCGGACACAAAGGAACCAAACACTGAGGAGCCATCCAGAATGGACAGCCAGAGTGGAGAGAACCATGTGAAGTGGGAGAGGTCGAGGGACCACCTCCGACTTTGACAAACCCATCAGTGGGATGAGAACATTAACATGCACTTGGCAGCTACCAGAAGAGAAAAGCCAGAAAAAGTGAATGGCTAGCGGCTGCTTCTGGGGAGTGGGTCTGCGAATAGAGAGGTGGGTCCTATGAGCTCCTGAATACTGGCTCAAAAAATACATGTTGGCACTACTGCATTTTAAAAAAGGTTTTATTCACTTTTTTGAGAGAGAGTGCACACAAGAAAGCTGAGGTGGGGGCAGGCAGAGGGGGAGGGAGAAGCAGGCTCCCCACCGAGCAGGGACCCCCCCCCGCCACCCCAGGACCAAAGGATCATGACCTGAGCCACCCAGGTAACCCAATACTACTGCACTTTTAAAATGGAAACTTTGTGAAAACATTCGTCTGTGGTCCCTAGAGAAGACAGGCCTTCTGCGACCCAAGGTCAGAAGGGATCAGCACCGGCTAATCTACAGCAGGAATAAACAAAACGTGTTCCCGCGGGCGCCGACCTCCCGACATCAGCCGCAGGATCTCCCTGCCCACCGCGTTCCAGCCTGAGCCGCCTGCGGCCACGGCACTGCCTGCCTTTGGGTTCAGCAAATCCCCCGAGAACTTCTTTTACAGAAGGGCTGGTTTGCATCTCATCGGTCTCACGCAGTTCTCCCTGCGACAGGAAACAACCCAGCACCCTAACCCACGTTCCTCCTGCACCGAAACTCATCAAGGGCAGGTCACCCCCTCACTTCAAGCCCTCGTGCACACACTGCCCCGGAGGAAAGTCAACGCCATGGAGAAAATGCTTCCCTTCACTTAACAGCAGAGAGGATCCAAACCATGGCTGGGGAGGGAGGGGGTCTGGGACCCCTCGGATGGGGCAGGCCATGCCAGGGCAGTTAGGCAAGACACAGTCGCACACACCCCACACCTCACGTGCCTGGAAAAGCAGCCTGGGCCCCAGCGAGGGCATGTACCAGTGCCACGGCTTTCCCTCGAAGCCATGAGGGTTAAACAGAAAAGATCGGCTGATGGGCCAGATGGCAGAGAAACAAACAACTCCTCCTCCCCCGAATGCCACGTGCTGCGGCCACGCTTCTGTGCCAGGAAGGCGGCTAAGCCCCCTTCTCTCGAAAAGAATGGCAACCAGTGAGGCAGCGGCCCAAGCACAAAAGATGGGGGGCAGAGCGCCTGGGGGTCTAAAGGCCTCTGGGACGCACTCCTGCGAAGGTTAATTTACAAGGTGTCCCCCTTCCAGCAAGGGGGCCAGTGCAGGATGGGCCCTCCCCAGTCCCTTGCGGGGTTCCAATTCAATGCAGGGGATTAAAGTGTGGACAACAAGGGACCATTGTGCTCAGCTGTGAATAGAAAACCCACACAAGGGAAGCTTCCATTTATTTCTTTATTTAAATGTTGCTCTGCAGATTTTACCAGTCGCAGAGCCCCAGAGCCGCAATGGGCTCCATCCAGCACATACAAAGGAGGACTGTCTTAAAGGGACAGCTCCCATAAACAAGCACATGGCGGCAATCCCGCTGGGCTCAGCGGCTCCCCCTGCCCGCCCCCCCCCTCCGCAGGCAGGAGCAGGTGCCCAGCAATCCGCCATGAAGTCCGACCAAGAAAGCAGTTCTTCTGAGAGCAGTTCCTGCTCAGCAGGAGCACAGGCGGCCGCCGGCCAACACGGACCACTCTGCCCTACATCCCTGGCAGTGCCAAAGGTGTGCTTCGGGACAGACACCACTCGCGGAGGTCCTCCGGCGACACCAGAGCCCTCTGCCTGGCTGGAAAACACGCCACTCGCCTTGTTTCCAACCGTGACCATCCACTGTCGCCTTCTTATATGTAGTCCCTGCCTCTCAGTGGGTAAGAGGGGTCCAAATTTAAACCAGCACAGCAGGGAAATGTTTTAAGAAGGGAGGCCAAGAATCTAGAAAGGTCCTTCTCCCCCCACCCCCATGCCTGGAGAAGGTAAACAGGCAGGAGAGAACACCCTAGACCAAGTTCCCACCCAGGCTAGGGAGGGCATCAGTGTGTCTGGACACGCCCCGGGACCAGAGGTACCCGCTGGCGTGAGCAGGGCCAAACCTTCGCAGATCTGTATGTTTTATGAGACTGAAAATACACAGCTTCAGACACCCGACTGGGAGCCCCGGCTAGAACAGAGCAGCAGTGGCAAAGTACATGCTTTCTCATACCCTCTCTACAAAGTGCTGCCAGAGAACCCAGCCACTTACAAAAGCTTCTGGGTTTGAGAGGACATATCTGGGACGCTGTCCATGGGAGAGAAGGCGGTTTCCTCCCCTCCAAAGACTTAAAAGGTGGAAGGGCCTGCGTCTACCAACCTCAGACCTCTGCAGATCCTACCGGTTTGATGCCTCACACGGCCGCACCCGATGGGCTGAGTCACCTGGTCTCCCAGGAAATCCCAGTGACTTACAATGTGAAAGACTCAAGAGATTAGAAGGAACTCGGGCACTGGTCTCCACAGTGCCCGAGTTCCTTCTAATCTCTTGAGTCTTTCACATTGTAAGTCACATTGTAATCTCACATTTCAACAAACTTGCACAAACTTCTCAATCCCAAGCTGACACCGGAGGACCTGGGGTCAGATCTTTGCGGCAGGGATAAGGCGGCGACCCACACACAGAGCAGCTCTGAGTAAAGAGCGGCACAGGGACACGGAACACAAAAAGCTGCGGTGACTAAGGAACTGCAGTGAAAGCCTCGGTTCCGAGGCAGAGACAGGCCTCAGGACGGCTGGCACGCCCAGAGGGCAAACAGGGAGGACGCACACAGCACAGCGACAGGACCAGAGCCGGAACCCGGCTGCGCCGGTGAACCACCAGGGCCGATGATCACATCAGACCTTTACAGAAAGTCTGCTGACTTTGGAAAACCAAGGACTCTTCCTTCCTACTAAGTCAAGACCAGGCATTCTTTCTAACCTGCATACAGTGTCATTCCACGTCAAGAAGGAAGGACAGCCTGACGCCAGCTACAGCCCAGATGAACCCTGAGGACAGCAGGCTCAGGGAAAGCAGCCAGACAAAAAAAGCCACTTGCTGTAGGATTCTACCTCCCTGAGGTCCCCAGAGCAGCCAAATCCACAGACAGAGAGTAGGACGGAGGCTGCCAGGGGCCGGGGGAAGGGAGCTGGGGGGGCGGTGCTGACCGGGGACCCAGTTTCCATTTTACAAGGTGGAAACTTCTGGAGCCTGGCTGCACAACACGGACTATCCGGAGCGCGACCGAACCGTCTGCTTGCGACCATCAGTTTTACTTCGTGTGTACGTCACCCTCATGAAAAGTGAATGAAACATACGGAAAGTTAAGGGCAGTATCCTGACTCCCTGATTTCTGCTCACTGTGCTCCTGTCCCCCGACCGACTTACGGCCATGTCTCACCACCAATTTATGGCCTAGGAGATTTTCTTTTTTTGAAGATTGATTTATTCATTTTCAGGGTGGGGAGAAGGAAGGAGGAGCGGCAGAGGGAGAGACGGTCCCAAGCCGATTCCCTGCGGAGTGCAGGGAGGGGCCTGATCTCATGACCCGGAGATCGCGACCTGAGCTGAAACCCAAAGTCCGACACTCAACTGAGACACTCAACCGACGGAGCCACCCAGGCGGCCCCGCCTAGATTTGAAGGAACTTGTGCACGAATCGCAGAGCAGGAGTGAGATCAGCACGTGGCCCACAGCTGATACTCAGCACAGAGAGGCCAGCGTCCCTCTAGCAAACGGCCATGTGAACATTTACTAGTCCAGTTTAACTTCTGTCCACACGAAAGCCACCAAGTCTCCTATGTAGGAGGAAGGACAGATACATTAATGATTTTACTGCCATTTTCTGCATCTTTAAGAAAAACTCTGTTCCAGGGAGGCGCCTGGGTGGCTCAGTGGGTTAAGCCTCTGCCTTCGGCTCAGGTCATGATCTCAGGGTCCTGGGATCGAGCCCCGCATCGGGCTCTCTGCTCGGTGGGGAGCCTGCTTCCTCCTCTCTCTCTGCCTGCTTCTCTGCCTGCTTGTGATCTCTCTCTGTCAAATAAGGAAATTAAAAAAGAAAGAAAAAGAAAAGCTCTGCTCCCGCCTCAGCGGCTCATTAGTCCAGAGCGGCTACCCAGGGTTGAGGGTGGGAGGAGGACCCCTGCTGGGGGCACTCCTCGCCAGGCCATTCCGGGATCTCCGGCCAAGCCCCTCACCCTGCCCCAACTGGAATGGGCGGTCATCATCACGGCCCTTCTCAAACGGGAGAACAGGTATCAAACAGCCCCACAGATGCCCAGCTGGCTCAGGTATTGGGGCAACTCGAGATGGCAGGGCTGCGAGTTCGAGCCCCATGGTGGGTGTAGAGATCACTTAAAAACAAAAGCTTTATTAAAAAATGAAAACACACCCACACAGCCCCATACACTTAGAGGGAAAAAGGGTATTCTGTCCTCTTACCTTACACACAGAAGGGAATGGACACATTTTATCCAGGAAGTCCTAAAACTCCAGCACTAACCAGCCAACCAAAGGGAGATGAGGTCAAATTTCAAGGTAGTAAAAGAGACGAAATCATAAAATTGTATCCTCAAAGTTTGGTTTAGAAAAGCAAAGTTAGGGGCACCTGGGTGGCTCAGTGGGTTCAGCCTCTGCTTTCAGCTCAGGTCATGATCCCAGGGTCCGCTGAGCAGGGAGCCTACTTCTCCCTGCCCCCCACCCCCCGCCGCCACCTGCCTCTCTGCTCACTTGTGATCTCTGTCAAATAATTAAATAAAATCTTAAAAAAAAAAAAAAAAAGAAAAACAAAGTTAACATCTGCTTTCAATGAAAGGTAAAAACTAGAAACAGTCTAGAAACCCTCTCCACCTTTTCTCAAGCCTGACAGCGATAAGATGCACTCCGGCTGGAGTTCTGCGGCAGGGTTCTCTCAGGCTTCAGACTTCCACTCTCTGTCTGCAAGGCTGTCTTTAAAAGGATCACAGGAACGGAAAGCAGAGCTGGAACCAGCTCAGCAGGGGACAACCATTTTCTTGCCTGGCCCCCTTAAGACAGGAGGCAGAGTGCTCAGCTCTTGGGGAAACCCTGGGAATTCCCTACACAACAGACCAAGTCATCTGCACTCGCCACCTCTTCTCCCGAGGGAAGGGCTCCAGGAACACCCCTGTGCCCGATGCGGTACCCCTCCCGTGGCACAGCTGTGTGGCCACACCCCTTTCAGTCCAAAACAGAGGCTTGCGGGGGGGGGGGGGGTGGTTTAAGAGGTCAGTTTTGTCTCACTTCACCTGCTCCGAAAACCTATTTGTATGCCAGCTCCTGGTAAAACCCTTATTTTTTGGCACACTAAAATATTCTCTGTCCGTCTGATCGCTGGAACGGACCCCTAGGATGCAATGAAATGTGCAATTCCAACTCCTTTTCTGGGCGTACTGCTGGGAGGAGGACTAGCCACTCCCAGGAGTGGTTCCAAAGTCCTCAGAGGCACGCGAAGCTCACGGGCTGGGTCCAGAGCAGAGAGATCGTCCTGCATCCAACCCTCTCTTCCTGCTGTCCTGTTCCTCACCTCGCCGAGCCGGGGCCACCCAAATTGGCCATCAGCTTGCTCCTGAACCTCAGGCCTAAAAAAACCACACTGAATACTGGAACATCTACCCCAAGAAGCCAGTGGAAAAACCCTAGGAGGAGAGAACACGCAGAACCCCGAGGCGGTCATGCAGAGAGGGCCGCGTGCGCAGCACATCATCGGCTGTGCTGCTGGGGGGGGGGCGCAGCAGAGCATACCCGAGCGGACCACACTCTCCGCATGATGCCCCGCGCGCCACCACCCGGCCTCTTACCCAAGGCGAGTCCCCTCTCCGGCAGCCCCCGCAGCCCCCGTCAAAGCCTGGGCCGCTCGCCGCTCTCCGCTTCAGAGGCCATGGTGGGCCGGCACCGCGGCCCCACGGCGCCAGACTCCCGGGAGCTCCCGCAGCCCCCGGCGGACGGAGGGACGGAGCCAGCAGGGCATGTGCGCCGGCACAACCAGGGTGGGGGAGGCAGCCCGGGAACAAAAGCCGAGTGGAAACCTTGGACGGAGAGGGAGCGGGAGAGAGAGCCGGTCCCGGCGGGGACAGAGATGGCCGCGGAGCTGCGCCGGCTGACACTCGGCTGTGTGCGGCTCGGCTCAGCTCCTCGCGGGCGTATTTCCATGAATGCGATTACAGCCGGCCCCTCCTACTGCCCCCCACGCGGCCTCCTGGGGGAGGGGTGCAGATCGCTCGCAGGCTGCGCTCGCTCTTCTCTACCCCAGAAGCAGGAGGCTGATGGCTGCTTCACTGAGAGGATGTTAACCCTTCCCTGAGGTGCCCTCTCCTTACTGAGCAGAGACAACGGGGCAGCCCCACGGGGCGGGGCGGGGGAGGCTGTTCCGTCGCACTCGGCATCTGGCCACCCCTCCTCCTGCCCTGCACCCCGGCAGCAGACAGTCATGCTGACCAAAGGCCCCCATGCTCCGGGGCCCAGGCCTCCCGTCTCCACACAGGTGTGCTCCGGCCTTTCCAGCAGCGGCCTGGCCTCCCACTCCCACACGGGAGGTGGCAGCACCACATTCCAGCACATTCTGGTTAGCGGCAGCTCGGCGAGCTGATCTCAGGGACAGTACCGTAAGGTGGCCGTTGACACGAAACATCACTGCAGCCCAAGAGCCGTGGCTCTCAAACTCAGAGGACCCGGGGACAACCCACGGGGCACCCTTAAACACACAGACTTGGAGCCCCAGCACCCAGGACGTGGGTTCCACATTAGACCGGAGCACGAGATGACCCGAGGCAGCTGTCTTTAGCGGGTGAGGAAGAGACACAAGGTTCTACAATCAAGTGCCAAAGAAGCACTTTGGAGGAAAAAGAGAAGAGAAACCACGACACCAGCTCGGGGCTCTGTGACCTCCTGCCGGTCGCTCTCCGTCACAAGGGCGTCCAGGCAAAGCAGGGGGTTGAGCCGAGCACCCCCACCACCTCACCTCCAGATGGAACAACCCACAGTGTCTCTAGGTGTTGCCACATGTGCCCCGGAAGGCAGAACTGCCCTGCTTAACCACCACTGCTCCCCATGACCAACAATGGAGAAGACAAAACCATCCCCACGGCCCCCACCCAACTTCCAGTCTTCGGTTCTTAGGAAGATGCTGGGAGGAGGCACCCCCGCCCCCCGCAAGGCCTGGCCCCACCCCACCCCTCGTCCTACTAACAGAGGCTGCATGCCCCTGGGGATTCCTTGTCACCAGCACAGGGTCACCAGACCTGACCCAAATATCTCATCTCTGTAGCCCAGACTCCGTCTTTGAAGAAATAGTCATAATAGGAACTATTTTACTTCTGTGCCAAAATGGCAGTTCTCATCTGTAAAATCTTACCAAGTCCATGAAAAATAAACCTCAGAATTACTCACGAACCCTCTGCTTTGGGCGGCAAAAGGAAGAGCTTTCAACAGCGGCGCACCCGGAGTCCCCACCTGACACAGTCGCTCCACTGGAAAGCCAGCCGCTCCGGCCTGCCCCCCGGGAGGGCCCTCCTGTCCCCCCAACTCTCACTCCCAGTCTCCCTTCACTTCCCTGTGTCTCGGGGCTCGTGCTCACCGACCCTCAGAAGCTACCTCTCGCAGGGAAGACTCTGGGGCCACAGCGGACAGACTCCCCTCTCATCCCACACGTGCTGTGACCGTCACCTGAGCATCTCAACCCACGCCGCCCCTCTGTGTCCACTCATGCAGCCTACCGTCGGGTGACGCGCTGTCCTTCCAGGGGGCTCCTCTGTCCAGCAGTGGCCCCTGCTCTACGTGAGTAACCAACCGGGGCTCTGCCTGCTGTTCTGAGGCAACACCACTGTTTTATACACACACAGAGCAGGGACGTCCCTGCTGGTGGCTGCCGACCTCTCACCTCCTGCCTGAGACGCAGTCACGGTGCCCCCAGGCGACCACGCCCACGGCCACCCAGCCATCGGAGGACCTGCCGCCGGGCTTCACCTGCGGCCTGGGAGCCGGGGCAAAGGTTCAGCCTGAACCCAGGCCACAGGCGGCTGCGAGCAGAACCCAGGACAGTCAGTTCTCAGCACAGACCACAGGACACGGGACGTGAACAGACGAGAAGTCAGAGCAATAAGCTACCGGCAGAATGGCTGCAGGGTGGTCCTCCTCGTGTATGGAGAGGACAGATGCTAAAATAGCCCCAGATCAAGTTCGTGAAATCACAGTGATCAAACACAAGGACCGTTCCCAGACTATCTAGTCATCTCAGGAAATCCACCGAGAGAGACAATAAGAGTTTTTAAAAATGGTTTTCTCAGACTGCTAATTAAACAATCTTAAAAAAAAAAAGGGTGTACCACCATAAGCATGGCGCCCTGTGAGCTACCGAGAAGATACAGAGATGGCGAGACACGGTTCAGCCCCCAAAGAGCTCACATGTCACTATTCCCTTGGAAGGAGAAAGAATCAGGCGGGTACGAGAGAGGACACTGGCAACAGGTGAACACGGCAGCCACATGCCACAGGCTGCCCACGGGGGCTGAGGCTGCAGCCTGCTCTGAAGGCCGGAGCCAGGAGGGAGAGGGCGCGCCAGGCTGGGGAGAGGGACAGGTGCGTGAGGGAAAGGGGCGAACATTCCGGAAAGGTGGGGGGAAACCGGAGCCACACCGTGTCCTCTGACTCTGACACGAAGACCTCTGGATTCTGCCCCTGCCGGGGCCCCCAGCTCCCCCGCGGGCTGGCACGAGACGCCCCTGCGCAGGGCTCACGTCCTGCCCTCTTCCCGCCAGCGCAGCCTCAGACACATGGAGCCGGCCCCGGGGAACCCCAGCACGCGTGCGGGGCAGTCCGCACCACTTACTCGGTCATCGGAGGTAAATTCCTATACTTCAACTCGTCAAGGGCCCAAGTGTGCTAATCCTCGGCCGGAGGCACTGCCAAGCCCCAGCTGACCTAGGCAAAGCGCCACGCCCCAGCACGCACAGTGGACAGAGAGCCCGGGTCTCAACCCCCCCTTCCTGGCACATGGCAACTGGGACGCAGAGCGTCAACAGCTGTACTCCATTCCTGACACTGAGACGTGCTTTATTTTTCTTTAGTAAAAGCTAAAGCATAACCACTTCTTGCGAGAGGCGAAGACTGACCTCTGTCCCACGGAGAAGGGCCTGCAGACCTCTTGAGAGAGCAGCAGTGTCTCCTCCAAGCCCCAAGTGGGAGAACCTGGTTCCCAGAACCAGACCTTATTGGAGCTGCCCGGGGTCCAGAGAAGGCTTCCCGAAGTCTGAGAGAAGCTGAGGAAGGGAGGCAGCCCCGGGCTGGGCACCCACCTTCTGCGTCCTGGCCGGTCGCGGGGGCCGCTCACGGGCGGGCCGCAGCTGGGGCAGGCACCGAGGCCTGGCCGCGGGGACGGGGCCCCTCCTAGCGCCAGCGCAGGCCCAGCGCCCTAGGCCTTGCATTCTGAGAGGCTGCTCTCGGGGTTCTGCACCTCCTGCCCTCGGCATAGGGCACAGCCGAGCCGGGAGCAGCACCGCAGGGAGGACAGCCAGGAGGCGGCAGCAGGAGACGGCGAAGGCCGGTGCCTCGGTCTCTGCCCTCAAGACCCGGCTGGCACTTCTCCTTCTCCAGGATGAGCTCGGGAGGAGATGTGATCCGTGGGGGTGGGGGCTTTGCCTGTGAACCCCTGACACTGGGAAGGTTTCCGGTGGCACTTGTCCCTCTAGTAAACAGATCCCCGCCTCTTGGTCGCCCTGCAGATTCTGTCGTGACTGGCTTCTCTGGACCAGTTGTCTTCTACCCCCAAGCCCCAAACCCCCAGAGCCAGCATGTGGCAGGGCCAGCCTCTCACACAGGCAGGACAGAGTCACCAGGAAAACAAAGGGAGACCTGAGCGGAGGCGGGAAGACCCCAGCAGGGAGAGGTCTCTCCCCGGTGTCTGTACGTCACAGGTCCTAAAAGCACTACGTATATCTCCAACGAGATTTTTACAGAGATGACACAAATGAAGTAATAATAAAGTTCTAATGAAGAAGTTTATACACAGATAGTCCAGAAAAGCATGAGAGAGACAAAAGGTGCCATGAGAGAGTCGCTCCTGGAGGCTGACCCATGAGGCTCGGTGACAGGGGACAGCACAAGGGACATTCGAGAGACGCTGACCCACCTGGCAGCGCCTCGGGTCACACAGTCTCGGGAAGAAATGACAAACAGAAACAAATGTAAAGAGAAGTGTGCTGCCAACCCCTGGCGGTGGGGCAACAAGCCAGCCAGGCACCGGGGGAGACGCGGCGGACGCCCAGCTCATTTACCACAGCATCAATTCCAGCCGAACCACGGACTTGAACGTAGAGAAGGAAACCATCCCAGTTCTAGCATAAAGCATGGATGACTCCGGTCACGGTCTCGGACAGCCTGTCTCCCGCAGGAAGACGAAAAGCTTCTGGGTGGAAACGGAGCCCGACCAGCTAAAGGCCAACAGCCGGGGACAGCAAACACAGAAGCAGGCGCCAGGGGTCATTCTTCAGTCCCCAAGGAGCAGCAGGAAGCCCAGGCAGACGAAGACCGACACCACCGGCAAAGGACATGGAGGCAGATGCTCCAGAAAAATATAGACGGCCTGACACGGAAAAATGCCCGAACTCTCTAGAAACAGAGAATTTAAAACACGCCAATTAACAGCATACCATACTGCTCCCCAACAGTCGGGCAGAAATTAAACATCTGATGACATGGGGGACCCTGACAAGGGCGTGGGGGGCACACGAGCGGCCAGGGGCGGGTAACCCGGCACTGTTCTTCTGCCATACCAAAGCTCAAAAGCCACGGACCTGTCCATTCAGCACTTCTGTTTAAGAACTGACCCAACCCTTAAGGGGCTAGGAGAAGAATCAATGAAACAAGATGGGATCGGAAGGGAGACAAACCATAAGAGACTCTTCATCTCACAAAACAAACTGAGGGTTGCTGCGGGGAGGGGGTTGGGAGAAGGGGGGTGGGGTTATGGACATTGGGGAGGGTATGTGCTTTGGTGAGTGCTGTGAAGTGTGTAAACCGGGCGATTCACAGACCTGTACCCCTGGGGATAAAAATATATTATATGTTTATAAAACATAAAAAATTTAAAAATTTAAAAAAAAAAAAAAACCTGACCCAACCGACATCCTCCGGAAGTTGCGAAAGTTACAAAGTACTTAAACACCCGCCGTCACGAGAAAGGAGGAGCTGATCTGTGAGTGACGGTCTAGAAAATTCTCTAAGACATCCTCAGTGTGACCAGCAACCATGGAGCAGCAGGGGCACCAACACAGACTCTGGAGAGAGGGACGAACCTGAAGCTGGGCGCGGACCCTCCTCAGAGACCAGGGCTGGGGTCGCCTCACGGTCTACCTCTCTGTGTCGGGCTCCACAACTAAGGCCACGCTTTTTTTCCGATGTTTTTTTGTTTCTTTGTTTTTAAGATTTTGTTTATCTATGTGAGAGAGCACGAGCAGGGGCAGAGGCGGAGGGAGAGGGAGCAGGAGCCTGACGGGGGGCTCGATCCCAGGACCCTGGGATCATGTCCTGAGCCGAAGGCAGAGGCTTAACCCACTGAGCCACCCAGGTGCCCCTAAAACATCATTTTATGTTGACATTTCTATTCAGAGAATGTATGGAAATGCCACTGGCCATTTACCCCAAAATATTTACTCAGATTGATGCCTAAATATGCCCTTTGTGGGAAAAACACACTTGGATTCTGCTCTAAGGCTTTTTTTTTTTAAGATTTTATTTATTTATTTGACAGACAGAAATCACAAGTAGGCAGAGAGGCAGGGAGAGAAAGTTGGGGGGGAGCAGGCTCCCCACTGAGCAGGGAGCCCGATCCCAGGACCCTGAGATCATGACCTGAGCCGAAGGCAGAGGCTTAACCCACTGAGCCACCCAGGCGCCCCTGCTCTAAAGCTTTTAGCACCCGCTGTACCTGCACCATGCTGCTGTGGCTTTGTATGTGGGAATCCGTCTGAAGTCTCTATATCAGTGTCCTGAACTCTTACCAGAAATACAGAAGAACAGAGACTTCAGATACCAGAAAGAAAAGAGATGCAGAGAAGCCACTAACCAGGAAAAGACACTGACCGGCTCTTCCGTGACAGCGCTGTGCAGTAAGGAAGAGGTTCTTCTCTTAAGGAAGGCAGGATGTACTGGTGTGAGTGTGAACCCCCAGCAGAGGTGACCTGCCCGTCTCCGCTTCCCCCAGCGTGTCACCGGCCTCTACGGAGCCAGGCACATCACATCCTCGGGAGACGCGTGCGGGGGGTCACGAGATGGCCGTGCCCTAGCTGTGCTCTTGAACATGAGCTCCCAGCTGAGCCCGAAGTCCCTCCCGGAGCCACGGCGATGATGTTCGCTGGCAGAGCTGACTGGGCTAGACCAGGTCACTTCAGAGGCCGTCCGAGTCCAAGAACACACTGCGTTTAGGGACTGTCCCAGCTGCAGCTCCTCGGAGGGCAAATAGGAGGCCAGCAGCAGCGACAAGAGTCTATTTCTAACATGGAAATCTCAGCCAAGTGGAGGACAAACAGAAAAGGGGCAGAGGGCAGAACAATGTGCCTTCGGGGGGTTGTCCAAATGCAGGGTAAACGTGAAACCCTGATACCCTAAAACACTTTCAGAAGGTCTGGCCCTCCATCCTTCAACCAGAAGCAAACTGCATGCAGGTTCTACAGCCCCCACCACAAACACACTCTGGGGAACCTTCCAGAACCACAGAGAGTGTTGTTGACAAGAACTGGAATGTCCTCGCCCCCACTAGCCACTCTGTGTACTGATGAGGACCCTCAAGGCCCAGACCGGGGAGGCCTGCCAAGACCGAACCCCAGTACCTGCCTTTTCTTTCCCCCAGGGCTGGCTGCTGAGACCACCCCACCTGCCACCTGCACGTCCCACCTGTCTACGGGACTTGGGCCCCCGGGTGCCGGCAGCCAGGCCGGTGCTTTCTGACTCCGTAACAGAACTCGCTCAGGCCACAGACAACCATCCGCTTCTTCAGAGAAGCAGGACCCGAGCCTCGTTTCTGCTCACCTTTGTAAGAAAAGGCAAGGGCAGTTCTGACCCTCTTACGACGACACTGAGAGCATTTGTGTCTGGTGCGCTCGCAGGAGGGCCTAGGAGATTCAGCCCAGAGCGAGTCCCCTGGACACCTGTCACGGCAGACGGGGATGCGGGATGCAGGAGGCGCTCCTGCCTCACAGTAAAGATGCAAACCCAACCCCCGCGGAAGGGAGCGCGAGTACCCGTGGGAGTACGGACTTCCAGTCCCGGCACCGCAACCTTCCCTCTTCCTGCACACCCCACGCTGCGCGGCTTGTCCAGCACAAGGCTGGCCCCGTCCCGGGACTGCGCCAAGAGGATGGGCTCGGGCCATAAGTCAACAGCAAGGGGAGGATTTCTGCGGTCACCCGAGAACCCAGGATCCTGGTGGAGAGGCACTCTGCCTAGTTCTACCCCACGCCTCTTCCTATAATAATAGGATTTTACACTCACATAGAATCTCACAGCTTAACCGGTTTCTCCTTCGTCTCTGTTCCTATGTGCACGGCAAAGCCCAGCTATGAACTCCAACGCTTCCTGACGGTGGAGGTGGCACTGCTAGCTCCGGTTTGCAAGGAGGCAGGACTCACTGAGCAGGACATTCTAATGACACACACAGCCCCGTTCACACGCCCCGGCCGAGTCCCTGGACCCTCAGTGCCTCGTCTCGCAGTAACCAAGTTCACTGCAGCTCAGCATTGCGGAGCACCTGCATGTGACCGCCCTGAGCTCGGAGCTCGGATTCAAAGGGCTCCGGCCCCTGCCCTGCACAGAACACCAGGGCGGGCGGGGAGGCGTGCAGGCCCGGAGCTGCAGCCCCCGCGGCCGCCAGGGCCACGCTCACACGGCATTCGCAGCACACGCGGGGACACCAAGGAGCTCGGACAGGTCAAGCCTCCGAGCCAGGGCTCGGAAGGACAAATGGATTCCCCAAATGGAGAAGCAGAGACCAACACCAACACACATACCCAGGAAGGCGAGGCGGCCGGGTGCCTGGGGACTGGGGGCACAGCTGCGGTCAGGACCCAGGACACATCAGGACTGGCCAGCGCCAGAAGAGAGCCCGGCATCAGCTTGCCAGGGCCTCGTGTTCCACACGCCAGGGAGCTCGGGTTCCAGCCCAGAGGAAAGGTTCAAGGGCGAAACAAGGGGGACTACGCCTTGAAGAGATGGGCCGAGATCACGGGAAGCCAGCCTGCGGAAGCCGCCGCTCGCTCCTCGCCCGCACGGCACTGCGCTGGGAACCGAGGCGCGCAGGGGCCACACAAGGACAGAAGCCAAAAGCATCTGTAACGTCCGGGTTATGGATCGGAGATTAGCGCGGCAGGAAAACTTCTTGAGACACAACCCCCCACTTACCCTTTCCTAGGTGTGCTCTTTGGAGCCTGCGGACCTAGAGCAGCTCTGTGAGGGGCATGACGTGGACACTTCCCTTTCTGCCCTGGGGTCTTGGGGACCTGCCAGAGCCAAGTCCGTCCCCTCCCTTCACTCTCATGCCTGCCCAGAGCCGCTGCTGCACCCCTCGGGATCCGTAGGGACCTGTTTTAGCGGCAGCTGAAAGGGGAGCTGCGCTGGCCTCCGGATTCCCAGAGGACAGGACGGAGTGCCCCTGGGAGGGGTGAGGGTGATGAGAGCAGCCGGCAGTTCCTGAAGGTGACTCATTCCAAACAAAGCTGCCCGTGAACCGTATCTCTGAACCCCGAGCTCTAAGTCCCCAGCCCCCAAACAGCACCCCACTCTCACCACACCGTGAGCCGTGCATGCTGGACGTTAGGGCCTCTGGGACAGCTGGACGCTGATGACACAGGACCCCCTGAGTCAGCCTCTCGAGGGACTCTTCAGTGGGGTCCTTGGGAGTCTGAGGCCAGCCCCCCTGTCGGGAAGGCCCGCAGGACATGAGGGAGCATGCGGCACGGTGACCAGAGTCATGGTGTGCCTGGACCAGGCTCACACCCGCTGTCTCGAATCATCAGTAAAGTGACCTGTTCCTTTCCCACGAGAGACCCTGGCGACCATGGACTTGCCTGGCAGCTAGATCACCTCCTGCAGGGGTGCAGCGCTCACACAGAACCGCCTCTCCTCACGGCCCCCTCCCGCGCAGAGGGATTACCACGAGCCCCTCCGCGCCCCCTCCCCCAGCCTCCCCCACACGCTGCAGCTTTCCGAGTCACCGCGGGTCCGGTCCGGCATGAGCCGTCTCAGGTGAAACCTGGAAATGTACTGTGTGGTGACCCAGGTAAGGAAAAGCAGGAAAAAGCCCCAAAACTTGTTCCAACTTTCTCAAAACCTACCTTGAACGAGAGTGCAATGTTTATCTCCAGCTTCCCTGCGTTCGTCACCAACGACAAAGCAGCATCCACTTCGCTGCCCTCCGGCGGCGGCAACGCGCTGCCACCTAGCGCGGACGTCGCCAGACACAGACGTGTCCACGCGCGACATGCCGCACTCCGCAGTCGGAACCCCGGCCCCGCGGGGCTCCCCTCCCCAGCTCTCTTCAGGGGCCCTCAGCTGTGTCACCCCCTCCCTCGGAGCCTCCCTGGGTGCCGTGTGGGTGCCGTGAGGGCGCCAAGAGGATGAAGAACGTCCACAGACGCCACGGACCCCGCAGTCCCCAGCGACACCGAACGAGGAAGGTCCCACGAGCTCTGCATGTTCCCACCCCTCGTTGCACCCCTACCGGCGGCTGCCCCTTCCGTGCTCTGACGCCCGCGCTTTTCACCGTGGCCCTCGGTCGGGGCACGGCGACCCCAGAGCCCGGGGCCACTGTCACTCAGAGCCGGGGAGCACGGACACACGCGCTAGGACGCAGGCCCCGCAGAGCAGCGCTGGGGGCCGGGCGGGGGCCCTGCTCTGGGTGAAACACACGGAGTCACACGCAGCCCCACGCAGGCCTCGCCCCCGAACCACTCACGACCCTCCAGTCCTTCTCCCGAGAACAGTGAGGGAAAACCCCGAGTCTGGGGTCCGCTCCTCCCCGCAAGGCAATAAAACTGTCATCACAGGATGTCCCGCTGGATGGGGACAGCCGCAACCCCCACTGCGGGCGCCTAGGCGAGACCCAGACTCACCATCGTCCTCCCCGGGGGCTTGCAGGACCATCTTCCCCCAGCCCAGCGGGACCCTGACGGTGCCGGAGTCGTTCGACTAAGAGGCACCCGACGACGTTTCCCTGGGCGGAGGCAGGGGGGCTGGGTGGGGCCCGGAACACCTGCCGCCCCGGTCACTGCCGCCTCCGGGACAGCTCAGCGCTCCTTCCTGAACTGCGGAGCCAATGAGCCTTCCCCGGCTGAGGCGTCACGGCCGCCGCCCAGTTCCTGAAGTGGGGCCCAGGGAGCTTCCGAGGAGGAGTTAACCGCCTCCTCCCTGGATCGGGCTCGGGCTCGGGCCGAGGAGTCCGCGGCACCCGCCGTCCCTCCTCAGATCCAGCCGGAGCACGGGACACAGCCAGCTGTCCCCGCTCCCTTCCCTCTGCGAGCACTCGCTTAGAACAGAACCACGGCAAGTCCCGGGGCTCCCAGCGCCCTGAGAGCACACTTCCGAGGAGAATGACTAAGAGATCGCAATCGTTCCGGTATGCCGTGAGGTCACAGGCTAAAAGGAGAAGGCAGATGTCAGAGGCAGAACAGCAAGGAAAAGCTAAGGGCAGTGTTGCCAATACAAGTCTGATTTTACTTCTGTTCTGTTTCTACGGTGTCGGTGTCGTATCGAACTGCTCGTCTCCTCATACTTCCACTCACGAAGCATGTTTGCTGTTGAAATCAGATTAACGAGTAACGAGGAGGAAAGCCTTATTAATCCCATCACCCAGGGATGACCCCTGATGAAATTCTGGTAGATGTTACTTGTATCGTTCCAGACTTCTGTTCTGTGTACTATACTCTCATTCTGTCTCAGCCTCGCTCTCTGTGTGTACACACATCTGCAAATATACGTTTATGCCTCCACAGATCCTACATGTGATACGTGTAATAATTACGTTATATAACACACGAGACGTATTTCTCTCTCAAGATGTACTTACACGACCTCAAGAGAGACGTATGTAAGTAGGCATCAATATGTATCGATAAAGAAATACAAAGAGAAACAAAAATGGAATATTTTATGTGCTATCTTATAACCTGCCCTTTTTCACAACGACACTTTTCCATGACTGTAAATGGAGACTTATCACATTTTTTATTATCCATGGTATAGACCGGGTATTTAGCCGGTCTGAATACCGGCTCTGAAGACTCTGAAACGGTTTCAAGTTCTCCTGCCACTCTCACCGCCCACGTGCACACAGTCTGGCGAGTCTCTGACGGTCCTCGGAGCACACGTGCTGAGGCCGGCCACCGGCTCTCACTACTCCCTCTACATGTTCATGGGAGGGATCACAGGGTCCTTGCCTCAGTCACTTCTCTCAAGCGTGTGCTTAGGACATCTCTGCTGTAGCCGCGTTTCCTGGATGCTCACCTGTGCCCACGGCCGACTCACGGAACCCCGAGAGCACCCTGTGAGGACTTCTCTTTGGCCCTGATCCGTGGAAGGGACACCGAGGCCCAGAGGCATCACATGACTTGCCTGAAGTCTGGCCACAGGGTCCCCGCTCTGTTGGCTCCCCCGTAGCACCCCTGAGCCCCCCTCCCCTCACTGGTCCTGGTTGTGGGGGCCCCTCTCACAGCAGGTGTGCACGAGGCCTGGACCTGCCGTCCTGAAGCCCGGGCCGCGCTGCAGGTAGAAATGCACATCTACAGCAAGACACCAGCCACGCTCTGGATGTGGCCACAGGTGCCTCAAGGGCAGTGGCCTCAGCCCACACTTACCCCTCTTGCTTAATAATAAATAAAGAGACAAAATATATTTTTAAAAACCACTCTGTTCTGCGGAGGCAAGTGACAGAGACCCAACTCCTTGCCTTTAGTTGAATACTTCAAAATCAGAATGAACACTTTTGCCCCCGCGCCCCTCCCGTAACGAGGCCAGGCCAAGTCCCCACCAGCCCCATTTCAAAATCTAAGTCTAATGACTCCCGGATCAGCCTTTCTGTCTCTGGTGCTAGGGCCGGTCTCTGATGCCAATCCCAGCTTTGAGGAGGCCGGGTCCTTTCTACTTCCCACGACTGTGGAGCAGCCGAGCGCCTCTCTGGAGCTGACGGCCAGAGGCAGGCCGGCCTGGCCCCGGGCACGGACACACGCACCTTCAGACACTGCCCAGGTGCGCCACTGCCCTGCCAGGACAGACTTCATTTCTGCGAGTCTGACCGCCGAAAAATGGCTTCTCAGTGGCTAGGGTCTACACTGACCTGATGACCGGTGGTGCGGATGATTTTTTCAAGAGTCTGTGGTATTTCCTCTTTTGTGAACAGCTTATTCATATCCTTGACCCATTCTCCTCTTGATTATCTCTCCTTTTTGGTTTGCAGATTACGAATTCTTTTTTATTAAATGCTCCAACCTTTTCTCACAACCTGTCACTTGTTTTTATCAGCAGGTGTGGAATCTCTGCCTTATGGAAGCCTCCGTGTTACAAACAGGTCTGTCGTCTCTTCCTCCACCGGCTTCTCTCAGCACTTACTGAGCACGCGGAGTGTCGGGCAGCCCGTGGTGTGTCGGGGACCGGAGGTGCACCACATGGCCATGGCACCTGCCCTCGGGATGCTTACACTGCACTGGGAGCTGGGGAGGGCAGGGCAGCGAGCAGCAAAACCCACGTATGTTGGAAGAGAGATGCTACGTGGGCTCGGGGCGGAGCGCGTGGTCAGGGCTGGCCGCTGCTCCTGGCCAGCGCAGCTGAAGCACAGCCAAGGGCAGCCGGAGGTGAAGGCAAGGCCGGGGGGCGGGGTGGGGTGTGAGGAGGGCTTGCCGAGGGCCTTGATGGCTACTTTAACGACTGGTTTCCACTGTGGGGAGATGGGAAGCCACTTCCCGGGGCTGGGACGGAGGGAAGGGCCTGACTTATTTGTGACGAGAGCTAGGAACAGCCTGTAGGGCAGCAAGGCCAGAAGCCGGCGGGGGGCGGTACCCCAGTCTTCCGGGTAAGAGATAACGGCCCCTTAATGCGGAAAGTGATCGGATTCATGTTCTACTCTAGGGCAGAGCCAGGAACTTGCCAATGGATCGTGGGTGAAAGAAGCCAAGGATGGCCCGAAGCCCCTGGTCTGGGCAGGCGGAAGAGTCCGGATGCCATCTTCCAGGTGGCAGGCCGCCAACAGGGTCCCTGCCCCACGGCAAGGGCGCGCCTCAGCCTGCTCTCTGGCCCTGGACCTCGCGACTCACAGGCTGCCTCACTCCGCACTGCCGCACGCCCCGCCACGCTGCCCAGTTCATGTCCCGAGATGGGGACTGTAAACGGCGCACACCGTATCCACCATCCCTGTGTGGGGACAGTGGGCCCCCTTCGGACCAGGTGCCTGTCCCGCTCTGTGAGCTGCCGGGAGCACGGCGGGGCCCAGCAGGCGGGGCGCCACACTGCCTCCTGCGCCACTATCCTCTTCCAAAGCCTGTGCAACAAGGAACACTGTTAAAAAAAGAAGTTCCGACTGAAGAGGCACGTCTCCAGTTCCTTAAAACAGAAGGTTAGCTACTAAACCACCAAATTATATGCTTGACTTGCTCATAAGGAAAGTGACATCGTAACCTATCGTCCAGATCTTGGGACATTTCTCAGATCTCAGACGGGTGCCCCTTGCAATCCCGTCGGCCGGCGGGCATAATCCGGGCCTTCCTGGCTAACGGAGGCAAATCATCACCAGGCCCAGCAACGGCCTCAATCCTGAAGAGAATGGGCAGGATTGTAGCGCAGCTCTTTCAGCAGAAGCTGTGCCCAAGTTCAAAGGACACTGTGAAGTCCTTAGGAGAACAACAGCAGGCTACAAAAGCAGGACAGTCACCTAGGCCTCAGAGGCGTCGCAAGAGACAGGAGGCAGAGCTACTGGCCCAGGGTCCCCATCAGCATTAAACCAACAAAGTGAAAAACAACACTTTATAACTACTCTTCTTAAAGTCACACAGAAGAGGGGCACCTGGGGGGGCTCAGTCGGTTGGGCATCTGCCTTCAGCTCGGGTCATAATCCCAGTGTCCTGGGATTGGGTCCTGCATCAGGCTCTCTGCTAGGCGGGGAGTCTGCTTCTCCCTCTGCCTCTCTCTGTGTCAAATAAAAAAATAAAATCTTCAAAACCACACAGAAGGGTGTTTGGATTGCAGGTGTTCTGACGTAGGCATTTTATATTTTCAGTGAAAAAAATACCTTAAACAGCCTTAATCCTGTACCCCAGCCTCATCTTCTCTGGTGACAGGTAAGAGCATGCAAACGTGAAATGGCTTAAAGCGACACAAGGTGAAAATGTGCGTGAGTGTTCATGTAACGTTCCAGGGCAAGTTTTTTCTCAGCATGATACCCACGTCATCAGGCGTAACCCCGAGGAGACAGAGTACACTCCAGGTGGGAGCCTGGGGAGCCCACTGACAGACTGTCTAGAAGTCACGGTGCAGTCTGGGGCGACTAAGTGGTGGAGCTCCCCAGGGTTAGCAAGGGCCTCCCGACCAAGGCTAGGCCTGCGGGAGGAGGTGGCTGGCTGCAGAGGAGGGACAGGGCTCAGCTAACCCTCAGCTGGGGACAGGGAAGGGCTAGGGACAGGGCTCAGCTAACCCTCAGCTACCTGGCAGGGAGAAAACACCTTGACCTCTTCCTCCTTTGACCCTCCAAGCCTCTGGACAAACCCAGCGGGGGCCACAGGGCACGGCAGCCTGCAGACGCAGTCCAGCCCAGGCAGCCTCCAGCCTGGCAGGACGGAGAAGAGCAGATGGCAGAGGCCGAAGTGCGGGGCCCCCCAAGCAAACCACAAACTGCCAAGAGCCTCTCCTGGCGTCTGCACAGCCCCAGCAGCTGCCTTAAAGGCTCAGCTCCTCGTCGCTGTCAAGACCCTCCTTAATGGGACCCTGCTGCCCGTCCAGGTTCTTCTCTTCCTCTCGTGCCTGGCTTTTCTTCTTTAACCAAAATAACATGCACACATCACATAAAAGAAGAATAATACCGATGGCTTAAAACAGAAACCCACAGCTTCCTGCCCAACGGTACCCCTGCCACGGTCGCATCCTGCTCCGCAGAGGCAGCCCTGTCAGCTCTCTGTTCCGCGCCTCACCTCCCTGCTTCCCAATGACACACGCACACCCTTCGTTCCCGAGTCTCCAGTTCTGGACATCCACGGCCTGTCGTGCAAGCTGAAGACTCTGCTTGGACGCTACGCCTCCCACCCCCCCCCCACGGCGCACGCCGGGATGGTTACATGTAAACTTGGGGCTAAATCAGTACTTACTACTCCCATAAACACTGCTCAGAGCCTAGCGGTACAACCTACTATGATTACAATCAGCACAGGATGCCGTGAAGGGTCTCTTCTGCCTCTGTGCGCTTGGCTCTCGGCACCAACCGATGAGCGATGAGACTGTCCGCAGGAGCAAGCGGCCAAAAACCCGCCCCAATCCCCGCGCCCCTCCCCCACCTGGCCTTGCTGCTTTCACCCCCGCACCCTGGTGAGTCCTTCCGCCCTTTCCGAACGCTGCCCCCGATTCTCTGACTCCATGTTTCCAGGTCCCTTCTCCTTTCGCTGGAGCGCGTCCTCTGTAACTACCAGAGAAAGCACGGGCAGCGGCGGGTTTCCATCCCTGCTCTGGATTTGGTGTGTCCGGAAACACCCCTGTTCCTCTGGCTGGACACAGAACTGCACCCTAACATCACTTCCTCACGGTGGCAAAGGCGTCCCCTGTCCTCCGTCCCCACAGCGCGCTGTTAGTGACGGTGCCATTCTGACTCCCAGAACTTTCTATGGGATCTTTTTCCTGCTCAGACAGCTCTCCGGGCCTTTACCCTCGGCGCTGGGCGATAACAAGGTGTCCAGGTGCGGGTGCATCCGCATGCACCGCGCTAGCCCATAGGCAGAGCCCCCAAGTCTAAAGTCTCGGAATCTTGGATGTCCTGTCCTTTTTCTCGGCTCTCACTGTGCAATTTCCGTCAGACAACTGGACCTCCTCTGTGGATCTTTTAATTTTTATCTTTTCACTCCTACTTTTCGTCTCCTCGTGAAGTGTTCTTGCAATGGCCTGAATGTTTGTGTGCTGAAACCCTGAGCTGCTGGCGTCTGGAGGCAAGGCCCACGGGAGGAGACCAGCGTGGGAGGGAGCAGCCGCACACGCGGGGCTGGCGGCCGGAAAGGGCCAGCGGGCTGCCCTTGTACCTTGAGAGCACACGGCAGGATGACGGCGCGCCCCGAGCTCAGGAGGGAGCTCTGAGCAGAAAGCACTGACGGAGGGCCCAGCTCGGACCCCCTCCTGGCTCTGGGAGAGCCGTGCCGCCCCATGTGTGATGCTGTCACGGCCGCCAGCACTGGGACGGCACTCTACTTCATCTTTTAGCCTGTACTGTTTTCTTTGGGCCGTTTTTAATTTGCACAAAGTCCCTCTTAATCTCTGAATGTTCCTTTTGCATAGCATCCGATTCCTGCTTTGTCGATACCACATCTAAGACTCCTAAGCACGAGGCTTTTAAGTGTTCTCCCAGGATGTGTTTCCTCAAACACTTTTTCTTCTACTTGCTTTGTTCTCCTGTTTAATGGTGAGGGTAATTCTTAAATGTCTGGTAAACACAGGCTGCTTCTCCAAATCGCTGGCTCCTCCATGCCAACAACCTGATCAGAAGTGGGGTGTGGTGGTTGTGGCCTGCGGGGTGCTGGGTCTCACTGTAAAATAATGTAACGGAGGAGCGCCTTAGGGGCTCCATCGGTGAAGAGTCCACCTTCAGTTCAGGTCATGACCCTGGGGTCCTGGGACAGTGCCCTGAGTCGGGCTCCCTGCTCGGCGGGGAGTCTGCTTCTCCCTCGCCCCTCTGCTTGTGCTCTCTCCCTGTATTTCTCGAAGATAAATAAATAGAATCTTTAAAAATGAATATTAATGGGGCGCCTGGGTGGCTCAGTGGGTTAAGCCGCTGCCTTCGGCTCAGGTCATGATCTCAGGGTCCTGGGATCGAGCCCCACATCGGGTTCTCTGCTCAGCGGGGAGCCTGCTTCCTCCTCTCTCTCTGCCTGCCTCTCTGCCTACTTGTAATCTCTCTCTGTCAAATAAATAAATAAAATCTTTTAAAAAATGAATATTAATAAGTAAATAAATAAATAAAACAATAAAGCAGTAATACACGAGAAGCTCTATGTATTCTTTGTCGTATTAGCCTGAAAAGCCACTGTCCGATCTCCTACCTGGGCTGTGTGGGCTACACACCTGGCCGGCAGCATCCGGTGAGGGAGGCAGGAGGGGCCGCCCACACGGACCCACACGCACCGTCACTCACCGTGTGCCACAGCCTCTTCAGACATCAAACCCTCATGTTCTACCAAGAGTGGAAGAGACATGGCCTAGCTGCGAGACACGGACAGGAGACCAGAGAGCCCACGGGCCCGCCTCGAACACCTCCCGCCTGCCCTCCAGTTTCCAGCCTCCCGGCTTGTCTCCAGGCGCAGAGGCCCTCGGAGCCCCGCAGCCCCGCGGGGAGGGAGGGTGCGGGGTTCTGCTTCCGACGGCCCCTCCTCCGCAGCTGGGATCCACGGGGGGAGAGCGGCCCGGGGCACGCAGTCTCGGGCGAGTCCTCAAACTCCCAGGCGCGCAGCCGTGTGCCGGCTGCGGAGTGTGACAACGCCACGAGTCCTCGCACAAGGAAACGCGCGGGCGCCTGGAAATACTGCGGCTCCACGGAGGCCACTCCTGCTCGGGGCACCTGAAGCGCGCGGGTTCCGCGCTCGCATCGCAGCACACACGCTGAACCCCGGAGCGAGCAGATGAGCACGGCCCCTGCGCCAGGATGACGCGCGAAGTCGTGAAGCGTCCATATTAAAAACAAAAAACCGCGGGTTTGTACTGGTTTTCCTCACAGCCATGAACAGACCTTGCCAAAAAATAGAAGGCTGAGGACAGAGAAAATACGTCTGTGTTGCGAAGACGCCCAACGGAGAAGTCGAAGAGCACTGCCGTTCCCCGACGAGCCTGGCCCTGCCAGAGGACGCGGCGGCAGGGGCGTCCCATCGAATTTGCCCAGATGGGCCTCTGGGAGGCAGAATTTGTAGCACTTTTTTTTTTTTTTTGGTGCTTTTATTACCGAAAGAAAAAGGCAAAATCAATTAGGGATACATTTTAAAAGCCCGATCCAAACCATATCCTTCTGCCCTCTATCATGCACAATTTAAATTTCCATTTTTTCCAAGAAGAGTTAACTTTTGTAGAAAAGAAAAGTACCATTTTTCACAAAGTCTGACCTTACTTTCTGTGTAAAGAAAATCCATCATCGGTGTCCTAAAATGCCTTAAATCTGAAACAAACCGCACGGCCGTGAGTTTCCGCGAACCCTTTCCTGAGAAGGGGGCGGACGCGTTCCCGAGACATCCACGCGGAGCCCTCGTGCCGAGCACCCACACCCGGGTCGCGCCGCTCTCAGGGTGGGGGCGGGTGGCAGCGGCCCTGGAACCCTAGCTAAATGACCCTGCACTTTCTGGTGGCGGTGGCACTCCGCAGCCACGGTCCCCAACCTCACCGGCCCGGGATACCCGGGAAAATAAAAACGTGACGGTATCCACGATGCCACCCAGAGTCATCACCCTCTGCAAAGACCGAGGCGCCACGGTGCGATTCGCAGATGAGACGGGAGACGCCGTCAGCTGGACGGGAAGTAGCCCGCATAGGAGTCTTAGACGCCTTTTAAAATAAAGTAAAAAATACTGACGCGCTCAGTGCCGTGTGTGCTGCCCTCTGCTGGCTCCGTGAGGAACCTGCTCAAAGGTTTACAAGTTGCCCTTTTCGCCAGTAAATTCCGTTATCCTTTGAATATGGGGGAAAAGAGGTAATTCATGTTCTGCGGAGGGTGGCCCATGCCCTGCTGATATTCACCAGTACTTCTCTTACTTTCTGAAACGGTTTTCTTAATATTACAACGGGTTTGCCCTTTGTCCACACGTGGCACCTTTGTGGGAACAGGTGCTAGCCAGTGGGAACTTGAAGGGACGGAGGTAGACCACACAGACACATGACACACAGGACAGACCGTACAGGCACTAGCACACTGGAAAGCGGGGTGACAGGCGACCGGAGGGAACCAGGAGCACGCGTACGGACCGGCACAGCAGGTGAAAGCACTAAATTCAGTGGTCGTCATGGGCATCGCTGAGAAAACAGATCTGAGCTGCAGGGACAACATGCCCCGAACAAAGACCGTGGACGGGCCTCTCTTCTCTACAGTTCAGTGACGCACGAAGCACAGTCACATTCCTCTCTGGACGCCCCCCTCCCTGTCCCTCACTGGGTGACTCGCGGGGTTCACCGCACCACTGCAGCAGGACCAAGGAACCGGCCACTTCTCGGTGACGAGCCTGGGCTCCCCAGTAACCTGAGTCAGCCTAACCTGCTCGGACAAGCTGCCCGTCTTCTAGCGACTCACACCCATCGATCCTTATTTCTCAAAACAAGGATCCGTCGGGTGCCCTCATTCATTCGAAAAAGGCTCGAGGCTTTACCAGTGTCCACTCAGCGCCCGCTGGCCTGCACGGTGCACGCTCTAGCTATGGGCCGGGGGCTCGCAGGAGGACACTGTGCCTCCCTGGACACGCGACAGGGCCCGGGAGGATGCAGGGAGCGGCAGCAGTTCCGTAAACCTCCACGTGGCATGCTAAGGACTCGCCCACGGAAACCGGGCCCTCCAAGCTCTTCATGGGAGCACGGCAAAGGTCAGCGCGCGGGAGAGGAGGGGAGAATGCAGGCACTGGGCAGGCACGCGAGTGCGGCGGCCTTCTGGAAAATCCCCGTGGCATTCTCTGGTGTTGAGGCCTGGGGAGGGTCCGGTCCAGCACTATCCCGGACCACGGTCTTGAAGGACACAGACACTGGCCACTGTCGGGGTGAGGGGGCGCTCTCCGGGAGAGGAAGGGCACGCTCACAGCCAGAGGCCCTGGGAGGCCTACCTGCACTTCCGCGCTCACACCACGCTGTCTCCTTCCAAGGGTCTGGCCCCCAAACAAGCCCCCTCCACTGAACAGATCCTCTCCCCAGGTATTCGCGTTTTCTGAAGCGGATTTTATACCCAGCATGCAGAACAAAGAACTGTGTGGGCAGGGCTGCACTTCCCTTCCCAGCGGGAAACCTACCTGGAAGAGAAGTTTGCATGAAAAACAGACGCAGTCAAAGCAGGTTTGAAGGTAGAAAGTTGGGAACAGGCCCAGAGCCTGCGGGGCCCGGGAGGGTCTGCCATGTGGACTGAAGGGACACAGGCTAATGCTCGTAATTAACCAGGGAATTGTAAAAAGCATGTATCAGTTTGCAAAGAAACACTGAAACTTTCACAGAAAAACAGGATCTCTTTTCAGCATGAAACTAACCCTGGAGCAGAGCAGGGGCCACTGCTACCACCACGCCCTCACCTGCATCTCCTGACAAGGCAGGCCTTGGACCCAGGAGCCCCACAGGAGCCACAGCCACCTGGCCCGCCGAGACCACGCCCGATGGGGGTCCCCCCGCGGCCCTCCGTGCGCGTCCCCACCCCATGGGACACACGCTGCCCACCGTAAACAGAAACGGGTAGCCTGGAAGGCAAGCATTTCCCTGACCTCTCACGTTGCCCAAATGACAGCACCTCTCCTGAAACAGGAGTAGGAACCCCGGCTGTAAACCAGTCGGCACAGCTCCCTAAAGGCTGAATTCCAGGCTCCGTGTTTTCATCAAAACAAACTGCTCGAGAAATAAAGCACACACATGAAACGATCACCCTAAGTATTTTAAACACAACAAATCCCAGGACGCTGGGATCACAACCTGAGCCGAAGGCAGAGGCTTTAACCCACTGAGCCACCGAGGCGCCCCTAGAAATAAATCGTATTTAAATCATATTTAATACCTGTAACATCCTTTCAGCATATTATCAACATAATAAATAACCAACGAGACACTTGGCATTATTTTCTTCACACTCGGGTTTCAGGATGTGGCGCTGTTTTACACAGGAGCTTCATGTTTTCAACTACGGCTGGTCAGCAACGGGCTGGGACAGGGGCTGGGCTGCTCGCCTGATGTGGTCGTATATCCCTGCAGCAGTGTGACGGGGGTGTGTGTGTGTGTGCGCGCGCACACATGTGCATCCCTGCAGCAGTGTGACGGGGGTGTGTGTGTGTGTGCGCGCGCACACATGTGCAAGGAAAGAACCAGAAGAACTGAGCACTCACTCATGACACAGAAAGAACCCCTCGGCCAACCAGAAACAGAGGAATCTCTCCTTAACGTGACGAAGGTGTCTACAGACGATCTACAGTGCGTGTCACGCTTCGTGGGGGAAGGTGAAAGCTTCTCCAGGAGGACCGAGAAGAACGGAGCGCGTCCCTCTGGGCACGTCGCTTGGCCCCGGGCTGGAGGATTCTCTAGTCCGAGCTTTCTCAGGCAAGGAGCGCAGGAGACTCAGGTCCTAACGCCCCAGCCTGCTAAACAGGGCGAGAAAGAAGACGTCAGGATCGGAGAGAGGGAGGAAGAAGTGCGGCCCCCCCTCCACGGCTGGTCCGACTGTCCGCACAGAAGACGGAAAGGAAGCGAAGACGAGCTGCCAGACCGTCGCCAGGGCTGAGCGGCACCGCGGCCACGACAGCATCCACGCGGCCACCGCGGGCACCTCTGTGCGCTCGCAACCGCCAGGAAGCAGGTGCCCGGTAACGGGCCGACCAACGGGCAAGCGTTAGTGGAAGGAGACCCGACAAGCTTCCTGGAAGACCCTGCAGACAACCTAAATGAGCGGAGAGGGAAACCGCATGAGGACCCGTCCACGAGCGACAGCGTCTCTTCCCGGATGACCCCCAGAGGCAGCGCCTGCGGAAGGAATCACGGCCCCAGTGGGCTCGAGTCGGTCGAGCGGGGCCTGTCAGATCGCGGGGGCCCGGCTTGGGAAGAAGGAAAAGGACGCAGCGCGGAGCCGCAGACACGCACGCTCACGCGGGCCAGGCCGGCCACACGGCCGGCGGGGAGGACAGCCCGCGGACGCGCTCTCCTGCCAACGCTGCTGGGGGCGCCGCGCACAGACGCCAGCGAGTGTGAGCAGGAGCAGTCAGCGCAGCGGTCGCAGCAATAACGCACGACTAGAAACCCCCGGAGTATCCACTGGAATGCAACCGGATTTTTAGAGCCGCGTTACATCCCAACGGTGAACTATGACGCGCTGGTAAAACAAACAACGGGCTCCAGGACACACTGGTACTTCTCAGGGACACACAAAAGTAACAACATGAGCCACCAGAGTTACAGGAAAACTTCACTGGAAGAATTTTACATCAAATGCAAGAACAGACAGTGTTAAGGACACATCAAGACATTTTCTAATACGCAAACCCGAGACATAAACCTCCCACATGGCCTTCCTTAGGAAACTTCTGGAAAATAGGCTTCTATAAACTTAAGGTAAACCCAACAGAGAAAACACGAGGACCCCTTCCAGCAGAGTGGGGACCCCAGAATGACGTGTGGCCGAGTGCCCCCAGACGCAGAGTGAGGGCAGGGGAACAACTCTGGATCTGAACAGAAGGACGCGCCCTCTCCAGGCGGACACCATGGACCGATGTGCTCAGGCAGACTGAAAGCACCAGAGAGAAGCTCGGGGCAGATGAGGAGGATTTCAGAAAACCTCCGATAATTTCCAAGCAAACCAGGCAAAGGACAAGCAGAGGCGGAGAAGAGCTCCTGGAAAAGCAGCCTCATGCCAGGGAGGCCGTGCGGTGGCTCGGCGGACGACGCCGTGTGCGAGCGGGAGGCGACGGACGTCCAGCCGGGCGGTCCAGCAGCCGCGGAGAGCGCGGTTTGGGACTGGACCTAACCTGTGTGGCAAACAGCTAAACCAGTTTGCCCCCAGGAAGGTCTCCCAGTGGGACAGGGAACCACTGGTTTTCACCCGTTAGTCCATTCTACAATCTTCTTTTCTCCTAGATGGCACACAGGGGCTGAAATCAGCCCAGACCTTCCAAATTTTAAACGTCAAAGGGAGTCAGTGTTGGTTCATGGTGGGTTCCACTCTTTCTGTGAAGACTTAACAATACTTGAAAAATTAATTCCACTGAAAATCATATCAACCCACTGAGTTTCCTTAAGGTAGAATTTTCTTTAAATGAAGATATAATTCATAAACCACAAAATTTTTTTCAAAGTGTACCAGTCAGTGGTTTTCACGCACTCATAAAGCCACGCAACTACCGCCACCATTTAACTCTAGGGCGTTTTTAGCACCCCCAAAGGGGGAATTCCATTCCCCTCAGCAGACACTCACTCCCCAGTCCCTGGAAGCCAGTAACCTTTCCGTGCGTGTGCACTTGCCCCCGTACAACAGTGGCCTTCTGTGTCAGGTGTCTTCCTCTCCGCATTTTTAGGATTCAGCAATGCTGTGGCATGGAAACGTCCTTCCTTTTTGTGGCTGAATACTATTCCGCTGTAGGACCGTGCCGTATTCGGCTTATCCATTCTATAGCTGAGGAGTAATGCCGTTATAAGCATTCATGTAAACCTTTGTGTGGTGTGTGACCTTTTAAAGCATGCGTGCACATCGCCGTGACAAAGATAAATTCTCTAATATTGCCTAGTTTTCCACCTGGATCCTGCCTGTTCTTCAAAGTGCAGCCCCGCAGCCTCCTCCCACGGCTCTCTCCGTCACCCACCATGCCCCATACACGGGAAGGTGCTGACCCTGATTTATAAGCTCCACCTCTGAACAGTCTAGGATTCTATGAACTAAGGTTCCCATTCTCAAAGCTGAAAAGTTTCTGCTGGGCCAGCAGGCTTTGAGGTGACCACAGAGGAATCACGGGCGGTATCCCATCAGCTCGGCAGAAATACTCCTCCGCCCACCGTAGAAGGAACAGACGGTTAACACTGTACTGGGTCAAAAGGAAAGCGTTTAAAGATCAAACAAACCTAACAGTGCTATAGGAGGGCAGCCGCGGCCAAGCTGTCTGGAAAGTTCATTCTTTAACTCGATTAAACTAACGATTAGAGACACCAACCGTTCATGTCAAATCCAGTTGGTATTTCCAGAGGTGATCTTTCTGGTACGTTTACTACTTGAGCAGCGATGATCAAATCTACTCACTGGGTTTTCTACGTAAACCAAATTCAATTCGCAGACTTAGAGGGGAAGGGCCCAAGCTTCCGAAGCGTACACACAGGTAACAAACGGTGTGAGACCCCGGCAGCTCTCCGACAAGTCAGAGGCGGAGGGTGGGAGCCAGGAGCTCGCCGTCTGCTTCTGCCTCGGACATCCACGCTGCCGTGCGAGCCCTGCGCGGCCCCGTCCCGCTTCCTCTGCTCCCTTTCTGCCTTGCTAATTACACATCACCCCTTCCTCTGTAACACCACGAGACCGACGCTCCACCCGTCCCTTACTCAGAGAACAAAAGGAGCCGGAGGAGACGAAGCCCTCACGCGACAGCCCAGCTAGGCAGGAAGAGGGGCGGTGCCCACACTGTGTCGTGGGCAGAGCCATGAAGGCACCACACAAGTCAGCGCGGCCAAACTTCCTCCTGCTACCGGCTACTGACTTTAAAACAAACCGAGCAGAAACCACGGTTTTGTCTAAAATCTCGCCTCCCTATTCCAGAAGGCAGGTGGCTTCAGGAGGAAGCGAAACAAGAACTTTTAATCTATTTTCGAAGGCGTGCTTCTTCAAGATTCTCTTCAAGCTCTTAAGAAACTATTGTTTCGATGTTTACTTTCTAAAAAAGCAAAACAAACAAACAGAACAAACAACCTCCCTTCCAGTGTCAAAAACATCCCCACCAGGTCTGAAGGCCGCTCTGGGGGGGGGGGGGGGCGGCAGCTGCCATCCCCGAAGGAACAGCCCGTCTCCCTGCATGAACGCTCTCCGCCCGCTGCCTCTGGGCTCTGGAAAGGCCGCCTGGCGAGGGCCAGTAGGGCCCACATGTGCAGGAGTGGGAGAGCGTGACCTGAGCACATGGTGACGCCTGTCCCAGGAAGCCCGGGTCGCACCCCGGACAGCAGAGCCGGTGGCCTCCTCTAACCCGGCAGCAGGAGAGAGAGACAAGCGGACTGCTTTAGAACAGATCCTGGAGGCGGCCCACCTGGCACAGGAGAGGGAGGAAGGAGTCGGGCTGGTCTCCCGACATCTGGCGCACACACCTATGTGACCGGCGCACTATGTCCTGGGATGGGGCGAGCTGGTCACCCTGAGTGAGACCCCTGCGGGCATCCTCGAGGGATGAGTAAGCCAGCAGAGCCTAAAGCTCTGAGCGGGGAGGGGGGACCAGAGATGCAGCCGGCTGAGGAGATATGGGTGGGTGTGTTCTAGAAAGCTGCGCTAACCCTCGGCAGCCTGGCACTCCAGCCACATGCCGGGGAAGCCCAGGGCGGGGCTCCTGTGAGCCCCTGACCCCACCACTCACCATCACACATGTAAGTGCCCCCTGCATGTGCCTGTCATCAAAGACCCCTCACGTAGTCTGCACTGCTGATGCGCTGACGTGGGCCGCAGGCCGGCCGGACGCTCCCGCACGTCTTCTCGGTGCAGCACGCGACAGCCCTCCTGTGCTCGCGGATGCCAGCCAGCAAGTCAGCACGGTGCCGGGGCTGCTGTCGACGGGGACGTCGCCAGCACACAGGGCGAGGACATGGCGCTCGACGGGCTGTAAAGCCCTTGTCGACAGAAGGAGGGCCAGCCAGGAAGGCAGGACGCCACCCGGTCGCATGCACATGGGAACCTGCCGCAGGCCCCGGGCGCTCTCCGCGGACCTGCGCACACTCGCAGACCACGGCCGGAGCACTGTGCTCGTCCTGGCTTGGCTGACAAATTTTAGTGAGCGGGCACACTCACCAACACGGACCCACAAACAGTGAGGATGGCCCGCAGGAACGGAGGCAGCACGCGGAGGAAAGCGGTTCCTGAAGCTCCCGGTCATGTCCAATGGTCGCTGCAAACGCTCAAGAGCGCCGACCACCAGCGCACAAAGAGGGAGAAGCGTGACCTACTTTACAAAACTGCCACCCCTTCCCCAATGCTCCAGGGGAGGCAGCTCCTCCAGCCCCTCTCCCAGGGACAGAGCTGGGGGTGGGGTCTCCACCTTCGCCACTCCCAGGAGGTCAGAACTTGGAAGGAGAAAGGAATCTGGCCCAGCGCTCTCTCCCTCTGTAAAGCAAAGAGCTTTATCATATGCTCGACATGGGGATTTTCATGGAAATTACCTTCTAAAAGTATCAAATTGAAGTAAAGTCTCTGTCGCCAATTACAGGGCTTCAGAGTCATCGGGATAAATGCTGCTGCCAGCGCTTCAGACAACCAGGAACCCTGCAAGCCCGGACGTTCCCTTCTAACTCTGACCAAGTCAGCGTACTTAATGCCACAAACCCCACGTCACAGAGTGACTGCACAGATTAAATTTTATACTGAAAATGCAAAGTGCCTAATTAAACACAAGGCTGTAAGTAGTGCTGCAGAACATGAAACATGTCTGTTTAGGGCAACACGGTCCTGCCAAAAAGTCCACCGTAGTTCTGGCTGGGAAACAAGGCATCTGGGACACATCCATAAAAAGAGACTGCTCGCAGGGGTAGCCAACCGACCCGAAGATTTGCCCTTCCTTTCCCCAAGTCTTCCGGCGCGTGCGAACCGGGTGACTGCGGAGTGAGCACCCAGGAGCGTGACACCCCACCGCACCCCACCCCAAAGGCGGGCAGATGGCCGATAAAGGGCATGAGGACGGCTGGCAGCCCCTTGCTAACACCCAGGACTCGCGCACTGTCCCCGGTGAGTCTTGCAGGAGGCGACAAGCACTCAGTTAAGCACACTGCTGATGAGGAGGAAAACGGCATGTAGTGAGGTGTGAGAGCAGACGGACGGGTGCCCTGCCAACCGCAGTTACGGACAGACCCGTCATCCCACTTAAAATCACTTCCAACTCCTGCCATCTAACTTGTTCAGGGACATCAGTCACGGATTCTTTAGAATAACCTTCAATGGACACCTGCATTCCAACTTAGATTATCCACCTACCCAGTCAAACACCCTAAACCCCTAAACAACAGAGCTGCTCTAAAACGAGTCTATATAAAAATCTCTTTTAATACTAACACCCCTGCCCCATTTTTAAAGAGGACTGACCACTCTGAGTGGCAGGGATGTAACACAGGGGTGACAAGCACCTGGCCAATGACCCGGGTAGGAGCCTCTCCCCTAGCCACAGTAGGTGGCCTGCAGAGGTGCCTGCATGTTGCCGGTCTCAGTAATGTCGTGGACAAGAACCATGAACCCCGGAGAAGAAGGAGACACCGCTGACGGAAACGTCCAGAAAGCCTGTCCACCAGCCACCCTGACCTGCACAGTGCTCTCAGGAGGATCTGCCCGGCCACACAACTTATACTTGTACGTTTTTGTGAGGCTCTTCTCCCAATTTTAAGTACAAAATTGTGATTTTTAACTCCAAGGAGAAAAAAAAAAAGTTTGCATTTACTATGTGACTGTTTGAAGTTTCATGTCACTTTTTTTTAAACCCAGATTTGATGCAAAATAACATATTAAAACATTCTTTAACAGATTTGCATATCGTGCTTACATTAAAAAAAGCTTTTCTCTTGCCTATTTCAAAACTAGTTGCATTCCATTTGTACATATCATCCCTTACTATCTCTGTTGCATTTTACGTAAGATAAAACAACTCTACGGGAAAAGAAAAACGCTGCCACAGAAGCCAGCCACTCCATTCACAGGTATTACCCCAAGAGAAGTAAGAGCTCGTCTTACACAGACTCGGACGTGCCTGCTCGCAGCAGCTGAATCCACAGTGGCCCCAAACTGGAAATAACCCACACACTCGTGACAGGTAAATGGGTACATAAGATGTGGCCTGTGAAGACAGTGGAAATGAAATAACTCGGCAATAAAAAGGAAAGACTGACGCCCCCAACAATGATCTCAAACACTCTGTGCTGAGCGAGAGCCAGGCGCCAGAGAACACCCCGCACGACTCCATGAATACAAAATTCTGGGAAACACAGACTCATCTGTAGTGACAAGAGGCAGGTCTGGGGGCGGGGGCGGCTGGGCTGCAGACAGACATGAAGAGCCTCTCAGGGCAACGACGTGCTCTGAGCCTGGACTGTGACCGCGGCTTCGCTGGGGTAAAACAACGATCTGGCACACACGTCATCACACTGCGCACCCGCCATATGCCGGTGTCTCGGTGAAGTGAGTTCTTTCGGGGGTGCCTGGGTGGCATCCGACTCTTGGTTTCAGCTCAGGCCATGTTCCCAGGGTGCTGGATGGAGCCCCACGGGGGGCTCTGAGCTTGGGGCTGAGTGTCTTTGTCACTCTGTCCCTCCCTCACCTCACTCACGAACACGCTCACGCACGTACGGACTAAAATAAATAAATAAAATCTTTAAAAAAATAAAGTTAATTTTGTTTCAAGAACTACAAGAAAAGGGAACCTGAAAAGTGTACTGAAACAGGTAAGTGAAAATGAACACATTCACTGACTAAAGCTACTTCAATGTCACCTCTGGCGTGTTAGGTCGCTGTGGAGGCCCTGCGAAGCCCCGGAGTGTCTGCCGGTGACAGCCGTGGGTGCTGACACCCTTCTCCCCCCCGACTGATGTCCCTGAACACCTCACCAGACCCTTCAATAGACCTGACCCGAGAGGTAGGCACGACTGTGTCACTACCGCAACTCGGCGGCCGTTGGAGACAGATAATCGCTCAGGCCACAAACGGCCAGAGTTTTCAAAAGGAGAGCGGACTGACGAGGGATCTGTAAGCGCGTGTCCTGGAAAGAGCATTAGAAGACAAAGTCATCAAGCAAAGGTCACGCTCCTTTCGACCAAGAGATCCCTGAACAGGGACTGTCTCCTCTCTCCTGACATAGAAGGATTGTAAAACCTCTCTGTTCACAGCTAAAGCATGGTTTCAAAACTTTCAGAAGTCTCCAGCGCGTTATGGGAACACAGCTGTCTGAGGTCCATGAGCGGCGAGGGGACACAAGTTCAACGACCGCCGCACCTCGGTAAACACGGAGAGAGTGCGGTCAGTAACCACCCACACGGCGGGAAGCGGACGGATCCCACCTTCACTCTGTCCCGGAGAGGCCGCATCCGAACGCCCCAGAGAAATGGCTCGGGATGAAACACGCACGATCCGAAACCAGCTGCTTCTACCTACAACGTAAGGTCCCCGCGAACTCCACTCATGCCTGAACCCCACGGCCTGCAGCACCCCCAGCTCCGAGCAGGTGCTCGATAAATGCCTATGGAATAAATTAATGAGGAGCGACCTGGGGAAGAAGCTGCTACAGTCTCCGCATTCTGACTTACACAGACACTAGACAAGATCTTAGAACAGTCAACGCTCACCCCACCAACACTAAGAGGAGAGAGAGAGAAAAATATTTACACATTCTATCAAAAAGCCAATGATTAAAATACAATTCAATGAGGGGCTCCGGGCTGGCCCTGCCGGTGAAGCGTGCGAGTCCTGATCTCGGGCCATGAACTCAAGTACCACATCGGGGGTTGAGCCTACTTAAACACACACACACACACACTTGAGCCTACTTAAACACACACACACACAAACACTTCAATGCTGGGAAGGGTACACTAACACAATCATACACGAGTGAGACGTCAACGTGTCTGTGACAGTTTTTGGAAAGCCATGTGACAATACCCACGAGGAGACTAAAATTAAAAAGCTAAACTCACTGACCCAGTGATTTGACTTGCTGGAAACGAGCCTAAGAAATCAATCAAAAATGTGGGCGACCTTCTACCAACGATGATGTTACAGCGCTGTCTGTTTTAAGAACAAAGTAGAAACTTCTAAACAGCCAACAGGAGAGGTTAATGAATGGCGGGGGGGCGCACCACACACACTGGTTTAGCAGAGGCCACCGTGGGGCCCGCGCAGCCCTGCACGTCTCACTGTCACATCTGGCTGGCCAAGGAGACCACACGGCACAGCTCGCTGGCTCCAGGGGAGGGGATCTGGCTCGTCTGCTGCCTGCTACAAAAGGTGCTTGGTCCTTGGCTCCTCAACTGCAGACTGAGCCAATTCAAGCGTGGCCACCATCGAGGCCCCTCACGTCGCCCCTGTGGGAGATGGGGCAGGGAGGCGGCACTCCCAAGCTGAGGTCCTGCTGTCTGCTGTGCTACGTGCCACCAGCTGTCTCGCTACCACTTCCACTCCCGTGAGAGGCTGCGGGGAGCTGGCCGGCCTACTGTCCTCTCTGGGGTCTGGTCTGGCCCTCTGCTACGCGCACGGGCCCTGCCCTGACAGACGCCACTAAATATTATCCACGTACAAATTTTAATGGCAGAGAAAAACACGTGTTTTCTTTCTTTCTAGGAAGCTACAAAACAGTCTACAGAACGGGAACTCATTTTTAGTTTTATTTGTTTAATCTTGTATTTTCCCAAAGGACTCAGGGGGGTCAACATGCCGGAATATGCACAGAGTAAGAAAAGACTCCAAGCAAAGTGCACCAAACTGTGCACAGCAACGGGCCCGCGGCTTCCGGATGCTCCTGCCTCCACTTTCAGACGCTGCCGAAACTCTCCACGGCTCAGTCTGCCCCAGCGGTGAAGGTCGAAGGACACAAATGCAGCCGCCCCGCAGGCCGCTGGAGCGGGGGAGCTTGACACAAGCCCCAGAGCCCCGAGGGGAGCGCGCGCTGCAGGGGCCCTTCCGGCGCGGTGACCGGGCCTCGCTTTCCCCGCAGGTTCCTGGGCCTGGCTGGCCTGTCCCAAGGGGGACGGGGAAGGATCTTTTTAGGTCACTTCCCCTGCTGGACAGACCGGCGCTCCACGATGGCAGCAGTCCAGGGGCTGCCTAGCAACAGAGCGACACAAAGGGAAGGTGTCTCTAAAAGGAACAGAACGAAAACCACAGAGTCTCGGGGAACCTGAGGTGGGGAGGCCGCTAAACCCAGTAACTATAACAGAGGAGTAAACAAACCCTAGCCCGGCTGTGTTGCTTTTTTTTAACCTCCTTTTTCTTCTTTTTGATCTGTGGAGCCTCTTCTTAAAAACCTCTGCTTGACTTCAGCTCAGGTCATGATTCCAGGGTCCTGGGATGGAATCCCGCATCGGGCTCTCTGCTCAGCAGGGAGCCTGCTTCCCCCTCTCTCTGCCTGCCTCTCTGCCTGCCTGTGCTCTCTCTGTGTCAAATAGGTAAAATCTTAAAAAAGAAAAAAAAAAAAAAAAAACCCTGCTTGAAAGCTCCAAACCCTCTAAGGGGAATTCTAAATGGCCTGGAACAAAACCACGTCCATTAGAGGTTCCAGCCAGCACTTCTCACAACCCTGAGCACACAACGACACACAACTCCTCACATTGTCGGTTCAACAACCAATGTGGGAAATGACGAGATCCACCCCTGGCACACCAGCCCAAGCCAGGGCCCTGCCGCGTGGCCCCAGGCTGGGGGTGGGAGGAGCTGCGGCGCTCCTGAGCAAGGGGCTCTTCCACACCTGAGCTCCTCGAATTCAGAAACTCTGAACGTGTGCGCGTGCGTGTGCACGTGGGTGCGTGTACATGTGCGTGTGCGTTCACTTGCTCCTTCCCGGATCCTACCCTGGAAGATCCCAATTCAGCAGGTATGGCCAGAGTGGGGCTCCAGGAAAACACTGCTTGCTTGCTTGATTTATTTGACAGAGAAAGACCACAAGTAGGCAGAGAGGCAGACAGACAGAGAGGGGGAAGCAGGCTCCCCGCCGAGCAGAGAGCCTGATGTGGGGCTTGATCCCAGGACCCCGAGATCATGACCCAAGACAAAGGCAGAGGCTTAACCCACTGAGTCACCCAGGCGCCCCAAAAACCGCTTTCTTAAAAAAAAAAAAAAACCTCACGCAGAGTCTGTAGATTAGCCAGGTATGGGAGCCACCACACTAATCCCAATTTCCTAGATTACAGACTGCAGAGAGATTAAACAAAGCACTTGTGTGTTTATCTTTGTAGGACACTTGACTACTCCAACCATAAAGGGTCTCCATCTGGGGCGCCTGGCTGGCTCATAGGAGCATGCAACGCTTGATCTCAGAGTCATAAGTTCAAGCCCCACGTCAGGTACAGAGATTCCTTAAAAAAATTAAAATGTTAAAAAAAAATGTCCATCTGGAACACAACTGTAATTACAAGTTCAGATGTCTGAGAGCCAAAAATTCAGGAAAGATTTTAATTCAATTTTTTTAAAACCACTGATGTTTTAACCCCAGTCTCTTATCCAAATAGTTAGGATTTTGCAGTTTAACAACGAATGTAGCAACACTCTACTAGTTTAAATGACGTCTCCTAAGGCAAACAAAAATCCCACTACTCCACAAACCCTAAGATTTTTAAACAGAACTAAAACGTAATTCCACACGCAAGGCACCACGAGCCTACCTTTCCCGTTATACAGATAGCACCCAAGTCTGACGGCGTCACTTCTTAAAATCAAATTCATCCCAATGCAAGCATGATTAGGCCACTGTCATTTTCCCGATGCCAAGGAGACCAGAGACCTACTCCTCTCACCTTCCATGCTCACCCGTGAAACTCGGGGAGCTGCACCCGCCCATTCCCCTTCCCCCGCCACCCTGAGCGCAGTCCACAGTTCTGTTCTGGGGATGGGGCTTGCCTTGAATCCTTATAAAGGTTCCTGAGGTTTTCTCTGCACATACAAATGTGAACTGGTACATGTTTAATAAAGAGGACACGTAGGAGCAACCTGTGTTTGCACTCAGCATCACACAGCCGTCCTCCAGGCCTGTAAGCACAGATCTCCTGTTCTTAAAGACACACCTGCTACTCTAAGGCCAACACAGAGCGGTGTAATGAAGCGTCTCCCTCCTGATGGGGCAGTTAGCGCCTCCCACATTCTGACTCCCAGAGCCAGGCTGTGGCTCACGTCTGCGCTCCCGTCACCCATCCTGAGAGTCTCTGTTACTTCAAGTGCCACCAAGTCTCACCGGGACTGTTTCCTTCAGTCCCGGTGCTCCAGGCTGAGCTAGGTGAGGTGACCTTGGGGATAACACAGAGAACGAACACCATGCCAACAGCCTAGGGCCTATAAAAACTGCGTTAAAAAGTCAAAAGTGAGGGCGCTTGGGTGGCTCAGTGGGTTAAAGCCTCTGCCTTTGGCTCAGGTCATGATCTCAGGGTCCTGGGATCGAGTCCCGCATCGGGCTCTCTGCTCAGCGGGGAACCTGCTTCCTCCTCTCTCTCTCTCTCTGCCTGTTTCTCCGCCTACTTGTGATCTCTCTGTCAAATAAATAAATAAAAGTCAAAAGTGAGTTCTAATTATGTACATTTCTCTAGCAATCGAGTTTTTAATATAAAGATGTGTTATCTTTATAATTTTTTAAAGCAGAAGTTTAAACTCCTCTGTAGAACGCTATAAATACATTTATGTGTTTAAGAAAATGGGAGCTTAAGTAAGAACAGTAATATTTAGCCAAAAATTCAATTTTGTATCCCTGCAGTCTACTGGGGGTGGAAATTAAACCAAGTGAGTCCTGGCCATGATGCGAGGGGGAGGAAGACACCTCGCCTGCCTCCCCCACACGAGGAGATGTCCGTCAGGCGACTCGAGGAAAAGGCAGCTGTCTGGGAAAATAACCCCCACATCGTGTTATGCCGACATGGCCGTCAAAAATAATGAACTCCTTTTTCCTAATGAGCACCATTGTTCAGGGATGTTTCCATTACCTGGAACCAAGAAAAAAAATTCTCCTTATTCTCAAAGAAGTGCAAAAACATTCCTAAGAACCGGCTGCCGTAACACGGCCTTCCGACTGAAGACGTGCTTTGTTCTGATTTGTCATCTGACGACAAACAGGATTGCTGAGGAGCAGAAACAGGATGGACGGGTCAAAGCTGGCTGCTGCTTTGCACACACTCTCCTCTACCCTTGAATTAGGAATCCTCTTCGAAACCCAGAAATGCTCACCGAGACTAGACAACGTCTGCACCAGGACCGTAATCCTTACTTCCCCAGGAAGGAACTGCCTGCCCGTACGAGAAGCATCCCAGGACAAGAGCACTACGCTGGATGTGGCTGGCAGAACAACGGCCCCAAAGATGTCCACATCCTAGTCCCGGGAACGAGGGGATCTGCTCAATCACGCGGCAAAGGGGAACTGAGGCAGATGTGATGAAAGTCTACTCAGCTGCCCGGAGGTGGGGAGATTTTCCTGGGTCATCTGGCGGGCCCCATGGGATCACCAGTGTCTCACAGGGAGGAGGAGGAGGAAGTGGAAGAAGAGGAAGAGGAAGAAGAAGTGGAGGAGGAGGAGGAAGAGGAGGCAGGAGACTCAGTGTCAGAGCGATGAGACCTGAGTGTCGCAGTAACTGACGATGGGAGGAAGGGGCCGGGAGCCACAGGATGCAGGTGGCCTCCGGAAGGTGGAAAGGGCAAGGAAATCTCTCCAGGAGACTCCAGAGAGATCTGCCTTTGCTGACACCTTGGTTTCACCCCAAAGAGACCCATTCCAGACTTGCAACCCCAGAAAAGCAACGTAAGAAATTTGTATCGTTTAAAGCCACTAGAGCAGGCACAGGAGGAGAACAGGGTGCAGCCACTCCCTCCATCTCTCAACGGTGCGGAGGGCATATCTCAAGTCCCAGCCACTACCGCTCTGTCCAGCTGCTTTTCTGACCTGTTAATCATTAAAAAAGAAAATCAGGGGCGCCTGGGTGGCTCAGTGGGTTAAGCCGCTGCCTTCGGCTCAGGTCATGATCTCAGAGTCCTGGGATCGAGTCCCACATCGGGCTCGCTGCTCAGCAGGGAGCCTGCTTCCTCCTCTCTCTCTCTCTGCCTGCCTCTCTGCCTACTTGTGATCTCTCTCTGTCAAATAAATAAATAAAATCTTTAAAAAAAAAAAAAAGAAAAGAAAAGAAAATCAACAACCCAGGTCTCATCCTTATCAAACATCTGTCAAATACCTTAACACTTCCCGGAAAAGAGTGAGCTCACACCACAAAACACCTCACCGTGAAACAGATCAGCCCCTCCTAAAGAATTTCTCTGCCACATGCATCTTTCCAAAATAGAATAATCCTATATTTCATCTAAATATTCCTTTTCTAAGATTTGTACTGGAACCTCTGAACGCTCGGGAAGTGTCCGCATAACCCCCCCAGCAGGTCAGCAGTGAAGGGCGTCCCACCTGGTTACTGCCATGACCAGTGGCAGAGGAACCAAGCCCCCAGATAAAGCCCAACACCAGGGGCGCCTGGGTGGCTCAGTGGGTTAAAGCCTCTGCCTTCGGCTCAGGTCGTGATCCCGGGCTCAGGTCGAGCCCCCGTGTGGGGCTCTCTGCTTAGCAGGAGGCCTGCTTCCTCCTCTCTCTCTGCCTGCCTCTCTGCCTACTTGTGATCTCTGCCTTCGAAATAAATAAATAAAATCTTTAAGAAAAATTTTAAAAAATAAAAAAAAATTTAAAAAGCCCAGAACAACCAAAGAACGCGTGAAGTAAAAGGAAGACGGGAGCAGACAGGAGCGACTTCAATGGCCTTCGTCTCCCCTCAAACACGGACGGGGAGAGGGAGCAAGTCCTTCAACAAACTCCTACGGAGCCTACAACCGGCCTGGCGCTGGGCCTCTGGGTCGTGGCGATCACAAAGCTGGAGCCCAGGCGCGCGCGCAGGAGGCTACGCGTGCTCCGGGTGGGGAGGAGCCTGGGGAGGGGCGCGCAGGTGGCCTCATGAGCGCGGCAACTGGGCAAGTCTCCCTGGGGGAGGGGGTACTGGAGCCAAGGCCGGTGGGCAAGGGCAGCAACCATGAGGATGTCGGGGCGGAAGGCCCCCTTGAGCCCCAGGAACAGCCAGAGAAAGGGCCCAGACGGGGCCAGTGCCAGATGCCCCCGAGCGAATGGGCTGTGCAGGAGGCGGGTAGATGTGTGAGGGTTCGGATCTGGGGGGGGGGGGGGGGGGGGGGAGAAGGGGGGCTCTCTGAGGTCAGCAGACTCGGAGGAGCCTCCCCTGCACAGCACGGACAGAGCCGGAGGGGGTGTTTTCTAGAGTGAGATCACAAAGTCTAGGGTGGAAACCCTATTTCTGTTGGGTTATTATAAATCCAGGAAATAATCTTCCAATTATAATCCTAAGAATCTTTTCAGAATTTCATTTCCTCCATGCTTTGTCTGGACACAGAGGAAAATCACTAAGGTCTTTGTCAAGTTGCGGAAGAGTGAAGGAGCCCCTCCCTTCACATCAGGACAAGTCCCGCAGGGAAGGGAGGAGGACCGCCTGGGGAGGAGGCGTGCCTGACCCAGAGGCTCAGCTCCGAGGAGGTCCCCCCAGGACACGGTGCAGCTGTGCACCAACTCCATCACCGTCGCGCATGGCCCTGACAGGAGAGTGGGGGGCCCCAGTGGAAACGAGGAGGCGTGCCCCAAGCCGCCTGGGATCCTGGTATGCCCTTGCAGGAGCTTCCACGGCTGGCCCATGGAGCCACTGGGCGAAACCTGGCTTTCGGAACTCCTTCGGCGTTCTCAGCGCACGGAGGGCAGGAATCTGGGCCTCCCTGCCCTCCGGTGTGTTCAGAAGCTGCAGGGCTGAAGTCCTGAGTCAGCATCCTCCGTGACCCCGGATGAGGCCCAGTGCAAACACCAGCCTCTCCTCTGACGGGAGCCGAGGCCGCAGTCTCAGAGTGTCGGCTAGCAGATGCTGGGAGATACTGTGCCGTTCCCCAGAAGAAACTGTTCTTCAGCAGTCCTCTCCCTGTCACTGCCGAACTTGGCTTTCCAGTAGCCTGTTATGTGTCACCACAAAGGGCAAAAAGGCAAGGAAGTGGCAGGACAGGGTCCCTGCGAGGGGCTAAGGCCAGCTCCAGTGCAGGCCCACAAAGGGCGCGATGACCAAGGTTAACCCTGCCCTGCTTACCGGCTTTCTCAAGAGAGTCCCCCTGCCCGGGTGCCACGCACGCTCTGGCCCCAGGGGGTCCCCAGAGTTCAGGCTGGGACACTCCCATCATCATCCCACCAGGCCTGGTTCCCCAGAAGCCCTGGGACGGAACGCTGGCCTCTAAGCCAGCACCGTCCGACAGATGGGGGGGGAGGAACGGCCTCTCCAGTGCCGTCCACCAACTCCTTCGACTTCCACCCTAAAACTAACAAGGGCTCTTTCAATCTCAATCCACTTCATAACCCCTAGCACAGGTCTTAACCACGAAATATCTGAACTACCAGGACACGGAACTCTGTGCCCTAATTCCGGGAGAAAAGACAGAAAGTTTAGAAAGCGTCTGAACAGCGGACAGGGTACAGAAAAGTGAAGGGATCGGAGACGATGGACATAAGGAGCAGCGGGTGGCCCAGCAGAAGCGACAGGGTGTCTGCGGCCTGGCTTCCCGTGCGGGTTGCACGCCGACCCTGTCCCTCGCCCATGGAGGGGCGAGCGCCGCGGATGCCGCTGCGTGCGGGAACCCTCCTGTCGCATCCGACCCCGGGGCCAGGTGTGTCCCCCAAAGCAGCTCGCACCCAAAAGCAGAGTGAAAGCTGGATCGCCGCAGGCTCCCAGGGTGTCCGCTCACATCTGTCGGAGCACCTGTCACATGTTCTTGGAGCTCTCCGACATGTCAACTCCCCACACCACGAGCTTCCTGAAAGCAGGCGCACACTTCACCATCCCACAAACACCCCGACACCAAGAAGATGATGAAAAGGGGACTGAGCCAGCAGAGGGCTGCCGGGGCCACCGGAAAACAGAGAGCAAAAGGCAGAGAACAGAATCGGCTGTTTCAAGCCTGGGTAACGCGGCAAGAGGTAATAGTAATAAAAGTTCCCTAACGAGAAAGAGAGGAAAGGGAAGTGTGGAGGGAGGGCTGACCGGAGAGGCAGGAGAGCACCTCCACACAGGCAGGGGAGCACCTCCACACACCTCCACACAGGCAGGGGAGCACCTCCACACAGGCGGGGGAGCACCTCCACACAGGCGGGGGAGCACCTCCACACAGGCAGGGGAGCACCTCCACACACCTCCACACAGGCGGGGGAGCATCTCCACACAGGCGGGGGAGCACCTCCACACAGGCGGGGAAGCACCTCCACACAGGCAGGGCTTGAGATGGTGACGAAGGTCAAGGGGAGCGCCCAGGGGGTTGAAAATGCAGAACGGCAGCTGGACCTCCAAACACCCTCTTCGTTTCCGCCCCCAGGGCTGCTGGAAGCTGGGTCCGGGGCAGCACGCAGCCTCAAGGAGCCGAAGCGAACAGGGGACACGCGCACGTGTCCGGCAGCGGCTGGCTCGAGCGGCCCCACAGACAGACGAACACGAGCCCCGTCCTGCCCGAGCTTCGCAGCGCGCCGTGAATCGGTCTGTAATTCAAGACTGGCTCAAAAGAGTTTTCAAAATGTTTATTGAAAAAAGTCTATAGGCGGCCTGGCCAGCTCAGTTGGTGGAACGCGTGGCTCTTGATTGTGGGGTCGTGAGTGCAAGCCCCACACTGGGGGTAGCGCTACTTAAAAACAAAACCACGAGACTCTGTGAGGACAGCACCGCCAGATTAAAGCAAGTCCCTCCAACCCACATCACCCTCCAGCTGCCGCCCTCTGCCCGCCCAGGGTCCGCTCAAATGAAAGGGCCCCGGCTGCTGCGAGGCCTCCTCTGCAGACCTGGCTCCGCCCAGCCCTCCAACAGGGGGGCAAGGTGCCGTGCTCAGGATGACACCCCTGGCCCTCTTCTGGGTCAGCACGAGATCCCCCCACTTCCCTGGGCTCCACTCCCGCTCGTGTGCTGCTGAGTTCTTGGGTTCCAGCGACAAAGCCGACTATCTAAACGGACCTCCCTCAGGGGTCGGTCTCTAAAACCCCTTGCACTCCACTCAGTGTGTCCAAAGTCAAGCACCTGCGTTTAACTGGAGACCCTCCCCAGGCAGTGATCTGCGTCATCTGCGTCGTCTGCGACAGCACCCTGGCACCACCTGGAGCCGTGCTCATCTCCCACGTGCTGTGTCTCCCTAAACGCTGGTAACCAGTCCCATGCTTTCCCTTGACTTGTCTTGGAGTTACCGTCCGCTCCAGCCCACCGGGACGGCTGCGACAGCTCCCTAGGGGTCTCCCACTGCCTGCAGGAAGCACACCAGGCAGTGGGATCTTTCTAAAATGTAAAATAATCATCATGAAATACCCCAGTTCAATCCCCCAGGCTTCTCATGGCTCAGAGACCGGTGTCTGGAAACACAGAGAAGCCCTCCAGGATTCTGGCCTCCTCTCTAGACCCTGTCTCTGGCCTCCCAGTCTCCAGGTACAGAGAGCCAGGCAGCTCCCCGGGGGAGCCGGGCCCCCCTCCCCGCTGGCCCTGGCTGGCTCTCTCTGAACTGCACCGCTCTGCCACATTCACCGAGTTAGCACCAACTCAGCTTCCAAACTCCAGGTCTGGGAAACGTCCTCTGTCCGATCAGTCCCGCCCCAACTCCAGGGAGGACTGCGCCCCCTGCCCACCCAGGGTTTTCACGCACACACCTGCCACAACCACTCTGACCCTCGCCCCCCCCAGCCTGCCGCCACATCTGTCTTCCAGGCGCAAAGCATCCCCGACAAGAGGCCCGCGTGCTGCAGAGTGACGGGGGACACTCTGGTGTGTGCCGGACACACCGCCGGCCGACCGCAGGCCCACAACGGCGCTACTGAGGAGGAGCGAGTTCTTAATAGCATCTCACCAACGCCATCATTCATACCCAACGTAATAATTACAATACGGAGTGCAGCAGCGCCAGAGAAACGCAGTCATCTGAAATAGAAACCTTGAAGATTCAAAAAAGGAAAAAAAAAGTGAAAAACAGGAAAAGACTCCGATAAGGAAGGTCACATCCTGACCCTTACAGGAGCCTGGAGGCACAGAAAGCAGCTCATAACCGCCTCCCCGCCACAAACACAGAGACACGCTGTCACGGACACCATCCTGGAAAACGAAGACTCACAAAAACCCCCTACAACCCATCTTGCGTTTCTTCAGTCAATGCGGAAAGAGAAGCAAAACAACATTACCAGCAGTTTCAGAGGATGTGGGACTCACTTCTTGAACATTCTAAATAATTTTCCACCTCCTCCATGCCTCTATTATTGCAACTGAAACTAAGCAACAATAATTAGACAATCAAGAAGCAGTGTGGCAACAAAGCCAACGGACAGGTTCAGGCAACGTGCTCATCTTCGGGAGCCTACTGTCCAAGCCTTTCATGTGGGAGGGTGAGCAGGAAAGGGGCGGACAGGCCGCTGCAGGGGGCGGGGGACTCCAAACTGGAGCTCCAACCTACGCCTCACTGTCCAGAGGCGCGCGCGCGCACACACACACACACACACTCGCCTCCTCCCTGGCGGAGTGACCTATATGTGAGCTCTTAACCTTGAAACCAGAAGGCACGCTCCTTCCAGGTCTTTCTGTAGAACTACCTGATCTTCAACGCATGAAACACATACGAAATCATCTATTTGGAAAGACCGTTTCTGATTGCTAAGTGCGGCATTTCGAGACGGGCAGGTACGTGCCTTACGATCCCACAGACTGACCCGCCGATCAGTATAACCGAGACCAGTAAGAGCTACCTAACTCACAATTTCTCCTCTAAAGGAAACATTTGCACTTGCCCAGAAGACAAAATACAGGCTAAAGATCATCCATCGTTAAGAGGAAAATTAAGGAGAGGTAAACAGAGGACCACCGCAATTGGTCAAAATCTGACCCCAACCGCAGCCACACTGAGTATGTATGTCTCCATGCTGAAAGCATCAGAGTGAGAGAAACAGTCACTTGATTTGTTCAAGGCCATTAAAAAAAAAAAGTTAATCTCAGTCAAGTAAATAAAGAAAGCAACATCCCACGCGAACAGGCGGGTCATAATACACAAATACGCAAAATAAATTTTTTTCAACCTAGCTGGCAACCAGTGCATTTAATGAGGTGCCGTTTTATAACCATAAGGTTGGGTTAAAGAAAAAAAAAAAAGCTTTCAAATGCAAATCCTCACCGCGGCATATCCACAGTGACACTCAAGCGTGTAAACCCATACATGGCTAGGAGCGAGGAACACGGGTACTGCCCTTTTGGAAAGCAAATTGGCACCACGCACCAAGAATTCTAAAAATGTTTACCCCACTGACATGTTAATATCACCCCTGGAACTCTACCTTAAAGACCACAGGATGAATAATTATGGTAACCTTATGTTCCAGATTTTCTAAGAAAACCCTGACTTCATAATGGTATTCTTTTCCATAACAGCAAATCACCAAGAGTGTAACTGAATTCGACAACAATGAAAGACGTCGGTATCGTTGAAGAACACGGAAAATCGGTTTGGCATTCAGGCAAACACGTACAGAAGAGTGTTCTGGTTTCTGTTTGGGATGGAGAGCTGAAGACAAAAGCTCAATCACTGAACATTAACTTCTGCCACACGGAACCTGGTTCAGCCTATTATTCCCTCAGGAGCTGCTGAGTACCAGGCCCCATGCTGGTTCTGGAGGCGCGAAGATGAAAGAGCCCAGCTCGCCTGCAGGCCGCGGGCTCCCACTCATGGGCCCGCAGCAGCCACCGGGCCCGCCGCTGCCCGCAGCTCCTTTCATCTTCGGAGGGCGGAAGCCTTGCCCTGGCTAACAGCCACATCTCCGCGCCCTCGCAGAGCAGCTCACTTCTGAAAGGCCGGTTCTCCCTCATGTCCAGACTAGGGGTAAGTCTGAAGCTCATAAAACGCCAGTGGAGCAGAAACTGTGTTCAAGAAGTGAAGGCCATAAACAGCACTGGAGATTCAAAGACCTTAAGAACCTACGCGCAGAGATGTGCTGATCTTGTCGGACTTGTGAGGCAGAATCATCACCATTGAGACTTCCAGGTCACAGCCGATGGCCCTGCCCATCTCTGCCTCACAGCCTGTCCTCGGAGAGGTGCACGACGCCAGCGGTTCCCGGGGCCAGAACCTTTAGAGAAGTGACCCAAGGACCCTCCGAGTATGCACATTCACAAAAACTTCCCCAAACTGGGGTGCCTGGGTGGCTCAGTGAGTTAAGCTTCTGCCTTCAGCTCAGGTCATGGTCTCAGGGTCCTGGGATTGAGCCCTGCATGGGACTCCCTGCTCAGCGGGGAGCCTGCTTCCCCCCCACCCCACCCCACCCCGCGTACTTGTGATCTGTGTCAAATAAATAAAATCTTCAAAAAAAAAAACTTCCCCAAACAAACCTCCCAAGGGCCCCAGAGGCAGTCTGCGGGATAAAAATGTCTGCTCAAGTTCAGAAGTCACGGAGAGGAGTGGTCAGAGTCTTTACTCGGGCAGGGTACCCTACGAAAGCAAAAATACCTCTTCCTTCTGCAAAGAGAACTGTGAAGTCCAGGAAGAACCATGACCTAAGAAGATTACAGGAATCTTTAAAAAAAAAAAAAAAAAGTCCCAATTATTTCACAGTGTTTAAAAAGAAACTGCAGGGACAAGTTCCACCAGCCACAAGCAATAGGGACATCTTTCTTCAAATGTCAATTAAGCTTCTAGAACATCACTAATTCCACATCTTTCACAGAAAACTAGGCTTGAAAAGGACTTGCGTTTAACTGTCCCCATGCGCCCCACCCCCCAGGTCTTCGCAGTCTGGTGTGTCACAGCACACGGGCAGCACGAAGCGCGCTGTACCTGCCTGGGGAGGGAGTTAAGAACCTCTGGTAAACGATTCGGTATTACAGGAGTGTCACGGGAGGAAGGGCTTCCGAATTCAGTGGTGCAGCCGCTGGATGGACAGAACACCAGACTCTGCAGTCCAGACAGACTGCTCTGGTGGTTTCTGAAACTCTCTGTAATGGAACAGGAAAACTTCAAAACTCGTTCTCTTTCTTTGGCATATTATATGAGAGTTCTGTTCCAAAAGTCCTTTAGGCCAAAATGGCAGCTGGGAAATCAGTCATCTCCCCAAATGGCTCTGAACAGTCCTAGGCTACCTCACGGCACGACAGAGGTTCTAGCTTCTGAGGGAGTGTCTGGACAGGCATTCCCTGTGCTTGCACAGTGCACCACACAGTGCTATGTGCACGGCTGTCTTAGCCCTGGACGCAGATCCACTGTAAAACCTACAAGGGAAACAGACAGCTCTGGAGATGAAGGGAAACCCTGAAGAACTGAGAATCTTATTCTTTGTATGACCAACTTAAGGTATTAGGTACTTTTTGTGTGGGGAACGCTATGAGTGGGGAGCCCTCTTGGTTCCTCCAGAATACACAGAAGATGACATTCTTAATTATATAAGGGGGAAAAATAAACCTCTTTCTCATCTTTAGTGTGTGGTCAGCAGACTATCGGCCTCCAGAGACGACCATCACCTAATCTCCAGAACACACAACTGTTATCCTATGTGGCAAAAGCAGGATTAGCCCTGCAGAGCCAAGGTGCTATGCTGGATCACCCTGGTGGCTCCAGTGTCATTACAAAGCTCTGACGATGGGAGGTGGCCCGGCCACAGAGTGAAGGTGGCCTCCAGAACTTGAAGAGGGCAAGGAAATAGATCCTTCCCTAGACCCCCCCCCCAAAAAGGAACATAGCCCTGCAAACACCTTGAGCCCAGTGAGACCACATTTGGACTTCTGACCCCCAAAACTATAGGATCATATATTTACATGCTGTTCTGAGCCACTGCCCCGTTCGTGCTAATCTATTACAGCTGCCTTAGGACCGAATGCACCGGCTTCCATTCACCCCCTCCAAGTACAAATTCGTGTCATGCCTGTTGGCAAAGCAGCCACTGTATCAAAAGCGAACAGACCAAGAGCTTCCTGCCTCGCCCGGTGGGTACAAACGCCAGCAGAGGGCAAGAAGAAAGCCTGGCAGGACCGTGGGGTCCGACAGATTAAATGGCAAGAGGAGGCAGACAAAACAGCGGCGGGCACAGCCCCGAGAGGCCTCTCCTGTGCAGCGAGAGAGGTACGGAGGGGACCGAGGGGACGAAACCCCCTGGGACCAGCCCGGAGGTGGGGATTTTTCCCAATCACAAAAGGACAGCACGAAGGCTTTTACTTGGAAGGTGACTAGGGGACATCTGACGGCCACCGTCCCTGGGGCGCTCTCACTTCAGGCTGCCCGTGGGTCTCGGGGGCAGCGGCACGCTCCCCCGGACCCCGCTCCGGGTCAGGCTGCAGGTCACACAGCCGCCTCTTCCCGCTCCGCAGCTCCACAACGACTTCCCTGCGCCCAAGCAGAAGTAAGACCCGCCCCAGTGAACACGCCGGGAGCGGTCCCCGCAGCCACGCGACCCGCTGGACTCCGCGGGGCATCCCCGCCGCTACAGCCCACCGCAGCTCACCGCGTCCGCGCTGCCCTCCCCAAGCCCTCACGAAATTGTTGGTAAATTCGCCAAAAGCATCTCCCAGGACCCCCGGCACGCCTGCCGTCCCGAGCCGGCCACCGGTCCGGGGGAGAAGGTCAGCAGCACGGGGATTCGGGAACTGTCAAGGGGGACGCCGTGCGGCGTGAGGAGCAAACTTGGGGACCCCGCGCGCGGCCGGGGGTACCGGAGCCGCTCGCCGGGGAGACGGCGGGGAGACGGCGGGGAGGCGGCGGCCGGCTGCGGGGCAGCGCCCGCCCGACAGCGCCCCGGTCCCCGCCGCCCGGCCGCCGCGGGGGAAGCCCGTGCGCTCCGGGGCCGCCCGCCGTGCGTGCCCCCCGCTCGCGAACAAAGACGCGGACCCCGACACAACTTGCGGACCCCGCCGAGGCCCGAAACTAGGGCGCCGCGGACGGGGCCTCGGGGCGCTCGGGCGGCACCGAGCGGCCCCCGGCCCCCCGCCCCGTCCGGAGCCCCGGTCTCCCCGCCGCGCCCCCGCCCCGGCCCAGGCCGGCCGCCCCGGGCTCGCGTCCCGCACCCCGGCCCCGCGAAGCGCCAGCCGCCGGAGCCGCCTCAGGCGCCGGGACGGACGCGGCAGGAAGCGCGGGAGGGGCGCCCGCTCCGCCGCGCCGCGGGCCGCACTGACCGTAGCTGTCGTCCTCCTCCATGGTGCCGGCACCGCACTGTGCGCCGGCCCCGCCGCTCGCCTCTCGAGCCCCGCCGCGCCGGCCGCACGCGCCTCGGCCCGGCTCGGAGCCCCGCCCCCGGCCCGCGCCGCCGCCGCCGCCGCCGCCGCCGCCGCCGCCACTGCCGGCCCCTCGCCGCCCTCGGGGCGCCCCGCCCGCCGTCCGCGCGCGCCCCGGCACGCGGCCGCCGCCCGCACGCGCCTGCGCACGCGCGGCCGCCCGGGCCCCGCCCACCGGACCTGGGGCCCCGCCTGCCGCCCACGCGCGCGCACCTCTCGGCACGCCGCCAACCGCAGGCCCGCGCCTGCGCACGCGCGTCCGCGCGGGACCCGCCCCCGGAGCCCGAGGCCCCGCCCGCCGCCCACGCTCGCGCACCTCCGGGCACACCGCCTACTCCAGGCCGCGCCTGCGCACGTGCGCCCGCCGGGCCCCGCCCCCCGAGGGGCCGAGGCCCCGCCCCTCCCGCTCCCGCGGGCCCCGCCCGTTTCGGATTTCGCTAGGGCGGCGCGGGCGCTCCTGCCCACACCCGGCGGGAGGCTGCCCACGGGCCCAAGGTCGCGTCCGGCTGCTGAAGGGCAGGGTGGTCCTCGCTGACGTCAGCCTCGAAGGTCAGGCCGGTCCCAGCTCGCCCGGGAGGGCCTTGTCCTTGGCCAGAGGCCGCAGAGCGTTTGAATTCATTTACATCCCTTCACGAGTCCCCGAATTTTCCTGGATCACGTTTCAAAGGGAGCCGCCCCAACTCCCCTCATTTCAGGGTCTTCGTGACCCTGATTCACCCTGTCTGAATGCACACGTCTCTAGACTGTTCTGGGCATTTTTGCTTTGGCTGCACGAGGCTTGTCTGTCCCTCTGCCCCTGGTGAAGTGAGCGGCCCTTTGCCGAGCTCGGGCAGCGGCTCTGCTCCTGGAGGCTGGAGGCCTCTGCTCTCCCGGGCTGTCCTCCTTAAAGAGCATCCGCTTGCGTCAGCCCGTGAGGGGACACCAGAACCCACTGGAAAGTCCCCTGCGTCCCCTGCGGGAGAGCCTGTCCTGCAAGCCCAAGGGGGTGCAGGGGCCGGGGCGCAGGTGGAGCTGAGACAGGACCCGGCAGGGCCCTCTCTTCTGGAGGTCTCCCAACTCTCCCAACATCACCACTCTAAACCCCACCCACTGAAATGTGTTCCTACCTGACCTTTTAAAGGAATTGCTCAAAAGACAGCAAAAAAAAAAAAAAAAAGAACAAACAAGGGATCAAGTGAGACCCTAAGAAATTTGGAGGCTGTTTTCTCTGTCACAAAAAGGAAAAGCCCAGTGCGGCAGAATGAGAGCCCCAGAACCCACAAGCTCCCCTTCCAAGGACTCGTGACTCCCCAGCCAGACACAGAGCACGACCTCAGGAACTCCGTGTTGATCCACTGAGTCTGCGGCTTGAGATCCGTCCGCAAAGGGAGGTGAAGGTGAAGAGCCCTTCCTGTGGGCCCTTCTGTCCCCAGTCCAGCCCTGTCTGGCTGACCTCCCTGCTGGAAGTGTTCCTTCCTGAGAGCACTGGCTTGCCCACAATGATAGCACACAACTGCAACAGACAGTTCAGTGTCTCCTAATCCCCAATGCGCTGCCTCATGCGTGTCCACTTTAAGACATTCACTGATGGATACAAACGCTGCGTACATGTGTTGCTGTGTGCAAAACCACTTTTCCCAGGAAGGAGACACAAAAAATGGGAATCAACTGGGAGAAAGGGAGGTTGAGACCTACTTTTCATTTTGTATTCACTTTGTCGTGGTTTTTCTGTGACTTTTGGTTGTTTTAAAACGCATGTATTTTTGTTGTTGTTGATTTGGAAAAAGGAAGAAAAATGTCACTGTTCTAGCTACTCCCAGATGCACAAGCTCTTTTCTGGTTTGGTGCTCAGTCTGTAAAGCATCTGCCTTCCCTTTAGGTCATGATGCCGGAGTCCTGGGATGGAGTCCAACGTCAAGCTCCCTGCTCATGCTCTCTCAAATAAATAAATAAAATCTTTTAAAATTTTTCATTAAAAAAATTACCAGAACCTCAGATGAAAGGGACTTCAGGATCACTCATCTCACAGGATGGTCCAAGCCCCTCCTGGTGGAGCAGACCACCACACTCCGATTCCATTGTGCTGGACCTGGGGCTGCTGGGGGAGAGCTCAGCCCAGGCCTTGGCAAAGTCTGGAAGCCGACAGGACCTGTCCTGAAGTATCTCCACCAGGGGGAGGTGTGACCCCTCTTGGCAGCCTGTTTCATTATTGGCCAACCCTAGGATAGGCCTCCCAGGACTTCTCGATTGTTCTAGGCAACAAAGAAAAGTAATTTCCATGGGGAAACTCCGTGCTTTTATTTCAGATGTGCTTCTGATTAGCCTCCTGACCCGGGCGAAGAGCTCAACCCTCCTGACCTTTTCCTGCCCACAGAATGCAGCCTCTGCCGGTAAAATCCAGGCTTCCGCCCAGAAGTGATCTCTGAAGTTGCTAGATTGGTCCCTGTCTTCCGCTCAACTTATACACGGCTGATGGGAATTTCTGTTGGATGGGATGGATTTCGACATATCAGCCCGAGGAGCCCTAATCTTTGCATCCTGTTGGGGGTTCAGCTCTGGCCCACTCTTCTAAGAAAACTGCTCATTCACAAACATCCGTCTCTAATTTCACAAACTGACCAACCCAGCCTTCGGTGGAGAACCTTGTTGTCTCCCTAAAATCTAAGAAGATGGTCCCTATTTCCTTAGGCACTTCCCCCACGCGCCTTTCTTTCAAATAATTTCAGAAATGAGATGCTTCCCTTAGAGGTTATGTTATCTTTCTCCAAGTTCAATTCTGGTGATTTGTGAGGTTTGGCTTCCCTGATTTCGCCAGATGGTCTAGTTTCACAGGGGACGTGACAGCAGGGAGTCCTGTTCTGGCCCCAGTGTGCTCACGTCCTGTGTGTGTGTGTGTGTGTGTGTGTGTGTATGTGTTCAGTGATCTGGCTACACTTCCTTTGGGCTGGCCTGGACTTCGATGCTCTCAGAGTCCACTGGCTTTGACCGAGTGATCTCCCTTCGCCCTAGTGGAGCACGTAATCTCCCTGCCACCTGCCCCCTCCCGGCTGTTAGGCCAGAGTCACCAGGGGACTCAAGGCACTCCAGCTGGCCTTCTCCTAACAGCATGGTAGAGGTGTCCCCTGCCACCTGAACTCTTTATCAGTGACAAAACCTCGGGAAGCAAAGCCATTGGGATGACAGGTTGGTTCTCACTATCAACACCAAAACTTTGTCTGAACTTCCAAACCTAGCACCTTGGGATAGTGAGGGGTCCTGCCGTGAAAGTTAATCACTGCGATTAGCACAGTACTCGACTGTTCACAAGTTCCTTTGCCTTAACCTGGATCTACTACGGGTCCCAACTCCCAGTGACTGAGAAAACAATCCTTGTTTGATGAAGGCAGAGTACAATTTTTAAAAAATCAGCGCTCTATCCTATGGAACAGGACAGCTTTTGTTTGGGTTGTGCGTAAACACGCTCAAGGATGTAACAGGATTTCTGACCTGGAGTCACAGTCAAAGACGCTCTATTAGATGACATTGGTGACACAGAGGGATGGCTTAGATGTCATCCCTGTGACACAGATTTGGAAACTGAGGCTCACCGTGCAGGGTCGAGTCACGGGATCCAGCTTTGCTGGCTACCCGAGTCCTCTCCCTGCCTGCCTCCAGGCAGAGCCAGGAGCAACGGGCCCCCCTGGACCAGCTGGGCCTCCCTCTGGTCCACCGGTTCAACCTAGATGTCCTCCCCACGTCGCTGTTTCTCCAGAAAACCTTGGACTTCTGCCGTTTGTTTCCCTGTGGTCAGTCCTCAGCGGCTTGGTCCGCTGACAACTTTTTTTTTTTTTTTTTAAGATTTTATTTATTTATTTGACAGAGATCACAAGTAGGCAGAGAGGCAGGCAGAGGGAAAGGAAGAAGCAGGCTCCTTGCTGAACAGAGAGCCCAATGCGGGGCTCGATCCCAGGACCCCTGGATCATGACCTAAGCCAAAGGCAGAGGCTTAGCCCTCTGAGCCACCTGCTGACAACTTTTTTTTTTTTTTTAAGATTTTATTTATTTATTTGACAGAGAGATTACAAGTAGGCAGAGAGGCAGGCAGAGAGAGAGAGGAGGAAGCAGGCTCCCTGCTGAGCAGAGAGCCCGATGCGGGACTCGATCCCAGGACCCTGAGACCATGACCTGAGCCGAAGGCAGCGGCTTAACCCACTGAGCCACCCAGGCGCCCCTGCTGACAACTTTTTAAAGCTGGTTTTTCTCTCTTACCAATCCCTCCTTACATAATAATCTCAAAAATTACAATTATAAGGAAATTTTTTTTTCTTGTGCTTATACTGTGGTGTTTCAAACTTCACAAACAGTGTGTATTCAACTGGGGGCAGGTTACTGTGCTACAATGTTTTCATTACAAAGGGACATTTACAGGCTTTAAAGAGACGGAGGCTGATTTCCGGAGCCTGATTTCCGTATTTACCAACACAAGAGGATTCGCAAGCTGTACGAAGTGAACAAAGCACGGTAGGACTGCAGTGTATATTTCCATTTGTAACAAAAATATGTGCACTCGTAACAGACACGGGCACTCGCATGTTCCACCATTCAACAAATATTTGTTGGGGAGCCTGCGCGGTACCAAGCACCGTTCGAGGTGCTGGGGGCACAGTAACGAAGAGGGTGCTGGGAGAGCCCGGCCCTCACGGGGCGTCTACCCTCGCATCTGGGCACTCAGAGGTTGCCTGTGCCTGCCACTGGGGGAGAGCTGACCGCCAGAGAAACAGGACTGGGAGGGACAAACCCTTCCATACTGCTAGGGGTTGGATCGTGTCCCCCAAAACCCTAATCCCCAGCACCTCGTGTGATCTGATTTGGAAATCGGTTCTTTACAGATGTGATCCAGTTAAAACGAAGTCACTAGCGTGGCCCAAATCCAACGATGGATGGCTTTGTCAGAAACGAAGACACAGACACATGCAGAGGACAAGGTCGTGGGAAGGTGTTGGAGAGTTTGGGGGGATGCGGCCACAAGCCAAGGGCCCCCGGGAGCCCCCGCTGAGAGCTAGAAGAGGCAAGGGAGGATTCTGTCCTCAAGCCTTCAGAGGGAGCATGGCAAGTTCTTTAGGACTAATATGAATGAAACGGCAATCTGGGGGAGAGGCTTGGGCACCGGCATGTAAAACTCTGGCCCTGGGAAATACAGAGCTTTAAAATTATATGCCATATACCAAATATATATGTATTTTATTTATTTATTTTTAAAGATTTACTTATTTTAGAGAGAGCAGGGTGAGGGGAGGGAGAAGGAGCGAGACTCCCCGCTGAGCTCGGACTCTCGCAGGTCCCTGACATCATGACCTGAGCCAAAACGGAGTCCGGCACTTAACCGACTGAGTCACCCAGATGCTCCTAAATTAATTTTTAAGGTAAAAATTTTAGGGGGACCTGGGTGGCTCAGTCATTAAACATCTGCCTTCGGCTCAGGTCATGATCTCAGGGTCCTGGGATCGAGCCCCACATCGGGCTCTCTGCTCAGCGGGGAGCCTGCTTCCTCCTCTCTCTGCCTGCTGCTCCCCCTGCTTCTTGTGCTCTCTTGTTCTCTCTCTCTCTTTCAACGGGTGACTGAAATCTTAAAAAGCCAACCCAGGTGAGCAGGCAGAACTGTACTGATACAGGCAGGCACTGGAGCCAGCATCCTCGACCAACACAAGGCAGAGGGCCCGGCGGCTGGCCTCGGAGCCTTGCCCGGCTCCCCGGGTCTGCTCTCGGGGGCAGCAGTGCGCCGGGGGAGAAAGGGTGCGTCACGCACGGAGGAGACCACAAACCAGATAGCTCACGCAGGCCAAGATTGGGGCATTGTCTTGCTTTGAAAACCCCCAGATTTTATTTTGGGGCATTGTCTTGCTTTGAAAACCCCCAGATTTTATTTTGCTAAAGCATGCAATTTCTTCCGTGTGAATGGCACTTAAAATGTGTTTGTAATGGAACTTGATTGTATCCAGCTGTCACCAGCGGCTCCCGCGCCGCCCAAAAGGCAGCTGGCCACGTGCCACGCAGTTCGGGCTCTCACTTCAAATGGGGGCTGGTGCTCCAGTCCCCGCCGGTCTCTGCCTGCATGATTTCACTTGTGAGACAAACAGGGTCAGACAGGGGCTTGGGCTCAGAGAAGACCATGTCACCAAGAAGCGGTGCCTGCGGCATGTCAAGCCAGTGATGTCCATGGGGGGTGGGCTGCCCGTTTTCCCAGCAGAGGCCAGACGCACGGTTATCCAGGACCCTTCCTTGAAGTGACCTTTCCGGGACACTGACCTGGCGAGGATTTCCTGGGCCCTGCTGGAGACAGTGACCACCGTTCCCTGCTGACCGGAAGCACCTAACAGTGGCCACGTGAGACAGGAAACAGAGGCACACGCGTGGAAGAGGAGGGAAAGGTACATTAAACACAGATCACTTCTGAGACCGTAAGGGCAAAAGACCACACTTAAACTGTCCCAGCTGTTAGCACGGGGACGTGAAGGTGGATGCCTTCATTTAACAACACAGCCAGGGAAAAGTCACTCATTTACGTAAAAGCACTTGAATTCCCCATCCCCCTGTCCTTTCCAATCTGGCCCAGTGACAGTCAGAGGCACCCACATACCCGGGGCCTGCCTGGGGGACAGCACGTCTGTGACACGAAGCAGACAGGGAGAAACACCAGGGAGAAGGAGCACGGGAGGCACGCAGTGTGACGGTGACCAGAGTCACGAGGCCTTCAGCCGCAGAGCGGTGGTGTAGGTCACCAGCCTCACGCTGATCGCTAGTGGCGGAGCACCGGTTGGCCGGTCGGTCAGAGCACGGGGCTGGCCTCCCTTCCGCAGTGAGCCACGAGTGAGTCTGACCCAGACCGACTCTTCTCTGAGTTTTTTAAAGCAGGAACAACACAGCAGCTGATCCTGGAGGCCAGCCAGGAGGAGGCTATGTTCAGAGTAAGCACGCCCAGAGCGCAGAGAGCAGGGGCTTTTTTAGGATGGCAGACACGTGAACATGTCACGAGCGAAGGCGGCAGACAGATCCCCAGAGGGGAAGAAGAGGCTGACCTCGAGGGTGCAGGTGGGACACCAGCCCTACCGAGGGGGGACCCCTGGTGGCTACAGTCTGCGGCCGTCCCCACAAGATTGAGGGTAAGTCTTCCGTCCATACCTCTGCCTGCCTTCCTGGACTCCCGGCCCTGCTGACCACTGCACCGAGAACCGTCAGATCAGAACCTGCCCCCCAGGAATGTGAGAGACGCGCGCTCTCAAGCCCCAGCCCACCAGCTGAATCAGACTGCGCGGGGGAGGGGGCCCAGCGATGTGGGTGTTGGGACGACCCCCTGGAGATTCTGAAGCTCGCTCTTATTTGAGGCACTGGGACCAGAATAGTGCTTCTCCGCACCGGCCACCCGGGAGAATCCCACGGAAAAGTTTTACGTGCCGGTGCCCAAGCCTCTCCCCCAGATTCCCGTCTCATTCATGCCAGTCCTAAATAACTTGCCCAGCTGATTCTGCTGCCCCCCGAGTGCTGCAAGCATCACGCTAGGGGGAGAAAGGAGCAGATGGCGATGGGAGAGAAGGTGGTTCCTCGAGTTTTGTTTTACTCTGGAGTGGGAGGAGATTCCTGGAGTGGGACTAGAAACCCTTTGCCAAGAGTTAGCGGCACACAGGAAGGAGGAGAGCCAGCGTTTGGAACGGGCGCTGAAGCGGCGGGGCGAGGAACAGATCTCTGGGGCAAGCAGAGCCAAGGAAGATGGGCAGCTGGTCCGGACCCAGGTCGGGGGGGAGCGGGACGCTGTGACCGGCAGGGTCTGTGAGGAGAGTGCCGCATGGCCGCCACTGCCCCTGCACGAGGGTGGCTGAAGGGAAGGGAAGGGCCAGGGGGAAACCACCGAGCCAGGCGTCTACCCAGTGCCGCCAAGTCCTGTCAACACCGAGGCTGCCCGCGCTACGGAGACTCAGGGCAGGGACTGGTGCTCTGGCTTTCCTCTGGGCTGGAGGGCACACTGGCTGCTACAGGGACCCCAGCCGGCTCCTGGGGAGGGGTGCGGCGAACACCTGGACTGCGGGCTTGCGGCTCCCCTACCTCCGCCCTGCTGTGATTCTCCCTCCGTCTGGGAACATGCAGGTTCCCCAGGCCTGGCCGCATGGCGGGGGTGCGGGATCACTCACCCGCCTGCCTCTCTGGCACTGTTTGGCCCTGCCACTCACCTGCCCACCCAAGCCAGGAGCTGTCCTGCCCCCACCCCAGACCTTCCATTTCTGTCTCCTCTTGATCCGTCTCCAAAGACCCAGGGGACCCCACCTCCTGACGGCTCCGTCAGCGTCCGCTCTTGCTGGCTGGTCTGGGGGCTGGTCATCCTCACCGCGCTTCTCCCTCCTCTCGAGCTCCTGGGCCTTCGCGCGCGGCCGTCAGCCTCGAGTCTAAAGCCCCGCAGACCTTGTCAGCTCTGGCTGACGTTGCGCAGCAGCTCGTGGGGCCTCTCGACATACGGAGACCGGCAGACTGTGGTGCACGCGGGAACTGCCAACCACGACACCGCCTGTGCTGGCACTGTGTCCGCGGACACTCAGTGGGCCCTGCCTGGCCTGTGGCGCTCGAGGCAGAGCCGGCCACACGCTCGTTGCGGTGCCACCCAGAGCGCGGGTCCCACGCTGGAGACCGCGGCTGCCGGAGACGTGGAGCCGCGTCCTTCGTGTACGCAGGTCCAGTATCGAGCGGAAACGTTTGTTAAAGTGACGACGAGAAAGCCGTGTGGTCCTGCCCCCGTGACCCCTGCGCCCCAGGGTGGAAGGGGACCCCCGACCTCCCGCGGCCCAGCCGGACTCAGGCGCTGGGGCCGCGAGCTCGGCTTGCCAGCCCACTCTCCCACCCGACCAGGCCCCCTGCTCGTTTGGGTCCGGGGTGTCCGCATCTGCCCTGTCCCTCCTTTGCTGTCTGGCTAAGCTCCCACAGTGGCAGGGCAGAGTCCCCGGGTCTGAGGGGCACGACTGGGTGGGAGCTCGGAGACGCTGAAGGGAAGAAGAAGGAGCAGTGGGACTCAGGATGGGCCTGCCCGGTGGTGTCCATGGAGTGTCCGAACGGAACCCACCGGAACGCTGCTGCTGCCGCTGCCTGGGGCGCCTTTTGCTTCCGTCTCCCACTCCCGGGTGCTGCTCTGGCCAGATGGAACCTCCCGGTCCCGGCCGTCCCTGCAGGCACCTGCTGCCCCATTGGCCTCACCCAGCTTCCAGGACACGTGATCAGCCAGACCCAGACCCTCCCGCTCAGCAGGTGGCCCGGCCTGACAAGACGGGGACATCTCCCTGGAGCCCACAAACACGTCTTCCTCAGCACGGCCTCCAGCGTGCCCCACACACGACCCGGGCTCAGCCGCCTGGGCCCGGAAGGGCTGCAGGCAGCGCTCAGCACGTGGCCACGCGGGCTCCTGGCGGTGCAGCTGCCAAGACGGAGGGTCTCAAACCGGAGGCCTGTGCTGCTCTCGCCGACCATGAGCAAAACTGTCCTCTCCTCTTTCCCCGTGGAAATCCACGTTATTCAGTGAAAAATGTGCAGCAAACCTCAGCGGAACACGGTTTCCTCAAGACAGTACTCACTGCCAGTCCCCAGCGAGCGTGGTGGCCCCTTCAAAGGGTTCCTCTGTCTTCTTAAATTCAAATGAATGTACTTAATACGTTTAAATAAATCGCTTTATTCCTCTTTATCCTTAAGGAAGACCTGCTCCAAACCTGCCGTGTACGACGGACGGGCTACCCGAAGGGGCCCCACGGGGAACCCTTCATCTGAACTGGGAGCTGGGACCTTAACTTTTAAAAATCAAAGGGAAAAACACAAAGACACAGGCGGGGCTCACAAAATCTCCTTTTATTGCACCAGGATCTTGGCAACATCGGAGGCGCCTCGGTGCCTGGAGCAGGGGTGCAGCGCGGGGGGGTGGCGGACTGAGCCCACCAGGAAAAGGCAGGTGAGTGAGGCCACATGGGACCCCCAGGAGAGGCGACCCCCCCAAAGTTAAGTTAACCCACATTCTAAGTCACCCACGTGACCGCTATTATAAAAGCTTTAGTTATTTATATACACTTACATATTTACACGTGCCCTAGGGTTTGGGTTGATCCCCTGGGCCCACCCTCTCCCTCCCCAGGGCTAAGGACCGCGTGTGGGAGGGAAGGGCCCGCCCGACGGACAGTGGCAAATGCTGCCCACAGGCCGGTGCTCAGCAACGGGCATGTTTTCCTCAGGAAAAGGTTTCATAATCACACAGTGCAGAAGGGAAGAGCCTGAAGAGGAGGAGCGAGAAGAGATGGGCTCGTGGGCCGATGCCGGCCTCCCTCCCACGGGAGACCACCACCGAGAAACAGGGCTGTACGGGGATGCAGGTCTACACTGAAAGAGGGAAAAACACCAATGCCCTGCCCACAAAGGCACCTGCCTCCCCTTTGGAAGTGGCAGATAAGAGAGCCACAGGGCACTGGGGGGTGGGGAGGCGGGGGGATGCCCTCATCTTTGAACGAGGGGCGGTCAATGCGGAGAAACCCATCCTTCCAGGCCGGCATCTGCAGCCAGTGCCCTGCTCGCTTCCTGCTGGGCCCCCGCTCGGGCCACGGGCACCACTACTTTCCCCACCTTTGCAAAGAGAAATGTAAGAATAGGAAGAAAAATCTAGAAGAACCTACATGACATATGAAAGTTGACATATGTCCCCACCCCTGCCCTGTGAAGGATACTTTTCTCTGATCCCCCAGCCCCCAGGCCCCAAGCAAGAGGCAAGGCTCGGGTGACACAGGGGGCCCAGGCCAGGCCATCGGGGGCCTCGGGTCCCAAAGAACCACTGTGGAGGACGGACGTCCACGTCCAATGTCTGTCTGTATCTGCTTCCGACGTTCTGGATCAGAGGACGTGGAGACGTCCGTCCGCGGAGCAGCTTTCGGACTGATTGCTACACCCTCTGCGACTGGGTGGTGTGTGTCTGTTCTCTGGAAAATGTCACCTTCACCGAGGGTTTCCTGTATTTATTGAATTACGAGTTCGCACACACAGCTTGAGCAAGAGAAGAGCGACCGCGAGGGTACAATCAGCTAGACTCGGGCGCGCTCACAAAACGGAGCAAAGCAAGCCGGTGTCGCAGCTCAGGGAAAGGGGACGTATTGCTGATAGAAGCCACAGACCGCGTCACAACAAAAGTCTCTGTTAAGTAGTAAAATAAAAGGATTCTACCCCAAGACCACCACCTCGAAAGCCCCGCGGGCCGCGGCAGCTGCAGGGAAGGGATGGCGAAGCCGTCTCAGCACCGGCAGCCGCGGGAAAGGCAGGCGCGCCCGCCGTCACCCCGCGCCCCGAAAGAGCCTGCGCTCTCCAGAGACGGTCTCGGTCTTTGCAAGGGAGGGACGCGCCGGCAGCGCCCCGGGGCTTCCGTGCCGAGGGCACAGCTAAGGCAGAGACGGCAGCACCGGCCGTCGGCAGTGGGGGACGGGCAGCCGCCGAGTGCCGCCACCCCGCAGGCACCTGCTTGCTCGACGACACGTGGGGAAGAGCACGGCCACCGCCCGCTGCTCCCGCCCGGAGACCACACGCAAGGCGGTCCAGGCTCCCGGCTGGTGGGCCGCCGCCTGCTCCACACGTCACCATGGGGTCGTCGCAGCACCAGCGGCGATGCCAGAGGCCCCGACCCGACGAAGCCCGGCTCCGCGGCCATAGGGCAGCTCGGTCCTCAACGAGGCCGCTCCTCGGTTCACACGGGCGGTGCCCAGGATGCGCCCCGCATCTCCAGAGGCTGTGGGGCACACCGCATTGCTCCTGATGAGGGACGAGACCCCAGGAGCCCCCCCAACACCCCCGAGCGCACGTCGGGACGACACGCAGCATTAGATGGCGCTCAAAACACACCCGCTCCAGCCCCACACACCGCACACACCTGCATGTGCAGGACGCACGCGCACCACGCCCACACCTCACCACATGCGCACCACACTAACGTACACCTCAGCACACACCACGTGCTAACACACCGCGCACACACACACTCTGGACTCGCCCCCATCAACACACACGCACACGAACACCCCCACCCCCTCCCCCGCACTGACCCATCTCGACAGCAGCCAAGTCAGCGGCGGTAGCTGAGGCTGGTGGCCTTAGCGGGATGAGTCACAGACCAAAAGTTCCGTCTACTCTGAAGTTTCTGGAAGGCGTTGTAGGTTCTTTTCTTCTCTCTTTTGAACTTTTTCACTTTCTTTTCCTACATAAAAAAAAAACTCAGGCATCACCATTCCCAAAGAGGGCTCTCCCCTGATCCCTGCGCCTCTTGTGAAGGCTTCTTGGGTGGGGGACACGATTCTCAATGTGCTACAGAACCAACCGGCTTACTCTCGCAAGCCTGAAGGAGGGGTCACCGCTGTCCCCACCCTGCTGCGAAGAAGCAAAGCCACAGGGACAAATACCTCGTCCACGGCCACACAACGCTCACAGTGGCCAGACTGGCAACGGAGCCAGCAGCCTGCCTCCCGCGGTCCCTGACCACTTTACGGTGTCGCTGCTACTTCAAACGGTCCCGAAGGGTCAAGTCCTCCCTGCCCGGCCCTCAGTGGGACTGCTGTGACTGCCACGTCACGCCAGCTTCAAGCACGGCCCGTACCTTCCCTCGATCGAACTCTTCGTCCCAGTCATCGACGACCGTGGCTGTGCGGGCCCATCTGCTGTCCCGAATGGCATCCAGACTGACAGCCGACACCTCGCCGCCCCACGTCAACACTGCAAAGCAGACACCGAGTGTGGGCACTTCGTGCACTCGCTTCCAGCGCGTTTTGCCTACACCCGATACATGTGGCCTGGCCGAGGGACACCACTCAGTGAAATGGACGGCGCAGAGGAAGATGAGGGAGAGCAGGGTGGTCTCCGCGTGCAGGACAGTGGTCTGTCCCTTAAGCACACATGCCGTCCGCTCTGCACCACTGGCCCCCAGCTCAGCTCCTTTCACACCCGTGCTCTCGCTGCAGACAGAAGTCTCACGTTCCCTCTCCAAGACCGAAGACATACAGCACCGGAGACGGGCGATTCCCTCCCCCCCCCCACAGCAGCCCTCACCACCCAGAGGCTCGGGCCTGCTCTCGCCACCCCGCCGGCACCCCCAGGAGGTGGCGTTCTGGATCTTCCACAGCAAACCACCCACAGGGCCTGGTTCTGCACTTTGTGCAACGGCCACAGCTCAGGGAGGTTCTCGGCGGACATTCCTCTCCCCGTCCCTAAAGCCCGGTGACCCCCTACCCCAGGACCACGGCCCAACGGGTCCGTTCCCGACCTCCATGTGGCCCCACGAGTGAACCGCAGCACAGAAATCCGTTCTCGAAAGCAGTACCTTTCCTCCCGTAAGCTTTATCGGATGAATACTCGAGCAGCTCCTGGAGCACGTCGGACTCCGGCTCTCTGCCCCAGGACGCAAGGGGAGCCAGGGCCTGCCCTGCAACCAGAGAACACTTAGGTCCACACACCTCTGACGGGGCCCTCAATTACTTCTCAAGGGGGGCTACCGTCCAAATCAGCTCTCGGAAGAGTCTAAACAGCCCCCCCAAGACTGAAAACCCGCAACCAGCAGCGTGAGCCCTCGATCTGGTGCAGGAAGAGCGAGAATACGCTCCGGAGGGTCCCGCCCCCCCACAGGGAAGCGGCCAGGAAAACAGTGGCGGCAGCTGGAGGAAATGACAAAGTGCTGTTGTCACCACAGCTTCCAGGGAGGCTGTCTTCCGGCCGAGTCCTGGAAGAGCCTGGCCACCGCGGACGCCTGGATGCGGACAGCAGAGGCTGCCCGCCTCGATTTCCAGAAACGACTGTCTGCCTGGTCCTGGGCCCTGCCTGGTCCCCGCTAACCACCTACAGCTGCTAGAACGGGCTCCCCTCCCCCAGCACGAACCTGACCTTGCTCTCCGTGCCTCCAGTGTATCAGTGACCCCATGACCTTCATGCCCAGTGTCTAGTGCGATGCCCCACCGCCAGTCCCTGCTGCCCTCTCCAGCCCCTCGCCCCCAGCACAGCGCAGCCCGCTGGTCACACGGGGCCACCACGATGCTCTCTCCGCGTCTGGGCTTGGAATGCCCTTCCCCCCGGAGCCAGTTCTTCCACTAGTCAGGACAGAGAGCAAACAGAGGAGGGGCTGGGCCCCCGCCGCCCGAGCACCTGCACCGGGCGGCGGGCCCTGAAGCCCGGGGTCGGTGGCACACGAAGTGGGCGCTGGAGGCTCATGCCTGCCGCCGGCCTGCTCTGGCGCCACCTTTGAGCAGCCTCTCTTCCAAGACAGGCCGCGGTCCTCGTAGCCCAGTGGTAACGTTTCGTCATGGGATTTCTTTCTTTCTTTCTTTCTTTTTTTTTTTTTTTTTAAAGATTTACTTGAGAGAGAGAGAGGGACAGCACCAGCGGGACAGGCGGAGGGAGAGGGAGAGAAAGTCCCAGGCAGACTCCATGCTGAGCCTGGAGCCCGACGTGGGGCTTGATCCCAGGATCCTGAGATCACGGCCTGAGCCGAAACCAAGGGCTGGACGCGTAACTGACTGCGCCCCCTGTCATGGGATTAGTGTTTAGTCACACACACCATCCCCAGCAGCCTGGCACCCGCACACGCCGGACACCGCTGGCCCCCAGGCTGTGGAGCAGACCTCGTGGCAGCGCGGCCACACCGGGTCCCCGCGCAAGCAGGGAGGAGCGTCTCTCCCCTTCGCTTAACAGACACTGTATCAGGAGAGCCCAGCTGAGCCTGGTCAGTCCTGGAGGAAACAACCAGAAGTCATTCGGCCACGGGCAGCCAAGGCCTGGGGAACAGCACAAGCACTGCAAACTCCACCAGCAAGAGGCCGCACTGTCTTTAAAAAGGCCCAGCTTGTGGCACGGGAGTGGCTCAGCCGGCTCAGGTCACGATCTCAGGGTCCTGGGATGGAGCCCCGCATCGGGCTCCCTGCTCAGTGGGGCCCTCTCCCTCTGCTGTGCTCTTGCAAATAAATACGATCATATACTTGATCTTAGCCAAAATCAAATAAATAAATACAATCTTTAAAAAAAAAAAAAAAGGCCTATCTATTAAAATGGGCAGTGGAAGGTTAACTTCTGAACCCAACCTTTCAAGTTCAAGAATCACTGGAAAAACTCCAGGCTGGATGGCCCAGGACTCCTCCAAACAGGAAAAGTTTAGGCAGAAGCGTGTTGAATTAGAAGAAACACTATGTCCTCAGAACATCTAAAGTTCAAGCATCTCCTAGGTTTTCTCTCGGAGTGGTCTCGGCTGGCCGCCTCGCCAGATGGGGAAGCCGTGACCCACAGGGCACACAGCCTGCCCAAGCGGACAGACGCGGGGCGGAGGTAAGCGGTCTTTCCAGGCCTTCCCCTGCACTACACCTACTCTAGCTGTATGGCAGGGCCGGGCACAGGTGTCCCCCCAGGTGCCCCCACCCCGTCCCCCACCCCTGCTCCTCACAGGTGCATACCGGCTCCATTCCCGGGACGCCTGCCGTTCAGAGGTGGGGAGGGCGGGCTACCAGGGAGAGCAGAGTCCCTCTGCCTCTCGCCCCTGCACACTTCAGGATGCTCACTCTCTTCTACTTCCTGCGATGACTCCTGCTGTCTTTTTTTCTTTTTCTTTTTCCTTGGGGACGCTACAGCGGCCTCCAGCTCGATGACGTCCGAGGGAGAGCAGCTCCTGGGGGGTCAGAGTCAACAGTCAGTTCGGGCACACTGAGGGTGAGTGGGGGTTCAGGTCGCTACCTCGGAACTCCCAGCTGGCACGGGCCTCAACCGCACAGAAGAGCCGCCCCGAGTGCGCCCCACAGACGCCCGTGGTCCGGGGGCCACCATCAAGCCTGAGAGATGTCAGAGAGAGAACCCCACAGCTGCACCGAACCCAAGCGAGTCCTCCAGGCCAGAGCACGCGGCCGCAGCGCCCACCGATCCAGGGGCACATGACCTGCTGCACCGCGCTCACATGCCCGTCGGGAAGGCTGGCCAGCACACTGGGTCTCCGGACCGCCCACCTGGGACAGACGCGGGGCCACCTGGCTCCCGAGCTTACCTGTGCCACGGCGGGTCCCGCTGGAGGCCATCTCCCGCACCGAGGCCCTCAGTGCCCTTCCGTCTCCTCTTCTTGCTGCTCACGGGGTGGCCGTCAGTCACGCTTCCCACTTGCCGGCCGTTCTCCTGCAGCCGTCCGCCCTCGTCCTCCAGTCTGTCAGTGGGCACCTCTGCCCGGGCCTCCTTCCCGCGCTCAACGCTCTGGGGCTGCCTCCGCATCTGCCCCTCCTGCAGGGGGGAGGCATCCAGGGCCTCCGCGCGCTTCCTCTTCCTCCTTTTCCTCTTCCCCGGAGAGGCTGTTGCTGCTGTGCACGTGTCTGAGCCCTGCCCCTGGCTCTCTCCCCTGCGGTTCCTCTTCCTCTTCTTACAGAGGCCGTGGGGGGACTTGGTGGCCTCTGGCAGCTGGTGTGGAGGGGCCTGGAAGTCCCCATTGGCCTGAGGTGGGGGAGCAGAGGCGGAGGAGCAGCTCTGTGGGTCTGATGTCCCGAGAGGTCTGGGGCTACTGGACAGTGACACGGAGTGGGGACCGACGGGGAGCTTCAGGTGGCTGGATGGTCTGGGAGCAGGTGAAAGCGCCCTGCGGGGGGACACACTGCTCTGACGCACAGGCGGGCCCCTCCTGCCCACCCGCAGCCCCTGCCCGTCCAGCCCAGGATTCCCAACGGTCTCTCCTCACCGTGGGAATCTCAGAGACACATAAATGAAACCAACTTAGAAAAGAGAGAAAAGTTAAATTCTACTTTACTGAAAATCAAAGTTAACAAAAATCGGAACCTCTTAGTTTCCTGTCACCAAGAAGTTCAAAGTATTTTTCCAAACCTGTGTTACTGAGTTTCTTTTTTAAAAGATTTATTTTAGACAGAGCAAGCATGCGAGCAGGGGAGGGGCACGGGGAGAAGCAGAGAGAATCCCCTAGCCCCTGCTGAGCTCGGAGCCCGAGGCAGGACTCCATCTCACAACCCCGAGATCACGATCTAAGCTGAAATCAAGAGTCGGCCACTGAACTGTGCCACTCAGGCGCCCCGAACTCACGTTTTTTATTCCTGGCACAAGGGTTAGAAGAAACTTCTGTAAGCTCACCCAGAAGCTTCAAGGTGTTCACGCACGTGATGCCAGCTTCGTAAGAGGGGCCAGCACGGGCCTATATACTGTGCACTCGGACCCCCTCTAATTCAGGGGCTCCGGAGACTCGGGAAAACGGACTCTGCAGCCCATCACACCATGAGGCGAGGCAGGGCACAACGGGGCGCTCCGTCGGGTTAGGCTCTTTGACCCGCCTCTGGGCAGACCTGGCAAGAGTTAACCTGCTCTAGGCCTCGGGCTTCTCAGACATAAGCGAGTGACAGTAACGCTGACCTCAAAGGGTTATGGAATCAAACAGGACTGCCGTGACCTCAGCTAGGACAGACGCCCAGACAAACTACACTATTCCGTTCACTGTTTTCCAGGAAGCTTGGGAAAAAAAAAAAAAACAAACAAAACTGTACGTTGAAAAAGGGAAAAAAAAAAAAAACCCACAGTAAATATCTCACACACTTCAAGACCTACCACATGTAAAAATACCGTGTTGTGCGGGCGAGAGAGGCGGGTGATGGGGGCGTGCAGCAGCAGCACCAGCCCATGGTGGCCGGAGGGTGGCGAGGACCCCTCAGCGCCCAGGGCAAACAGCAACCACCCAAACCACCTCCCAGCCTCGCCCAGCTTCCCCCCTTCCTCCCTCCACAGCTGCCAGAGCCTCCCGCGGCGGCCCCTGGGCAAGCAGGTGTCAGTAACTCAGCTGTCGGCTAGTCGACAACCTGGGGGATACGAGCATCCCCGCGTGTGACAGGACGGGAGGTGCGTCTGTCGGAGCCTGAACACAGCTCCCGGCGAACCACGGCTCCCCGCTCTGGACGCTCGCCCAACGCTCTGCAAGCCAGTGTGAGGGGACAGTTGGGGGAGCCCCCGCAGGGAGGCAGCGGGGAGCCCGGGGAGTGCCGGAGAGACACAGTGATACCGGCAGCAAGAAGACAGCCCTCCGCGGGGCACAGGACTCTGGGTTCGCGCAGGGTCCTCCTGGGACTCCTGCCCTCCCCTTCTCCTCCGGAGTCCCGTCCCAAGGCCGGGGAGAGACTCCAGGGCACAGCCGCGTCCCCACACGGACCCGGCAGGTGGATGGAAAATGAAGACAAGGGAAAAGATCAGGACCGCAGAGAGCAGGCTGCCTCCGACCGGCCTGCGCTCCTCTGCCCGACGGAGACAGAGGAAACAGGAAGGAGTCGGTGCAGGGCCCGCCCTGTACCTGTCCACCGGCGCACCACTGTCCGTCCTGCAAGGCCGGAGACCATGTGTGTCCTCACCAGCCAAGCGCACGCTAAGCACAGGGGGAGCGGCCGGCCCGGGGGCCTGCGCCCACGGCTCACCTGATTGCACAGACGGGCCAGGAGGCGGCAGCGACGGGGTGAGTGGTTTTCCTGGGGTAGGTGAGGTCGGACAGTGGAGAGAGGGGCGGACGGAGGTCACTGCCGGCTGCCCTCCGCAGGGTGCTGGCCTGCAGTTATCGACATAAATAAAAACTTGGTGGTCTAAAAGAGGTCGTCGTGAGCGAAGAGGGAAAATAAAGATAAACAAATAAATAAAAACAACAAATAAAAATGAAAGAGCCCAGACAGGATGATGAGGACAGAAGGAGGAACAGGGGCGGTGGGGGAGGGGAATGGTAGAAGAAGAATCAGAAGTGTTTTTGGTTAGAAACAAAAAGGAAAAAAGGAAGGAAATTTAAACAAAAACCTCAGCACAATTACATCATCGAGCTTCACGCTGCACACGCAGGTGCCAGCCAGCCCGTGGCCCGCATGCCCCCGCGCCCAGGTTCCCTGCCAAGCCCACTGCACCTGCCCCATCTTCCCCCTGAGGCTCCTCTAGGAGATTCTGTCTACGGACAAACACGGGGACCTGCCACCTCTCCCCAACCCCCAGCAGCCGTCCGGTGTGTGGGTCACATCAGGGACCCCCAAAGCCCCACCTTGGCCCCCGGACAGCCCTGCCATCTGCAAATGCCTACACCACCTCCGTTCCTCCGATCGGGGGCGGCCAAGGGCCCAGACACGATTCACCCCCTCCCCAGACTGAAACCAAACCTGCTCTGTGGGCCCTAGAGACACACTTCCGGCGGGCAGGCTCCCACACACCCACCTTCTTGGCAGAAAGGGCCAGTTTTTTGGCCGGTGGAGGAGACATGATGTTTGCGGCCTCGGCGGCAGTGCTGCTCAGGACGGGGGACTTGGGCTTCACCACTTTGGAGTCGTCTCCGTCCGGCAGCGCTCTGGACTGTGTTCCCTGAGAATCCCCCAAGCGAGTAGCTCCGCTCTCGGGCGCTTGGGGGCCCTTGGTGGGGTCGCTGCTGGCACAGCGGCCCGGGCTGGAGCTGCAGGAGCCCCTCCCGTGGAGCTCGCGGCTCTCGCTGCCCGCCTTGGGCCCGTGCCCATTGGCAGTCCCTCCGGCCGGGATCCTCGGTGAGGTAGAGAGGGCGGCAGCCCTGCCGTCCCAGGAGCCCTGCCTGGGGCTCTCGCTCCTGCTGCCGTTCCCGCTGCTGGTCCCGTGGAACCCCTGAGCAGCTTTGCGTGACGGGGAGAGGGGCCCCAGGGGAGTTGGTTTCTTGACTTTCTTTCCAGCCTCGTCCAGAGAGGTTGGTGTGGGGGGGGGTGTTTTGGAGAGTCGGGGGGAAGGGGCTCCCACGGACGGCTTCAGAGAAACGTATCCATTCTGAGACTTCAGACTCAACACGGAGCCGTTTCTGGAAACGGGCACACCAACCTCCTCGGGGGCCGGCGGCTTCTTTGTCGGCAGCGAGTCCGGTCGCTGGAGGAGAGCAGAGCAGAGGACATGATCACGCCCTGGAGGGAGCACGGGCCGGCGGCTCCCCACGAGGTCGGAGTAGCCTGTGCAGCGGACAGGGCCCCACCAACAGTCCGAGACAGATCATGTACATGGATGGCCCGTCAAGGCGCTGCTGATATCCTGTGAGCAGTGCGCACGGGGCGTGCATCTGTATGGGCCCTTTACTGACAGCAGGATGGTTTTTGTCAGAAGCAAAGAAACACAAAAAAGTATAAAGGAAAAAATAAAAGCACCAGGGTCCCACCTACTGCCCAAACATGAGTACTGACGGGCCCGCCGGCACCTTCTGCTCTGGAACGGCCCTGCTTTTCGGAGCGGCGCTGGCCTGCACAGCTGCGCCCAGTTCTACCCACGGCCCCCCAGAGCGGCTTCCCACGTGCTCCCAGTGAAGGTCATTAACGCCTGACTGGAACCCACCTTGCCGCATGACATCCCCAGACCTGGCCTGTCTCCAGCTGCCTCGGGAGTGAACGGCGCCCTGTCCTCCAGAGCCCTCCGCTCACCCGGCTCTGAGTCCTGGCTCTGTGGAAACGCCCCCCACGGCCCGGGTCTTTGCTGCTCCCCACCCCTGCCTCCCGCCTAGCGCAGGGTCTCCCAGAATCGGAGCTGAAGAACCATTTGGTTGCTGAACATCTGGCTGAACCGACCACCGAGAGACTAATGCTTCTCCCCTATTCAGGAAATTCCCTGCTTGTCTGCTGGGAGTGGTCACTAGGCTACGGCTCGGGGCGCCGGCACTCCCCTCGAAGGACACCTGCTGTCCTCTCCCTGGGGACAGGGAGGGGGCTCTCCTCCAAAATCTCTGCTAAGTCGACGCCATAGCTGCTCTTGGTGCACCAACCCTCACACCCTGTCATCTGAGTTCATCCGAACTAGTCCGTTATGTGCTAGGAACAGGAGCCTTTTGTTGTGCTTGCTGCAAATATTTTTAGAAGTTTTTTTTTTTTTTAATTTCTAATATATCATGCATAAAAATTCAAATTTTCATTTATCCAGTTCCTTTCTTGTTTTTCTATACTTTTACAGTTTTCTCTGTTCTGGAGGCTTACTGAGAATGCACTTCTACTTCCTCCAAGTTTCTTCTTTTTTCCCTCTATTTTTAAAAATAACTTATCCTTTACTTACATTCTTCCTAAAGAGAACACATCTTGGGGCACCTGGGTGGCTCAGTCAGTTAAGCGTCTGCCTTCAGCTCAGATCATGATCCCAGCGTCCTGGGATCGAGCCCCATGTCAGGCTCCCTGCTTGGCTGGGAGCCTGCTTCTCTCTCTCCCTCTGCCCATGCTCTCTTTCTCAAATAAATAAATACTTAAGCAAAAAAAAAAAAAAAAAAAATCACATCTTCCTGCTGCACTGTAAAACCCTGTCAAACAAACATTTAACTTCATGGAACTTATACTATGTCATTTAAAGTAAAAGGGCTTTTGGGGCGCCTGGGTGGCTCAATGGTTTAAAGCCTCTGCCTTTGGCTCAGGTCAGGATCCCAGGGTTCTGGGATCAAACCCTGCATCAGGCTCTCTGCTCAGCAGGGACCCTGCTTCCTCTTCTCTCTCTGCCTACTTGTGATCTCTGTCTGTCAAATAAATAAATAAAATCTTAAAAAAAAAAAAAGTAAAATGGCTTTTGTGCGAATACCATGTGTGTGGCACATGATCTTTGCAATGCAAATGTGCGTGGCCAGTGGTGTGGCCCTGTGGTACCGACTCCCAGCCTGGAACACAGTGACAACCCCCTTGACCATCAGGCCACGGTTTTTCCCTGCCACGCTCAATCCCAACCCTCTCTTTCTCGCGCACTGGAAGGGAAATGCGGGATCTGCATAAGGACTCGCGCCCTGCGGACCATGAGGCCCTGTGGCCGGCGTCAGGATCTGACCTTCAGACTGAAAGGAAAGAATCAGACACAGACGGCAGAAAGGACCAGTCTGGTTTTGAGCTGTAAGAACTGTGTTGTAAGGAAACTACTCACTACTTTGCTAATAAAACTGATTTGTAGTAGAAAAAGTCAAATACACACAAAAACAACTTTCAACAAAAATAACTTGAAAATGAGGATATTTCCCAACTGTTAACCTTTTACCACATCGGCTTTCTTGCTCACTCACTCCGCGTGTCTACACACGTACGTGTGACATTTCTCTTCCGAACCATCTGAATGTATTTTAGACATGATGTCCCTTTACTCCTACGTATGTCCATGTACATTCCTAAGAACAAGGTCGTTTTCTTAACACACCCGCAGCATAATCATCAAAAGCAGGAAACAAACACTGCTAAGACTTCCCACATTTTCAATACTGAATTCTGAGGATAAAATACATTTCTTCCCAGATGCTTTGGGTCGAGTGTGCATGGCAGCTGGCCCGGGACAGGGGCTCGCCGAGCCACCGTCTGGTCCGCTCACTGGCCAGGTTTTCGCATCACTGTGTCTCCTCCCGCCGCCCTCCCCGTCCCTGATGTCAGCTCCTGACCAACTGGAGAGAGAACGTGGAATAAAACAGGACACGCTGAGCTTCCCTTCCGTCAGGCTGAGTACCCGAGCATGAAGAGGTCTGGGGGCTCCACGGTCCCTTGATAGGCACAGACAGGAAGGTCCGCGGCATAAACACGGATCTTCTGAAACATGTACCTTTCCAGTCAGCAGGGAGCCAACGCTCCCACTGCCAACGCTCTTCTTCAAGTGGTCGGGCACCACAGCTGGACGGCCGGGGCCGGAGGAGACAGTCCTGGGGAGGGAGCCGTCAGGACTCTTCTTCGAGCCTGGAATTCTGTCAAAGGAAGAAATCGGAGTCGGAGATCTCTTACCGAAGCCACAGAGGTGTCCCCAGAGAACCCCAACTCCCCAGGTGAGCTTCTCTGAATTCCCACACTGCTCTGGCAACAGCGCAGGTGTGTCACGGAGCCTCGGAGATGGGCTCAGTGTAAACCGAGAGCCCCGCGCAGCCGAAGGTCCTCTGAGATGAGATTCTCACTTTATCAGAAAGCCAGGGACCCCTCGGTCCCTGCGTCCAAATTTAGCAGAACAGCTATGAAGCAGTAAAAAGGCCTTCAGCCTCCATGTCCTCTGACCTCCAGGTCGCTGACCACCAGCCCTGAGGGAAGGTACCCGGCCTCGACCTCCCGGCTCTGGCAAGGCCCCTCACGGCCACAGAGGAAAGTGCGTCGGTGCCAACCACACACAACGCATCTTGTTTGTGGCAACAGCAGAAAGAGGTAACTTCCCCGTTTCTATTCCGCGGCAGCTCCGCGTGGAGCAGGCCGAGGGAGTCCTGCTGACCTTCCCAGAGGCACTGGCTGTCGCTCAGCTGGGCTGGCGTGGTCGAGAAGAGCCCTTCCCCGGGGACACTCCCAACACCCCCCGGACGTGACCTGCCCGTTCCCCTCCCGTCTCCACGACGCCCGCATAGCAGCAGGCCAGGGAGAGCAGAGGGCAAGCGCCCATGGGCTGAGGGCAGGCGTCACTCACCGCAGATAGAAGAGCACATAGGCCTGCTGGTTCAGAACCACCTTGATGTTGCTGGAATGCACCAAGGAATCGTTCATCTGGTACCACTGTCCGTTGCTTGCCTGCAGCAGCACGGGCACAGGAGAAAACAAAATGGGACGATCAGCATGCGTCCCATAATCCTTAGTCTTTAAAGAAAGAAATAAAAAATCTGCGGAGAAATGCCACATCTCTCCACGTGCTAAGTGAGCAGCAGAACGTCTCACGCTCACCCCGCTCTGAATGGGACCATGAAGTGCGCTTTGAACCCGTTCCTTCCTGGTGCCCCAACAGCTGTGAGCTTTCCCCTTGAAGGGTATTTCAGGTCTGCACGGCCCAGCATCGCCCACCAATATCCCCGGGCTCCAGCATCGGGCCCCAGAAGCAGCCCTCTCCGGCGTCCCATCCGAGGACAGGGGCGCTGCAGCTCCTGGTGGGACGGGCTTTAAAGACATCCTTGCCCCCGTTCCCTGATGCCACAACGGGCCCCCGCACACGGTGACACGGAGGCCACGTCTGGAACCGCCCGCACGTGGGACCGCTGACCTTCACATAGCAGTAGTAGTGGCCGGCGTGGCAGCTGTAGCCTGAGTGGACCAGGACCGCGTACAGCCCATACATGACAGGCTCTCCACTGCTCTGGGACATATAGGGACGGATGTTCAGGAACTCCGGATAGCCCACATCCTGTAGGAAAGCCAAGGATAAGGCAATGAAAATTCATCCGTGGGGGAAAGGGTCAATTCACCCACTCTAGCCACATAAAATGCACGACTCCTCGGCTGGTCTTGGATCACCTGGGGGCAATGCAACCCGGCCTGTGGCAACGCTGCACTAAGAAGCCCCCTGGTCAAAGGTTAAAGAACAGGAGGCAACCAGCCAGCCAACCCACTGACGTGAAACCCTATTTTATTGTCCCATGAAGAGCTGCATGACCTACTCCTTCTGGGCTCCGCACCCACGGCCACTGTCGCCCTCTGCAGGCCCCACGGTGAGGTGAGAGGAACAGCTCAGGCCCTCCCTACCACTGAAGGAACAGGAAGGCAACGCCCAGGTCTGGGTCTTCAGAGAAAAAGGCGTTCAGTCCACGGAGCCAACAGTCACGGGAAGTCAGAACTAAAGCTGCGTGGGTTGGGACAAAGGTCATGCCAGAGTTTACTTCTAAATTTGGCAATTTTTCCGGCCCCTGAGTGGCTCAATTAAGTGTCTACCTTCAGCTCAGGTGAGGATTCCAAAGTTCTAGGACTGAGTCCTGCATCGGGCTCCCCACTCAGCGGGGAGTCTGCTTCTCCCTCTGAGTCTCTCCCCTTCATGCTCTCTCTCACACTCGATAGACAGATAAATAAATAAAATCTAAAAACAAACAAACAAACAAAAAACCCCAAGAAACAAAAAACAAAATCCTGACAATTTTCATAGAGAAGTATTTTCTTTTTTTGCTTTTTGTTTTTTCTTTGAAAGATTTTATTTATTTATTTGACAGAGAGAGAGATCACAAGTAGGCGGAGAGGCAGGCAGAGAGGGGGGAAGAGGCTCCCTGCTAAGCAGAGAGCCCCATGTGAGACTCGATCCCAGGATCCTGAGATCATGACCTGAGCCAAAGGCAGAGGCTTAACCCACTGAGCCACCCAGGTGCCCCAGGAAGTATTTTCAAATATTATTTTTGAATGGTAAGAGATTTACCTTCATTTCTGTCTATACGCACTTTAAAAAAAAAGATTCTTTTGAGAGAGAGAGCAAGCAAAGAGTGACAAAGAAGAGGGAGAGAGAAATTTCAGCACATTCCTTGCTGAGCTCAGAGCCCGGTGCAGAGCTTGATCTCAAGACCCTCAGATCACAACCTGAGCAGGAAATAGGAGTCTGATGCTTTACTGAGCCACCCAGGCACCGTACACATTCTGACTTTTTAAAAATAAAGTCTAGGGGTGACTGAGTGGCTCGGTGAAGTGCCTGTCTCAGTTCAGGTCATGATCTCAGGGTCCTGGGATCAAGCCCCACATCGGGCTCCCTGCTCAGCAAGGAGCCTGTTTCTCCCTCTGCCTCACCAGCTGCTCCCCTGCTTGTGCTCCCCATCAAACAAAATCTTTAAAATAAATAAATAGTGTAATTTACGTAAACTGCACAGCTCTTAGGCGTGCAGCTGGAGGAGTACCGCATGAACGTAACCCATAACCCATCAGGACACAGACATCAACCCAGAAAACTCCCTCGTGCTGCAGAATGGCCCCAACTCAGATACCCACGGCTGTGATTTCTGCCATCACTGATCAGCTCTGCCTGTTCTCAGCTTCACACCCGGACACACAGAGTATGTACTGTGCTGTCTGGCTTCTTTAGGCCCATACAGCATCTGTGGTACTGACCCTACACACCTTCCTCCTTCCAGTGACAAACTGGAAGTCTCGAAAGCCAATATATACGAGATCACGAACCCCAGTGTAGTCTCGCCACATACAGGACGCCAAAACCAGCTTCTCAAACTGTTCCCACGGAAAACTAGTTCCAGGGGATGTCAAGGCGAAAGCAGAGCGATCTCACTGAGCACTGACAGCGTCCCACGGACTCCCTGATGCACTGCACACATGGTAGGATTTAGGCACGTCCACTGTTAGTGAAACGAATACACAAATGGACCCCACACAGTTAACTTCAGAAAATTCTTCACAAGAGGCGCATGGATGGTTCAGTCGGTTGAGCATCTGACTTCAGCTCAGGTCATGATCCTGGGGTATTCTGGGGTCCTGGGATTGACCCCTGTGTCGAGCTCCCTGCTTGGACAAGAGTCTGCTTCTTCCTCTGTCACCCTCCCCTCCCCTGATTTGTGTGTGCCCACTTGCTCTCTCTCTCTTAAATAAAATCTTAAAACAAAAACAACACCTTGACAATAAAGCTCCCTCCTCCTAGAGATTCAAAGTACAGCGCAGATTGTTAATAAAGGCTCTGAGAAGGCCTGCAGTTAAAAAAGGCCCTTGAGCTTGGCAGTTCCCAAACCCTGCTGAGCACAGACTGCTTTCGAAGTACAGCGCAGTTTAAGTATGAAACACAGTACCTTGTAAACATACAGCACAAACATTCTGCAGAAACCAGCGTGGGAAATGCTGATGTAAGCAAGCCCCCGCCACGGCCAGTGAGGAAGTGGAGGCTCTGACAAGTGCCCTGCCCCAAACCATCTAAGTCCATTCTAATCACTTTTATGATAGGACATCTTCTATCAAAACACCGTTGTGCAGGGCACCGGGTGGGCTCAGCCGGGACAGCGTCGGACTCTTGATCTCAGGGTTGTGAGTTCAAGCCCCATGCTGGGGGTCAAGTGATGACTTAAAAAAAAATAAAGGGGCGCCTGGGTGGCTCAGTGCGTTAAGCCTCTGCCTTTGGCTCAGGTCATGATCTCAGGGTCCTGGGATCGAGTCCTGCATTGGGCTCTCTGCTTGGCAGAGAGTCTGCTTCCTCCTCTCTCTCTCTGCCTGCCTCTCTGCCTACTTGTGATCTCTCTCTCGGTCAAATAAATAAATAAAATCTTTAAAAAAAAAAAAAAAAAAAGCCTGCTTCTCCTTCTCCCCCTGCTATGTTCCCTCTCTCACTGTCTCTCTGTCAAATAAAAAATAAAGTCTTAAAAAAAAAAAAAAGATAAAATAAATAAAATACCATTGTACTGAAGTAAGTTTTGGCTCCACCTTCCACAAAAGGCCACAGTGTACAACTGCATCTATGTTCACCACAGAACAGCACATGGTAGAGGAGAGCCCCACAGTGCAGGGTTCGTGCTCATTCTTAAGCAAACCGTGAGTTTGTGTGTTGGGAACATGCCACACATATGCAGAGGCTGGGAAAAAGAACCTAGTTAAGACAGTGGTTCTTGGGGAGCATGGGGGGGCTCCATGGTTAAGTGTCTGCTTTTGGCTCAGGTCATGATCCCAGGGTCCTGGGATCAAGTCCCACATTGGCTCCCTGCTCGGTGAGCCTGCCTCTCCTTCTGCCTGCTGCTCCCCCTGCTTGTGTGCACTCTCTCTCTGTCAAATAAATAAAATCTCTAGAATAAAGAAAAAAAAAAGTGGTTCTTGAACTTGACTGTGCGTGACAACCAGTTAGGGACTCTGTGAACACACACAGGCTCTTGAGCTGTCTTCAGAGATTTTCGGGCACTGGCTCTGGGCGGTGCTGGGGCGACTGGACACCAGGGCCAAGGCTTACCTTCGTGATCTTTCCCCCACTGAAGTTGGCGAAGCGCTTGAGCGAGAGGGTTAAGACGTTGGACGTCCTGTGGATGGTGAAGCGCTTGCTGGCTGGGACCTTCTTCTTGCACCTGTGAGGAGGGCGCGTGGGAAAGGCGTCGGCCGGCGATCCGAGGAACGCTGTCGTCATGGGCCCACAGCGGCGACACCTGCTGTTGGCACAGGGGCTCCCCGGCGGAGGGGCGCGCCCTCTGCATCCCCAGACACAACCCCCGTGACCTAAGCAAAGGAGAGCGGCGCAGGGACCCAAGGACCTGGGGGGAGCAGGACGGCGCAGGGCGACAAGGAAGCTCTTCCCCACAGAACACACTCGGTCCGACACCCGGGTCGCAGCCCTGGGAGACCGCAGGGGCACCTGGAGCGCGTTCGGCCGAGTGAAAGCACCAGGAGTGACAGGGGCGACCCCGGGGGGTGGGGCAGGGACAAAGGAGAGCACACAGCCTCTAGGGCAAGAAAGACAAATTACGTGCAGGGGGAACAGTGTTTTGGCGTGGGATGATAAATCTGAAAAGCGCAACTAAGGAAACTATTCTCCAGCGGCTGCAGCTTCCGAATGAGCCGTTTGCTCATGGGAAGCCTGCGCAGCCCTCAGGAGACCCGGGCCCCGAAGGCAGCTCTCCCTGGGGACGCAGCACGGCAGAGCGGCTGGAGCGCACGGCACGGCCACATACGGTCGCCTCCCACGCTGGGCCCGACGTCCCCAGGAGGGCGCTCCTGGTGCAGCGCACGGGCGACATACACAGACGTGCTCGAGCAACGCTGCAGCTACCTGTGCCCCATGCCCGCCAGGCCTTCTGCATGAGGACCTACGCTCCGCTCTGGGGACCGGATGGCGGCCCGAGAAGGGGGGGCCCGGCCGCAGGAGGGTCAGGCGGGCTCCGGTGCTCCCGACGGCGGGCTCGCTTTGCTGGGGCAAAAGGAGACTTACTTGGCGCACATATAGGCGTTCTCTCCACTCAGGACATCTGGCTTCACGAAGAGTTCCAGAGCGCGCACGATGTTAGCAGCTTGCTGGGAGGACATGGACGGGGGCCACGTCAACCGGGGGAGGCAGCGGACTCCGAACAGGCCAAGTGTAAGGTCTTTTCCAGGCTGAGGCAGCAAACCCCAGCAAGCGGCCGCACCCAAGCCGGCCCGCCGGCTCCCCGGGTGCCAAGGCCCCCGCCCCGGCTGCAGCCACACAGGGCTGGAACGGGATGGGGACTGGCCTCCCCGCAGCCCCCATGCGAGCAGCTCTGTGTCCTGCCCCCACGGTGCGCTCGTGCCTCGGGACACGGAGCTGCACTTTCTCTTCCTGTGTGAATGTGCACAGGGAAAAGGCTAGAAATCCACAAGCAAAAATGGTGGCCCCCTACCTTAAGGCAGGAGGAGTTGCAGTATGTCCCTATCTGCCCGGTGAATGTGCCCTCACTGGCTCCCCTCGCCCCCCAGCCTCCCTGGCCAAGGACAAACATGACAGGGCGGAGCAGTGGTCCGTACCCGGATCTCCAGTGCGACGTCCAGGTAGGGGTCGTATGTGTCCGAGACGCTCTTGCACACCGAGCACTTCACTGCAACAGCACACGGAGGTGATGGGGCGGCTGCAGGTGCCCCCCGCGCGCCACCCGCCGTGTCCCCGAGACTCAGCCTGTCCCTCGTGAACCCCGCTATCTGGGGAGCAGGCTCGCTGACAACCAGAGTCCACAAGGGAACGTCTGTCAAACCCAGCGCCTCACTGCCCAGCGCAGTGTTGGACCTCCGTCACCACCCTGACCGTGGCCTTGGCTGCTCCGAGTCCCCAGCTGAAGGGTAACGGCCATCCACGAAGAACGAAGGAACTCAAGGAAAAATAACGCCACCCTCTTCTACCAATGCGGGACATTCTGCTCCAAACCTCCCTGGAACAGCGACCCACGAGCAGGGGTGCATTTCAGAGGAGGCTGGGGCCAGCGTGGCTGCCCCAGGTCCGCCCACCAGGAAGGGACTCCACCTGGCCGCGGACTCCCTGTCTTCCTGGTTCATGTTCTTATCTTCGACAAAGGGGTAGAGAAAATGCCGTCACTTACCACGGGATCTGAGATAGCCTCCAAAAATTTGATGGACCAAAGTAGTCGCCTGTGTTTGACGATCCAACCTGGAAAGGAGGCCACAACCTTCAGGAGAAAGACAGGAGGCAGCCCCCCGCCCCTTTCACCCCCAGCCCAGCTCGCCCCTGGGGAATGCCCCACACAAGCATGGGTCTGATGCGCTCGCCCTGGCTCTGGGCAGGACCCCGTCGTGCCACAGGGCTCTGATGGGCCCGGCCCACCCCCCGACACCACTTCAGACGTCCGAGACCCTCACCCTCTCCGCAGGCTCCTCGCTCCCCACTGCACGGGAACGAGTGGTCGGAGAAACGCACCTAGTGCACCGAGTCTCGATGACCCGGCGACCCCGTCACCTGGAACGCACCCCTGTCCCCCAGCGCTCCCCACCTCAGTCCTGCCGTCAGCCCCTCCCCTGGCTGCCGTCACACACCTGAGCCTCTTATCTGACGAGAGGAGCGAGCAGGGACAAACCCCCACCTCTGTATCTTTCGGCAGGATAGGAGCGGTCACGGCGAGGGCTCCAGGGTCAGGCCGGCCTCTACTCAAACCCCCAGCCCCATTTACCAGCCAGGATCTGAGGCCGCCCTAGGCCTCGGCTACTGCTCAGCTGCCTCACAGACCCGCGAAACCGAGCACCCCCACCGCACAGCTCTTCGTGTGACGAACGTTCTGCAAACACCACCCTGTCTCTAGCCTCCACTCCTGGTATCTGCCTGCGACCCACGGAATCCAGCTCGGACTCACTCCTCGGAAACCGTCCCCCTCAGAGTCTCCTCTGGGACATAAATCCAGTAGACCATAGTCTTTGTGCTGGAACACGACAGCCCTGGACAGAGCAGCTGGTCCCTCCCGGGCACGCTCCCCTCTCTGCCAGGGCCCCCTGAGCCCCCAGCTTTGCAGATGCCGCTCCTGAGTGCTGACTCCCGGGCCTGGCCGGCACTCAGCACTGCTGCTTCCCAGCACTCTCCTCCCCAGCCTGTGCGTGAACCATGGTGCCCTGCACCGGGCTCCCCCTGCAGTGTGTGGGACTGGCCACGGGACCAGTCACGGGACCAGGCATGACAGTGCAGCCCAGATTCCAGGAGCTCACGGATGAGGGGGCTGCACATGGTGGGGGACCCGCATGAGAACATACCGCCATTCTGCAAAATTAGAAAGTAAGAAACCAACTGCCACCATGTATTTTTACTGCCGTTTGTCAAGAGGAGTTTTTTTTTTTTTTTAAGATTTTACTTATTTATTTGAAAGTGAGAGAGCAAGCACACAAACAGAGGGAGAAGCAGGCTCCCTGCTGAGCAAGGAGCCCGATGCAGGACTCGATCCCAGGGCCCCAGGATCATGACCTGAGCTGAAGGCAGAAGCTTAACTGACTGAGCCCCCCAGGTGTCCCAAGAGGAGGACCGTTTTCCCTCCCCAAATCATCGTGGACATGACCTCAGCACAAACCGGAAGCTTGCTTGTGGCCCGCCACGTGTGATGGCGGCGGCTGAAATCCAGGTGGCCCCGAGCAGGCCTGGCCCGGCCGTGAGAACAGGAGGAGCAAACCATCACACAGAACCCCCTCTCGGGACCCCGAGGCAGAGCAAACTCCAAGCTCAAACCAGCCGTCAGGAGGAAAAAAGCCGGATTCCAGAAAGCTGCCTTCAGCAGACCCACGGGAGCCCTGCTGGATGGAGATGCAGGCTGGTCTCGGGAACACCGAGGGAGAGACCAGGGACTAAAGGCAGCCCTAGAGTCACCCAGAAACCCCGGCAGAAGGAGGAGCCTGCCGGGTCCTAAGACACAGGCCATGCCAAGGGCTGTCCAGTGCTTAGCCTCCGGGACACGAGGCACCCTGGATCGAGACCCACGCAAACCACTGGAGCCAGGGGTGGTGCCGAAGCGGCCTCAGTCCCGCCCGGGCACCGGCGGAGGAAGACGAGAGCAAGAGCCCCCGACCCTGACTGTGAGGACCAGCCCTCGGAAGCAAGCACCAGGCAGACAGAAAGAGCAAGATGCGATCCCCAGCTCACCTAAAAACCCTCAAACAGGTGTCCAGAGAGAAAAAGACCGGCGTGACAAGTTTCGCAGATGGAGAAAGCGAACGAACGTGGGGCCGTGACGAAATCACGCTGGGAACGAAGTGGGAAGGCGAGGGGCCCAGGCGAGAAGAGGTTCAAGTGGGCGCGGGGGAGGGCGCGATGAGGCAGAAAGCAGCCGGAGGGGAGGTCGAGAACAAGCAGGCCGCCGGGGAGAAGGCGGTCCTGTAGGAGACCCCCGTGACTGGAGGCCCTGACGCAGGCCTCTAACACCGAGCCGATACCGTCACGTGCTCCGGAGGGGACAAGGCTCTGACGACTGCGAGTGTCCCCGCTGAGGACAGGATGCAGGGCGCACACCCCACCGGGGAAACCGCACCCGGGGGCACGACACACGGATGCACAACGTCTGCCCCATTTACCGTCGTGCGCTCTCGAGCCACGACACTCAAACTGAGCTGAACAAAGTGACAGCGCTTGGCGCTTGGCTGGCAGAAACGGTTTCTGCGCTCATGATGCCTGAGTCCTCGGGGCCACAGGTGCAGCCTCTCGTCGTCCCTGGTCAGGTGTCTATCAAACCGACCGACGACGGTCAGCTCTAAAGATGCTCCGAGTGAAATCCTTGGGCTTTAAACAGTGAACGAAGATCCTGAATCGTCTCGGTAAGGTCCTTGCAAGGTCAAGAGAGGGCCCGGCCTCGGGCTTCCGGAGCCCCGCATCCCCAGCCCAGGCTGCCTGGGAAGCCCTGGCAGGAGGACAGGTCCACCCAGCCCGGGCTTACTGAATACGGGAAACACTGAAGCAAAGCTGGGGACGAACGCGGGAGGAGAACACAGTGAGCTAAGAGGTAAAGCACCTACAAGGCAGGCGGAGACGGAAGGATGGAGGTGCCGGGCCCCCAAACACTGACACACAGAACCACGGTCCAGAGAAGAGCAAGGCCATGCGCAAGCGTGCGTGGAGAGGCATTACTGGGTCGGAGATCCACGTCTTCCGAGCTGCGGCAGCTAAGACACAACTGCACAAAGGGAAACCGGAGAGAGGGAGAAACACGGCCCATGTGCCCTCATTGTAAGCCTCAGCATCACGGCCGGGCCAAGACGCAACTCCAGTCATCACAACAGATGGAGAGGGCTGAACTCGCCTACGGATGAAACAGGCTTTCAACAAAGATGGGACCGTGTGGGTATGTGACCACAGCCGCGTCTACCGAGAAAAAGCTCCAGGAGGCCCAAGGAGGCGGGCACCTGCCAGAGAGAGGAGACCAAACACCGGCCCAGCGCAGAGACCGAGGCGGAGGCAGCGAGCACGCCGGGGCAGGCGGCCGGGCACCCGACCACCCGCCGACGCAGAGCACGCCGGGGCAGGCGGCCGGGCACCCGACCACCCGCCGACGCAGAGCACGCCGGGGCAGGCCCCGCGCGCACAGGTCACAGGGCCGGCACGAGCGAGGCCCGCGAAGCAGAAACAGCATGAATGTGCTCTGCCCACACGTCCATCTAGTCTCAGACAGAACTGAAAGGAAAGTCACTTCCACCTGCACATCAAACTGGCTCGTTCAGCTGACACGACTCCTACTTTTTCTCACTTCACGAGGAGCAGCAACGCCCTTCTCGCGGACGGGTATGCGGAAAGCATTCCACAACCCCCTGCACGGGGGCCTGGCCGTGCCTGGCTCACCTGACGTCAGCCACGCGCATCCTTCCGCCAACACCCGGCCACTACTGTGCCCCGGACCACGGAAGGCTCATAGCCACCCACCCTGCTGCCCAGACGACACATGTGGACGCCCCCCTACTGCCCACAGCCCCAACCCTGAACCTATCCGTCCTACCTAGCAACCCGGCCCGTCCCCCCAGATGCTCCCATCCCTGCAGCATCGGAGTCACAGGCTGGCGCGGTGGCATGGTCAGCTGCTGTCCTCAACCTCCCCGGTGATTCTGCCGTATGACCAGGGCTGGGAGCCCCTAGGGGACGTGCTGTACCTACCTGCGTGGCAGGGAGGCCACACGCCCTCCCCACCTGCAGGCCTCCCCCGGGACCAGCCACATTCCTTACCTCCTCCCTCCCCCATCTCAGCCCCACAGGGACTCCTAGCAGGCCTCCTGCGGGTAAGAGGGCAGCAGAATTCTCCTGGGAACAGCTCCCAGGATCCCTCCGCGACAGCACTTGCCACGTGACCTTGTAGACACTGGCCAGTATCCGGCTTATCCCTCCCTCTCTGAGCTCCTCCCAAGAACCCAGTCTTTCCCCTGGAAGTGCCCAGTGTGAACCCAGCGCCTGGCACGCAGGCAACATGGGCAAAGACCTCAAATCGTTAGCTAAGCCCAGGGCGGGGAGAGCACCGAAGGGCAGCCCCAGCGTCCGTCCGCCTCTAGGGACCGAAGCGGAAGAGCATGTGACCGCGATACACATCTCAGTACAGCGAGGGACAGATGCCAGAGGAACCCATGGCACGTCTTCTCAGGGTTTAAAAAGAACCGCATCACCGAGACCAGAGGTTTCCCACGATCACAGCTACTACCCGACTTTGTTGAAGGACATTCCGGATGCTCAAGCTGTTTAAGGAGCATTTCCAGGTTCCAGGACTCAGTTCTACCCCAAGCCCAAGCAACAGCCCTAGAACAGGGAGCATTTTCAGCCTATTTCCTTTTGTCTGAACCCAGGCGCCAGGAGCTACAAAAACATCCCTGACCGTAACTGTTTCACGAAAGGGAAGACGTGGCAGGAAGTCAGCGACCTGTCACGTGCGTCTGTCTCTGCTTTCCCCTCCGAAATGAAGACATCGTAACCAAGCAGAATGAAGCCTGTCACACACCTCCCGTCCTCAGATGTCCCCGCGCTGTCATGAAGACGCTGGCATCCCTACCCCCCACCCTGTCTCACAAGCACGAGGTGGTTTTTAAGAGATGGAAAGAGTCCAGGACAATAGCTGAAGGCCCTCAGAAGCACCTGCCAAAACGTTTCCCTGCAGCGAGCTGCAGGGACGGGGCTCCCCCTCGGTGCCCGCCACCGCCCCCCCGTCCCGGCATGGAGCTGCGCGGGCTGTGGGAGCGGTCCTGCACCAGAGCTTCAGCAGGCGCGGGACCTGACCCGGGTGTCCGCGGAGCGCGCCTGCCTCCCCGAGAACGGGCTTTGGCTGCCCCCACGGCAGCGGGGTCTGAAGCCCCTCAGGACAGAGGAGGCACATACTTGGCGCAGCCGTTCAAACAGGCCTTCTGCATAGCGTCCACGATATACCGGAGAAACTCATGTGCATCCTCTTGGTTCCCAAAGCGGAAGTGCCGAGCAATTTCTAGAGAGAGAGAGAAGCATCAGACCAGCAGGGACGAGCTCACGCCTTCTCCCCCATCTCCCACCGCTGTGTGCTCATCGGCGACGCCCGCCGTCCCCGGGGGCCAGCAGCAAGTGAGGGAACCAAGAGCTCAGCAGGAACCACGTGTCCCAACCCCAAGCGCTCGCGGCGGGGGTTTTCTTAGGCGACCAGAGGGCCCACACTGTCCATCCTCCACAGGACGGCACGGATGCTGCACATCAGCGGGCACTAAGGGTGGGAAAGCCTCTATGAGCTAGTTTTCCAGGAGCCGGCACAGAGCACAGGCAGGTCACAAGGACGCCGCACAAGGTTTCAGGAACCAACTGACCTGTGTCTTCTACCAAGCAAACAGGCGTCTGTGCTAACTGGTCCTGGGACATTCGGAAAAGCCCCAGCCTCCCCCTCCTCCCTGAGACACAGCCCCCAGCTGGCCCAAGCATCTGCATCCGTTAAGGGGTCAGCGCCCCCTGCCTCCTGACCCACACCAGCCCCTCAGTCGGTACCACCACGTGCTCTGAAGTCTGTGACGGGAGGTCGTAGGACTCCTGGGGTTTGCTGCTGACTCCTCCCCACGTCCCCAGTGCCCTGCGCCCCCAGCGCCACCACAGACGGGCTGAGCCGCCCTCTGGTCGGGGCCGGGGGACTCTTACTTTTCAGGTCTCGGATGAAGGAGACGGGCTTGATGGCGTTGCCGCTGTTGGCGAAGGCCTGGACCATGTGGTTCTGCATGAGGCACAGCATACAGAAGCTGCCTTGGTGACCTGCGCGGCACGAGGCGGTCCTGGTTGGTCAGAGCTCCCCACTCGCTCCTGACGCCCCCGTCCAGACTGCGGTCCCCACACGCACCCCACCCCAGGCTTGTGCTACTGACCTGTGTGAGCCCTCTCTGTGCGCCCTTGGTGCTAGTTCCTGATAAGAAGAGTAAGTCTGACTCTCAAAATCAGCTTATAACATGTCGTCCACCTTCTAACCTGTGCCACGTGGTCAGTAAGTGAGAATGTTCTAGGGATTCCCGACAACCCTGAGTCTGCTCCTCAAACATGGAATCCCGTCCACGGTGACACAGCTCTGCCTCCGAGAGCCCAGGCGGCCAGAGCGCGTGGCCAGACTGTACAGGACAGGTGCCGGCAGAACTCGACGTACAAAGGGGGCCCAACTGAGACCACAGGCCGCGGCCTGCCAGCCCCTGCCACATCCAAAACTCTGTTGCTGCTTGGGCAGCAGGCTGGAGATCGGGACCTTCTAACCTTTATTACAAATTAAGAGATCTTTTACGCACAAAGCACAAAGCCTGTACCACTCAGATCCAGTTGAGGTATCTTCAAAGTAAAATGCCGCTGTCACAGTGACGTCCCCTCCATCACACTGCCCGGAGTCTCTCGCTGGAGGAACCACTAACCTCAGTGGGTCCCGACTGCTCCCGTTAATGTAGTTCCTACACACGTGTAGACCCACATGCAGCAGGTGTGGGTAAGCTTGCTTTGCACAAACTACACCACGTGGTATGTAGTGGTCAGTGGTCCTGACGCAGCTCTGGGCCCTTCACATAGACTAGAGCTTCTCACCCAACGGAGAAACCACAGTTCACGTACGTGTTCCTGCTGACACACACGGATCCTTCCGTGTTCCTGCTATCACAGACAATCCTGCACCCGTCTTGGTGTCCAACGTTCTCGAAGGCATAAACTCACCAAAGACTTCTGGGTCCAAGGGCAAACCCACGATCAGTGCGGTCTCAGATACACTCCAGTACTGCCCAAGCAGACCCGGTCGTAACACAAAATGCACCAGCTGTCCTCCCCGTGCAACAGCTCTCCTCACCCAGGTACTTCGACCCACTCCAAGTCAGTAACAAAGCAGCCTGCAGTCTGTGCTCTTTAGAAACAGAACATAGCTTGGGCTGGCAAAGATGTGGAGGGATGGGGACCACTCGCTGTGCACCGTTGCTGGGGATGCACACTGCTCCAGCAGCTGTGCACCGTTGCTGGGGATGCACACTGCTCCAGCAGCTGTGCACTGTTGCTGGGGATGCACCTGCTCCAGCAGCTGTGGAAAACAGGAGGGTGCTCCCTCAAACAATTAAAAAAAACCAGAATTCCCAAACAGCAATCCCACTTCTGGGTTTACACGTAGAAGAAACGAAAGCAGGGCTCAAACAGGTTCTATGCACCAGCCTTCCCAGCATTATTCATAAGATGTAACAGAAGCCAAGTGTCCACCAACAAGTGAATGGGTAAGAAACGCAGGATGTACGCACAACAGACTATTACTCGGCCTTAAAAGCCGATCTGACACCTGCCATACCACCACGGATGAACCTTGAGGATGTGATGCCGCGTGAAGCCGGCCGGTCACAGGAAAATCAATACTGTAGGATTCTGGTTCCGCGAGTGGCTGGAGTCGCCCAGCTCACAGACAGAAAGGAGGAGGGTGGGCACCAGGGGCTAGGGGAGGGGGACGGGCAGTCAGGGTTGAAGGGGCAGAGCTGCTGTGTGGGAAGAGGAAGGAGCTCTGGAGATGGATGGCTGCACCATAACGTAAATGTTTTTAATGCCTCTGAGCGGTACACCCAGAAGTGGTCAATTCTGGGGCACCCAGATGGCTCGGTTGGTGGAGCATTTGACTCGACCCAATGGCCATGAGTTTGAGCCCCACGTTGGGCATAGAGAGTACTTGGGGAAAAAAATTAAAAGAAAAAGTTTTAAAATGGCAAATTTTACATTATATGCATTTACCCCAGTACCGAAGTTTTATCTTAAAAAAAAAAAAAAAAAAAAAATGCTAGGGGCACCTGAGTGGCTCAGTGGGTTAAGCCGCTGTCTTTGGCTCAGGTCACAATCCCAGGGTCCTGGGATCGAGCCCCACGTAAGGCTCTCTGCTCAGTGGGGAGCCTGCTTTCCCCTCTCTCTCTGCCTGCTTGTGATCTCTCTCTCTCTGTCAAATAAACAGATAAAATCTTTTAAAAAAATAAATTAAATAAAATAAATAAAAATTTTAAAAATGCTACCCCTCCCAAATTAAGAAATTAAAAAAAAAAAATGCTACTACATACACAACCCCTCTGGAGGATTCTTGGAAAAGTTTGTATGAGCACCTTTACAAAAAGGGGAGACTTTCACTTCTCATTTCAGAGCTTTTGGATTCTTCTGACCCTAACCATTAATTATTTTTAAAATGACAATAATGCCTGAGGGGCTCAAATTTGGGCAAAAAACTAAAACATGCTATTAAAAGAACTTAAAGGGACGCCTGGGTGGCTCAGTTGGTGAAGCAGCTGCCTTCGGTTCAGGTCATGATCCCAGCGTCCTGGGATCGAGTCCCACATCGGGCTCCTTGCTCCGCAGGGAGCCTGCTTCTCCCTCTGACTCTGCCTTCCACTCTGTCTGCCTGTGCTCGCTCTCGCTCGCTCTCTCTCTGACAAATAAATAAATAAAATCTTTAAATAAATAAATAAATAAATAAATAAAAGAACTTAAACACAAGCATTCACAATTGCGGAGTTTCAGAGTGAGGCAGAGGGACCCTGGGGCCTTCACAGCACAGGCGTCCCGAGGGAGGGCGAGAGCCCACCGCAAAGAGGGGCAGATCTTGGCTGCTTCCACTCATGCCCTCGCTCCCATGGGCTGGAGAGTATGTGTGGCGGGTTACAGGGACTGCCGGTGTCACCGCCTTTGGCTACACCAACCCTAACCGAGCTGACGAAGGTTCAGCCGAGGAAGCCGGCTGAACAAGAGAAGGACAGAGCGACCGAAGTCCAGAGAGGGGGGTTTCCTTACCACAGTCACGAGAGAAGAACGGTGCTGGGTGCCGGGGGGCTCAGTCAGCTGCGTGTCTGACTCTTGATCTGAGCTCAGGTCATGATCTCAAGGTCACAGGACTGAGCCCCACCTCAGGCTCTGCACTGGGCCTCTGAGTCAGCTTGAGAGTCTCTCTCTCCCCCATTCTGTCCCTCCCCCCACCCAAGTGCGCACTCCCTCCCTCTAAAAAAAAAAAAAAAAGGCTTAAAAAGACAAAAAAAAAACAAAAAAAACCCCACAATGACAGCCCAGTCAAGTCTTGCTAAAAGTCTACCCAGAATGCGTGCGACATCACCAAGGTCACTACCGAAACAGATTTATGACCGACTTCACCTGCCGGGGCCCGGTGCCTCAGTATGTCAACTCCAGCCACCGCGGAGCCATCACCATCACAAGATGCTTAAAATGCCATTTCCTGCGCATGTCACCTTTCACTCATTTAAAAAGCAGCAACATAATGAAGCTCCCCGAAGACCTCACACAAGCGCGCATCTGGACGCGGTCCCTCTCTTGCTCCCGTCTCCCTGCCTCCGGCTCTATCCCGATTTCCTGACTTATTTTCATTGTTCACCAATTTTAAAAAATCATTTTTTAAGTCTCATCCCCTACGTGGATACCTAAACACTGTATCGTCTTGTTTTCCAACTCCATAAATAACCATCCAGGCTGGACGCAATCTCTGGGGCTTTTCTGGGCACCGGGCGGCGGCGCGCACGAGCGGTCTTCCTTCCCCGCTGCTACCTCGCTGACACCCCGGCAGGGGCCCGCGCCGCGTTTCAAGCATCCGTCCTGCTGACGGGCACCTGAGCGGCTTAGTTTGCTGCCTACAGATGATTTCACACACAGGCGTCCTGGCAGGCACGGACCAGAGCTCTTCTGCAGGAGGAGACCCGCTGGCTGGTAGGTTGCCTGGAAGCTGAGGCCAGTTCAGACGACCATAGAAGGTTCTCCTCATCCTCATGCTGACACAGTACCGCTCGGCCTCCGCAGGCACACCCATCGCAAAGGCGTCACTTCACCTGTCACCACTTCGAGAGCATGTCCCTGGTTCCCGTCTCTCCCTACACTCAAACCACGAGTTTCCTCTTCTGTAAAATGCCGGTTCGGAATTTTCTTTTGCTTTTTTAGGAGTGCTCTTTCCCTTGTTGGTCTGAATGATTTCCACATTCTTGGTAGCGATCCTTTGTGGGTTGTGTGTCCTGGGTCTTGCCTCCAGGTCGTAGCTCCCTGTTTGCCTTTTAAGTGTTTTCTGGAAACAAATGTTAACTTCAATGCAGCTGAATGTGTCATTTTTCTTTTGTAGTTGGTGCCGTCTGAGCCTTAAGAAATCTCCCATCCCAAGGTCAGAAGGAGATTTACCAATGTTGGTTATAAGAATCTAACATTTACTTTTGATATTAAATTTTTAACGTGTTCTCTGAGCACAGGTGTGCTGTGAAACGGGGATCCTATTCGCTTCCTTCATATGTAAGCCCGAGCTCTTGTGATGTTTCATTCATTTCAAATGGGAGACACGTGAAGAACCGACACGTCACACACCTCCAGGTGTACCGCAGGGCCTTGGGCTCTATTCCATTCCTTCAGTGAGCGGGTCCCCTCCCTGACCCAAAACTATGATGTCTGAATCTAACTTGACAAGACTTCATAGTTGCTAAGGTGCCTCTCTTCGCACAGTCTCCTTCAGAGGTGTTTTGGTGATCTGGGGTCCTTTGCCCTGCTTTTCCATAGAAATGTTAGGATCAGGTGGAGTCATGTTAATTGGGGGGAATCAACGTTTTGTGGCAGTGAGGCTTCCCTCTGAAGGCAGCTCTCTTCAGGTATGTAGACGACCGTATCATGTCTTCCTGTGAAGGATTTCTTGGTAAATTTAAACCTAGATGCTCTATCACTTTGGTTGTGATTCTGAATTTTACAGCGACAAATAAATTTTTTTTAAGATTTTATTTTATTTAAGATTTTATTTGACAGAGACAAGTAGGCAGAGAGAGGGGGAGGCGGGCTCCCTGAGAGCAGGAGCCTGATGCGGGGCTCGATCCCAGGACCCTGAGACCATGGCCTGAGCCAAAGGCAGAGGCTTTAACCCACTGAGCCACCCAGGCACCTACAGTGGCGAACATTTTTAAAAACTTTGTTATTTGGTGTAGAGAAATTCAACTAACTTTTTTTTTTAATACTAATATCATATCTCGTCCCACTGCCAAATTTCTACTTAGATTCTCTCGCTTTCCAACGTAGGAATGTCATTTTCAGGGAACGACAGCGCGCTCCCTCCTTTTCCCTCCTAGGGCGCGGCCGGGGCAGCACCGACACATCTTCAGCACAAGTGGCGAGAGGCCCTTGCTCCCGTCTGCATTCTGAAGGATGTGCTTCCAGCATTTTCCTATCTGGAACGTTCTTCTGCATGCCTAGTAGATGCCCTTTATCACGGTAAGGGAACTCCTTCCTGTTGCTCCTTCGCTAGTTTATCATAAACTTCTTCTGGGGGCACTACTTTCAGGCGACCTCTCTCTTTCAATCTGTCGATACAGTAATTAAGGAAGCAAACTTAGCAGTCTCCTCCGTAGCACTTACCGTGAGCCAAGTACTATTCTGAGCACTTTACGTCAGTCGTTCAAGCTTCCCAAGACCTCTATTGGGGAGATGATATTCTTACTTGGCTGATGAGGAACAGGAAGCTTCTAGAAGGTTAGGTAACATTCCAGGGATCACAGCACTTCGGGGCAAAGCCAGGACAGGGCGCAGCAGGCCCAGCTCCGGAGGAATGGGTTCGCCTGCCGTGCTGTGTGCATTCCACGGTCCCACTCCGAGGACAGCCCTGCATCACCAGGACGAACACAAGCCACTTGCAGTGTGGCAGAGACGACTGCCTGCGGCAGTATTCGGTCTAGAAGTTCTGTAACTACACTCGTAAATGGGACCGTACTGTTGCTTTCTCCTCCTGTACCTGCTTAATTCTGTTACCTGAGAATCTAATAAAGTGAGCTGAGGGTTCTCTATTCTCTGGCAGAATCTGTTTCTCTAAATTTTCATAAAGCTCATCCAGAAGCCATCTCAGCCTGGTATTTTCTTCATGGGAAGATTTTTAGCCACCAACCTAATTTCTTGAACAGTCAGCAGGCTTTCTGCTTGCTCTGGTTTTGCTCCCTGACATTTTATTTCACCTTTGTCCTCTCACATCTCTGGGGCACACTGCGTAAGGGACACAGCACAGACGGGTACCCCCGTGGATGTGGGGTCATCGAAGGGACATTTTTTTTGAAGGTACATGTTTTGTACGTGTTTTTTAAAACACCTTTCTCCCCTTGGGTACTCATTCCCAGAACAGGCTGGGACCAACACTCCACCCCAGTGCCCGGCTCCCATGGCCTGGCCTGCAGCAGGCACACGGCAGATGCAGCTTTCATCAGAAACTATGTCGCAGGCTCCGCTCCTGAATCTGCCCCGGGCCAAGGGCTGCTAGCACCACGGCCGCATGGGTCCATCTCCCCAGGACACCGGCCGGTCCCCGCGCCTCCCAGCCCACCCGTAGGGCCAGCGGCACTCACAGTTGCGAGTATGTTCCTTGGAGAGCAGGTAGCTGGCCAGAGGCGGGGTATAGGTCAAGCACTGGAGGGTCGAGTTCAGGAAGCAGGTGTTGCCGAGGTTGTGAAGCCCCGCTCCCACGCGGTAAACCCGCTCCCACTTCAGCGACAGCCGCTCCGTGGGGAAGAGCACCTTCTGCGGGGCGGGGACGCCATCACCACCGCTCTCGTATGCGTGCTCGCTGCCTGTGAGAAGGAGACAGGGAGGAAAGCAGGGCTTCAGTCTGCGCCCGGGGAGTCATGAAAAAGAAATCGCCGACAGGCGTACTCCGACTCCGCGCGCACTTGCCAAGACGCGGTGTCCAAGAGTAACCAGTGTCCCCTGGCAGTTACTAGAAAGCCCCGGTGAAAACCCAGTCATCCCGTGGCTCCCGCGGACTGCTCAGGTCTGGAATTCCAGGAGCCCTCGTGGAGGAGGAGACGACACCCCGGGAACGAAGAGCTAGAGCCAGGCCTCAGCACTCCGAAGCCCGGCCTGTTTCTCCCGCTCGTTTCCTAGCCCCGCTTTTGATCCTATCAAACACACACAGTCCCAAGGGTTCCTAATGATACAGATGCCATCGTGAGGCAACCCCGCGTCGCTACTTCCATAACTACAGAGCACCGACCCCAGAGAAGCTTCCCCACTCCGACCACATCTGCTCTTGTTCCCCCACTCTGCCAACACTCCGCCCGCCGCACGGCCAACACACAAGGGTGGGGCCCCTTCTGCCCACCCCCCGGGCATCCGTACCCTGTCTCCTGGCCTGTGGCTCGTCTGCACTCCTGTGGCGACTCACTCCCTCTGTTTTAGGGTTCAGCAAGACATATTTGCTCTTTAAGGACTCCAGCTGATAGGAGAAACTCTTGCTGGCTGGCTCGAACTCGATCTTCTGTAAAAGGACTTTCTTGGCAGAGGAGGCCAGAAGCTTCCCCAGGTCCCCATCGTCGGCCGAGTCCTTGCGGCCGGGTTTCAGGGCTTCCTTCAGCTTATCGACTATGGGCATGGTGCATCACTGTGGGGACAAGAAGGAGCACAGAGTGACGAGTAACTAAGCCCCAGGAACAAAGTGTCACTTCTCTGAAAGTCCCCTCACGTCTTTCCGGACGCTGAGCACTACCAAGGCTACTCTGGCTTGGCTGCCAGCACCACGAAGGAGGTGTGAGACACGGAGAAACACTACCAACCGCCGTGACAGAGCCCGTGCCTCCGTCAGGAAGGGAAGGCACTTCCACAAACAGCACTAAAGAGACGATGGTGGCCCCGGGAAGCCGGAGGGCCCCGCAGCATGTCCTTGTTGAGCGACTTCGGGCCCCGGCTTGGTGCAATCTCCTCTGGGGGTGACCACATGGTCCTAACGTCTGCTCAAGAACGGGGCGGGGGGGGGCACCTGGGTGGCTCAGTGGGTTAGGCCACTGCCTTCGGCTCAGGTCATGATCTCAGGGTCCTGGGATCGAGTCCCGCATCGGGCTCTCTGCTCAGCGGGGAGCCAGTTTCCTCCCCTCTCTCTCTCTCTCTCTGCCTGCCTCTGTGCCTACTTGTGATCTCTCTCTGTCAAATAAATAAATAAAATCTTTAAAAAAAAGTTAAAAAAAAAAAAAAAAAGAACAGGGGAACACTGGTGCTCGGAAGACACTCTGGCTGCACACACAGACCACACGCTTCCAGAATGAGCGTGGTGAGTTACAGCACACGCCTCTGTGCTCGAGCTTGTGCTCTTCCAAACGAAGGCCAGAGGGCACGGGTCATCAATGAAACACTGCGAGTCCACACTGACCCACACTGGAAGTGCAACACACGCAACAGATCTCAAAGACTTGGTGTAAGAATGTAAAATAATCCTGAGCCAGGTTACAGGCTGAAATGATAAAATTTTACACACACTGGGTTAAGGAACATGAAAATCAATTTCACTTGCTTTTTATTACTTATGTGGCTACCAGAAAATTTTAAATTATGCGTGTGGCCTGTGTTATCGGACATCGCTTGTACAGATGATCGTTCTGAAAGTGAGGGAGGGGAGACGGGACAGCGGGGAGACGGGACAGCGGGGAGACGGGCAGGTTCCCGCAAGTCATCCAAATCTCAAGAGGGGTATGACAGCTCCGGGTGGAGAGTGGCAGGCCTGGCTTATTCCCACACCTATCGGCTCTAAATTCCAGGGACAACCACTGTGACCTCCCAGGTCCCCTATTCTGTGTAAAACAGGGGCTGAAAGCAGCACCAAAGGTGGATTTGAGGTTACCGCGGGGAGAGTGTGCTGCAGCGCTGGAAACACGACTGACCGGGAATCCCCCCCAGTCACCTCTGACTGCAAGTCACTACCTTTCAACTCAACCATCCCAGCCAGAGCTCAAAGGCAATCTGAGTCACAGTTAGAAAAATAAGTTGGTTAACTGCTCACTGTCATCAGAAAAAGGAGGACTCCGTTAGGTACCCGGCACCCAGTCAGCCACAGGGCACTGCCGTGGCAGGAGGAGCCTGAAACTTAGTGACAGCATCTCTTACTAAGCCGTTCAAATGTATCCTTATAGAGCATCTCACTCCCCACACGGGTCAAATTTTTTTATCTATAAAAACTTGTGTGGGCAGGGGGAGGCACACTTGGGGGTTCAGTTGGGTGGGCATCTGCCTTCAGCTCAGGTGGTGATCGCAGGGTCCTGGGATTAAGCCCCACATCAGGCTCCCTGCTCGCTAGGAAGCCCGCTTCTCCCTCTGCCCCTGGCTCTCCCTGTTTGTGTACATACTCTCTGTCTCTATCAAATAAATAAATAAAATCTTAAAAAAAAAAAAAAAGCAGCAAGCACAAGTTCTTTGATTTGAGGAAATAAAAGAACCTTTCCCAAGGGGAATTATCGAAGTGTTCCTACCCACTGAAGCACTGCTCCTGGGCGATAAGCCAGCGACGCGGGGAAACGAGAAACAGGGAAATGAAAAAAGCCTGTGCTGGCTCACCTGGGACGGCTGACCTCGGGCGTGTGGGGGCTGCAGCATGGGGTCAGGTTCCGGTCAGACTGGGCAGACGCAGGGCAGGACCCTCCGGTTCATGAGCTCCTTGGCTGCGCCCCATGAAATCACCAAAGCTGCAAGTCTGTCGACCCGAAGGGGCGTCAGAATCTGTGGGGTGAACAGGGCACCACGTGAGGCCTCTCTCTTCCACCATCTCAGCCCCATGGCACTGACCCAGGGCGGGAAGGCAGGCTGTCTGTCTGGAAGAGTCTGTCTGAGGGAATACGGATGGTGCTGGGTGGATTCGGGAGTCTGGGGAAGAACTGAACAGACTCGCTACAAGTTACTACAACATACGTGATAGGAGAACACCGCCCTTGGCTTGGCATCTTAACCTTCAGGCCCGTGACAAGCCCAGTGAACAAAAATCTTCAGTGAACTCCAGTCTAAATCACTTTCCAAAGAGTGAAAGGGCTGACTTCCAGATTTCATAAACCAGAATTTCAAAAAAAAAAAAAATAAATAAAGGAAAAGCATCGAAGGAGCAGTAAGAATTACCATATTTTCACTTTGCTAAGTGCAGATTTTTTCCCTTGAACTACCATCCACAATCACTGTAACTACATAAAATTAAAATACTTAAAAATTTTTTGCTGTGGAAGCCTTCAAATACGTACAAGTTGGTGGGAACAACACAGGGACCACCACGTTCCCCTTATTCAGCACCAGTAACTGCTGTGCAGGCCCACTCCTGATTCCTCTCCTGTCCCCACATTACTGACAGCAAATTTCAGATAGATTGTGCCTCACAGCCATAAATAAAAAGTACACCAACCACAAAATAAATGGGGGGGCATGATGAACATGATCTCAGAATAAAAGCCAATCGGTGAGGTGAAGCTTCCAGTCTCACAAAAATCTCCTTATAATATCCCAGTCTCGGTCGAAACTCGTACCTCCACATGGACAGACGGTCATGGGTCCAAGGGCAAATGCTCGGGAACCAAACAGCAAGACAACAAACAGAACTCGGCAGATAATAACCCAATTTATTTCAAGAGAAGAGATTTAAAGAACATCTATCCCATAGCCTACTCCTCGCGGTGGAAGTCAGAGATTTCAAGCAATTTTTCAATTTCTGATAAAGATCGACCTCTATGTCACCAGTTCCACCCAAAACATCAACAACAACCAAAAAAATGTGCTCTCTCTGAGGTGTAGGAACCCAGAGAAAAATGTCCTTGTAATCAGCAGGCCCTCTGATGACTGTAGGACAGGACGTGCTTCAAAAACCCCGCAAGGGTGCTCCCTCCGCTCCGCCCTCCAGGAACAGCTCAGGCTCCTCCAGGCCCATTTCTACCTCCTGGAGGAGGAAAACAGCATCCGCAGAACACCCTTCAAGCAAATTCTCTCTCCCTCCTCCCTCTAAATGCACTTTTCCGGGATGAAATGCACCCAAGACTCACAGGGTCAACCACGTGCTGGTGGGGGAGGAGCCCAGATGGACAGAGCCTGGGGCCTCTCAGGGGCACTTTCACGGGGGCCTCCGGTCCGCAGAACCTGCAGGACACCGGTCTCCAGCCGGGAAAGGGTAAGCAGAGCCTCCCTCTCCTTGGCGGCCTGGTTCTGGGCGTCTCTTACAGAAAGCAGGCTGGCCACCATGCTTTCCTCGCTCATCTGTCTCCGTTTCAGAAGCTCCTCTGCCTCGCCCCTAGTACCCCAGGGGAGGCTCAACTCTCCCGAATAAAACACGGGGTACTTTACAGCCGCACAGCCTGTCCCACCCACCCACATTCACCATAACCATGACCCTGAAGAAGGTTACCCTCTCCAGGGATAAGTCTTTCCCACATTTCTTACTAAAAGGGGGGGAAATGAAATTTCAGCAGGGCTGCCCAGCAGAACAGGCTCCTCCAGATTATGACTTAAGGCATTCCAGGGTTAGTCTGGGTCCTGCCCTGGTGAGGCTTCCCTGGGCAACGGCCGTGCCCGAGACCGACAGAGACCACGGCCGTCCCCGATTCCCCGGGGCTCCTGGCTGGGGCAGCTCTATCCCCCACCACTGGTCGCGGTTCTCGGGGAACAGCAAAGAGCGCGCCTCCCCGACCCTCTCTGCGGAACCCCCAGCCCCTCGAGGACTGCGCAGCCCTCGGCCTTCCCTGCGGATCCTGAGTCCTTGCGGACCGCGCGCCCCTGACCTCGCCGTGGACCGCCGAACCACTCAGGGCCCGCGCGCCCCCGACCTGCCCGCGGACCTCGGAGCCCTCGCAGACCGCGCGCCCCTGACCTCCCCGCGGACGCCCAAGCCTAGTAGCCTAGTAGCCCCGGGCCCTCCCCAAGGGCCCCCGAGCCCCTCGCGGCCGCGCGCCCGCCTCTGCCCCGGTGCGCCCCCCTGCAGGCCGCACCTTCCCGCGCCCCCGGCCCAGCCGAAGTCCTTCACCCGGCCGGACGCGCAGTCCCCCGTCGGCCTGCGCGCCGCCGACACCCGGCCCCAGCCTACCCGGCCCTCGGCGGGCCCGGCTGCAGGCCCGCGGCGCTGGCGTCTGCTCGGCCCGGGCCCCGCACGCGCACCATCCGGGCCTCGGGCGCCTCACACACGTGTCACGGCGACGCTTAAAGGCGCCGCGACTGGCGGCCCGCGCTGCGGGACTCGGAAGGTCGTGGCGGCTTTAAGAGACGGGGCTGGCCGCGTCCCCGCTCCCTGGGCCCGCCCACAGCCGTTCTACGTGACCGCTACGTCACGCTGCTCCCCGCGGCCCCTCCAGCCTACGCGATGACGCCAACACGCAGAGCCGGAGTCGCCCCGCCCCCTGGGCCGGCGCCCAGCGCGTTCCCGGAGAGCACGTGAGGCGGCCGCTTCCGGGTCTGCCGCGGGTGTGCGGCGGGCGCAGCCTCAGAGCGCGGGCTCCTGGCGCGTGCCGCGGGCCGCGGGTGGCGCGGGGCTCGGCCTCCCTCTCCGGAGCCCTTTAGTGGCCTAGACGCGGACGGGGAGCGATGAGGGCAGCAGGGGAGGCCGAGCCGAGCTGTTGCGGTGAAGGGTGGGGGCGTAGGGGGATGTGGCCTTTGACTTCGGAAGTGTCCGGGCCGCGCGGGCGCCCGCGGTGCCCAGCCCCCTTGCGGACCGCGTGACGATGACCTGAGGCTGCCGGCGGCGTGCCGGCTAATGCGCCCCGCTCCTGCGGCGTTTCTGAGGCTGCTTCGCACCCAAACCGATCCTTCCCGACCTTCCGGGCTGGGGTGGGGGGAGGGGCGCGCCTCGAGCCCGACCCAGGCCCTGGCACTCTCAAACGACTGCCCCCAGACTACGACCGACCTCCTGCACACGACGCGGTCAGCCCGGTCTTTCCTGGGGGTGCGGGGTCTGGAGGGGGCGGGTGAGTTGCTGGGGGAGCCCGCGCCCCACACAGGCCCTGCTCTCGGGGCTGGGGATGGAGGGTGACAAGAGGTGTAACCCGGACAGGATTCACTCTGCACTTACGACGCGGGGGCTGGGGTCTTGCAAAAGCAAACGACCAGGAACAACACTGTAGGGGCCTGAGCCCCTGAGTCCGAGCCTTGTGAGAACCCTTAAAAGTTTAAGATGAAGATGTTCCTTGTGATGGGTTCTGAGCCCCATCACTGAATCAATGGATCGTTGAAATCATTGAAACAATGATTCAAACAAAGACAGGTGTCACGTCTGACACTATGTATCCGTCAGTGATGCGTAGTGTGAGGGCAGGTTGGAAGGGGCTGAGGACACGGGGGTTGATCCCAAAGCTGCCCAACCAATGAGCAGGTTGCTTTCTAGGCCTCCCTTTCCTGGTCTGTGGAGTAAAGGCGGTCCCCAGCAGGTCTTGAGAAAACTGAAGACAATTGCTTCCATTGCTGAGCCGATACTACGGCTCCCATACCTAGTTGGTTGCTTTGCCACCATGATACGCTTCAATTCCCACGGCAAGCCTACGGAAAGATACTGTTCCCGTTTTACAGATGAAAAAACTGAGTGTGCACCATCCGTGCAAGCAAGCAGTGATGTGAGGATTTCGACGTGCGTTTGTCAGGCTCCCAAGTTCACACCCATAGCCGAGCCCTCAGAGGAGCCCCCAAGTTCTGATGAGATGACAGAGGGGCCTCCAACCTGCCTGGGAGTGTAATCTGAGACCTAGACGTGGGGAGGAGCCTTTGGCCAGCCACAGTCCCACTCTAACTCCCTCTTAGGATTCCCTCAAAGAAGCCTCAGAGCGGTACCTCCTTGAGGTACGTTCACGTGGGCCTTTCCTAAAGTGCTCAGTCTCAAATGCTACCAGAGAAATGTAAATTAAAACCACACCGGGGGCCATTTCACACCCACTAGAAGAGCTAAAATTAAAAAGACTACATGTTGGAGAGAATGTGAAGCCAAGTAGACTCTGTAAGACGGCTGGGAGTATAAATGGTGCAAACATTTTGGAGGGAAAAGTTAGAGGTTTCCTGGAAGGAACAAACACCCCTGAGCCCATCCATGGCTATGGCTCTCACTACCCTAACTAGGCCTGTAGTCCAGTAAATGCCGCAAGTGCACATACAGACCTGCCCCCCCCACCCCGATCTTTGGAAAGGTGGGCCCAGGAAGGGCCTGCTGGTTGTCTCCCTGCAGGATTCACAGGCGCTTCAAACTCACCATGCCCAGAAACGGGGGCATCCTCCCACCTCCCCTAAGCTGCCTCTCTTTTTATGCCCTGTGCCCCCTTGGGCTGCTGTGCTAGAGTTCAGACCAGATCCTTGCCCTTCCAGGCTCCCTGGTGTCCAGGACTATCTGGCCACTGGGGGTCACTGAGAGACTGGAGGGCAAAGGACAAGAGAGGCAGGACCTTCCTCTCCCTCCTTCTCTGCTCCAACCAGAGAGGTGCACAGTGGTTCCAGCCTCCAGCCCTCTCCAAACCCTGCCCTCCATGGGCTCTGGTCAGGACGTGCTAACAGCTGCTGGTTGTGCTCTGGTCGGGCTGCCATCACGATGTAACCAAGCCCAGCATTAATCCCCCGTTTTAAAGGCTGTACAGAGTGGTTTCGGTGTTCTGATTGGACCCAGGGTGATACAGACCCTAACACCCACTTTCCTGGCCAAGAGCATCCTGGTCTCCTCTTTCCCTCACCCCAGGGTGCTGGGATCAAGCCCCACATCAGCCTCCCTGCTCAGCAGGAAGCCTGCTTCTCCCTCTCCCCCTCCCCCTGCTTGTGTTCCCTTTCTTGCTATGTCTCTCTCTGTCAAATAAATAAAATAAAAATATATATGTATGTTCAAAAGGCCTACCCCAAAACACTGTGTGCCTGTGAACCGTTCCCCATCCCCTGAAGCTGATGGGAAAGTCAAGCTCTCCTTAACCTGGTCTCTAATGGCCTCTTGCCTGCTTTTTCTTCCTTATCCCCCGCCACTCCCAGATCCTTTAGCAGAACTAAATCCAAATGCCCCCTAGGCCCTAATCAGGTAATCTCTGCTCCAGGCTCATGATGGTCTTTGGTCTAAATTCCCTTTCCTACTTGCCCTTTACAACCTCCTCAGGCACTACCTCTTCCAGGAAGTCTTCCTGGATTTCTTCCATCCCTGCCTTTGGGGGCAGGTGTTGCCCTGGGCCTGCTGTACATTCCATTTACAGATTCAGTTGGAATGTTCTCTCGACTTCTCCCTCCCCTTGATGACTGGTAAAGGACTCACAATATCTCACTCATCTGAGTGCTTTGCAGGTACCCGGTGCATAAATGTCTATGAACTCCAACCAAACAGAAAATGAAATGCCCAAGATGAGACAATGAATAATCTCTAAATCCAGAAGAAAAGTAGAAAAACACTGAAGGTAAAAGAATAAAAATAAAAGCTATAGCCAAAATGAATCAAATGAGAATTTATTTTAAGAAATAATGTACAATTAGGTGCCTGGGTGGCTCAGTCGGTTAAGTCACTGACTTCGGCTCAGGTCATGATCCTGGAGTCCCGGGATCGAGTCCCACATTGGGCTTCCAGCTCCATGGGGAGTCTGCTTCTCCCTCTGAACTCTCCTCTCATGCTCTCTCTCTCTCTCAAATAAAAAAAAAACTTTAAAAATTTAAAAAAAAGAAATAATTTACAATTAAACAATGAATCTTGGAACACTGAAAAAATTTAAAAAAAAGAAAGAAAGAAAGAATGTACATTAACAGATTAACAGTATCCGGAACTCACCTGTGACTGGCCAAAGACATGTGCTAATTTCTGGAGAGATCCAACTCGCGTCTCTCACTGTAAATTAATAATTCTGACTTTTACATCAGTTGTTGTGAGTTCAGGTTCCTAGGAGTTGTTCTGGCTGGGCCTACACAGCCCTAACAATTTCCGTGTTTCTAAACGCTGCCAAATTAAGATCCAAACCCTTCTCAGGCTGCATTCACCAAGGAAAAGCCACACGGCAGATTGCCAGAGTCGTTTTAGACCTTCTCTCCTCGGACTATGGGTGGCCTGTTGTTGAATTTGGCCCACCAAGATTTTACTTTTTCATGAATGTGTTTGGTGGTTTGGCCAAAAAGTAGCCAACAGGCCTTAAATTCCTGTGCTGGTCCCTGGCCTGCCTCCTCCTTCCCTCCCAGCGCAGTTTTCTCTCTTAAAAACAAACAAACAAACAAATGAAGTCACCATCAATGCACAGGTGTGCATTTTTGGTGTGCATAGAAGTAGCTGTCCCCAACTGCTGACACCGAAACCCTGCTTGAATCTTCACTGTCCCCATTCATATCCCACTGCCCTCAGGACGCCTCCCCTTCCTTGCCACAAACCCATCTCCCTCCCCCAAATTCACCCCCACCCCACCCCCTCACTTCATTCTTTCCTGTTTCGTTCCTTTCCTTAGGACCCGGCCATTGTTCTCTGTAACACAATGTGACTTCGCACAGCAGCGGTTACTCTGCTTTTGAAGCAAGGCATGTATCCATGTTTGGCTCAGGACTGATTCTATGCATTTTTCAAGAGTGTGCAAGACCTTCTCTTTTAAATCCCGGTACCACCTCGCATTGGTACCACCTCTGAGCTCCACCGCCGCCCAGGGTTGCCCAGAGAGCAGGTTCTGTTAGACTGTCCCTTGCCGTGTCTGGGCCTGCCTGGGAAGGAGGTGGGTCCAGGCCCAGGGGACCCAGGCCAGAAGCTGCCTGTAGTGAGTTCAACAGTGACTAATTCTCCCCAGAGTCTGGAAGAGGAGGTGCCAGGTGTCACTCCTAAGCCAGAGGCTGAGCATCTGCCAGGCATCCCTCCCTCCTCTTTCTGGCTGAAAAGGAAGGACCCTGAGGCTTCAGAAGGTGGGGGGACAAGAGGGCAAGAGCCCAGGTCCCGGAATCGGACGCGGAAGGTCACCCAGAAGACATCCCCACTGGTCTTGGCAAAAAATGCCCTGGGATGCTGGGCTTGCTACGGCACCCGGCATCTCTGTGGCTGGTATACTTTTGTTCCCAGATCATAGGAAGTCAGAAGTCTTTTGGGCCCTGGGCGTTGTGGGCTGCTGCATCCAGTGCCAAGCCCTAGCGTCTGCATTGGGAGGGCGGGGGCGTGGGGGGATCAGTGCACCTGGTGTGCCTGGGGAAGGTGTTCTACAATGACGGGAGCCACCACACCCCGGTTTTCTCGGGGCAGTCCTGGTTTATGCCTATTGACCCCCTCTTGGAAAGCACCCTCCTTCTCTCTCTAAAGTGTCCCTGTTCGTCCCAGCCCCAGTGCTTACTGGCCGGGTGCCCAGGAAACTGACCTCTCGAGGCCTCAGACTCTTTATTGACCAACGAAGAGAGATGAGGACACAGACTTCACAGAATTGGCAAGTGTCACCCAGGATAATGGATTTGAAGCCCTTGATGCCAGTCCTGACATGGACTAAACTTGAGCTTTGACTGAGGTTACTATCATTAGAATGATTTGCTAAGCAGTCGCCCATGGGGGTTTAGCATCAGCGTCTCCAGAGCCTGGGGAGAGGTTGTGAACAGGAAAGGGGCAGAGCATGTATGCCAGAGTCCCACTGCGGGCCTGGGGCCGCTCTCCCGCAGGAGGCCTGCGTCCGGGGTCGGTGTCTGGGAACTCGGATTTCCGGAGGGAGCCCCCATTCTCTGCTAAGAACGGATCCAGGGGAACCTGCCCTGTTCAGTCGGTGGCGTGTGTGACTTTTAATCTCAGGGTTGTGATTTTGAACCCCATGGTGGGTGTGAAGCCTTCTTAAGAAAACAAGAAAAGATAACAAAAAGGATCCTGTGTCTCAAATGTTCGTTTATGCAGAACACCTGCTTTCCTTCTGGGAGGCTGGAATTCTGCTACACACCGTGCAGAGGATCCCAGCATGACCGGCACCCAGTAAACAGTAAACACCCCTGGGGCTAGGTCTCTGCTGAGACTCCCTGGCTGGAATCTTACACCTGGAGCTCCCCTCCCCCCGCCCCCCTACAAACTTTGCTTGAAGGGGTAAAGCCAAACATCCTGAGTGGGACAACAATAAACGGTGAGCTTTGGGCTTTCCTTCTGGGTCCCGTCCGCAGCCTTGCCTCTGCATCAAATCTTGGAGCCCATCCTCAAGCCCACTGGCGCATTCTCTGCATGGCCCCCCACCGGGCACCCCGCCGTTCAGCCAGCTCAGATCAGGATTTGCCTCCCTTTTTTGTTTCACTTCCCCAGAGAGGAATATTCCTCTCCATCATCATCATGGAATGAAGAACGGATCCAGTCGGGGTTCTGAATGTCTTTTTTCTCTCCCAGTTTGTTTCCCAAAGGAGAAAATCTGCTAGCAGAGCTGATGGTTTCCCCAAATCAAAGGGCGGCCTTTCACGGCGAATGACTCACAGCAACCGAGCGAGGCAAGGCGAGCTGTGGGTCAGCTCTGAGCTCGAACCCGAGACTAAAGATAGAACCTGTTCATAAAGTTTCAAATCTGTGGTAAAGGCAAGCTGTCCATAAAAAAAACTGACCCTGATAAAACATCTATAGCTCCACAGTTTGGTTGTTGAGTTGAATCAGGGGAAAGCTAGTGGTGTTCAAACTTCTAGAGGTTTTAACCAGGCCTGGTGGCTGGCCCCGGGACCCTCCACGTTGGATCCTAGGGTGTCTGTTGGAGGTTCGGACCCGAGTCCCCATGCACATTCCTTTCCACAGGATGAGCGAGGCTGGGGGGGGGGGAGAATGGCGTCTGGAGACCCCCCAACAGTCTGCCCAGCCCACATGTGGGTCCTCAAACCCACTCAAAATTGTTTGCAAGGACAGAGAAAGCTCAGATAATAAGCAAGTCATGGGAGCGTGGAGTTCGTCAGATCATTCTCTGCATTTTTTTGGTTTGTTTGAAAATTTCCATAATGAGAAGTGTTTCGAAGAAGTCACATTTGACCTAAATTATATATGTAAATACGTAAAAATATGTACCCAAAATATATATGTAAATATGAAAAAGAAAGTACCTGGGTGGCCGCCATCTGGTGGGTTGTCTGCTAGGACCCCATGGAACCTGCAGGTCCGGAGGGGCACGAATGTTGGGGAAGGTCATTAGCACGACACGTTCAAGTTTAGCTTATGATGGGGCCATCTTTCCTAGCTTAAGAGGCAGATGGGGAGGGGAGGAAAACCTGCAGAAAAGAGAGCCTTCGGAGCCGCTGCCATGCATGGCCTTCGTTAGGATCCTGATGCAAGCCAATGGACCATAAAAAAGCATCGAAGAGACCATGGGAGATGTCTGAACACTGACTAGATACCAACGGGCCTCTCTTTCTCTGGGGGACACACGTCCACCTCCACAGGACAGGTTCCTTCGGAGGTGTTTGGTTGCTAGGCTAGGAAGCAGCGGCTCCCAGCATCAGACAGAGCTACAGAGACAGAGCCAACGTTCTTGATAATACTGTTTATTGTCCATTGACAGAGCGATCATTCAAGAATGATACAAAGTATCAGAGACATGCACAGTCTGCTTGTCAACGTTCAACAGCTCTCACGTGTTCCCAGCACAGGAAGGTCTCAGACTTCGTATTCCAGCAAAAACGCATTGCCCAAAAGTTTAAAAACAAAACAAAACAAAAAAAAAACCCGAAACAAAACAAAACCAAACCCAAGCAAAAACAAACACAAACAAAGCTTTAAATTATGGCAGCAAGTCCGATATTTCTTAATACTTATCAAGCAAAGGTTTGAAAATAACTACAATGTAAACTTCACTTTCAATATTTTGAGTTGCTTGCATGGAGACAAGAATGGAAGGAGGAACGGGCAGTGCATAGAACAGAACATAAATTAAAGGATGCCGAATGGAGAGCCTTCTTCAACTACACGCACGCTGTAATTGTTGACTCTGATGGTATTTGAGTGGCTTTGTCTCTCGGCTGCCACTGGGCACTTCCTCTTGCATTTTTTGTTTGTTTTTGTTTTCTGCTCAGCGTGGCTAGAAGACCAATGTGTGTGGACTGAGTATAAAGGCCATCTTTTTAGAACCAACCAACTCAAAGATACTTTACTCTGTAATGATTTGAACCAGAGAACAAAAGGCAGCGGCTGGAAGAAAGCAACCACACTCAAAGAAGGAAAGAAAAGAGCTGAAGGCATGCACCACCGTAGGCTAGCTAGCACGCCATGCTTTCCATTCTGGGTCAAAAGCTTCCACGATGCAGAAACCTTAAAAAAAAAAAAAGTGCAAGGCTAACACCTACCAAGGGTAATAAAAGACACAGCACAGGAATGATTACAACTGATGTCAGAAACAAACCGAAACATTTAAAAAATCAGCAGAAACAGGAGTAAATGTTACATATGATAACACCATACAGGAAGCAAACGGGAGGGGTGTTCTATTGATTGGAGGGGTCTGGTGTTCTTGTATATACTGAAATCATATGGACTGGTCCATTATGACATCTTACAAACTTTCTATCACTGTACAGCATGAAAGTACCCTCGATTCAGGGGCTGATCCCTGGCTATCCCCCTAGTCTGCCCTAGAAAGGGAAGTCATCAAAAATCTGTGCTGACCGGGTCCCGGCAGGCATGGGGGGCTACACGCCATGTGGGGGTCAGGGGTCTTACGGGTGGTTTGGGGTCACCGCAGACTAGAGCAATGCTTAGAACGTGGTGACTCGAAGTGTTCTGCAGGAGGAGGGTGCACAGGCGGACACACATGGGTCACCGCGTGTGCGTGTGCTCGCGTCGGTGTGTTTGCCTAATTTGCATGAAAAACTCAGAACAGTTTATACCGTACACAAGTCGGAAGAAAAGAAGACTTTTTGCTGAGTGATTTTTGCCTGCATTAACCCCCAATTTACTGGCAGCAGAAAGCTGTGCTTGGGGAACAGGTTCTCCAGTCCCCTAGGATGCTTCTTTTTTTTGGACCGAGAGATGGAATATCAGAAACCTAAGTGGAGGCGTACGGCTGGGATTTGGGTTCACAGATTATCTGAGAATTCATCTTTAGAAAAATGAGATGTTGGCCGCAGTGATCCCAGAGGCCTGGAAAGAGATTCACTGACCCCCCCCCCACCTCCCCAATTTCTCCCTTCCTGGGTAAGACTTCACAACATGCCCAGCTACTTTCGCTCCCAGAAATCACACCCAGCACAGTGACTGACTGTCTTTGTGGAGGGGGTCACGGTAAGGCTGTGGCACCAGGTGCATTGGGGGACACAGCACAGCCTAGTTTTTCGATGTCTTCAGGATGTGCAAACAGAACACAGCCAGCCCGTGCTACCGGCTACACACAACCCCGTGCAAAACCAATGTGTGCCACTCAGCTGGGTGCCTGATGCCAGGAGGAGGAGAAGGAAGAGGAGGAGGGAGCCAGACTGACTTCAGAAGCCAGACTTGCCATCAGAAGTATATGGCAAGGGGAGCCAAGTGTCCCCCCAAAACGTCTGCCCTCAGGGCAGAATTCCATGGACTCCCCCAGAGTTGGGGTGTGTGGTGCAGGGAATGAAAAGGATTTGGATGAAGGGGAAGCTTGTCGCCCGCATCGTACCAGGCCCTGGAGCCTGGCTCCCATTGTGGATTTATGGAGTTAACTGGGGCTTCTTCAGGAGTGAGCCACTGGTCCAGGACTGTATTTACGGGGGTCACAGGTACTGGGAGCCCGTGACGGGCACAGAGGAGACAGTGACGGGCACAGAGGAGACAGGGGCACTTGCAAGGGGCGGGGACTGCTGCCTTAGGGCCAGAGGTGTGGAAGCTGCAGGAAGCGAGGGACATGCCCCTCTCGAGACGAAAGGGACCTGGTAGGCCTGCTACACAGTCTCGCAACGACCCTCAAAACGTTTCTGCAAAACGCACATTCCAGGCTCTGCCCTGACCAGGCCCGGGGGACTCCTACGTACGGGACACCCACTCCGTGTTTGTGACGGTGCCAGGGCTGGGCCCGTGCGGCCTGCCGTGCCGGCACCCAAGGATGCCCAGGCTGGCGGACGGGGTGTGGGACCACAACCACTTTTCAAAGGGAAACGGGGGCGGGAGGAGACACACTAATTTAGACCCACTTGGATGACTGTTTTATTCATGCTGTTTCCGGGAAGGATGTCAGAGCTGGACCAGTCTAAACTCTTGGAGGCTTTTCCGTTGGCCAGAGGGGGGCTGTTGGCCTGCTTACGGGTCCTCAATATCGAGAAACTCCTGCTTGGGGGGCGCCGCCCCGCGGTACCACGCACAGGAGCCGTCACTTCTCTTGATGCAGGCGAAGAACTTGGCCTGGTGCCCGTTGATGTTCTTCTCCGTGACCCAGTCCATCCAGAGGCACTCGTCCGGCGACGAGATGTAGCAGGGAATCATGGGGCAGCGCGTGATCTAGGAAGAGGGACACGGAGGCAGACCCGGTCAGGGACCGGGGCCCCACGCAAGGGAGCATTTCCAGAACCCAACCACGAGCCCAGCAATGATGTTCAAGGGCAGTTGGTCGAGAATGGATGACCACCTGAGCCCAGCGGCGGGGGAGGAAGTGGGAGCTCTAGTTGAACCTGCTCCATCAGCAGCCTCTCCTGAGTTCCCCCAGACTCCAAACAGCAGCAGGCAGCCCACCTGGGCGCGGGGGAAGGGGCCTGGGGTGACCCTCAGGCACTGCCCCCACCGCCCCCCTGCAGCTGTAGGTGCCCCCTCTGCTTTGGGCCGTCTTGTCTACCATATCTGGGCATGCCACAAAGGCCTCAGCGGAGCGCCACCCTCCTGGGAGGAAAAGACAACCACAGAGGCTCCCAAATTTCCCAGAGCTAGGCTCCGGTCACATAAAAAGGACAGCATCTTCCTCTGAAGCACGCTTGGGCCTTGAGGGGATTGGGAGTCCGAGAGACAAGCCGGGAGTCCGCGCGAGACAAGACAGAAAGGGAAGAACTCCGACTTGTTTTGTTATTTTAAAATTTAAATTAAACTAATTAACATACAACAGATCATTAGTCTCCGAGGCAGAGGTCAGTGATTCATCACTCTTATGTAACACCCAGTGCTCATTACATCACCGGCCCTGCTGCACCCACTTGCCCCCTCCCCTCCGCCCCTCGCCTCCAGCTACCCTCAGGCTCTTTCCTGTGGTTAGGAGTCTCTGATGGTTTGTCTCCCTCTCTGGTTTCATCTTGCTCTGTTTTCCCCTCCCTTCCCCTACGCTCCTCTGTTTTGTTTGCTAAGTTCCGCAGACGAGTGAGATCATCCGTAACTGTCTTTCTCGGACTTATTTGGTCCATCCACGTCACAGCAGGCAGCAAGGCCGCGTTTGTTTTGATGCTAAAGGACTCAGTTTTGAGTTCCTGTTGGCCGTGGAGCCGTGTGCTCCCCGGACCCCAAGCTGTAGGTCCGGAGTCCCACTCCAGAGGAGCCAAGGGACCGGCTGGCAACGATGCGGCAGCACAAGCAACGGCGCTCCCAGGCAAGAGGCGAGGCCGGCAGCCTTCCGGCCCCGGCCCCACGTCCGGTGGCAGAGGGGCCCTGGCACCTGGCGGGGCTTCCTGTGCTGGGGCTGAAGGCACAGGCGGCGGGCTGGAGGGCAGGGGCGGGAGAAGACCCAAGCGGGGGGCCGGGGAGATCTCACGGTCTACGGCAGCACTTAGCACTTTACGTGAGCCCTGCTCTGGCTGTGTCTAGCCCCAACCCTGGGCTGTCTTTTTTCTTTTTTAAGATTTTTTTTTTTTAAAGATTTTATTTATTTATTTGACAGACAGAGATCACAAGTGGGCAGAGAGGCAGGCAGAGAGAGGAAGGGAAGCAAGCTCCCCGCTGAGCAGAGAGCCCGATGCGGGGCTCAATCCCAGAACCCTGGGATCATGACCCGAGCTGAAGGCAGAGGCTTTAACCCACTGAGCCACCCAGGTGCCCCTTTTTTAAAAGATTTTACTTATTGATTTGGGGTGGGCATGGGCAGGGGATAGGGGGCAGAGGGACAGACTCCCTCCTAAGCAGGGAGCCCCATGAAGGCCCTGATCTCAGGACCCCGAGATCATGACCTGAGCTGAAGGCAGATGCTCAAGCAACTGAAATACCCAGGCGCCCCCTGGGCTGCTTTTAAGAAGGGGACGGGGTGTCAGGGTTCTCCATGGTCCCAGTGCATGGAAATGGCTGGGGTGTTCTTTCCTAAGGCACTCCAGTCTTTGCACTGGTACGTCCCCAGAAAACACTCATGGCATCCTGTTCTCCCCACAAAATTCCTCCCCCTGGGAGGCTCTCCTTCCCAGAAGCTACAGGCCATGTGGCAAGATTGCAGGGACTTCTCAGATATCCTTTTGCAGGGGGCACGCCTCAGGGCTCTTTCCCTGGCCAGACAGCCTCATTGGTGGAGAGGCCGTACCTCCCCAGAGCCCTGTTCTAAGGACCCCGCGGATGGAGAGGGTCTGGCAAGCCAGGGATCAAAGCCTGGCAGTCTCCCTGGAGACGGAGGCTCCACGGAAAGCCCCGAAGGAGGCGGCAGCGGCTTACCTTGCACTCACAGCCCATCTGGTACCTGTGGTTCAGGCTCTTCTTCTGGGTAGTACTCAGGGTGTCCCAGGGCACGATGAAGTCACACAGGGTGATATGCATCTTGCCGTTCCCCTCGGCCTTTCCTGCGGAGACAGAGGTCCTCGAGCTCAGGGCAGGCTACGGGTCCCCCTCCTCCCGCCGCCCCTCGCACCCGCGTGTGGCTTGGGCACGTGCAGCCTTGCTGCTCACAGTCCTGAGTGTTGCGGGCTGAGCTGCAGCCTCCCCGAAAGCCCCGTGTGGGAGCCCGACCCCCAGCACCTCAGAGATGGGCCTGTGTTTGCAGCTGGGTCTTTCGTGAGCTCGGTGAGATCACACGGGAGGGGACCCACATCCGATAAGAAAAGGCTCCTCATAAGACGAGATCAGGACCCAGAGCCACGGGGAGGAGATGGCCATCTGCGAGCCCAGGAGCCAGGCTCGGGAGAACCAGCACTGCCCACGCCGGGTGCCCGACCCCCAGCCCCGGGGCCTGCTGGCGGGGTCGATCCCCGGCCCGTGGCGCGAGCGGATGGATACACCGTGGACCATCTGTGTGGAGCAAAACGAACACCCAGAGCCCTCTGCAGACCCAAGAAAGGACAAAGGAAAAAAACCTCCGGTTTTCATTACAGCGAACACTCAGACGCATTTCCTTCCCATACTCTTTCACACGCGTGTGCTCGCACGGAAGAGATCACACTGCGTGTAGATCATGCTGTTTCCTGTCTTATTTCTCACACGCATGTCCTCCATTTGACGTTGACCTTGTCTGGGTTTTTTCCACCAAGCAAAAACATGGAATTCTATAAAATTGGAAATCGGCCCCGAATTCCCTTCATGGTGGGGGGATGGGGGGGACGTGGCACCGTTTGTCTTTTTGACCTCAGGCTCCTGATTCCACTCCCTGTGGACCTTTCTGCCACCAGTCCAAGCTCCCGCCTAGAGCAGGATGCGGAAGGACACGGAGATGCGGTGCAAACTGGCATCTTCCACGGGCCTGGCTGTGGGGCTCCTGCCGACCCTAGATGTCGCATATAAATGACAGAGCCTCTCAGAACACTCAAAGAACACCTTTTCCGTACAGGTACAGTTATTAGGACTTGGTTGGGCACAAACGATGTGAAAATCTGTTACAACATCTTCGTACATCTGCCTTGGAAAAACACACAGTCTTTCTTGGAGAGAAAAACAGGAATTAATTAAAATTTGTAACTGAGGGTTGTAGGTTTCTTTTTTCCTTGGGAGGAGAGGACTGCAGAAGAAAATTACAGTTCTGAACATGAGCGTCTCCTGGTGCCCAGCTCAACATGTGAACTTGAGTCATCAGCCCAAGAGGAGGTGGGCTGCCTCGGGCCATGTGGTCACTCCTGGGGCCGCTGCCAGCCAGGCTGAGTGGTTTACTGTGCCCCGTGATTTCTGGGTGGCCCATACCGACTCCAGGACAACAAGATGGAGAGCGTGTGCTCAGAAAGTAAACACCAGATTTGACCCAGAGCCATCCGACCAAGCTGGGGAAAGTAGTCAGCTCAGCGAGGGCCCCCTGTGCCGGGTACGCTGGCCCCTGCTGGATTTGCCTTTTATGGATCTTAGACTCCACGGCCAGTTAGGAAACCCAGATGTGCCCCGTCACTTGCTTGCTCCCCGCATTAAAGGCGGAACAGTGGAAGTGGATAGACACATAGTTACAAGCAGGTGTATCTTCAAACAAAATGTATCTTCTTCGTTTTTATTATAAGCAGAGCCACAGATTGGACGGTTTCGGTTGTAGCAAGCCTAGAGGAGGTGGGCTCCAGTTACTGGAACTGTCTTCTTGTTCAGACTGGGGACAATTTAATGGACCCGTGTGAAGGAACAGCCCAGGACACGTCCATGTCACGCGACACTGCCACACCTCTGATGGCAGATATAAACGAGTGAACTTCCACGAGAAGGTCGACGTTCGCAGAGTAACTGAGTAACAGAGATGATCAGCCTCTCTGCTTTCGACTCACGACGCCTCATTTGGACACAGAAACCTCTTCCTTCCAGAAAAGAGGCTGAATAAAATAGATAAAAAGACTCTCCTACCACGTCCCCCGAAATAACACAAAGCAACCTCTCAAGAGAGTCGCTGCCAGGCTGCCGCGTGCAGCCTCTGCCCTCGGCTCTCGTTCCGGACCCACACTTTCTAAGCAGCCACGCGGCTTCCTCACGTGCCTCGTGGTCAGTGGGACAGGGACGGACGTGAGCCACATACACAGCAGAGACTGCACGCCAGGGTTTCTGGCTGCTGGACATAACCCAGCTTCCTGGCCATCCCCGCTGCTGTCCAGACGGTCCATCTCAGGGAATAAAGGGCGATGCCAAGGTCCTCAGGATCTCTGGGCAAGAGGCAGGACTGACTGACAATGAAAGGCCCCAGGAGATGACCACGATGTCCGGCGGTACCTCCGTAAGGAAGGCGACTGACCTCCCCTGCTGGGGCTCAGCCCCCCGTAAGGAAGGCGACTGACCGCACCTGCTGGGGCTCAGCCCCCCGTAAGGAAGGCGACTGACCTCACCTGCTGGGGCTCAGCCCCCCTTAGTGTGTGCCGACCCACCACTCGGCACCTCTGTGATGAAAGGTCTGCCTCCGACCCAGGGCAGGGAAGGTTCTCGTTGGATGTCAGCTCCCAGCACTGGCTTTCCACTGGCCCTTCCTGGGCAGCTTCAGAAACACTGATGCCCAGGCCGCCCCCCTGAAGGGCCTGCTTGGAACTGCTCTACGGTGCCACCTGAGGTTTAGGACTTCTAACAGATTCCCTGAGAAATTCCAACAGGCCGTGAAGGCAGAAGGCTGCTGGCTCAGATGCTGGGGAGGCAAGATGGCTAAAACCTTGATCTCACGAGCAAGGAAGCAGAGTGTCACAGACCTGGGAGTCAGGAAGACACGTCCGGCAGTGTGGCCCAGGCACAGGAGTGCCGAGAAATGCCTAGCCACTGGCTCCTCCTGGGAGAAAGAGCTCCAGCGCCCGGCACCTGCCTGAGACTGTGTGGCAGACGCTTGCGCCCTGATTTCAAAGTACCAACGAGACATCAACCAGAATTTTTAACAATTGACGTGAGAAAGTGGGTCCAGACACACACCACCAGACCTGGGGCACATTGTCCATCTCTCTACTCTGTTTTCCTCATCTGTAAAATGGGGACCACATAACATGACCTTGGTTGTAAGAGATTGTAAGGATCAAAGGGAATCCACACGAGAAGCTTTTAGAGGCCATCAGGACCAGGGAGAGGGCGATCCTCGTTCTAGTAACAGGGAGACTGCGAAGCCTGTTGCATGAACCCAGACCTGGGTCACCTTCCCTTCCCAGGACCCCCCCCCCCAGAAGACCTGGGTCACCTTCCCTTCCCAGGACCCCCCCCCCAGAAGACCTGGGTCACCTTCCCTTCCCAGGACCCCCCCCCAGAAGACCTAGCCGGGCCCGCCTGCCTTCCGCACGTGCTTCTACAGCTCTGCAGTCTGCTCGGCTGCCTCTAGAGGGCGGTGTGAGGAGCCGGAGAAGGCCCGCGAGGTGCCGCTTTCGAAGGGTTATTCCCTGGAGACCAGCACAAAGCCTGGAGCTGAAAACCGGAAGCCGTTGATTTCTTAGGGCAACAAGTTCCCCCGAACCATGGGAGGTCTCGTCTCCTTTCCCTTCTCTCTACAGCTTATCTTTCTGACCATAAAAGCAACGGATGTCATTTGTAAGATTTTGCAAATACAGGGACGTATCAAGAGGAGATAACACTGACGCTCGCTGCCCATTCCTGGTACATGCGGACCTGGTCCTCTCACAGCCCTCCCCGGGCACCTGCACCCCCCGCACCCCGTGTTCCCTGCACCTGCCTCCCTCGCCCTTCCCTGGTGTCATGGTGAAAGCACCATCAGGGAGGTCCCTGCTTCGTGATTCTGTCCCCATACCTGTCTCTCTGGTCAACTTTGTTTTTCTTTCTGTAAAAATAGTAGACACTGCAAATGTAAAATGGTGCAGCTGCTTTGGAAAACAGTCTGGCAGCTCCTCAAATGATTAAACATAGTCACCATATGCCCTGAAATTCTACTCCTACGCATCAGCCCGAGAGGGACGCAAACACAGCCACGCGAACGCTTGCTGATCAGCGCTGACAGCCGCGGCGTGCATGTGAGCCCGAGGGCGGAAACAACCCCAGGGTCCATCAGATGACGGATGCGGGGACACACTGTGGTCTGCTCAAAGACATAGTATTCGAGCATAAAAGGGAGAGAAGTTCTGATTCACGTTACAATGTGGATGAACTTTAAATAATGTCACACTGAATGCAGTGCTGAGTGAGGGGCATCAGACACAGGACCGCAGAGTCCACGCTCCCATTCACAGGCTTCTGAAATAGGAAAACCCACGGAACCAAGAAGAAAGAGACAGGAGCGTGTTGGGGCTGGGGGGTGGGGAGTGGGGGCTGGGGAGGTAGAACAGCAGAAGAGTCGGGGTTCTCCAACGGTGGCCATGGTCGCAAGCTGCACGGATTACCCAAACCACTGAAAGACGCCATTTAAAGGGGCGAATGGTACGCTGTGTGAGTTACAGTCAATAAAAGCTCATAAGAAAACATTTAGAAAAGTCAGAAGTGCTCATTAAAGAAGAAAAAAGAATCTCCCACCCTCCCCAAGGAGGGGGACAGACGTCTCAATGGAGCAACAAACCAGGGACCCAGATGCCAGGCACAAGCATTTTAAGGGAGGGAGGGGGTGTTACCCAAGGAGAGGTGACAGCCGTGTCCTCTGCCCCACTCACTCCCCACTGCATCTCCCCCCTGGCAGGGACCCCCATGCGTACAGCGTAGCTAGCCGGGGTCAGTGCCAAATCCTCCGGATCCTTGGATCTTTGCACCTGCTGCCCGAGACGGTCTCCCCCCTCCTGAGCATTTGCTCACTGCTCACAGCACTCCCACCCCCAAAAACCCTGTCTTATTTTCTCTCGTTTCTTCTCCTGCCCCCACAGTGGGAGCCTGTGTGCACTTCCCTCCGGGAGAGCCCCTCCCGAACTCCCGTCACACAGGGCACAGGGCAAGGCATCTAGTAGGCACCTGCCTAGTATGTGTCTTTTTTTTTCTAAGATTTTTTAAAAGATTTTATTTATTTATTTGACAGGCAGAGATCACACATAGACAAAGAGGCAGACAGAGAGAGGGGGGAAGCAGGCTCCCCACTGAGCAGAGAGCCCAATGCGGAGCTTAATCCCAGGACCCTGGGATCATGACCTGAGCCGAAGGCAGAGGCTTAACCCACTGAGCCACGCAGGCGCTCCATTTTTAAAGACAGAGAGAGAGAGCACAAGTAGGCAGAGCAGCAGGAAGAGGGAGAGGGAGAAGCAGGCTCTCTGCTAAGCAGGGAGCCAGAAGTAGGCTCTATCCTAGGACCCCGCTTAGCTGACTAAGCCACCCAGCACCCCTGTGTGTTGATTTTTTTTTTTTAAATATTTTATTTATTTGTCAGAGAGAGGGTGAGGGAAAGCAAGTAAGCACAGGCAGACAGAATGGCAGGCAGAGGCAGAGGGAGAAGCAGGCTCCCTGCCGAGCAAGGAGCCCGATGTGGGACTCGATCCCAGGACGCTGGGATCATGACCTGAGCCGAAGGCAGCTGCTTAACCAACTGAGCCACCCAGGCGTCCCTGTGTGTTGATTTTTTAAATATTCTCAGTGGATGGGGGGAAAAAGTACAAATCATCCAAACAGAAGAAACCCCCCAAGTCACAGAGACTCGGATTCAGAATGTATTTTTACGATTAAACTCGGACTGTATAACAAAACATAATGACAGATCGAGGCGCTGCCCCTCCACGCCCCCATCTCCCCCCACGCTGTAAGCCGGAGCCTGCTTCTCTAGGGAGCAGCTCCACATCTGGCTCAGGCCTCCCTTTCAGGAATAAAACGCGAAAATTCTCACCCCTTGATGTCCACCTGACCGCCTGTCTCCCGTGGATACTGGTTTACTGTGTTTCCCCATCAAGTCACACGAGTTCCACTGTGGTGGGGGCCCGGGCAGGCGAGAACGCACCAGGACGTCTCGGATGGGAAGAAGCAGGGGAGCCCGGAGACTTCCCAACAGCCTTACGGGCTCAGGGCTCCCCCCGCGCCACAGCCTTGGAGGCCAGTCCCCACGAACGTGCCCCATGCCTAGCCACACACCCACCTGCAATAAGATACTCCTTCTTCCCTCCGACGTCCAGCGAGACCCCACACACGGCGGAGGAAGGGGCCGTGTAGATGAACTCGATGTCCTTGTCGGGGCCTTTGAACATCTGCAAGGGCCAAGATGAGATGTGAGCGGAGATGGCCGGAACCCCGAACGCGCCGACCTGCCCCCGGGGGACCCCCGGCGTGGGGAAGGGGTACAGAAGGAATGCAGAAGCTGGACGAGAAGGCGGCCATTCCCACTGCAGAGTGATGCTCTGGAGACGCTTGTCACGTAGTGTGGCAGCTGTCACGAGGCTGGGCACAGCAGGGTCCCCTGGAGGATCCCCTCTGACACCACACGGGCTCTCCCTCCCCCCGGCGAGGTCGAGGGTGTACGTCCAGGTGACTCTGACCCATCGTGGGGGACCACCGCTTCTGTGGAATCCCACAACTCTGACCGAGCATCGGCTACCTGACGGGAGAGGCACCCTCGCCTCCATGGCCTTGGACAGGACTCCGCGGGCCAACGGGGCCTGATGTCCCAGCTGCTGATCTACTGGGGACAAGCCTGCTGCCCGGAGGTGGGTGCACTGTTCCAAGAGCCCGGCAGGCAGTGAGACCGCCACAGCCAGGGGTTCCAGCTGCCCCACCGGGTGGGGACAGTGACAGGCGGGGGATGTGAGTGTGCACGGAGGCTGGCCCTCCGCCCGGCCATGGGGGCGCCGGGGGCGGGAGGCGATGGAAAGGGGAAAGCACACACATGCTCCGGGACCACACAACACGGGACGCAGGGCACATGTGCCCTAGGGCTTCGCTCGTCCGCTGGAACCTTGCCGTGCCTAAGCCAAGGTCACTAGCGTGGGCTTTGGAGGGGAGGGGGTTGTTTCGATAAGCAGACCCCAACGCAAGGGGTCATCTCAATGGCACAATAAACCAGCCTTGCGAGAGCTCAGTCCGCCCCGCCCCAGGAAAGGGGAGGCCGATGGGGACAACGGGCTCTGCTAAATGACGTCTCCCGCCGAGGGCCAGAACGCTCCCCTGGGGCTAACACCTGCCTTTTCAGGACGCCTTGATGAGGTCACAAGCACAGAGATGTTCTCTCTCCCTTTCACAGAGACTCAGGCCCCGAGAGAGCAGGCCACCCCTCGAACGGCACGGATGCAACGAGTCAGTGTCTCGTTGACCTGGTAACATTCACTGCCCGTGGATGCTTCTTTTTGTGACGAAATGAAAAACAGACAGCGACAACTCCTGCGGACAGCGCTGGCTCTCCAGTCAGAAGCTAGGACGTCCCTCTCTGCCGCAGACCAAGTTAGTGACCGTTGACAACGACCACTTTCCTCCAGGGCCGGACCCGTTCTTCCTGCCTCTCCCATCCCGTCTCTGCGCAAACTCCCCGCGTCTCCTTGCCACACGCCCTGACACGAGCACCATCCTGAGAAAACGGACCCCAGCGGCTGCCCCTCAGTCGGCAGCCTCCACGCCTCCTGCCCCTTTCTCGCCGGCGGACCCCCCCCGCCCACCTCTGGCCAGGCTGTGGTCTCCAAGTCTTCCCCCACCCACATCCTCTTTCGAGAAGCTGGCCCCCACCACACCTGCCCACAGGACTCCTCCCTCTCAGGATCTGAACCTGACCATGCAAGACTCCAGCACTGTCTGGGGGCGTGAGGGGTCCCAGACACAGTGGCCAAGCTCTCTTGCCTTCGCGAACCTCGCGCTATGGACGGGCACCTGTGGAACGTTCCACAGCAGCTCTGGACAGTTCTGCAAGGACGCTGAGCCTCGGGGTGCCTGGGTGGCTCAGTGGGTTAAAGCCTCTGCTTTCGGCTCAGGTCAAGGTCCCAGGGTCCTGGGATCGAGCCCCGCATCGGGCTCTCTGCTCAGTGGGGAGCCTGCTTCCTCCTCTCTCCCTGCCTGCCTCTCTGCCTACTTGTGATCTCTGTCTGTCAAATAAATAAATAAAATCTTAAAAAAAAAAAAAAAAGGACGCTGAGCCTTTGCCACACGCTTACTGTCCACCAAAGTGAAGAGAACGCATTTCTGACACAGCCCAGTCAAAGCGCGCATCCACAGGGCTCTGCAGGCGTTTACAGATTAAGGAAAATCCAAGTGACTTGCATCTGCCCCGGAGAAGACAAGACACCTCCCCAGGGTCTCCCACCTCCAGGGGATGCCCCCCCACCCCAGCTCCCGAACCTCTCACAGCTCTGCCCAGCAGGACAACCCTGCGACGGCCCCCCCTTACCTTGATCTGCTTGATCTCATACTGAATCCGTTTGATGGGGTTTCCGTAGATGTCATTCCCAGAATCCACCTCCTTCGCACTGACCGCTTTCGCCCTGATCACTGCAAGAGAAAGACACAGAGGTCAGGAGGGCCCCCGCAGCGCCGTCCTGGGGCCGAGGAGGGGCGGGAGGAGCAAGCGAGTCGCCCCCCCACACGTGCCGAGCAGGGAGGGGCAAGAGGTGATGCTCTGAGACCCCTCCGGTCCCAGGATTCTTCAACAAGGACGCTGTCGGGGGCAGCAGGAGCCTGGTCTCCTGGGGCTAGCCGGCTTCCTGAGACGGTCGCTGATAAAACCCTTCCTTGATGCCACGCTCGCAGGCTTAGGGGCTTTTTAAAATTCTCTCCGGTGTGTATTCCTGGGCGGCTGGGGAAGCAGATAAGCGAATTAACTGGGCGGCGATTGTCACCCTGCAATGGAGACTGGCGAGATCCCGCCGCCGCCCAGCCTCTAGCCACTGCCGGCTCCACACAGGCTTTTCCAGGCTGTGCACGGAGGCCCCATCGCATCTGGGTTTGGGGGTCTTACATCTGAAGGTTCTGGCCTGCTACGCCTAATCTGTCCTAAAAGTGACCCTGAAGAACGTCCTGTGGGTGATTCTTTTTTTTTTTTTTTTTTTTTATTTATTTTTTTTTAATTTTATTTTTTTTTTTAATTTTTTTTTTAAGATTTTATTTATTTATTTGACACAGAGAGATCACAAGTAGGCAGAGAGGCAGGCAGAGAGAGAGAGGAGGAAGCAGGCTCCCTGCTGAGCAGAGAGCCCGATGCGGGACTCAATCCCAGGACCCTGAGATCATGACCTGAGCCGAAGGCAGCGGCCTAACCCACTGAGCCATCCAGGCGCCCTGTGGGTGATTCTTTATAACAACACCACCACATCCTACCAAGGGCACGACAGAGGAAGGGTCAGAGCGCTCTGGCCGCCCCGCCCCGCAAAGGAAACATTCCCAGGCCCCACCGGCAGACCCACGGGGCAGGTGCCAGGGAGGGAGGCCAAACGGAAAGAAAATGATCCCAGACCATGACACAAGAGGTCGGGCTGGGAAGGTTCTGGAATGCTGGCCAGAGCCTGAGGCTGCTCGGGGGCCGTGCACCACAGGGCGTCCTCCCAGCAATTAGGCCAGGACACGGCCCCAGCCTGCACCCTGATGCAGCCACGGTCGGCTGCTCACGTGTCCCTGGGGCCGAGCTCTCCCTTGTTTCATCTGGAGGCTTATTGGCTGGTGACACCGCCTAGTTTAATGGCTTTAAAAGCTTTGCCCTCCACAGCTCAGCTGTGCAGGGTCACTTGGGAGAGAGTTAGGTTAATGTGGACAAAAGCAGAGCAGAGCAGTGAGAAAGAGACAGAGCCAGGCACAGAGGTGCCTCCACCCTCCAGCGCCAGGCAGGCATCTCGCATCTTGGTAACCCCCTGGCCGGGGCTGTCTTGCCCACGGAGCAGGGAAGCCCAGGCATGTGCATCCTGTCTGTGCCCCTCCCTTGAGGCGCGGCCTGTCACCAGAGGTCAGCCCATGCCATCCCCCCTCCGGCCCCACCCAGGCCCAAACCCCGTTCTTATGTCTTCTGTTGGAGCTGAGTCACAAAGCGCAGGTTCCGGTTTCTCAGGCTAAGCCAGGCCCCAACCTGCAAAGCCACATCGAGGAACTGCCATCCAGGGGGCCACGTTCAACAGAAGGCCCTGCCCTTGGGAGTGGGTCAGCCTGTGTCCAGTGGCTCCTCCTTCTCCACCCCCAGTGCCAACAGGCTTTTTATAGCTGTGTCCCTCCAGGCTCAAACATCTTCCTCAGCTGCCCACTGCCCTCATCTAAAGCAGGACACCCTCGGCAACCTGATGCCAGCCAGTAGGTCTCTCCGTGACCCCAGCTGCTCCTGTCCTAGCTGTTCTGCCTGTCCATAAGGGTCCCTTGAACCCCAAAATGCCGAGGGATGTCCCCACCTCTGGACAGACCAGTCTCTTCTGCCCTGAAGACCATCTAGCCCTCGCTGCCAGGAGAACTTCTATGCATCCTTCAAAACCCAGATAAAATCACCCTTTCTCATCTTGCTCTGGGAGATCCTGTCCTCCTGCAGCCCTTGGTACGTTCCACATCTCTCCTCCACCCTGCTGTGAACGCCTGCACCCCTGTGGGCTCAGGGGGCTTCTACCAGGCAGAGGCTACGTTCTCCCCATAGTCGGGGCCCACTAGATCCTTACCAGATGGAACCGGGCTATCCCTGAGACATCCAGGCAGCCCAGGTGAGTCCGTCTGTGGTCTCTCTCCCTGCCTGCCTTACCCACACCGTCGTGCGCTGCCACACAGGGAAACGTTGATGCAGATCACGAACCATTCCAGATTAAGGCCCCAGATCGACGCCCCAGGTGTGTCTGGGCTGTCAGCGTTGTCCCTGGCTGGTGGTAGCAAATGAACCAGAACATCCACGCGAGACAGCGTTTCTGGGAGCAGTGCTGCTGCTGGGCTTTACTAGGACACCCCCAATTTGCCGCACCTTTCAAACGACTTTTCCGGGGTCCGCTACCCCACCTGAATCCACGAATAATGGGTCCTGCATCAACTCCCCCGCGGCAATGAGAAAACCCCAGTGGGCAGGTTCCATCCCGTTCCCCACGTTCAGGTCCAGGCATTTTCTCCTAGAAAAGCCCCTAAGGTCGCAGGCAGTCTGAATTCTTAGTCAACCGGGGCAGCACCGGGCGAGACCCTTCTCTCAGCCCCTGACCGCCGTGCAGGGTCATGGACACCCCCCCCGCCCCCCGGAGGCACAGCCGCTCACAGCAGACACCGAGGCACCGCCCTCATCAGCCCCCTGTGCTACCCCGGGACTAGAGGACCCGGATCGTGGGACGCGCCGTGCCTGGCACGTTCTCCTACTCCTGCAGGTAGGAGGCTGGGAGGGCTGCACCGCGCCGGCCGCTCGGGTCGGGACGGCACCCCCTGGCCAGCACGAATCCCAGGCTCTGGGTCGGACACCGCTTCCTAACTTGCTGGCTTCGCTTTAGGGCGACAGATGACACGCTTTCCTTTTTTAAATGATCGGAAAGAAGGAACTGGTTGAATCCGGGATCCAGGGCAGACTCGCGGGTCGAGGCCAGCTTGTGAACCGGCTCCCAGGCTGCCTTGCAGGGATGTGGGGGTGGGGGCCAGGAGGAACCGCAGCGGGGCTGGCCCACGCAAATAAGAACTCAGGATTCCTCGGGGTCTTTGAATGCGGCGCTGGAACCTCCTCTCCACTTTGCAAAATGGGAGATAACGTGAAGGAAAGAAAGAGAGAGAATCAAGAGGGGCAAAGAAAGACCAGCTCTGTGGCGATCTGAAAACATCAACACCGTCGGACGCAAAGGAGAGGGGCCAGGGGTACCCCTGTCCACGGAGATGCCGCAGCCCCGCTCAGGGAAGCAGGTGCGGTGCAGGTTCAGCACTCTGGGCGGGGAAGGGTACAAGCAAAGGTTTAGCAAATGAATTCATCAAAGCCAGAGGATCCCACCGGCAAGCTGAAGGCAGGAGACCTGGGGGAAACAGGCAGAGGGGCCCCACAGGGACGGAGGGCTGGGGCCGCTGCATGGGGGACCCCAGCCAGCTCTGGCTGTGGACATTCTGATCCTCAGCCTTCTGCCCCCGGCATGAGGCCAGAGTGGGGATTTCTTAGCAGCCAGACTCAGAGCTCGGGGTTGAGTTGCCTTTCAGGTAAAATCCTAAAAGCGTGGGCCTCCTTCTGCCCATGGGAGAAAGGGATAAGGCCAGGGAGAGTCTTTCGTGACAGTGATGGCCTTCAAGGTGCATCCAACCCAGAGAAGAAGGCAGACCCGCCGACGGGGGAGAGAGAAGCCACTTCCAACCCAAGCAGTGGGCAGGGAGGAGGCAGAGAGCTCTCCAGAAAGGCATTTCCAACACCCGAGGGGACAGGCATCCCAGAGCTCTGGGATGGAGGCCACTCTAAGTCAAGAATGGGCCCGTCTCGGCCCCAGGCCACTTAACGGCCAGGACTGGGGAAAAGCAAAGAGACGCCAAGAGTCTGAGAGGAAATTAAAATCCAGGCAAGGACACGTTTGCCGAACACCTACTATGTGCTGGGCCGGGTGCCTGGCCCCGGGTGGGTGACCAGCCCGCAAGCTGTCCACTGCCCAGCAGCGAGCGGCTCTGCTCCATGGGCCTGCTCCTGGCTGTAGGAAACAAGAGGCCGTGGCGGGAACAAGAGGCTTTATAAAGATCCCTGTTTTAAGTGCTTTGTGCTAAAAAATGATGGCTTCTCCCCGAGCTGCTCCGATTTTGTTTTTTTTCTTCCCCTTCTGCCGTTAACACAACATCTGGGTTTGGGATCAAGGGTGATACACTGGCTGATGAATTCACCGCCAGATGTTGGCTACTGGAATGCACAACCGTCGACTTAATTCAAAGCACACGCCACCGCAGAGCCCCTGCCCCCAGCCCTTGGGCCGCGGACATCACATGATGTCACTTCCCCCCGTTAGCAGCTGCAAAACAATCCCTAGTCCACCCAGCCAGATTTGGGATGGAAAAGAGCTGGGTGGGTGGAGAGCCAAGGTCGGGGACGAGGATCCAAAGAACACAGGCTACGTTCAGACTATGAGAGAGGACGCCGGGGAAGGTCCGGGAGGCCAGACTGTCCCTCTTGCTGCCTAGGGCGGGGGTGGGGTGAGAAGAGCCGGGGCTTTCGGGAAACCTAGGGTGTCCTCAGCATACCACATGGCCTGGGCCGGCCCAGGGCAGGGGCAGTGGGGGGGACACGCTTGACCAGCCTGGGCAGAGATTCAAATCACCCCCCCCCGCCCACTCACAGCTGGCACCCCACCGACACCTTCTGCGTCCGTGGACATTCCTGGGGAAGCAACGGAGAAGAACGAGGCGTCCCCATAACCTGTGGGCAGCCAGACTGCGAAAAGAACCTTCTCTAACGAGTTCATTGACTTCACACCCACTGAGTCGTTTTCACTATCTTGCCGTGAGCCTGGCCGCTCTCCCACCGGAGAGCTACATACATAACTATCTCCTAATGGGACACTTCCCCAAGGGGCCGCTCTGCTGGGCAGCCGCTCCCAATTCCAGAGCCAGGTCAAGCTGTGGCTGTTAAAACATGACTTTTAGACCTTCATGGGCTTGTTTGGATGCACTCAGCTCACGCTAAGTTCCCAGGCCCCGGTGCTGGCCAACGCCAAGCTTCTGGCTTCGGGAAAAATCATGCCCTTGCCCAGAGGAGATGTGGGAATCTCTGGGGTTCGGAAAAAACATTCGTCTCTAAATCCAAGGTCAGAATCCCTCCCCAGATCATCTGAGTCTCACCAGCGTCCTGACTCAGAGTGGCAGGGCTAGCTCAATGTCAGTGGAGGCCACGTCCCCTCTCAGCCCAGCCCACAGCCCGCAGCCGCCAGCGAGAACCCGGGAGGGTCGACAGGGAGACCGCTGCCCGCGGGGATGGCACTGCTCTGCTCTTCCATCCTCGCCCCGGCCCTGGGGTCCCTCCGCTGGGGGCCCGTTCCCCGTGCCACTCATGTAGGGGGAGGGAGAGAGGGGGCCCAGCACATCTGCCAAACACCCTCCTGTCCTGTCCCCAGTCGGGAGGGGGTCACCCTGCACAGTGACAGGAATGCAGCTGAGCCTACCCCACCGCGGGCACCGGGGTCTGAGGGCCATCAGGGGGTGAGTGTGCAGAAGGGCACGTGTTAGGTGGAAACGGGGCCACTGCGCTGCCCGGGCTGCAAACACCTTCCATGGGTCCCTCGGTCCACTTGTCTTCCTGCTGGCCTCTTCAGAGGAAGCCCAGATGCCCCTTCCTCCAGGGGTCTCCTCTCTGCTGGGGGGCTGGGGGACAGCTGTACGTTCCCTGCTTTTGTCCACACTCTCCAGAGAACAGGGTGCTCCGGGTCTGGACATGACACCCTCCCAATCACAGAGCTGCCGCCGTCCCCGTAACACGGTAAGCATCCGGCAGCTGGCATCTGGGATGGGATTCTTGTCCCTTTTGGGCAGACAGGGGACGCTGCACGGCTGGTCGACCCGGCTGAGGTCCCGGGGAGTTTTGATGAGCTTGTCCAAAGCCCAGCTGAGGGCAGCGCAGGGGCGCCCCCATCCCACCCAAACGCGAGCCCTCGGGACCAGACTTGGGAAAGCGAGGGGGTGCCCCACAGCCCCGTCCACAGCCAGACACGCCCCGCAGTAACCACGGCAGCTTTGCCCTGTAAGAGCTAGAAGGAATCGAGCACGTTTCCAGCGCCCCGCCCCCCACCGCTGTGGGGTCCCTAACTGCTTCGGGGGGCATCGTAAGGGTTGTTTTGAACCTCTCCAACGGGACTGCATCTGCTTCGCGAGCAGGGTGGGCGACCTCCCGCGCTGGAGGGCAGGGAACGGGGCACGCAGGGATTGAGAAAGAGAAGCGAGCTCACGTGGACCGCGGGCCCACTCAGACCCTCTGGGTCTCAGGGCCACGCCCCTCCCCACAGAACCGCACGTGGAAACGGGCGCGGTCCAACAGCCTGGGAGATGTCCCAAGGAATGCGTGGCGTCAGCACTGGCTTGGCACCCAGATGTCCACGGGAGCGTCCGGCCCCACCTGCCCCCCGGCCTCGCTGTCTGGCCACACCCTGCCTTTGCAGGTGCCCCTCGGTGGTGGTGGTGGTGGGGACTTTCCTGGGACACCCGGCTCTGCCTTCCCTGGTGTCAGGTCCTGGCTGCTCTCAGTCAGCAGTGGGGTCGACTTCTGCCAATTCACTTCTTCTAGGGAACTGAGAAAAAGGTGGGGAGAGGCACCATTTCATAACTAAAATCCTCCTGTGGTGGCAGGAGGCAACCAGGGGCTCCCTCCACCTGAGCCGCAGCCCCGACAGACCCGGTGCCACCTTCGGGTCCCTGCAAGCCTCCTCACCCCGGGGAGCCGACCGACGTCCCCAGCTCTGGGGCAGGGCTGCGCCAGTCCAGGCCGAGGGCAAGGTTGGCCGGCGTGACTCGGGCCGCGGCGGGCATGCGTGCGCTCACCCGCCCCTCGGAGCACATGTGTCTGTGGGGGCCGAGGGTGGGGCGGGGAGGGTGACTGGACAGCAGAGCGCAGTGTGGCCCCAGCCCTGGGCCTTCCGAGATTCTAGCACATTCCCATGAGCTGCTGTCCACTGGACGCCCCGTCTCCATGGAGACCAGCGTTCCCACCTCCACTTCCTGTCCGCTGGCTCAGGCCCCCCGGGGAGCACGAGGGAACCATCCCTAAGAGCTCCTCAGCTGTGCAGAGAGAAGCTGGGGGGGTCGCTGTTCAGCCGCCTGCCCCAGCCCGGGACCCCGGCGGGCCCCCGACTCACGCCCCGCCACTCTTCCTCTCCCTGGGAGCCCAACAGGATCTCATGCCAGAGGCCTCGGTCGCGGTTCCCGAAGCCTTGGGCGCAGGCCCTTCCCATTCACGTGCTGCTGAATCACTTGAAAAAAATGCACCCCGATCCTGGGAGGATTTGCTGAGAACAGTGCGGCTTTGTGGGAGGAAGTGCTGCTCTGCACTTTCCCCGCCAAGACCCCGAGCAGCGGCCAAGCTCGGCCCTGCAAAGCCGCAAGCCTGGAGCCCGCAGCGGGGGCAGCAGCTGGACGGCGCAGGGCGGGGGGCAGAGGGGCCATCCGGCCACCCCGCTGCGATCCTCGCCTGCCCACCGGCTGGCAGAGGGGCACGGAGAGGCCGGCCGGGCCTGCCCCCACACTGCCTCTAACAGGCCGGGGCCCCGGGGGAAGTCTGGGCCCCTCTCCGGGCTGCCCCACAGGCAGCAGTGAGAGCGGGAGGGCCGGGCCCATGGCCCGGACTGGGCAGCCACCCTCCCCCTCGTGTAGGACTGAGACCTGCAGTCTTGCGGGCTGACCCCAAGCCGTGGCCACTCAGGCAGAGGATCCCAGGGCGAGGATCCCAGGGCCCGCGCTCCAGCTTCCGGCGCGGGGAGCACCCGGGAGGCCCGTGTGCCCGCCCCTCCTCCTACACCCGAGCCGAGCAAGCAAGGCTGCCCCCGGACCCCCGGAGCTGGCAGGGTCGAGAGGCGTGCTCAACCCCGCACTCCCTCCCCAGCCTGCGGCCCGGCCGGGGCTGTTCCAGCAACTGTAGAGGCGGCCACGCGTCCACATCAACCCCCCCATCGTGCCACAGAGGGAGGAGGCGGGGGGCGGGAGGCCGTCCACATGTCGGGGCCGCCCTCTGCTCACCAGAAGAACCGCTGCAGGTCTGAGAGAGGGCCCTGGGCCCCAATTTTAAAAATCTTCATTTCCCCTTTATTTTACGTCTCTGAGGGTCTAGATATCATCATCACCCCATAACCGCTCACCTGGCTGGGGGGCGGAGGAGAAAGGCATGAGGACCCTCGGACCGGACAGTAAATGTTCTCGTAAATTCAGAACGACATGGAAACAGGGACGCGGCCCCCGAAAGTGTGAGCAGCAGCAGGAAACCCACGGAAAGTTCTAGAAGATACAGTGTTCGCAGAGGGTGGACCCCCAGGGGAAGACGCAAGAAGTGGACCAGGACGACAAAGGCACGCAGTCATCACGTCAGGAATCCCTGCTGCCACCTGGCCGTGCTCCATGGCAACCTGCCAGGAGCCCCCACTCGTCCAGGTGGCATCCCAGGGTCCCACGGCCTCTAGCACCGTCGTCCAGGTGCGTCTGAGCGATCTGCAGGGAGCAAAGCTGCACCCGTGGCCCCCAGCCCCCTGCAGCCCCGGTGGGAAAAGGCAGGGTGTCTCATCCTGCAGCCGGGGGGACAGGGCAGGCGTGACCACTGGGCACCGGTGACTCACCCTCTTCCTTGCCTCCCTGTCCATCTCCTATGTCTACTTTTAGCTCAAGTGTGGCCGAGAAGGGGCACTTCCTCGCCTAGGACACTCGGGCCACAAATACTACCTTGGGAAGTAGAAACAAAAATAACCCCTGACAGGCAGGCTCGTCCATTCATCGGACCGCAGCCTCCAGGCGCTCAGGCTTCGGGGGCCCATCACACCCAGGGCTTTAAACCCGGTGATCCCGCAGCGCCCTCTGGGACAAGGTGACTCTTTAGCAGCAGGTGGGAGCCCCAGGTGGCCCCGCAGCCTGCAACCACAGCCCAGCCTCCCCCAGCTAATCCTCATCTGGCTTGGGAATCTCAGAGCCCTCCTGGCCCTGGGGGCTTCGTGCTCACTCATGTTGGGCTCAGATCAGACGGTCAAGTTGGCTTTGCAGCCCCAGACCCGTGACATTCCAGCAGCAGAGGACAGAATGGAAACAGGCTGGGACCAAACAATTTTCTCTACCTAACATGGAAAAGCCAGATAAGACAACGGAGCTCAGGGAGATGCTTTCAATGAGATTAAGAACAAGAGATCACAAAAGCTCCCTCACCCCGGCTACTGGGGATTTGAAAAGTATCCCCAAAACTTATAGGGTGCCATCCCCACCCTGTCTGAGTGGCCCGTGTGGGGGTTCCGTGAGCCTGATGCACTCCAGGGAAGCGCTTGGGTTTCTAATGGGCCTGGGTCACCCCACATCTCCCTGTGCAGCCCGCAGGGTGAAACAGAGGCATGAACCCCAAGTCTGGCAGGCATGCAGCTGAGGAGGAACGGACCAGGGAAGGAGCACACAGGCAGAAGCTGTTTCTGAGAAACAGTCTAGGTCCTGGGTTTGGGTGGCGGGCTCACGTCCTTCATCATGCTATGCAGGAAGCATCCACTAAGGGACAGAACGCCGTTCATGGACCAGTGATCGAAATGCACCAGGACCGAAGACAGATGATCTTCTTCTGTGGTCCTGGGGAGGGAGGGAGGCAGCCGTGTCCTCCCTGCGCCAGTCCAGGGGTCACCTAACTGCCGCTTGAGGTCTGCACCCAGTCACACCCCCTCCCCATTTCTGTGAATAGAGTCTTACTGGGAACCTGGCCCTTCCCATCCACTTATGTGCTGTGTAGGGCTGCGTTCAAGGTGCTGGGGCAGGGATGCGTCGTGGCCCCAGAGACTGGTGGGCTGGCAAACCTAGAAGGTTTATTATCTGGTTCTCTGCAGAAAACGTGTATCCGTCCCTATTCCTTTCTCTACGTATCTGCGACTGGCAGAAGAACCCCATCCTGCCCAGGCAGGGTCCCCAGGGCTGCCGGGTCTGGGGTGCACCCATGTCCCAGGGGTGGGACAGGACCAGCCAGCCAGGCGCCCCGCCCTGCCTGCCCCAGGCCGAGGCAGCCGGCCTGCGGGTTGCTGCAGACCCCTCCCCTTTCTTCTCTGGGGCTCTGTCTTCTTTGTCCCCTTCCCCCTGCCTCTCCTCTGCCCGTCTCTCCCTGTCTCCCTTCCCAACAGTAAAGTGACAAGAACGTCGTAAGCCAAGTCCCATGAAATGAGGTTGGCTTTGGTGACTTGCAAGACGAGAGACGTTCGCGCGATCTCCCCATGCGTGTCCCAGCCAACTGCCAAGCAACAAATGATGTATCTTTTGAAACTCTGCCCGCTTGACCTTGGACGCCCCTGAAGTCCAGCGCTTATCTGCTGAAAACGTCTGGATTCCTTCCCTCACCTGCATCCCTGGCTGAGCTCCCGGCCTGCACCAGCGGCCTCAGCCCCCGGACCCGCCTCCGTGCCCCACCCGACAGGTTCCCAGGGTCCTGCCAGGGAGCCTTCCCGGATGGGACTTGGGTAGAAGGCCTTCCGGGGGCGGGGGGGCGGCGGGGACAGGCGGCCCACTGGGAGGGGGCCCACGGGGTCTGTACGGGGAGGGGGACGCACACACAGACTCGGGGGGGGGGGGGGTACCATTTCCGGCATCACGCCCGTTATCAGTGATGTATTTTTATCATGGGTGGGACGCCCGCTCTTATCATATCCTCTGAAACTCTTGCAAGCGTTTCCTGGCTTCTGCGAGAAATTGCTTGTGCAACTTGTTTTGCTCTTCAATTTGCTGCTGAAGGTCATGGATCATCTGACTGTGCCTGTCATCGTCGAGGATGAAGCCGGAGGCCCAGGGGGAAGTGGTGTCACCGGCACACGCCCCTTCCTCCTCGGGGTCTAGGGAGGAGTAAGACGTCAGGCGGGCCGGGCCTGCCCTTCTCTGTTCTCTCTGCCCTTCCAGCCCGGCCTGGGAGCGGGCTTCCCAGCTCAGCCCCGGGGGCCCCGTCCCGGGCACCGGCTCCGGCGGCCCCTCTGGTCTCCGCCACAAGGCCACGAGACTGGCTCCGTCTGCCTGTTCTTGCAGGAACCGGCGCCGGGGGCCCTCCGCCAGCGGGTCGGGTCTGGCCAGCACCTCCCTGGAGCCCAGGCCACCCAGGAGCCGGTTCTCTGCACCAATAAACACCCCTGCCTTGGGAGACAACGGTTCACTCATGGTCTTAGACGGGAACGTGGTCGGCCTGAGATATTTCTGGTTCTTGAGGTTGCTCAAGAACTCCTCCAAGCTGGTTCGGGACTCGGGGGCCTTTGCCTGCGCTGGCCCCGTGGGCTCCACATCCGCTTCTGGGCCCACCGCTGGCTGGTGGCGCTGGGACTCCCCCCTCGGTTCTTGCAAGTCACGGGGGCTGAGCTCCTCCCTGGTGCTCTGATCCGCCGCAGGCCCCAGGGCAAGGTGCAAGGTCAAGTGCTTCTTCAGCTCCCTGTTGGTGTTGAACAGCTCCTGGAAGGCGAACTCCAGCTCCCTCTGCCACCTGCTCTTGTCCCCGCGTCTGCAGAGAGACGCCTGGGGCGCAGCACCCCCTCCGTGGGTCCAGCAGATGGGCCACGGCTGTCCTGGGTCCTCGGTGTTTCCCTCGGGGCTCTGATCCAGAGAGCGATGTGCGCGGCCCTGACCCGGAGGAGTTGTCCCCGTTCCCGGCCGCCGCCTCCTGTCCCGGGCTCCTCCTCTCTCCCTTCTCTGCAGATGCCCGAACGCCCCGGGGACAGCCAAGAACGCTTCTCTGTCGGCCCCTCTGCTCCCCCAGGGGTCAGCGGGACGGTGGCCATCGCGGGCCTTCATCAAAGGCGGTCGCTTGCTCTTATTCTGCTCGCGGGGGCAGAGGGGGCGACGGGTGAGGCCTGCGGCTCTGGGAGCCCCCAGCTTCTCGGGGCCCGCGGCTCTCCTCTGGGCCTGGGTGAGCCGGGCCTGCTGTCCAGCCAGCCCTTCTCTGTGATCTCTGGGACTCTTCTCTTCTTGGACGGCTGCTCTGTGCTTTTCCCGGGCCCTGGGCGGCCGGGCTGTTCCTCGCTGGGCCGGCCCCTTCGAGTCAGGCCGGTGCTCCCTGGCCTGTCCTCCCCCAGCACCTAACCGATGGGCTAAGTGCAGGTGCTCCAGGCCCCGGCCGTGCTGGGGCTGGCCGGGGGCCTCAAGCTCCTCGGCCAGGCGCGGGGGCTGTGGGCTCTTCGGCTGAGGGAGGTCTTGTCTCTGCAGGGCCAGGGGTCCCTTCTCGCGGACCTGCAGCAGCCTGTGCTTCTGCTGTAAGCGCGGGGCCTGCTGTTCGGGGCTGGGACTCCGCCCGGCGGTTCTGTCTGCATTTCTTTTCATGTTGGTGACCTGTGCGGACACGGCTTCAGAGCGACGGTGGCGGGAGCCAAGAGCGGGAAGCAAGGCGCGAGGGGCCGGAGAGCCACAGTTGCCACGGCCGGCCCACGCGAAGCCCGCACGACCACGACACACTCTGCCGCCCGGAGCGTTCTGAGAAGAGCGAGCCCCTGGAGACAAGGCACACGCAGCGCTGAATGCAGGACGAGAGCTAGAACGCATCCCTCCCAGTCACTTAGGCCAAGCCCCACCCTCAAGGGCATGGGCTCAGGTCCCCATCTGTCTGGCACACCTTTAACAGGACCCCGAGGGGCAGGTGTTTTCAGCGGGGTGTGGTTTTGCTCTCCAGGGGACATCGGCCACGTCTGGGGACATTTTTTCTTGTCAGAACTTGGGGGAGGAGATGTACCTGGCGTATGCAGGCCAGGGACACTGCTAGACAACCTGTGCTGCCTGGGACGGTCCCCACAGTGGACAGTGGCTCAGCCCCCCTGGTCAGCAGTGCCAAGGCTGAGACCCCCACCTGATCTCCCACCTTAGGAGGGGTGTTGGGACACTGGTGGGGGTAGGAGGGTGCAAGGGGGCTCTGCAGGGGGGCTGCTCACACACAGGGGGAGGAAAGATGGAGGAGGAGCCTCTAGGTTAGGGTGTGAGTGCGTGCACGTTTGTGCATGTGCGTGTGTGTGCCTGTGTGTGCAGTGCGTGTGTGCAGGTATGGATTAGTGTGCGTGCGTGCACGTGTGTACATGCACAGGTGCGGGTGGGTGCACACATGAGGGTTGTGGGGGGTGTGCACATGTGCACGTGTGTCCGTGTGCGTGCATGTGTGCGTGTCCGTGTGGTACTAGAATCCACTGCAAACCCATCAGGGAGGCTTAAGCTTCTTTTCTCAGAATCCAGAGCTCTTCTCCTGTGGGGTTATCGGAGGGGGACACTTTGGCATCAGGAAGGGACCTGTGCCCCGCAGGCCCTCTTAGACCAGGAGGGGCATTTACACCCACAAAGCGTGGACTCACACCTGTGGCCACCTGCTGATGTCAAGACCAGCCAGACCGATGGGCTAAAGGAGCCCCTTCCTGGGCAGGGGCAGGCCGTGCCGAGGGCCCCTTCTCCACCCCTCCCCGCTTCCACGTTAGTGTCTGTGCAGCCAGGCTGAGCCAGGCCGGCCCAGAGTCACCGCAGGAGTCGGAAGACGACCCCGCGTCCGGTCTGCAGAACATAGAACAGTTACAGCTATCTGCTCATCCTCCATGCGATAACCCCTTGGGGTAAGGAGCCACCAGCACCCCTGGTTCACAGGTGGGGAAACTGAGGCAGGGCCCACTTAAGAAACTTCACCGGATCACACAGCTGGCAAGTGGCAGAGACGGGTCTGTGTAGCTCTCGTGAACCCAGTGCCTTTGACCAACCGAGGCCACTCACACGGCCACCGGCTTTCGGTAAATCTGATCTGGTTAGACCCTCAGAACAGCGGTGAGCGCTCCACGCAGCTACTCTGCCAACCGGCGCGATGAACCGGGGTTGGGGGGAGCCAGGGCGCCGGCCGTGAGTGCCCGGGATTCGGCAGAGCCGCCCCCGGAACTCGACGGGAAAAGGAATAGTTTGGGTGTTTTCGTGACAGATCGTAGCCCTGTGCAAAATCACACCACGTATGAAAATGAACTCAAAACGGAGCACGGACCTTAACGCAAGGTCTCAAGCTATCGCTTCGGCGCGAGACACACGTGTGCCTTCACGACCTTGGGTCCGGCAAGGACTCCTCGGGTACGACCCCCAAAGCACAAGGAACAGAAGAAACCGAGAGGATGGGGATTGAAACTAAACACGTTTGCAGGCCGAGGGGCGTCATTCGTAAGCGAGAACAAAAGGCACAGGCTGGCAGGAAGGACCCGAGAATCACACGCGCAACAGAAGGCTTGAATCCAGACTCTGAAAACCACTTGAGATGCAGTAAGACAATCCGATCTTCAAACGGGCCAAAAAAAAAAAAAAAGGCAAAACAGACACTCGATTAAAGAGAAGGCACACGGCTCATGAAGCGTGAGGCTCCAGCATCGCCCGTCAGCGGGAGGGGGAGCACGCGGAAGCCGCGGGGGACCGTTCGCGCCCACCGGGACGGCGATGTCGAGACAGACGGACCCTAACAAGTGCTGGGGAGGACTTCGAGCCGCCGGCTTCCTCCCACGCCGCTGGCGGAATGCAAAACGGTGCAGCTGTTTTGGAAAACAGTTTGGGCAATTCTGAAAAAGTAAACGCAGATTTGCCGTATGTCCCAGCAACCGCACGCCGGAGGGTGCGCCCCAGAGAAAGGCAAGTGCGGGCCCAGAGCAAAGCCGTGGGAGCGCAGGCGGACTGGCCGACCTTCCCGGCTCACGGGGAAGATAGGAGTTTGGGTCCGAGTTGCAGATGTGCCTGGGCTCTTTCCGCCCAGCAAACGGCCACTGTGGGGTCTGGACAGGAGGGGAGAGCAGGGACTGTCCCCTGTCCACTCTGGAAGACCCCTGGAGCAAGGGAAAGCGCACCCCGGGGCCAGCGGTCCCAGGGCTCACCTTCTGTTAACGGCGATGGTTAGTAACGCCCGGACATGCCTCTCCCGCTCCCGCTCGGTCACCCTGACCCAGAGCCCCGGAGAGGCCCCCCCACCAATACCACGGAGTTGGCTTTCCGCGAGACGGGCAAATGCATGGAAACAGAAAACGGCTGGACAGACTTCTTGAGGACAAAGTGCGGAAATTACAGCCAGCTCCTAGTTCAGGAACTGAAAACCCCGTGACGCCCAGCAGACGCCAGCTTGCCCTCCGCCCACGCCCCCAGCTCCTCCAAGCTGCCACCCTCCAGCCCGGCCCCCCACGTGAACGTGAGGCCGGAGTGTTCAGAGTGTCCTGGGGTTCTCCCTCTGGTCTCGTACTCCTGCTCCCCCCGCGCCGGACGGCTGTCTGCCCCAGGCCGGCTGCCTTCAACCCCTCGGGGAAACCGCAGCCCCCGCCCCGACACAAGCCCCACTCAGAGCAGCAGACGGACGACGCGGTGGACACTGTCTGGCCTCCCGTGCCGAGCAGACACTGGGCCCATTCTCTCACATCCCATGGCCCCGGTGTGGTGGCTACCCCCGGCCAGTCGCTCCAGTCGCCCTCCAGCAGAGACGGGCCCCTGCCAGGCCGCGGGGGAGACCTGCTTGTGGGCGACCGGCCGGCGCCAGGCCCAGAGCAGACTCCAGGGCCCCTCACGCCCATGAGCCGACTGTGCCACGATCAGAGGCCTGGGGGGGGGGGGGGGACACAGACCCGGGGCTCTGAAGTCAGACAGAACAGACTCCACCACAGGGTCTCCAGTCCCGTGGCTCCCTCCCGCATACGAGAGGCACAAGGCGGCCCGCACAGGGCTACGGAGGGGTGACACAGGCGAAGCCATGCATGTGCCCAGGACCCGCCCGCTGCCTGTCCTCACGGTGGCCTCAGAACCTGCAGGGGGCCCAACCTGCACGCGGTGGACGGTCACGTGGCTGATCCGTGGCAGTTGGCTGGGACAGACCCCGCAGCCCTCCAAGTGTCGGCATCTGCTGCCATGACGCAGTAGGTGGTAGTGGGGCCCCGGGCCCCCGGAACGATGCCTGTGGTCATCAGAATGACAGGACGTGGACAGCGCACCCCTCAGGGAACGTAGGGCGTCCATCTACCTCGCACAAACCTTCTTCTCGGCTGGAACCCACAACATGATCTGAGGGCTCATCTGGGCCCACAGGACTGCACGCGATTTCATAGACATTTAACTAAATGAGGTCGCGTGTGTGAAGAAAACGGTCAAACGGAGTTTGATGTGTGGACAGGACACTGACCACCATGTAAACCTCCGTGGCACAGGCCATAGCTCTTGCCTGGTCTCACCACGACAGGGGAACTCCAGCCCTATCCCCACTTTCCGATGGGGAAACAGACTCAGAGAGGTTAAGCAACTTGCCTAAGGCCACACAGCTCAAAGCAGGACAGCAAGGGTTCAAGCCCGAGCAGGCTGACCCCCGATCTGAGTCGCAGGCCCCGCGGCGGAGGAAGCTCAGTGCTGGGAGCCAGGACTCTGTCCTGGGGTGAACCTACCACCCGCACACTCACCATCGCGAGAGGCCTCTGTGCAACGGGCCGGGCCATAGTGTTTGCTGCGTGTTTTTACCGCGGTTCATCGAACGCATCACTCTCCCCTTTCCCATTCAGGTATTTTCCTTAAACACGGAAAGGCCAGATCCGTCCCCAGGCCTCCCAAATCTTGCTCGGAGCTGGATTTTGATCCCACAGGTCTGGGGTGAGGCCGACATTCTGACTTGTGAGGCGCTCCCCGGGGATGCGATCCTCAGGCCCATGGACCACACTCTGAATAAGGCGGCCCTGGCAAACGGCGCTCCCTGGTACCAGGGTCTCGAGCGGCCTCCTCCCAGCCTCCTCCCCCACCTGCGCCCCTCCTACAAGACTCCTGACCAGCCTCTCTGCCTCCCCCTGCCCTGAGCCTTACTCCGACACCTGTATGCTCGGCTGTAGCCACCGCCCTAACTCAGCACGTGGCATCTTCACCCACACCAGCAGGTGTCCCAGCACTGTCCACAGGCCACCTGCAGCACGGTCCACTGAGCCGCCAGTTAAAATGCAGATTCCCAGGCCCTGCGTCGGCAGGGAGGGGCCCAGACCTCAGTCAGTTCACCATCTCCCCGGCAATTCCTAACAAGGTCAATGATCCTGGGGCTGTGGGCCTGGGGACGGGCCGGCAGCTCCTGACCCAGCTCCCCTCCCCAGCTGGGCTGATGTCCCCCCACCGCGACCCAGGTCCACGGCCAGAACGCTGCTCGTGTGGGTTTCTCTTCCTCACCCTACCCACGGTTCCCCACGCCTGGTCCAGTCTCTCCTTCCTCGAAGGACACCTCCTGGCCTCTGTAGCAACAACAGAAATGCTCCTGCCTTTCTCCAAAGGCCTACAGGCTCAGCGCCTAGGTGACACGTTTTAGCACTTCTTCTTTGAAACATATAAAAATAGACACAGAAAGGCCCCCATTAGCTGGCATGGCCAGAGAACATTTCCCTAGAACGAAAGCTTACGCTTTCATGTGCCAAGTTAATAATTTCTGTCTTCTGAGAGGCCACAGAACAGATCAAGTTCGACCTTTTCCGGCACACTGCAGATAAGCTTTTGGACTAAAACATAAGGAATCCCTTTAGGGCTTTTAAAATGCATAGAACCAAAAAAGAAAAGAAAAGAAAGAAAAAAATATATATGTAGGACACAGTGCCTCTACATGAAATGACCCCAGCATATAATCTGGGCTCTACAGGTCGACTCTTTATAGCTTCCTCTGTCCTCGGCTCTGGCTGTGAGGCCCAGACAGACGGACAGCACCCTAGCCTCCTTTCCCCCAACAGCCTGACACACACGCAGGGAGCTTGCTAAAACTGCGTCTAGAGCATCAACGGAGTCAGCGGCACGGGGCATGGATGGGCTCTTCTGTGAGTCAAGTACACGGGTGTGTGACTCCGACCTACCAAGTCTAACGGGGGACAGCCAGCCTCCAAGGACCCACAGGGACACAGAGAACCAGCTGTGGTGTTGGAAGGCGCTCCTCAAGCTCAAAAGATTTTTTAAAGATTTTATTCATTTATTTAGAGGGAGCAAGAGAGCAGGGGAGGGGCAGAGAAAGAGAGAGAGAGAATCCCAAGCAGACTCCACACTGAGTGCGGAGCCCAACAAGGGGCTTGATCTCACGACCCTGAGATCCCAATCTGAGCTGAAATCAAGAGTCAGATGCTTCCGGGAGGCAAAAACTGGTCAGGGGCCCCTCCGGCCCAGAAGATTTTTTTTTTTTAAAGATTTTATTTATTTATTTGATTAAGAGAAAGAGCACAAGTAGGCAGAGTGGCAGGCAGAGGGAGAGATAGAAGCAGGCTCCCCGCTGAGCAGAGCCTGATGCAGGGATGGGGCTTGATCCCAGGCCCTTGGGATCAGGACCTGAGCTGAAGGCAGACACTTAACTGATTGAGCCACCCAGGCACCCCTGCACAGAGGATTGTTAATGGGCTTGAATGCCTGGTCCAACATAACGAGGAACCAAGTACTAGGAAGACATTTATAACTCGCACATGGGCCCCCAATCTCACCGCACAAATGTAGAGCGGGGACAGGTTGGCAGAGACGCACGGCCAACAGAGGAGGTGGGATCTTTCCCTGTGAGGTTCGAGGGACCTAGAACAAGCGGGACAATGGTCCAGCCCAGTGATGCCTGGCTCGGATCCCAGCTGGGCATTCCGGGCCCTGGCGAGCCGAGCTGGAGGGCACGTGGAAGACGCAGGCCGACACAGGAGAAGCCCATCCTGCTCCCCCGCCACAGGCCGTCCTGATCAAGCGAGGCGGCCCGTGGGGCTCTGCAAACAGCCCGCGGCTTACAAGAAGGCTCTGTGAATGTCTGAGCACCACAGAGCTGTAAAGACGGGGGGATGCGGCGCCCCCAGGCACACAGCCGACAGACGTGGGTCTGAATAGCCATAAAGAGGTGTCGAGAGCTCACAACGTCTACTTCGCAAACGTCGGGGGACAGTTTCATGATCAAAGTCTAACTACTGAAATGCTCAGGAATTCACCTAAACAAGAAACAGACAGGGACAAGTGTGCAACTTCACTAAATAAGGAGAAAATCTGAACAACGGAGGGACTGGACTTCACAGAAAGAATTCAGAACAACTAGAGAGTGTTCAGTGAGGGGGGAAGAGGCCGCAGTCCGAGGTCAGGAGGAGAATGAAAAACCCGACCGAGGAAAAGTCCTAAGGAACCAAGAGGGTTTGCAGGGGAACTCGCAGGTAACAGAAAAGTCTAGAGCAGCACAGTGTGCTGGTGCAGAGTATGAACTGTGTGATCCGGTGCAAGCTTCCTAACTCGGGGGGCCTCGGTTTGCTCCTCTGTGAAATGGCCATAATAAGGGCACTGATCGTCATTAGGAACACCCAAACGCTCAGTACACTGTTCGGGGAAGAGGATGGTACTTACTGTGCGTGTCTCCAGATGGCGGAGCTAGACCAAGAGCACATTACAGGGAGGCAGAAACCGGCCAGGTGGAAAGAAGCACTTCCTACAGGATTGTCTTGAAATCATTGGGCTGACTTGGTAGGTAGTGAGACACCCATCACTGAAGGCATCCAAGCCAAGCCCGGATAAAACAAACGTCAGAAACATTTTGAATTCCCATTTCTCTGAGTTCCAGCCTCTAAAAATACACTCGGTGACACAGTCTGTGTCACCCAGAGCCTCGAGGTTTGCCCACTTCCTGACTCTCAGCCAAGTCCCAGAGTAGTGGTTCCTAAAGCCAGCTGGGTTTTGGACCGCCTGTATCAAAATCCCTGGGGGCCCGGGGGGGGGGGGCAGGGGAGTCACAGTAGGCAGGAATCCGGGCCAGGCCCCATAGCAGATTTTTGCACCGGAATCCTGCAGTGGGGGCTTTAGATCTGTACGTTTAACTGTCAATCACCCTGACGGACAGCCTGCCTGGGACAGTTCTAGAAGGCCAAGATGGCCGGGCAGCCCGGCCCTGAGGGAACGGCTCAGGCTCATCATGTCTCCATTATTGCCTTGGCCAGTCTTGGACTCAGAACAGGGCCAGACTCACAGTGGACCTGGCCGGTGGCTCACTCGATGTCCCTTGACAAGGCCAGTCATCGGGTTCCCCTCTCCCCTCGGACTCCAGGGACACAGTGCAGGTCAGGTGGTGGCCCTGACCAACAGCTGTTCCTGCTGCACGATAACCTCTCCCCACTCCCCCAAACCACCATGTTCCTCCCCAACCCCGTCCTGCCCCCTAACCCCCACCCAACTCTACAGGGAGAGTCCCACAGCACAGGACTTTCAAACTAGCCTTTTGGGCATGCGGCCTGGCCACCCTGACCAGTCCCATTTCCCAAGGCCCCAAACATGGGTCACACACAAGACCTGCCCCACCATAGATGAGGGGCGGGCACCGCGGGACTTTGGTCGGCCCGCGCTGGGGTCTCCGGGACCCACTGACCAAAGCAGGCTGGAATCGCAGCTCCCCACCTCCACCAGCGGCCCGGCGTCTGCCCCAGCTGGTGAACCATGGCAGGCTGCTGCCACGGGAACCACAGAGCTGCTGGCCTGTGACATCAGAGCAGGGGGGAATTCAGGGACAGTGACAAGCCAGCCGGAGGGCAAGCGCCCGGCAGGACACCTGCTGTGGGTCTAGCAAACACAACAATTTGGCTCCAAATTGTAGGGGGACGGCCCGGACGCAGGGGCATCTCGAAGGTCTGGCACGTGTGCCCTTTCGGTGTTAAGGAGGGGCTCAGGGCGAGAAGATCCTTTCCTCCCCAGCCTGGCAGCACGCGCCGGTGCTCCCTGCCGGGGCTTCCCGGCTGTCCCAGGATCCCCGCGCTATACCGGCCGCCCCTCCCCGCCGCAGGGAGGGCGTCCGCTCCGGCTCGGGTGCGGGTGCGGGACACCTGCTGCTCCAGGGGGTCACCGCCCTGCAGGACTCACGGGGGGGGGGGCAGGGAAGAAGGGCTCCCAGCCCGGGCCCCCTTGGGCCACCCACGCCCCCAAAGCAATCGGACATATCTGACCTCGTTGCTAGGGCTGGGGCACCCTCCACGAATCTCCCCACCGATTCAGTTTGGGGAACAGGACTCCGGCCCTCAGAAGTCAAAGCAAGCGATCTCGGGGTCGGGTTTCTCGAGAGGAGACTGTTCTTAACGGGAACTTGGCTGAAGTGTGGGAGTCTCGGGGACAAAGCCTTTGAGGCTGAAGGGCCCCGGGAGGCCTTCTTCCCGCGGGGAGGGCTCACCCGCAGCCCACCCCTGCCACCCACTTTCATTGGGGTCCCTCTTCAGGGTCTGTAGATGGGGACTATCCCTCCGCAGCAAGCACCGTCAAGCCCTCGGGCTCTGCATGTGGCTGGTGTACCCACGCCCTTAAGGGACAAGATCGGGGCAGGGTGGGGTGGCAGACGGACATGGCCTCCACACGTTCCAGCTCAGAGGGCCTCTGCCGGCCTTCCCGAACGCTCCAGCACGGCCACCACGGCCATCCTCTCCGTGCTGCTTCCGGAGCGAGGACACCCCCACCCACCCACCTAGCACTCCCTCAGCGCCCACCCCTCTCCCCCACCCTGGACCGCGCTCCACAGCTGGACCCTCACTTTGCTGAGCTGTAACTTTCCCAGGGACACGGATCACTCGCGCTCACCGCGGGAACGTGAGAAAACGCACGCCTGGGAGAGGACGTCGGACTCCCCCTCCCCCCATCCGAGTTCCGGTAAAAAAAAAACCCCCCCGAACACCATTTGGTCCCGCGGAGCGTCCAAAGCTGTGATTGATTTAACCGCCCCCCCCACCCCCGCTGCCATGCGTGTAGGTGTTTCCAACGTTTCCCGAAGACCAACAGGACGGAGAGGAATATTCTCTCGTCTAAACGCTAGCACGTGTCCTCGATGGCTGCCTGGATACAGAGCCGCCTGCCTGATCGGAGGGGGGCTTCGCTGAAAGCCCTCCAGCCCTCTCCAGGGCTCAGGCTGCGACAGCGCAACCCGCTCCTCAAGCCCTTCCAAGGACAGGCAGCCCCGGAGCCAGATGAACCAAGCCATGGGAAGTCCAGCGCTGTGACATCCCATCCCGCTACCAGACACTCGTGCCAGGACCGGGCTCCTTCGACTCCTGGCAGCAGCCCGCGGTGGCTGACCTTGGGCGAGTCATCCAACCACTCCCCATCCGCACGGGAGGGGACACGGGCCTCACCTGCCTCTCAGGGGAGAGCTGGCGAGGGCTTCTGCACTGGAAGGGCGGAGACAGGCGAGGTCTCGATCTAAGAGATGTCCGAGGGGGGAGGATGGGTCTCCCGCTTTCAGTCCCCGCCTCCCAGGACGGCGCCGGCAGAACAAAGACCACCTCAGATTTGTTCTCCGTTCTGGAGCCACCTGGGCTGAAGGGACAGGATGTCGTGACCGAGAACCCGGGACGGGGGACACACACCCCAGCTCTGCGCTACGGCCGCTCCCTCCCGAAATGCAGGGCTGGTCCTTCTCTCCCAGACATCGAGGGATGAAAGGTTCAACGCTAGACAGAGGCCCCAGGAGAGAACTGTGTGCCCACGTCCGACCTACAACCCTTTGCCCAAAAAGCAGGGTGCCTTGTGTGGGCCCCCCTCAGCCCCCACTGTCACAGAGTCAAATCACCCTCTTGAAATGGATTCTGTCCTCCGAACAGCATGGTCCCCCATGGACCCGGAGCCCACAGGTGGCCAGCGTCCTCTCTCCCCGACCCGTGATGGAAATGCCGTCTCCTGAAAGCTCCGGTGACCAGCTAGGGTTCCAGCAGGGACGCCCAGTGGGCTTGTGACCGCGGGCAAAGGCTCGGGTCATCTCCCCGGGTGTTGGAGCCGCTGCCGGTGAGGTCACTGTGAGCGCAGGCCTTGCCCGGTACGTGCGAGCGCGCGGGACACGCAGCCCAATGGGCCCGTCGCCCCACGGCTCTGCCTCCAACACATTCCCGGCTCTCTTCAGCCTCCTGCCCTTGTTTTCCGCCCTCTCCGCGTCATGGGACCTCGGAGAGGACACGGTGGCCTGCGGAGGGTCAGCCGGGGTGACCAGGCAGAGGGATGCGGCAGAGGCCGGGCCGCAGACCCCTGAGGATATCATTTCTCTCTGGTGCCGTGAGCCTGTGTGGTCATGAGCAAGTCCACGGCCCTCGTCCAACCCTGTGCCCTGAACTCCCCGCCGGCCGGGGGCAAGGAGGTGACAAGCAACGGGGACAGGACAGGCAGGCTGGGCTCGTGCTGAGAGCTGGCCACGAATCAGGGCGGGGGGCGGCTTTCTTCTGACAGCGCTGCAGCGCGTGGGGCGCCACGCATCCCAGGCTGACGGCGGTGGGCCCTCCCCGGCGTCTGCACTAGGCTCACCCCGCAGAGACTTCCCAGCCTCTGCTGGGCCAGGATCCCGAGGACTTTCATCCTGGAACAAGGAAAGGAGCCTTGGGCACGGAGTTGGGCTCCAGAACCGGTTCTGGCTGGCTTTTCTCCCAACGCTTTCCAGTTTGTCTTTTTCCTCTAAAATGTCGGTCCATTTTCTCATTCTGCCGTCGCGAAAGCGGCAGCCGGGGGCATCTGTACCCCGGGGCCCTCGAGTACAAGCGGGGGCTGTCGGCAGAGCCTGCGGCAGGACCCCGTGCCCCGCCGGGCCTGTGATGGTGCCCCCAGCCCAGGCCTCCAGACGACAGATCAGGAAGGGACCGATAAAGCCTCAGCCAGGCCCGTGAATGAGCTCAAGACTCCAGCCTGTGCACCTCGAACAGGTGTGCAGGACGCGAGTGACACCCCCGGGTAGCCGACACAGAGCGGCCAGGCTCCGAGTTCCAGGAAGGACCACAGGCGTCTCACAGAGCCACAAACCCTCCACGCGACCCCTTCTCGGGGGACCGGAGGGAGCGTCAGGCGGCCCTGGGGTGCCGTGTGTCCCCCCCAGGCTCAGCGCCATCACCCAGTCACGGGGGGCCTCCCTGCCGCCTGCCCCCTCCTGAGGAGACCCTCACCTCCTCTGCCTCTCTCATCCATCCGTGATGCCTTTCGACTGAAGAAATTACCCACCCAAGACACGTGCATCAAACACAATTTAGAAAATGCAGATAAACTAAAGGAAACAGAACTCACCCTTGACCTCACCACGGCCTAGAATTCTGACACCCTTCCAGACCTTCCTGTGAGCATTCGACGTGTACATGCTTCTTCGTGACGTAAAGATACACACAAAAGTAATAAACCCGCATAAAGAAAAGCCAGGGAACGGCCACCAAACACCAGGCCAGGGGCGACCCGAAGGAAAAAGGGGAAGTTTGGGCCAGGAGGGAATCACCGGAGGGTTTGGGGCGGGGAGGGGCGTGGGGGGGGGCAGCAATGTTCTGTTTCTTGACCCGGATGCTCACTCGGAAACTTGAGAAATGGAGAGCGCTTGGGTGTGCGTTTTAACAAAACGTGTGTGTGTGTGTGTCGGCCCCAGACTCGGCCCCAGCCGGAGGGAGAGCGCGCGCGCGTTCAAAACGTGAAAGCACTCGGGCGGCAGCTGGGCTCGTCAAATTAATACCCTCCAAACGTCCTTCAAGGTCGGAAACGCGGATCCCTAAGGAACCCTGCCATCAGGTTACAGCTTTATTTCTTTGGCGCATCTGCAGTCTACGGGCTAACCTCTGGGCCAGAGGTTCCTCTCCCCCCACACCCCCCACCGCCCCCCACCGCCTGGAGCAGCCAGCCCCACCCCACCCCAGCGCCAAGCCCCGGAGGCTCAGGATCACCAAGGTCAGCCTCCTCGGTTAACAGCCCCCCCCCCCCCCCCCCCCCCGTCTCAGGGGCAGGACTTCCCCATCCAGGCCTCAGTTTGATCTTCTATAAAATGGGCGTAACGACTGAACCCGGGGCTGACATCAAGGTTAATAGGCCCCCATCACCCTCCCTTCACAAACGAGGGTGCTTTTCCTCCCAGCTCCCTGGCTGCCTCCTGGCGGTACCAAAACCAGGCCCGTGTCTCCCTAAGCTCCCCAACCCGTGTGGTCCATCAGTGTGGCCCGCCCTCCGGTGCGGACGGCGAACACAGTGCAGGGTCTTGCGCAGGGAGAGGGATCACGTCCCCACCCTACACACACACACACACACACACACACACACACACACAGAGCCTCCCGGGGGCACCGTCCTGAGCATCTGACCTCCACTGGTTCTTGTGATCTCCGCCCGCACCCCTCGGAGGCTCCTGTTTGGAGCTGGAGAGACGAGGCAGAGGCGCTCGCCCGGACCCCTCCCCTGGACGCCGCTGGGGGGCTCCACAGCGGCCTCCCCCACGGCCTTGTTCGAAAAGGCCAGTCTCCTCGCTTCCTGCCGGCCCCTCTTCCCCGCCACGTTCCACTTCCCCTTCCCTCCGGGTCCCTGCACACATTTCCCACTGTGCCGAGCCACCGCCCGAGCCTTCCTTGCGCAGACCCCAGGGTCGCTGTACCCCAGCAGAAATAAGCAGGGAATGGAGCCTCAGGCCTGAGGCCAAACCCCAGGGGCGAGCCCACCACGAGCCCTTCACCCCCACGCCACCCCTCAGCAGATCTGCCTCATGTCTCGAGTCCTTCCCCGAGTGCACGCACCGGCTCCCGGAGGACCACAAGCCCCTTGAATCACTCTCCTGTCCGCAGCTTCAGGGCCACTGCCCCACGTCCACACCTACCCGCCCTCCCATGGAGCCTCCCTGCCTCGACCCCCACCCCCGGCTGGCTCTGGGCGGGTTCCATCTACCCCCATTCAGGTTCGTTCCTTCCAGAGACCCCACCTGTTGGCTTTTTACACTGAACAGCTGTCCAGCCTGCCTCGCTGGGGCCCCGGGAAGCCTGACCCGGGTATTCTGACTCAGCTGACCAGGGGGCAGTACAGTTTCGTCAGCTACAAAGTGGGATTCCTCTGGGTCTCTGCGCATTCTCCCCCCGGAGTCCCAGACCCGCACAGTGATGGAGGCACGGAAGGATCCCAGCTTTCCAGCCAGTTCGGGCCCCAGGGTCCAGGCAAGTGGCTCCCCGGAGCTCCCAGCTCCAAATGGGGGAGCAGCTTCATCCCACCTGCCCTCGGAGACACTGCCCCTGACCCTCCCTTGGTCTGGAAGATTTCCTCCACCACGGCCTTCAGCCACCTCTCCTCCCAAATTCCGGGGCATCTCGTCGACCCTCTTACCCCTGGTCCTTACTCTCCACACGTGCTCAGACCCTCTGGCACCAAGACAGAAACCTAACCCAGCAGCCTCAACACTTACCTGCCCATTTAAAATTTTATACATGGGGCACCTGGGTGGCTCAGTGGGTTAAGCCTCTGCTTTCAGCTCAGGTCATGATCTCAGGGTCCTGGGATTGAGCCCCGCATCGGGCTCTCTGCTCCGCGGGAAGCCTGCTTCCTCTTCTCTCTCTGCCTGCCTCTCTGCCTACTTGTGATCTCTGTCTGTCAAATAAATAAATAAAAGTCTAAAAATAAAAAAAAAATTTGTACAAGTGCAGGTGTCGATGTCTATGTTAAAAACCTAGAACATTCTTTTCTCGAACCTCAAGTGTCCGGGGTAGCCTGCGTTGGAGACAAACCTTGGTGGGCATCAGAATCACCTGGACAGTGTTAGAAACACCAGTGCCCATGGCCTGGACCCTGAGGCTGGAACTCGGGACACCCATTCAGACACCTGCGACTTAGCCAACTCCCTGGGCCACGCCTGCCGTCACCCGCAGGTGCACACCCTAGATGGCTCACCTTGGGGCCTTGGGAGGGGACAAAGACTGCAGGTGATAAGTCAGAGGGGTGTCCTTTGGCCCCTCGTCCTCCTCTCTGGCCTCATCTGCGCCCAGAACAGTCTCTGGCCTTGGCTGGACACATCCCCATGTGGCTACCACGGACAAGGCACTTCACTGTGCCCGGGTGTGTGTTCCCTGATCTCTCCTCGGAGTGAGGGTTCACAATCTCCAACCCTGATGTCCCAGCACTGCTCTTCTCCTCCCAGGAAGACCATCCTAGCTACGGGTCCGGCTGCCCTGGATCCCTTGTGCGTGTGTGCCGAGGGGACAGGGAGCATCCAAGGCAGGGGAGAAGCGCTGACCCTGCCCCGTACGCTCTCCTTCCTTCTGTCTCCTGCAGGCGTTCTCTTTCTCCTGCGGTGTCTTCCATCCTTCTAGGCTCCTCCAAACACATCTCTTAGCCATCATGGACTCTAAGGGGTTCGCCCACACCTGCAGCCCCTCGGGTGTCCGATCAGTGGCTCTGCACCTGGACGAGGGTGGCTGCATGTCCCTCCCGACCCCGTAAGCCTGGCGGCTGTCCACGTCCTCGTTCTCAACAGGCTCCAATACTGCTGACCGATCCGGACCATGCGGCCTGCGCGGGTGTCTGCCTGACGAGCGGCTGAGGCAGCAGGGAAGACGGGGAGGCAGCCGCGCTCATCAGTAGCTCACGGGACCCAGGCCACGACTGCCGGTTCCCGAGGGCCGAGCGCGTCCTGGTTGGAGGCTGGCAGCCTGCCCTCAGATCCCAGGCAGGTGCGGGGAGAGCTCCCCCCGCGCCCCAGCACGGCGTCTACACCCGAGTCTGGGACACATCTCTCTCCCTCTGTCTCCCAACCCCAGGAACTGCCAGCAGCTCCGGTTCTAGTCACTCCCCTGGGAGAACGCAGCCTTCTAGTCACTCCCCCAGGGACACAGCCTTCCAGGGCCGCTGTCCGAATCCAGGTCCGGGGCACCCCCCGCACAGCTCCCTCCCTTCCAAACCCTCTTCCTCCAGACCCCAAACATGCATTGCCCCTTTTCACATGGTGACTTCATTTATCATTTGCCCAAAGACCCTGGCACCTGTCTGACTTTATGCCACAGCCTGGCCGTCGGGGAAGGGGTCTGCGGGGCTGTGCCCACCTGCCACACACAGTTCTAAACCCACGTCCACACGGCCTGGCACGGTGTCTCGTGAGGACGAGATCGGGCCTCGCAATCCCTGGGGCAGAGCTGGCCGCTGCGTAGCCATTCACGGAAACCCAGCCGGACAGGAGAGCAAAGATGGTGGAACACGGATCACGCTCTGCTCTGCAGAGCGACCGCCACCCTTACCCGGCGCCCAGCACGCGTGTCTGCAGAAGACACACAGTTTCCGAGTGCTTGGTGCCTGCTGTCGGACCCCCCTCAGTGCACGCACGGGGCCGGTCCCCTCACCTTGGCAACCAGCACATGGCCTTGGCTACGGGTCCTTCTCCACCTGGTGTCGGAGATCACCCGGGAGTTTGCAGACAGCCGTGTCCAGAGACGCCAACCCCAGAGAAAGATGCCACCGTGGGCACTCCTTCGGAGTAGAACTGGGCTCCGCCCCCAGAAGAGAGATTTTATCACCGCCCCCCGCCCCCATCCACAGAGCTCCTGGATTTACCCGACTCCAGAAACTAGCCCGTACGGCCCAGATCTGCCAAGTCGCTCAACGGGCTAACTGCCTCCGGGCTCGCTCCACGGCGGCACCGCCTGAAGAGCGAGCCCAAAGCTGGTCTCTGGCCGGGTTCCAGAGCCGTCCACGCCCGCCATCCACGGCCACAGAGTCCACGAGACAGTCGGGGTCGGGCCAGCAGCACATGCGAGCTGTGCTTGGAGACGGGAGACGCGTCCCACCTGTCCTTGCTTTCCCGGAAAGACGGGGAACAGAGCCTTCCCGGAGGGACCCAATCACCTCTCACCTACATCCCGCTCCCTTCATCCCGAATTCCGTGACCTCATCATGAGCTCCTTTTGCCGACCACACTTCCAGTCCTACCGGCTCCCAGAAGTCCCCGCACAGGCAGACAGAAATACGACTGTTTCTTAAGTCAACCGCCTCTTGTCGACACCAGGCCAGGGAACAAGCCCGCACCAGGCCAACAATTAAAGGTGCCAGGACACCACACTGAAGGGCAGCTTGTAGGCTCCCAACGTGCTCGCAGCTGTCACCCTTCACGGGCCCCTGCGTCACAGCCCCAGGGGGCCCAAGGTGGACCGGTGGAGCGGAGGTCCAGAGGTCCGGGCCAGACTCCGTGTATCCGCAAAGCGACCCAGACTTCAGTGATGGTTACCAGCGCCCCAGGCAGTTCTGTTCTCAGCCAGAGCCTGGGATCATTGCAAGACAGTCATGAATAAGCGCCCTTAAAGGAGAAGCAGACACAGAAAAGCCAGAGCCTTCCCTGGGAGATGGATTCCACGGCCAGCCGTCTCGGCTCTGTATCGCATGGTGGCTGGGCACAGAAGGGCCAGCTGCAGCGGCCCGGCTCGAAGACCTCTCCCCGAAAATCATGTCCACCCGGAACCTGCGTCTGGGACCGTATCTGGGAAGACGGTCTTTGGAGACGTGATCAAGGCAAGAGGAGGTCATGCCAGGCAAGGGTGGGCCCTCAACCCAGGGACCAGGCTCCTTCTAACAAGAGAGGGATTTGGATAGACATGTACAGAGAAACCCACTTAAAAACAGAGCAGCGGCCGGAGCGACGTGTCCACAAGCCCAGGGGCGCCAAGGAGCGCCGGCAGCCAGCAGCAGCTGGGAGAGGGAAACCCACAGCAGATGCTCCCTTGGACCGTCCAGGAGGAGCCAACCCTGCCACACCTTGATTTTGCACTTCAGGCTCCCAAACTGTGACAGAAGCAACTCAGGCTGTTTGGAGCCTCCCAGCTAGAGGATTCCCCACGGCGGCCCCAGGAACCTCACGGACTGGGCTTTACCGGGCAAGTCGTGGGCAGCCCCACAGGGCCTCCAGGCTGGGACGGGGTTCAAGTTTAGGCTCTTGAACGATTCTGATGCAAGGAAACGAGACACACACCAGGAGATCCAGGTGGAGGAGGGAGGAGCGCACAGAGCAAGAAAGAACCACGAGGCTTGCTGGGGCTCCTGGACCCTGAACCCGTGCCGCCTTGGCTTCCTGCTGCTGAAGAGTGAGGTGGTCCCCAGGCCCAGCCCTTGCCTGCTCGGCTCCTGTGAACCAAGCCCGAGCCCAAGCCCTTACAAGACTCGGTTCCTCTGGGCCTTGGGACCATCCTGCCCACCGGCCAGATGGTCAGAAGCACGGCCTTGCTCTTAGCAAAGGGGCCTGGGCGCCCAGTGGACTCCCCAGAGGAAGGCCAGAGTGCCTTGCTCTCAGATCCTGCTGGGCACCAAAGCCAAATCAGGGGTCAGCCTTATGCCCCCCGGCCCAGGCTTTACATAAAATGGCATCGCAAGCACGCACACGCCGCGGTCCACACCCAGGTGGCGGAGCCACGCGATACCTGCAGGTGGGCGCCTGCGTCCCCTCGGGCTAGGTGGCAGGTCACAGGCCCAACCCGGGAGCAGCCAGGAGCCCTGGGGGTGTGGGGAGATCGGAGGCCAAGGCTAGCAGCAGGAGAAACCCAGACACCCCGGCCCCGGGTGTGCACAGGTGAGGGCAACCGGCCTCCCCACACCTCACCTGGCAACCAGATGCTCCACCGGCTGCGACTTAGAAGCTCAACCTGAACCTGTTGAGAAGCCAAGGGGGCGGGGAGGAGGACAGGGGCCTGCACCTGCTACACATGGGTCCTTCTGGCTAAACAGAACTCGGCCCAGGAAATCTGGCGCACCCTCACCAGGGCAACTGGAGGCCCTGACGGAAACCTCTGGGGCCCCGCTGGTTCCTCCCGTTCCTGCTGCGTTCTCCCTGCTGGTCTCTGGCCCCAGTGTGGGTCAGAACAAATACCGAGCTGCTTCCCCCTCCCTTGCTCGCTCCCACCTTTGTGGGGAAAGGAGTGCGCAGAGGAAAAGATATTTTCTGAGAATTCTAAGCAGCCACACAACCCCACTTGCCCCAAAGTCTCCAGTCTTTGTGGACGTCCTGCAGGCAACCAGCGGCCAAGCACTCAAGGGCCGTCCTCCCTGGCCAGCCCTGAGCGCGACGCCTCCCAGGAACAGAGTAAGGGGCGGCCCCTGGGGCTCTACCTGCCTTTCCCCGCGCCCCTCTGGGCCCAGGGAACTGGCCGGAGGAGGGAAGCTTCCATTCTGCCCCAGCGTCATCCGGGGAGCCCCCAAACCGGGCTGGTGGGAGAGGGCCAGGCAGAGAAGCCCTTCCCCACCCGGCCTCGGGCCTGAGAAGCCTAGCCCCATCTGGTCTGTCTGGGAAAGTTTCTCCCGGGGTCCCCAGCCCTCCAGCCCCGGGGCAGGGACTCTCCCCAGCCCACGCTGTGTCCCCCACTCTCCCCGCCCCCCGCGCTGGCATCCCAGGGTCCTCCGCCTGCCAAACCCCGTCCGCTCCCTGGCTCCCTTTTCTGGGGCTGGAGCTGCGGAGGAATTTCGGCGGAATGTTGAGGTTGAGAAGCATCTCGGCGGAGACGCAAAGAAAGGGAGACGAAAGGAGAAAAAGAAAGTGCGATTTCGGCGTCCACTTGCAGGATTCTAGCAGGCCCGAGGGCCGGCGAACGGGCGTGGGCCCCTCGGCAGGACGCGGGCGGGCGGGGCGCCGGGGACCCTCGGGGAGGCGGGCACCGGGCCGGGGCGGGGTCGCCGGCTTACCTACGTCCGCATTGCAAAACGCCTGTTGCGGGTGCACCGGGGAGCAGCTGCAGGCGTCGGCCGGGCGCAGCAGCGTCCCCAGCAGCAGGAGGCCGAGCGCCAGCCGCAGGCTGCGGGCCGCGGCGCCCATGGCGGGCGGGGGCGCGGGGACGCGGGGGCGCGGGGCGCGGGGCTCGACCGCCGCCGCGGCTGTGCGGGCGCTGGCCTCGGGGCGCGCCGGGGCCGCGCGGGGCTCGCTGCGCTCCGCGGGCGCGCCCTCCGCACCTGGCCCGCGCTCGCCCGCGCAAACTTTCCCGGGTCTTTGTCGCGGGCCGGAGAGGGGGCGCGGGACGCGGCGGCGGGCGGGCGGGGGCGGCGAGGGAGCGAGGAGCGCGCGCGACCGGCCGCCGGCGGCTGCCACGGCCTTCTGTGGATGCGTGCGCTGCGGGCGCGGGCCGAGCCGGCCTTTTATTGCGCTCCGAGGCGTGCCGGCTCCGCCCCCCGGTGGCGGGCGGCCAATGCGGCGCCGGGAGCTCCCGGCCGCCCCCTCCCCGCGCGCCTCCCGCGCCTCCCGCCCTCCCCCGAACCGGCTTTGTTGTGCCCGGACCCGCAGGCACGTCTGGGGCCCGCAGCTGCGCACCTGGCCCCGGGCCGCGCCCCTCAGGCCCCCGCAGCAACCCAGCCCCCCCCCCCCCCCAGATCTCCCGAGGTCGGGTTGGCCGCTGCGGGGCGGGCGGCGCCCGTGGCGGGGGGGTTGGGGGGAGTGGGGGGGGCCTGACTCAGCACTTGGGACCCGAAGCCCACCCCTCAAGGGCACCAGGCGCCCACCCACCGCCCCTTCCTCTCCAGCTTGGCACGGGAGGTGTCCCCTGCCCGACTCGCGTCCACTCCTGGGGTCCCTGAGCTAGGGATTGAGCCAAAGGGAGGCGCACTGCGGGGTAGGGGTCATCCCCCGCCGCCCCCCGCCGCCCCCCGTGGTAGGTGGCCTGGGGAAGCTTACTGAAGAATCCTTTTACAAATGGAGGTCTTAGAATTTTAAGTGCGCTTGGCCAGTTCAGACGGAGGGGGAGGGGAGTGGTTACTATGAACAAAACAGGATTTTATATAAACTGGCCATATTTTTGACCAGCCGACAAGAGCCAGAGGGGTGGGCCCAGGAGTCGAGGAGCTGGGATTGGAGGAAAACGTTTGCTGGGCTCTGTTCACAGTTCCCTCCCTTCGCCCACAAATGTGGGACTGAAGGACTTTCCCCAAAACAGTTCTGTGTTCCAGGAAAGGCTGGGATCCTGGAGGTGCGGAGAAGCCTCTGAAGTGTGGCCACCGGGGTCCCTGTGTGCCTGTCACCCAGTCTGCCCTGAGCTCCTCTGTGGTCGGTGCTGTCACGCGCAGGCCCTCGCTCTTGCCCGCAGGACGTCTGTAGTCTAGCCGGAGGGCTGTAAACGGAGGAGTAAATGCCCACTAAACTGCGTGGTGCCGACTTGCCGACTGGCCTTGCCGTCGGAGACTGGAAAGTACTGGAAGGCTGGAAAAAAACGGTTCCTTTCTGTTTATGTGTCTTCGCAGCAAACAACTGGGAGCAGAGTTAAAGAGGCCCTGTGGTTATTTTTAGCACCCTGAGGAATCCAAAGTCACTTTTCCCACTTTTGTTCCCGTAAAATAGAACCGTGTCGTCTTGAAACGATGTAGGATGCTAACTTTTTAGCTGTGCATTCGAACACCAAAACACGATGGCTGCTTGAGGTCTTTGCCTCCTCTGTCCTTCTTTCTTTATGACAAGTGGGGAAAAGTGCAATTGAACTTTACAGAATCGAAAGTCGATTTGTCAGTTTGTGAGGGAAACAGATAACCTAAGGACACCCTGTCCTTTAGGCAAGATACACACATTAGCAGTGGCGCACAGTGAGGGTGATACTATCCTGGAGGCAGGTTTGATGGTGGGGCAAGGTGGGGGGGGGGTGCGGGCCAGGCCACTGCATGGGGTTGGAAATGGACCTGGCCTGCCGCCCGCCCGCCCGCCCTCCCGTCCATTCGTCCACCAACAGTGCCCATCGGAGGAGAATCTACAGTGGTCACTGTCCCAAGGGCAGGCCATTCAGAAATCCACCGAACAGACAGAAGTCCCAGGGGCAGCAGGTGGAAGGACCCCTGAGCCAGAGGAGGAGGAGGAACGTGAGGGAAAAGAGGCAGCTAGGACCCCAGTCAGAAGGGCCGGGAGGGGGGAGACTGCACCTTTGATCCTGAGTGCGTTGGAAGGTTTTCAGCAGCGGGGCGTCGCAGTTCCCTCTGTGAGGATGGGGCGGGGGCCGAGGACGCCGGCAGGACCCAGACGCGGCAGCCCAGCCAGCTCGCGCGCCCCACCCAGCTTCCGCCGCCCCGTCCACACAAGGGTCATTAGACCCCTCCCCCCCCGCAACGGGTTGTTCTGAGAGGCCGACGTGGTCTCTAGTACGTGGTGCCTGTGTCCCGTGTTACCACGAGGCGCCCATGTCAAGCGACTCTCACGAGGATGTAGCCGGTGAAGGGTCGGAGCGGTGCCTGGAACCCGGGTCCCCTCCTCCGGTTCCGCGTCCCCCGCCCCGGCCGTCGGACTGCCTCCTGCAACCGCGGCTCCCGTGGACCTCCCTGCCCCTCTTCCCGTCCTGGACCTGCCCTTTCCACGCGCTTTCTTCCGTCTCAGGACCAAGGAAACCGAGGCCACTGACCAGGAAGTACTGAAGGGAGGAGGAGGTCAGGATCGGCCACGGGCCAGCAACGAGATGTTCTTTCACGCACCCCGCGCCAAGAGAGCTGGAGTGACGCAGGATGACCTCGGGGCAAGGCCTGCACTCTGGATCCCCACCCAGAGGAGGAGGACGGGGTCAGCCTGGCCCACAGCCGCCCCCACCCAGGCCCAGGAGGAGTGCTAGCGAAGAGGCCCCGGGGCTGGTAGCTGCCTCTTTCGCCTTCGCTGCCAACCAGCCTCTTCTACCCTGATATCGGGGAGCGGGCCACATCCTTCCTGACGACAGCCTGCTGGACCTCAGCTTGTATCTGCCCCAGAGCCTGACTCGGGCTGACTCTCTCCTAAGAGTCTCTCCTAAGAGAGACGGGAGGGAGCAGCACCTGCCAGGCCAACCGAGGAGGGGGACATCACTCCCCGGCCCACGACGGCCCACCAGGAACATTCACCTCGCCCCCGCCTCCCCCACCGAGAGAGGTTTCCAGCATGGAGCCCAGAAGAGCTGTCACCCGTCCCACTCATGTCGGGGCACACCCTGCAAACGCATCCTGGGCTTGGCTTGGCGGAGTAAACACCCACCGGGTCCAGGAGGAAATGCCAGCACCTCCTCCCTCCTGCTCCTGTCGGGTAAACAGAGTCAGAGTGACCTCTCAGGCCTCGGGCATGAGGCCCTTTCCACCCGGCACGGGCGAGCCCTGGGAGTGTGGGTTCTGCGTAGACTCACTCTCTCCGTTTGGAGAAGATCTGCTGCTTCCTGGGTGTGTGGAGCGTATTCTCTCCCCGGAGACAGCAGGACAGGAGCCAAAGCCTCCCCGCCCCATCCGGCAGGTTGCAGAGAGCCACACGCTCCCCAGCATACGGGCATTCACACGGGCCCCACAGGCCCAGGAAGCTGGATGCGGACAAGTGGGAATGTCTTGGGCAGCTCCTGGGGCGGTGGGGAGCTGCCGGCTGTGCAGGGAGCTGGGGGACAGCCGTGTGCCCGGCTATCTGGGAGGTTTCTGGGGTTGTGGGATGCGTGGCTCTCAGGGATCAGGATCCCAGTGGGCCTGTCCAGTCTGGGCGTCTGACTCATGGCCACATAGGCAGGTGGTTCCCCCACCACAGTGCCAGCCCAGATATCTGTTCCCCATGTCCCCTGGCCAGGAACATCCCCGATGACAAGAAGGTGAGTCAGGAGAAGGAGCGCCGACTGCGGCCTGGCGATGGGCTGCAGGTGTCTGGACAGTTAGCACCTCCACGACGGGCGGGGGACACCTGAAGGACCTTCCACATTCATTCATTGCATGCATGCCCTTACTAACCCCCTTTGGCCAGGCCTCACATGTCTGCCTCTGACCTCTGGGTCAGATTGTTTTCCCGGGGGGGTGGGGGGGCGTGCCCTGTGCCCTGTGGGTGTTGAGCAACATGGCTGGCCTCCACCCTCTAAATGCCACCCCCCCCAAGTTGGGACAACCAAACACATCTTCAGACATTGCCTAATGTCCCCGTGGGGAGCAAAAACACCCGGTTGATCACCACCCGCGAAGGGAAGTTTGATAAAAGTCTCTGGACGTGAGAAAACGAACGCAGAGACAGATAAACAAGGTTCGATTTTTTAGAGCAAACACTGGCGCACGGGGGAGGTTACGGTGCTGGTGCGTGACCCGGGCAAGGGCACACGGGACGGCGGACCAGACCATCCACGCGGGCTCTCTGGGGAGATGGGGAGGGCAAGGGGTAGTTAAAGGGATGTTTTGTGCCAACGTCCGTGAGCCACCGGCACGCGTCCTATTTCGCTTACATGAAATGACACAGGTGCGTCGGGAGAGACCGCAGAGGAAGACGGGGCCGACCAGGAAGTCTGTGGAGTGTCTCCCGGTGGTGGGGACCTGGGTGACTGGGATGGGCGTCCTGTCCTGGGAAAGCAATTTTTAGGTGACGCTTCAGCCCTGCGGGGGCTAGATCTGGCGGCAGAGGGTTGGGGGGGCAGGGGCGGACCTAGGGAATGTTCTGGGCTGTCTGCCTGGCGCTGTCGAGGCCTGCCCGGGGCACAGCTCCTCGAGGCAATTATGTCGGTGATCCCGTCACCCTCACTGCCCTTAGCTCCTGCTCCCCACGTGGCTTTCCTTGGCCGCATCCGTGGCTGTTTGATGCCGTCTCCCCTTGGGGTCTTGGCGTCTCTCTCCGTCCCTGTCTGCCTCCCCTCCAGGCACCCCCACCCTCTCCTTGCAGGCAGGTGCCCCACAGGGAAGGGCCTCAGATCCTGGGTACCCACCTGGTGTGCCCGCCTGCTGTGGGCCCCGCCAGCCCGCTCCCCAGTGTGCAGCCTACACAGGCCGGGCAGCTTTCCCGGCACCGCCTGCCCACCCGTGCTGCTCCCATCCAGTCTAGAGTAACTCCAGAGAGAGGGCGGGCGGGCAGGCAGGAGGCTGTTCCTTGGTGAGCCGGCAGCCCCATGAAGTCATGGGCTTGAAGTGGCTGCCCCATCCGAGCTGGGCGGCACACACGTGTCCTCTGGGGAGGCTGGGCCGGCGCCACCCGCGCACGCCCTGGGCCCAGGTTCGCACACCTCATTCCGCCTGGGCTCTGCGTCGGCGCTGCCTCTCCCCACCATGGCCTCATGCGTGCATTCTGCCTCCCCTGGACACAGAGGGTCCTGTCCTGCAGGCCCCCGATGCAGGGCTCTCCTGGGACCCCTACCCTTGACTCAGTTCCTGCAAAACCTAGAGGAGCGGGCCGAGCCCGGCCAGTGCCGGCTCGGCTCCCACGCCCGCCACTCCGCATTTTCCCGCGCTCAAGCCCTCGCCTTGGCCCTGGGCACGTGTCCTGCGCTTCCTTTCACAGGCGGGTCAGGGGGCAGGGCCAGAGGGCAGCGCCGGGAAGCCGGCGCTACTCCGTCCACCCCTGGCCTGCTCTGAAGGCCGCCTCCACTGGCGACCCAGGGACCAGGTGCCGGCCAGGAGCGGGGCCAAGGGGAACCGGCGGGCCAGCTCTGCAGGGGTGTGTCGAGGCCGACTTCTGCCGGTTTCAGGTTCCCCTCCCTTGGAAGCCGGGGGCTGGAGGCTCAGGTTTCCCGCCGCCATCCTCCTCTTCTTTGGTGCTGGCAGTGACGGCCCGTGGCCATGATGTCATCGCCTAATCCAAACAGAAGGGGGGCCGGTTTGGCAGCGCTGGCCGGCGTCCCATGCTGAGTGCAGCAGTAAATTTCATTTCAAGGCTATGATTAGGACTGTGCCCAGGAATTTCCTCTCTCTCGCTCCCCTTCCCTCTCCCCAGCCTCTTTTTCTTCCTATGCTCCTGCCTTGCCTTCTTTCCGCTCGTCTCCCCTGGCTCTCTCTGCTCAGGGGCGCTTCGAGTTCTCAGGGTGCCCAGAGCAGCTCCGCGCACCGGCCCAGGCTCCTGTCACCGTCAGGTTCCAGCCCTCCTCCCCTCCCTCCCTGACCAGCCTGGGCATATATGGACCAGGGCCCAGCCCCTGGATGCCATCCAGGGGAGGACAGGGTGAGAGCGAGGGGCAGAATTCCTGAAGGAGCTCCTTCGACCTGAGCTGAAATGGCAGGCGGGAGGAAGAGCGGGTTTGGGGGTGGTTCGGGTCACCAGCCAGAGGGGCAGAGGGCAGCAGGACAAAGGCAAGGAGGGACCCGGCCCCTTGGAAAGTGAGTCGTCGGGTCCTTATCACTACTTCCGGCTGGTTTCTGGAGTTTGGGTCTAGCACATTGGCATCCTCGCCCTCTCTCGGCTAAGAGAGCCTGCCCAGCTCCCCACACACGAGGGGCCCAAAGGCAGTAGCTCCGTCCGGTGCCCGCGTCTCTCTGGCCTGTCCAGCCCCTAGGTGCAGGTGGGCCCACGTGAGCCGTGCCAGCCCACGCCCTGCTGCTTCTCTGCTCTTCCTGGGGGAGCCCTGGTTCTGTCCTGCTCTTCCGGGCCCCAGGAACAGGACCAATAGCCAGCCACCTCTCGGGGTCTCCTGCTTTCTCCCACGAGGACTCAGCCACACCCTCACAGGTGTGACCTGGATGCCCATGGTCAGGGGGGACCACTGGGGTCTGGGTGGAGGATGTTCCCGCATCAAGGGTGCTGTGGATCCCCATCAGTGCTCCCCATCACATCGGACGGTGGTCCGACTCCTTGGGGAAGTGGGGGTGCCTGTGCTCTCTGCCACCCCGGGCCCTATCAGACCCCAAGCACTCCTTCCCCCTCGAGCCTGGATGTGGCCTGAGATCCCTCCTGTTGGTGCCCTGGGCAGCCAGCCCAGCCCGTGAGTCCCGTGAGTGATTTCCATCCTAGGGAGGTGCCCAGCTGGGGATGTGTGGACATCGGGATGCCCCAGGTAGAGGAAGCAATGGTCACGGCCCCTTCAGACCCCATTGCCTGGACCCATTAGGCTGCTCGCGTTTTCTCTAACAGGTTACTTGCCTTCGTGTCCGGCTTTCCCACGACTCCTTGCTTCTTAAGGTTATAGCTCACTTTTTCATTCATTCGTCTATTCAACGAGGGTGTGTTAGGCACCTGCCATCTTCCAGGCCTGTGCAGATGTCGGGGGCCTGGGAGGAACAGACGTGCCTCCTTTCCTTCTACAGCACGAAATCACCCGTTAGCAGAAACACCTACAGAAGGAATGACCGGAGGGCGTGGGTTCTGGATGGGCAACTGTGGCATCAGAGGGCCTGAGGGGCGGGGTAGGGGGCGGTTGCTGCCTGGGATAAATGAGATCTGGACAGTGATAAGAGCTAACCCATCGGGGTAGGGGGGCGGCGGGGAGGACACTGTTCCAGACAGAAGGGGGGACATGTGTGAAGGTCCACAGGTGGAGGGAGGTGGGGGCTGGGCGCCGACCCGGGGTGGGAGCAGGGCCTGGGGTGTCGTCACGGCAGATCTGAAGGTAAGAGGTGGGAGACAGCCAGGCAGCAGCTGTCGGGGGTGACTCACTGCCGAGCAGAATGATTGGAAACACATGTCCGGCCGAGAGAGCGCACATTCATTACTCAGAGCCGAGGGTTCTTGGACCACAAGGGAGTCAACAGGGAGAGGCGTGGGGAGGGGGCGCGGCGGGCGGCAGCCGTGGGGAGGGGCCCGCTGTCTGCACGGCGACACTGTTCACCCTGGCCCTGTCCCTCCTTGTTACTTTTTAACAATATTTTGTTACGAGAGTTCGCCAGCATATTGACACGGAGAGAGAACGGGGTCGTGCACGTCCGGCCACGGGTGCCCGGCTTTGGAAACCATCAAGCCACCCGCCCCGGCCCCAGCGGGTTATTGGGAAGCAGATCCCGGACGTTGTCATTCCTGAGTCAACTACGGAAGAGCAGTTTTGTTTTTTGGTGTTTGGTTTTTTTGAAGGGTGATCTGTCCTTCTGCTGTGTAGAGAAGCACTTCAACTTCTATATTTCACGACGGCTTATCATACCACAAGACGTTTCTTTCTTCCCTTGGGGCAAAACCAGCTCCCCAGAATCAGACGCACCAGGGTGTATCTCCCAGCGCTCACCGCGACGCTGGCCCGTGACCGCCCACCCTCGACCGTCTCTGCTCCCTGTTGACAAGACAGGATCCTACCAGCAGTGCTGTCTAGAGGAGCTTGTAGGAAGGGGTCCAGCACGTGGCAGGTCCTGGAGGCTGCCGGTAGGAAGGGATCAGGAAACAAAAAAGCAAGTTGCATAAACTGGAAACTGCTGGAGCCGGGATTCAAACCTAAATCTGCCACCCTCTGAAACCTGTTACCTTTTCCCGCCAGCCCCGTGCCGGATCAGCGTACCTTTGGGGGTTCACTGAACTAGGCTGCTCCGGGACATTTGCTCATAATCTGGAAGGTCTCTCTGCCCTGAACCTGTCCCCTGGACACCAGGGTTGGGGGAGATGTCCCGACCCAGGCAAGCACTTTCTTCAAGAACTCAAGGCCCTTGGGAACGAGTAGCAAAAGGGGCCTCCCAGGCAAGAGGAGAGGCAAGAAGGGGGTTCCCTCCGCTTGGAGGTTGGGGGGGGAGCTCTTCTCACCTGGCAGACAGGTGCGCTGAGTGAAACCCGTCTGGATCTTTGGGCTCGAAGGGATGAGCCCCCAGGTGAGACAGTTGGACCAACACGGGCTTTGTTCGAAGGATGTGGAGGACGTTGGGAGACTGATGGGTGTGGCTGTACCTCGGGGACCCTGTCCCCTCCCGCTCCTCCTCCTCTGGCTCCCCTGGATGGCTGGGCTCAGCCACTTGCCTCTCCCTGGCTCCTTTCTCCCTCTGGCTTCCCTGTGTGTCTGCAGCCCAGCCTGCTTCTCCACCACACCCTCCCGGGCCTTTGGTTCACACACAGTCATCCAACTCATTCTCCTCGAGGGTCCTGTTCTTGTGAGTGTGGGTCTGACGGGCCAGCCAGGGTCAGGTGACTTCCCAGACACAGCTCGGGACTGTAGCCACCAGCACCAGCTGGGTGGACAGGCCTGATCCGAAGGACAGAGAGGACAGTCCCTTCTGAGCAGGTGTCCTCCCTCCCCTCTTGGAGGGAGAGCCGTGCCCCCACAAGGAGACACGAGGGCAGGTGGGGGAGACTTTGGGCCCTTGACTGCCTGCCTGTGAGACCCTTATACTAAGCCCCTTCCGTTGGCAACGGGAGAAGGCCGTCAGGGTCCGGCCCTCTGGAGGACCAGGTCCCATCCATTCTCCCCCACCGCACTCCCCGCCGCACGGGCATACTGGCCATTGGCCCAGGGGAGTTTTGGTCCACGAGAAGGTCACTGTGGGGCCTGGCTCCCTGGCCTTGGGACCTCTCAAAACCTGGTGGGGGAAAAGACCATTACTCAAGATGGATGAGGCCCAAATCCTGGCCTTGCCCATGGCCACAGCTCCTGGCAGCCATGCAGGACAGCTGCCCCAGGCTCGGACGTCGCCTGAAAGGCATGTCCGGGGCTGCTACTCCCTCTTCGGCTGCCAAAGAAAATATTTTTTGCAGGTTCCTTGTGAGCTGAGAATGAAAACACAACACCCACCAGGACGGGGGGGGGGGGGGGCGCGTGTGGTGAAAGGCCCGGCTTTCCCGGAGAGTCCAGCAGACGCCGGAGGATGGCGTCACCCGGGCACAGCTGGGCTGCCAGTCCTGGAGGTCCAGGGGGTGCCAGGTGAGCAGAGTGGCCGAGAGTGGGGTGAGGGGGGCCCAGAAAGGGGCAGGAAACGGGATTGTTGGAAAAGTTGTGCGCTCTTAAAAGGCCAGAGCATGGCTCCAGGCTGAACCGAGAGCTTCCCGGGAGGAATGCACTAGAAAAGACTCCTTGAGGGGGGTCTGCAGGAGCTCTGGTTTAAAACACGCAGAAGAACAATGACAGTTTCTAAAAAGTGCAGAATCCAGGCTGAGTTTTCCGAGTTCAGAACAGAAAGCAGAATCCCAGTACTGCCGTGATGCGGAGGAAGCACGGCCGGAGCTCGGGCATCCAGCGTCCACTGTTACACACCGCGTCCGGGGACCCGCGAGTAGTTCCATCCGTGCGCGCGCACACCTAGAGCAAGTCACACAGTACGTTCCGTCCTGCCGCTGGCTTTTCTCAAACCCAGGAAGTTATGGGGCACGTCTGCCCATGGCACGAAGTGGTTTCCCCGCAGCGCCAGTCCCGACATCTGCCTGGCACCCTGCTGCGGGCCCTCCCCGGGGGGCAGGACGAAGTCGCTAACGCTAACCGCAGCACTCGCTCCCAGTCCCAAAGGGTAAGCAGGTGGCCTCCACCGTTGCTATGGCAAAATACCCAAGGAAGGCTCTGATTGGCCAGGCTTGGATCCTGGGCCCGTCCTTGAGCCAATCACGACAGCCCGTGGAATCGAGGGCTTTGACTGGCGGGGCCCGAAGCGCGTGGCCATCCCGCAGCCCGGAGGAGGGGGAGGGGAGGGATGCTGAGTGGACGGAGGGCCTAGAGCCCCCCGGACTGCAAACCAACGAGGCCCCTAGGAGCACAGGTGCAAAGCGGGTCCAGCGCCGTAGGGGGTCTAAGACCGAAGGGCCTCGAGACGTGGTCCTTAACCAGAGGCGGCTTACAGCCTGGGGAGGCCCATCGACACACGAACCCCGGTGAAAGCAAATGCCAAGCCCCAGGCGGACTTTGCTGCCGAACAGACCTGTATGAGCCCGCTCTGTCCACCACGCCCTGGGCCAATCCCCTCACTGCTCTGGACGCGAGCCTCCTGGTCCATCACACGGAGCGACGGTGCGCACCACGCGGGGCAGGGCGTGGCGGGGCTCCCGTCGGAGGCACCAGCAAGAGCGCGGTTGGGAGGCGCGGTGTGAGCGCTGGGTCGGTGGGGGTCCGCAGCCGCGGTGGTGCCACTACCCCGGGGGCTGGGGGTTGGGGGGGGACGCATGAGGCACAGATCGGAAGCGACACACAGCGCTCGGGAAAGACTTACATGTGCGTGGTGGGTTCGCCCTAACAAGAACCGGAGACCGTTGGGGCGCCTGGGTGGCTCAGTGGGTTAAAGCCTCTGACTTCGGCTCAGGTCATGATCCCAGGGTCCTGGGATCGAGCCCCGCATCAGGGCTCCGCGGATAGCCTGCTTCCTCCTCTCTCTCTTTCTACCTGCCTCTCTGCCTACTTGTGATCTCTGTCTGTCAAATAAATAAATAAATAAAATCTTAAAAAAAAATAAAGTGATGGAACTGGTGGAAGTAACTTAAAAAAAAAAAAAAAAAAAGAACCGGAGACCGCCCAGGCGTCCTTCAAACGATGACCAGGTAAAAATCCGGTGGGCCCGTAAGACGGGATATCGCTGGTGGTAAAAGGAACGGAGGGATCCCTGCCACCGGCTGCCACGGGGCTGCGTGTCAGAAGCCTGCCGGGTGAATGAAGCTGGTCGCGAAAGACCACCCATTGCATGAGTCCCTTCCTCTGAAATGTCCCGAACAGGTAAGTCCGTGGAGACAGAAAGTGCCGGAGGGTTGCCCGGCTCTGAGTAGAGGGGAGAGTGGAGATGATGGAGAGTGACAGCGCAGGCGTAGGTTTTCCCTGGACAGGGACAGCTGCTCGGGCTTGTCAGGGGGACCCTGGGGACAAGATGGAAGAGGAGGCAGAGGTTCCAGCCGCGCACTCCCAGGAAAAGAGCTTTGGTGGTACCTGGCTACTCCCGCTCGCCTGGAGAACCACACTGGCGCACAGTAACCTCAGCGGCAAGGCCAGGGGCAGAAGCCAGTGCCGGCCCCACCACCTCCGTCGTGCCCATCACCTCCCTCGGGGCAGGACAGCCCCCCGCGGATGAGTACTTAGGCCAGCACGCCCCCACCCTGGCCCTGGAACCCAGAGGGTCTGCCGGTGTGGCCCCAGGCTGGGAGTCGTTGGAGGAGGGTCGGGGGAGAGAACAGAAAGTGAGGTGGGCTTCTTGCTCTGGGGCTGGCAAAGGCAGAGTTTCGCCGGCGGAAGAGCACACAACATTGAACAGAGCCGTCAGGCAGGCGAGGGCGGCAGGAAAAGGTGGGGGAGTCAAACACCCGGGCTGGGGTGGGGGGACCATACGGGACGCGATGACGAGGGGGCGGCTGGGACGAGGGTGGGGGGTTCCTGCTGAGGGCTCATTAACCCTTTATTACTCGGTGTTTTTGTTGAATACAGCTTAATGTTTAGGGTCGGTTAATTTTACAGGAAACGGAGATGATAGCACAGACTTCCCGTACCCCCACCCCGTGGTGGTCCCTGTCACTGTCACCTTACGCAGTGTGGCGGATCAGTCACAATGTCTTGGTCTGCTAGGGCTGTGACAAACACGTCACAGACACGGGGGGCGGGCGGCAGCGAACACCTGCTCCTCCCAGGTCCGGAGGCTGGAGGCCAGAGGTCAGGGTGAGAGCTTGCCTCCTGCCTCCTTAAGTGTCTTCCCGCTGTGTCCTCACATGACAGAAGGGGCAAGCCAGCTCCTGGGAGTCCCGCTGACGAGGGCACGAACCCCATCATGGGCGCTCCCCTCTCACGGCCTGACCGCCTCCCAAAGGATCCACCCCTGACACCATCACGTGGGGGTGGGGGAACAGGATTTCTTTTCTTTTTTTTTTTTTTTTTTAAGATCTTATTTATTTATTTGACAGAGAGAAACATAGAGAGAGAGAGAGACAGAACACAAGCAGGGGGAGCGGGAGAGGGAGAAGCAGCTTCCTGCTGACCAGCGAGCCCGATGCAGGGCTCAGTCCCAGGACTCTGGAATCGTGACCTGAGCCGAAGGCAGACGCGTTAACGACTGAGCGCCCCCAGGCGCCCTCTGGGAGCAGGATTCCAACAGGAATTCTGAGCACACACATGTGCCCCTTTGCTCGACTGAACAGATACGGATACCTTATTATTAACTAGAGTCCGTGGTTGACGTAAGGGTCACCTCGGTGTTGTACGGGCTGGGGGCTTGTCACCAGCACAGCATCGTACAGGAGCGTCTCACTGTCCTCCAGTCCCGCCACCTGGTCTTCCCACCCTCACGGACTTGGTGTTTCCCTGAAAGTGACATTCGCTGAGAAAGGACGCGCAGTCCGGCTTGAGCATCACTCACCAGATGTCGTCTTGTCCCCGTGGGGCAGCAGGGTCTTGGCATGGCCTACTGTCTCCAGCCCCCAGGTTCCCCCTCTAGTGATGGAACCGTGCCTCTCTCTGGGGTCCGGACAGGCTAGCTGTCCGCCTCCCATACGCGAGAGGAACAGAGCATCTTTGTTTGGGGGCTTACGGAGGGAAGCAGGAGCCTCTTCCGGGCCCTTCTACCAACGCTGCTGACATCCTCCATCCGTCCGGCGCTTGGCAGGAGACAGAACCAGCCAGGAACCGCGGAGGGTGCCCGTCTGCCGGAAGGACCGGTCGGTAGACTTGCGAGCTCCGTGGCCCGGAAGTCTCCCTCGGTGTCTAGTCGGCACATGTGTTGTGAAATAATGTGGTTGCCGTGTTTTCCGCGACAGTGGGGGTTTGCTGGGGAGACCTGCGGGTCAAGGGCCGGGCAGCCCTGACATCTTGGGCGACATGCCACAGGCAGGCGTGTACCGAAGGCGGACATGCGGGTCCCAAGCAGGGTGTGACGAGCCTGGAAAGGCTGAGAGTCCCAGAGCCAGCCCAGCATAGCCATCTCAGACCTGCGACCCCACGACCGGCCTCCCCGGCACTGCCTGGGAGCATCGCCGGTGACGTCCGGGCCCGGCGTGGCCCTCACCACCACGCACATGGAGCCACAGGCGAGAGGAGCAGTGTGCCCGCTTGCACCTGGGGCTCAGATCGAAAGCTCTGCTGATTTCCTCTTGGGGGTTGGTGTGACAGGCATGGTCCCTCTCTCCCACGAGTCACCCCACAAGCTTCGGCTGCCTCTGACCACCCCTTAAAGGGAACCTTGTGTCCCCTGGACAGAGAGCTGCAAAGCTACTTCTTACTGAAACACAACATACACACAGAGACGTGCCCCGGTCTGGAGGGTGCAGCTGGGTGCCCCCTGCAAAGCGAGCGCCCACCGGACGGCCGTCGGAGCGACCAGCGGAGCGTCACCGGCCCCCAGAGCACCACCTCCTGCGGGGCCCCTCGGGGCCTCCCCCCACGCGCAGACCTCAGTCCTGACCACTAGCCCTGGGACTCACTCCACCAGCTTCTATTTTAGGTCAGACTGGCTCAAACACACAATTTGCCAAAAACCTGTCTGGTCATTTTTGCAAAGACGATTTCACTTACTTAGAAAGTATGCGGCCCCTACACAGGTCAGCTTCACTGTGGTTGTCTGTACCGGGCGACCCTCACAGAGGAATTCTGTCAGCCTAACCCGCTCGGCCTCTGGAGGGAGATCCAGAGTTGGCCGTCCGCCCCCCCCCTTCCTGGGGAAGCACAGGTGACCTATAAAGCAGGGGCCCACTGCCCTCAGGACAGTGAGGAAATGTCCAACATCGTGGTGTCGCTGAGTGAGGACACAGGTCGGTCAGCGACGGGCGTGCCGGGACATGCCTGGGAACTCTGGCTCTGGGCTCCCTGTCAGGTGAGCTTTTCAAACTATTCTTGTCTACACCCGCTGAGTTTTCTTTTATGGGCAGACCACAGAGACCCAGTGTCCTAACAGGCGCCAGTTTCTCACAGGTGGGGAGGGTGGGTGGCTCCCACTCCGAGACCGGCCTAAGGACGGGCCCCGACTGGCTGGCTGGTGCGGGGGTGCGGGGGTGGCCCGTGGGCCCAGGGCCCGGCCTTGGACGCCCGTGCCCTGGCGGAGAGCGGGCTGCACAAAGAGCTGGCCAGGCTTGCTTTTCTCAGAAATATTCTCAGAACACACGATCTTTTTTTCCTTGCTCAGTGACGTTTGTGTGCCAAAGCTCCCCGATAGGCCGGGCGAGGGTGGGGAAATCTTCCTCGGGAGAAGTTAGCCTTGAAGCTCGGCTCCAGGTCCTGGACTGAAGGCTCTTCCAAGGGCAAGGCCACATCTATCACCGTGCATCGTGCGGAGAACAGAGAAGCACCAAGGCTGGCCTCCTCCTGCCGCACCCCTGCTCCCCGCACTCTCTCTCCATGGCCCCGCTGCCTTGGGGAAGACGGGCTCCCCTGCCCTTCTTGGGCCAAAGCCACATCTTGAGGGACTCGGTCACAATGTAGGTTCTGTGTTTGGGCTTTGAAGACCAGAGGCAGTGAGTGAACCTCACCAGGTACGGAAGTGGGGGGGCATCTACGATAGAAACACCCCAAATTCTGGAGGAATAGCTCCAGCTGCTCTCTTTCCTCTTCAGTTACGGTTCCGAGCACGGACTGTCCGTGCTGTGCTGGGCACTGGGGATAGAGGAATGCTTGAGTCTGTTCCCGGCTCCCAAGCTGCTTGTCCGGTTGCATAGACCGACACAGAGACTAACCCACCATGAAACAGGAAAAATATTAAAGTAGTTTCCTGTACTGGTTAAGATACTGTCAGTCATATATAACCATGCAAACAAACATACACGGTCTTAAATCGTCAAGCAGGTTTCCTGGCTCGCTTATCTGAAGAGCCCCCAGGCACAGCGGGCATCATCATGTTTGATCACGGTTCTCCCCTCCTCCACGCATCGGCTCCTTTCTCGGACTGGATCGCCTCATGGTCACAAAATGGCTGCCAGTGCGACCTGGCACAACCACATTCAAGTTGTTCTCTTTCAGCCACAGACCCAAACTCTTGAACTTCGTTATGGACTGGGCAGTAGTATAGACTCAGCACCATGCAAGCTTGACCTTTGACTCTGTCCCTGCTGTCGTCCGGTCTTGCGCCTCAGTTGCCAGTTTTGTGCTGGACGTGTGCTCCGAACTGGCTCAGTGAGGATGGAGGAGATGTTCCTGGGAGTTGTGGCGGATCGCGTTTTCCGAGATGGCCACAGCAATAGCTCCCACTCCGCGAGGTCCTCATCAATGCAACCTCAACAACCCACTAATAAGTGGTGGGGTCTGCAGCCCCTCCCCTGGACTCTAGGTGGGACTTCGGGATACTTCAGCCCACTGAGGGCAATGGGGGTCATGTTGCCTGACTTCCAAGGCCAGGTCATAAAAATGCCATGCACTCAGCCTCGTCTTCCTGGAACCCAGCCACCGTGCCGTCAGGGAACCTGAGCAGCCCTCCACGAGGAGCCGAGGCCCCCAGTCCGTAGCCCAGGCTAAGTTCCCGGCCAGCAGCAGCAGCCATTTGTCAACCACATGAGTGAGCCATCTTGGAAAAGATCCTCCAGATGTCCGTGGATCTGCTCCAGCTGATGCCTCATGGAACAAGGAGGAACTTGTTCTTGCTGAGCCCAGATCATAGATTTACGACCAAGATACAAGATTCAGTCACTAGGTTTTGGGGAGGAGATTTGTTATACAGAAATAGATAACCAAAATAGGATTTCTGAAAAAGAGGTTCCTTCTGCCTTGTAAATGTGGCATAGAGCTGGAGCAGCTGCAGCCATTTTGGCACCATGAGGAAAGCCATGTGAGGATAAAGTTGCTGCTACAGGAGGCAGACAGGAGCCGTAGGCTTGTACCAGGCTCTCTGGACATGGCTGAACAGCTGGCTTGGCTGGCCATGAACCCACCAGGCTTGTGCACGTCCCAGTTAATGTCAATAGAACAACCTCTCCAGAGCTTAAGCCTTTCTGAATTGGATTTGTTCTCATAACCCAAAGCATCCTGACTGAAGGAGCTCCTCTCACTAACAGGAAGCCATCATCTGAGTATAAGCAGAGAGAAATGTCTCCACCAGGTACTTAGAACAATAGCTTGGTGGCTCCATGGCGCTGGGCTGGAGACAGCTGGAAGGCTGGCTGGCCACTCAGGGCACGGCAGCCAAGCTTCCAGGCAAGCGAAGGTGAGGGTCTGGAGAAGGACATTGTCGAGGGACAGTTCACAGGGGACGTGCTTGGTACTCCTCGGCATAGAACGAGATCACAAACACGACTCCTGTTGGACATGGGAGGAGCCTGAAGAAAGTGGCACCAACCTTCCCTCCCTGGTCCCCTCTGCCCCCACGGGATTGAAACCGCTTTCCCCCTGACCTTGATGTCTGGCTGCCGGGGGGCGGGGGCGGGGGGAGACCGGAGACCTCCCGGCAAGATCTGGGAGAAGGCTCCGGTGGAAACTTCGAGGCCCAAGTGGCTCAGCAGCTTCGCAGCTCACCACTGCTCACGGCCCTCGAAGAAACGACTCTCCCTGTCCCAGCCCATCGTGCTCCCTGCATTTGCTCCTCGCTGGTCTCCACCCAGACTGACCTCAGCCCAGCCCAGCCTCCTGCTGGGCTGGGGTGGCCTCCCCGCCCCCCAGCGCCCCCTCGCACAGCTGGTAGCTGTTACTGCAAGCCCTCAGATGTTTACCAAAGGCCTTGCTCGGCATTTTCTCTCCTCTGGCAACGCGGATTCTTAAAGGGGCCCAGTTAGTTTTTCTCCTCTTGGGTCTCGTGGACCCCTCTCCCTTCTGGATCCTTCCTGGGGCGCCCTCTTGACCTCCGGTGGGGAACAGGTGCCGGGGTCGGAACAGCCGGGGCCCGCAGCTCATGGCCCCCTTGGCGGTCAGCACCGAGGGCGTGACGGCCGGGCCACCCTGGCGGTCGGAAGGGACCCACCTAACTGGTCTCCTTTCCTCTTCGGCTGGAGGACGCGCATCCCCACACCCCAGGAAACGCAGGACAAGCCCCCGAGACCCACTTCTCCGAGGAGACCGTGGCCAGGTCCTCCTGGCTGGCCTCCTCCCTGACTGAGTGAATAAACACAGGCGCCCCAGGGTTGGGTCAGCCCAAAGCCCAGAAACACCGCACTGCGCCAAGTGAAGAAAGTCCTTCTTAAAGGCGCTGAGTCTTTTAAGCCTTTTCAGAAAGGCTCGGACCTTGCATGAGACCAGGCTGGCCGCCCAACCATGCGTCCAGCAGACCCCACTGAGGTCCAAGGGAGCTGCCCGGCCCAGTGGGGTGGGGAGGGGCGGCCTAGCCCCCATGCGGTCAGGGCTGAGTCCTCCTCACTTCCCCAGGCCAGGGCCGCCATGGAGGGCAGATCAGCCCCGCCTCAGCTGCTGGGGCCTGCCTGGCTGTAGCGCGCCTAGCCTTGGTGTCAGGTGGGGGGAGTTTATGTCTGGGCCTGGGGTGGGAGGGCCGTGGGGTCTCTAACCTGGTTCGCTAAAGGAGTGAAGTCTCCCGGATGGCCTAGCACAGAGCTGGGCCTCCGGGAGCATCTGTAGTGACGACAGGAGATGAATGAACACCCTGCCAGAGATCGAATGTCTCCCCAAACGTCACACGGTGGAAACTAACCCCCGATGCGACAGCCTCACTCTGGGAGGTGACCAGGTCGTGAGGGGACAGCCTCACGAGCGGGATTAGTGAGTGACCTTATAAAAGGGGCCCCGGGGCCTCTCTCACCCCTTCCTCCCTGCGAGGACGCAGTGAGAAAGATGGCTACCTGCGGACAGGGCTCCCACCAGACTCCAGATCTCCGGGCACCTAGACTTCAGGCGTCTAGCCTGGCTGTTTGTAAACCATGCGTCTGTGGCCGCCGGCAGGAGCCGCCCGAGCACACGGAGACCGGCCTCGCCGTCGTGATAAGGGGGACCGTGACAATGGCATGCCCTCCCATGTGGTACGGACAACCGTCCCTGGAGAGAGAGGGTGGATCTGCATCCCTGTTCCAGACTCCGACCCCAGGCTCAGAGAGGGGAAGCCCCCTGCCTCAGGCCACAGAGCTGAGCCAGGAGTCAAGCCTGGAGGCGGTGTCTCACCTGCTTCCGTGTCTGGCTCGCCTGGAACTCAGAAGTCACCTTGCCTGTCTAGTTGCAGGGGCGGAGGGACAGACGGTGAGGCCCAGGGGCCACTTGGTGTGGCTGGTGCCCGCTGGGGCTCGGCTTCGGGGCAGGTGCTTTCTGGTGGGCCTGGGACTCCTCTGTTTCTCCTGGTGAAACGGGTGTCACGGCCCTCGGAGGCAGGAGGTGGGCAGGCGCCACCACCCTGGACTTGGGAAGGGCCCTAGGGGCCGAGCAGGGAGACGAGAGAGCAACCAGCCCCACGGAATGGGGAAGGTCAAAAGCAGCCCTGGTTGCCAGCGCCACCCCCCAGTCTTTGTGTTGCCAAGGAAACGCTCTTCCGAGCTACCCATCCCTGCACGGGGTCTGCTGCGACTAGAGCAGAAGCCTCTGGCATGCGGCTCCCCAGAAAGGGCTGGGCTAATGGGGAACAGCTGCTCAGATGGGCTCGTAAGGAGCTGCCCTTGGCCGCCGGCCCCTCCCGGCCTCCTGCTCGCAGGCGAGATTCTGGCCCCCCTCTCCCCACCTGGGAGCGCCCCCGCCTCTGCGGAGCCACGCTGCCCACACACCTGGCCAGGCCGGCCCTGCCTCTCCCATCCAGCCACCTGGCTCCTTTCCTCCCTTTGCAGGGCCAAGAAGATGGAACCAAGGAGCCAGAACCTAGTGACCCAACCAGAATGGGGTGGTGGGGCTGTGAGATCCTGACGTGAGGCAGGTCTGTAAGGTCCGAGGATGGGGGCTGGTCGCCAGAGGAACCCACCACGTGATCAGAGTCAGAACCTTCAGCACCACCCCAAGACCTCCGGGTAGGGAAGAGGTCGCCAGCGGCCGTGATTTCACCAAAGATGCCCATGGAGTGAAACCTCCATGAAAACCCCAAAATTCCCCAGTGTGGAAGCTCCACGCCCCTCCCCCACACCTTGGCCTGTGCAGCTCCTCCCTGCGGTGGCTCCCGCCTTGTAGTCTTTATCCTAAACTGGTAACAGTGAGTAAAATGTTTCCCTGAGCTCTGTGGGCTGTTCTAGCAAAGGATCAAACCCGAGGAGGGGGTCGTGGGAACCCCCCTGGGGATTATGATCGGCATCTGAAGTGGGGCGTGGTCTCCTGGGACGGAGCCCTTCCCCTGCGGGGTCTGCGGGGTCGGCGCGGGCTCCAGGGAGCTGGTGTCTGAGAGCTGGAGCAGTTACTGGAAACGAAGCCACATGGGAGGGGTGGGGAGGGAGGGCCGGCTAACCCTCTGGTTCAGTGGGTGGGGGTGTCAGCAGCCCTCCGCGCCGGGGGAGGGGGGTCCCACCTGCAGCCATGGGACCCGTCACTGGCTCGGACCTGGGGCTTTGCTCTTGCTTAGTGCGCAGGGGGCTCTGGGGGGCTCTGGGAGCGCAGGGTGGGGCCTGCCTCAGGGCTCCTGACTCGGTAGGACGGGGTAGTCATGAGACTCTGCACGGCTGACACGTGTCCCAGGCCACGCTGCCGATCCGTGTCTCCACCCCAAAAACTGCTGGTCTAGGTGAGCCCGTGCAGAGCTGACCTAAGCTGGCCCAGCGTTCCACAGCCCGCTTTGCTGCTTCTCCTGAGGGCTGTGCGTGATATTAGCGCTGCAAGGGTTTGGGTTTCCCCCTTGGGTGCAGATGCGGCCGTGCAGAAGGCGGGGGGCAGGTCCGACTGACCGTGTATTTGAACACACGGGCTGATTCCTTCACTCAGCGCAAGAGTTAGGGGCTGACCGTGTTCCTGCTTATGCTGGGCATTCCCGTGGTCCGACCCCGGAAGATGAAATCTGGCTCGTGGGCGCGGCGACACACGGGGGACGGCCAGGCCCCGTGGAGGGGTCGCCGCAGGGCGTGTGTGTCCCGGGCACAGGGCGGGGCGGCTGACTCGGCGCTAGACACGGAGACGTGCGTTCCCAGAGGTTGTGGGTCAGAGGGAGCTGGTTCGAGATGAGAAGCTCAGGCCCCAGCCCTGAAGGGTGCACGGGAATTACCTGGTGGAGAGGAAGAGAAAGGACGTTCCATCAGAAGACATCCTCGTGGGCGCCCGAAGAAGGAAAGAAGTTCCATTGACCAGAGCAGGGTCGGGGGTGGGTGTTGGCAGTTGGAGAAGGTTCTTTCCTCGTGAAGGGACCTCCGTCAGGGATACTCCTGGCTCAGGGCCGGGACCTGAGACATGGGCAGGAGGCAGAAGGTCTTCAGAAGCTGGCAGGGTCCCTTCTGCACAAGAGGAGCCTGGAGGGCGGGGTTGGGGGCTCCGGTCTGCTCAAGTCCCCGGCCCCCCAGCCCGGTCTCAGCCAGCGGTCCCTGAGACTGTCCCCAAGTGCCAGGCGTCGATCCCCCGCCCACGCTGATGGTTAGAATGTGCCTAGTCACATTAAACCAAAACCAGTCTCTGTCTCAGCCCTCGGGTGTTTGAAAGATGCCACCGTCCCTGAGCCACCACCCCTTGCCCCCTCCCGGAGTTCGCTGACCGATCAGACAGTGTCCAAGGGTCAGCTTCTTGGTCACTTCCCGGGGCTGGGCATGGGCAGAGGCGGGCACCAAGTCCTGTGTGCCGAGGTGGTCGAGGCCAGGAGACTCACTAGGCATCGGTGTCGTCTCGCGAAGTTGGATGGGAGAATCCGTGTCTCAAAGAAACTCGGGCCAGGAAGGGCAAGTTGTTCCCGGTCTGAATGGCCGTCCCCAGCCAGCAGAGGGGAGAGAGCTCCGCATTTTCAAGTGAGGGAGGAAATTCCCGAGGTCCCCATCCAGCTCCCGGCACCCAAGGGTGGTGTAGCAGGAAGCCAGGAGGTCCCCACTGGGACCAGGACGCCTCCCCTCGGCACCAGCAGGGTTCAGATTAGGGAAGGCAGGCAAGAGCAGAGCCACCCCCCGCGCCCGGACTCGGAACAGCCCCACGGTGGTCTGATGGTGTGCCCCCAAAAGATGGCTCTACATCCTGACCCCCAGGACCTCTGGATGTGACTGTGTTTGGAAAAAGGGTCTTTGGAGATGAAACTAAATTAAGGACCTGGAGATGAACTGCCCTGGATATAGGGGGCCTGAATGCAGTCACTGGTGCCCTTTTGAGAGAACGGGCAGGGGCACGGGAGACACAGGGGCTCGTGCTGATGGCCGCAGAGATGGGAGCGGTGCCTGTGGCCTCTAGAACTGGGGGAGGAGTCATTCCCAGCCACGCATGTGGGGGCCCCGGAAAACTGACACAGGCCTGGATCCCCACCAGGGTGCACCCTGATCTCCTCCAGCAGGGCTGGATGCTGGCTCTAGGGGGCACGTGGGGGTCACAGGTGCTGGTGCTGGCTGTCCCCACTGGGCAGGTTCCACTAAAGAGCATGCACCCTGGTGACTCATGTGGGCTGTTGTCCCTGCCTCACCCTGGGGCCCCACAGCCCCTTTGGCTGCTCCCTTGGCCATGCTGCCCCCTCCAGACCCTCCATCCCGTGGTTCAGCATACTGGGCTCTGCCTCGACCGTCTCCAGGAGCCCGTTCCTCTCTCCCTATAGGTCACAGCCCGTGGTGCCCCCAAGCCCCTATGTCCTAGCTCCCTTGGGGCACTAGCCGGTCGTGTTTGTCTCTGGTCGGCAGAGCCCCGGCCCACTGGCACGCGGGCAGGCGGCGGAGGGGGGCACGGGGTGCCAGCGCCTGTGCACACAGAGCCACCCGGTGGTGGCCCGCAGCGATGCGGGAGGCGGGGCCGGGCACTGGGCTCTGCGTTCCTTCCCTGCACATGCTTGGCGCTGAGCTCTGGCGGCCCCCCAGCGACATTCTTTCGGAGGATCAGCTGCTGCCACATCAAACCTTTTCTGTCCAGCGCTCGCTGGGGCCAGGGCCCGCCACCTTTGCCCGGAGCCACACGGGTGGGGCACAAGGAAGCCAGCGTGCATTTCGGCGCGTCCTGAGCATGTCTATGCATGGCCCTGGCCGAAACCCGAGGTGTGTGGGCCTGAGCAGCAAGCGGACTGCTTTTAAAAAGACTTTCCTTGTGTCAGAGTTCCTCAATTAAAAAAAAAGAAGAAGAAGAAGAAGAAGACAGTAAAGACCAGACAATAAAAACCTTTCATTGCACAAGGGACACACAAGTATTCTCGGGGTCAAAGGGCGGCCCACGCATCCCCTCCCCCCACAAAAACATGAAGACGGGTTCCCTGCTCTTCACCCCAAACCCAAAACGATGGCAGAGAGCGTGGGGGGCTCCCCTCGGCCCCTCCCTGGGGTCACCCCACGACAGCTCCGTGCAGGAGGGGTGGTCCCAGAAGGAACACCTGGGTCATCTGGGGCAGGGTCTGGGGGGTGGGGGACACGGAGACTCGGCAGACAGCCAGGAATGTTCTGCGGCTTGCTTGTCTGTCTGTCTAACTTGATACTGTGTCTGGAGTCACTTTCATGGGGCACACGTGGCACGAGAGCGTCCCTTTGAAGGGACCTCGTCTGCCCTGGACAGAGGCCGTGCTCTTTCCACTGTCCAGCCAGTCCCTCCTGCGCTTGCGACACCTGCTGCTGTGTGGCTGAGACCAGGCTGCCGCTCCTAGGTGGCCTCTCCGTGGGGCAGCATGTGGCTCGGCGTGGCGGGGACGGCTCGGGACGCTTTCGGAGGGAGAACGGTGGCAGCGGCATCCGGAGCCCAGGATCCCCGGAGCCGTGGGCGTGTCCGTGGCAAGGTGCCGGCGGTGTCAGTTCCAACTTCTCTACCGGGGTCCGGCCACCCTCAGCCCCTTGGCCGGGGCCGATTTCAAATGGCAGCTCCGGGGGGCCCCCGGGGTGTCAGTCAGTTAAGCATCTGCTTTCTGCTCAGGTCATGGACCCGGGGTCCTGGGATCGAGTCCTGCATGGGGCTCCTTGCTCAGCAGGGAGCCTGCTTCTCCCTTTCCTCTGCCTCTGCTCTCCTGTCTCAAATCAATAAATAAAATCTTAAAAAAAAAAAAAAAAAGAACCAACTAGCAGGTCCTCGGGACGGGCGGTGGCGGCCATTTTCCCTCCCTTGGCTCTCCAGGGGCCTCTCAGCGTGGGGCTCTGCCGCCGCGCGCCCAAGCCTGGGTTAGCGTCCCCCAGGAGGAGAGGCCCCCTGGAGACGGGGCCCGACGCTCCCAGCTGTCCCACCCAGGCAGGAGCCTGGCCAGCCCTGCGGGAGCGAAGAGGAACATTCCAGCAGAAGCCAGCCCAGGCGGCGATTCCCAGGGCCGGACGCCTTGTTAGTGGGCCAGTCACCCCAAGCACTGAGTTTCTGCATTGTTGCTCAGTCCCCGGTCCTGGTTCTTGAGCCTTCCCCTGCATTCCACTGGCTTTCTAGTTCCTTCCATAAACCTTCTTCTGCCTGGATTCAGCAGTCATCCTTGAGGTGACCTCCTGGGCCATAATGGCTGCTGGGTAACCTCGGGGACGAGGAGACAGCGGTGGGGAGAGAGGAGGTACCTACCCCCAGAAAGACGGCCCCATCTCTCCTGTGTGAGAGCAGAAGAAAGTATCTCGGGTAAGTCACCGCTATTTTGGGCTTTCATTATGAGCAGCCGACGCTAGAGATACCCTGTACAGGCGCATCCCCCAGAGGTCTGGTTTGCTGTTGTGCATCCGAGAGTCGTGCTGACCGCCGCAGCTGGCCGATGGGCAACGGAACTCCCCCGAGACCCATGAGCCGCTCAGTGCGACACCGAGGGAGGAACCCGGGACCCAGGACCCCAACGTGGGCACCTCGGTGGTGAATCTGTAGCCCGTAGCTGGACAGAGCTGGTCAGCTCTCTTCCCTGAATGCCGGAGGACACGGACCCCGGAGGGGGGCGCCCGGTGGCCGGGCTTCCTGACGGCAAGGGGAGGATGCGGCCAGCTGTCCACGAGGTGCGGGACCAGGGCAGATGCCTTCACGAGCTGCTAACCCAGGGGGCTTGAGCTTCACGAAGGTGCCCTGGGGAGCTCAGGGGGCCTGGCAGGAGGACCCCCCAGGAGGTGTCTGGGGGTCTGGAGTCAAGTCACGCCCCGCCCTCTTCAGCAGGGAACCTCTCTTCTCCCACCCACAACCAGCTTTGGGCCCCAGCACCCGAACGCGTGTCCCGGGCCGCCCTGCGGGAACTAGACGGGATCTGAGCTGCGAGCCGCAGGTGGGCGGCCCGTCGACCCCAGGAGCGTGGGTGACTCGCACCTACCAGGGCTCTCTTGCATCTCAGCCCACCCTCCCCCGGCCCCCTACAGCCTCGAGGGGGGAAAAACACAGGCCTGGCTTCCGGGGCGAAGGGCAGGCCAGCCCCACGTGGGAGGGGCTCCCTGTGCGCCGCCGTGGCCCTCGCTTAGAAACTGAAGGTTGAGCAGACATCGCACTCCCCATTTGGGTACAGGGAGGAGGGTCTGGGGCCCCGTGCCTGTGGAGAAGGCCAGGGCTTCGGTCAGAGAGCCGGGAGGGAAGGAGTAGTGGGGGCGTGACGGCAGGCCCGGGACCAGGACGAAGACAGAGGTCTTGGAAGTCACAGAGGGTGAGGACGTTTAAGTCCCGTGACTGCTCATGGAAAGGCCCCCCCGCCCCCCACCAAGAGACCATGTTTCTACCGCGAGACCCCTTCACGTCCCACCGAGGTGGAAGGTGACAGTTTCACCATGGCCTTGGGCCAGTCCAAGGGGGGTGGAGAAGGGCGGTTGGAGGGGAGCTGCGGGAGCGGTGCTGACCCTCAAAAGCATACGGAGCGGGGAAGGACCTCGGGCAGGCCTGGGGGGGTCCTCCTCCCATGGCCGGGCTGTGGGCTCCACACGGGCAGGGGCCACGGGGGCCGGGGAGCATAGGAGAGGAGAGCCGCTGTTGGTGCCACGGGCCTGACCGCACCACGGCGTGTCCTGCTGCATCCAGGGCGTATGGACACGAACGTTTGCTTTCTGTCGGCCTTGACCTGCTGCTGGGCCCGACGGCAGTGACCGGGCTCATCAACCGGCAACCGAAGCAAAATGACCAATGGCACAGGACGGCCACAGGAGTGGCCACGACGGCAGAGCTGGGGCCGGTGCGCCATCGGAGCTGGGGGCAGTGGCGGGGGTCAGGGGAGAGGATCGCGTCCCTGCGTCTGCAGCGGCGGGAGGGGAAGAAGTGTGGGGCGGGGCCTGCTGCCGCCATGGCTTCCCACCTTTTGACCCCCCCGCTCTTTCCACCGGGGGAGCCGGGTGCTGCCTCCCCTTCCTGAGGCCACGACCGGCCAGAGGCTCGTGCTCAGACCCCGGCTGAGAGTGGCGGGCGTCGTGGCCTGGGCTCAGCCAACCAGATGCTTTCACGAGGGACCCTGGGCCTGGAGCGTGTGTCACGGAGAAGCGGGGACAGTTCTGAGTTCCCACCCCCCTTGCAGTGGGGGTGGCCTTGGGCACCCAGAACCCAGGGGTGGCATTCTCTCTGGGCCTCAGACTCGGCCCCCCGCCACCTGGAGCCTGTGGGTCGCCCGGTACCGTTCAGCACGTCCGGCCGGCCGGGCTGCCCTGTCGTGGGTGTTGTGGTCAGCCACCTTGCTGAGGGCCACGGAGGTTGCTTCCAGGTCCCATTCTCACAGGCACGGGGTCCCCGTCCCTGCACAGGCGTGAGGATTGACAGAGGCGCGGAGCTGAGCACCGGTCGCTCCTTCTCCCTGGAGCGCACCCCCCCGTTTTCCTGCGCCGCTGCTCACTCCTCATGTCTAACCCCGAGTGGGTCCAGCCCCTGCCGCCCCCGCACCTCCTCTGGCTTCCTTCACCTGTCCCTCCAATTTTAACGACCCCGCATGTCTGTCTACTTGTGTCCTGACCCCCAGATGGTAGCTTCATGAGGACAGGGCCTGTGTCTGCTCATTCTGTGCCCCAGGGCCCAACACGCCCAAGGCCCGCATGCGGAATGGACTCATGACTGCGCACGAACGCGGGAACTTGGGAATCCCAAGGCCATCTTAGTGATCTCAGATGGGGGACAGCAGAGGACAGGGGAGTGAAAATCCAGCAGCTGCCCCGCCCAGGTCCCTCTGCTTCTCCACCTGGAAACCAGCCCGGCGGCGGCGGTGTGGGGGGTGGGGGTGGGGAGTGGTCCTGGGACTTCTGGGCCCAGTGGGAAGCATTTGTTGAAACCTTCCAGTACTTTCTCTAAGCTCAGCTCAATGAAAGCAGGAGCGCCCTCTGGTGGCCACTGTTGGGGATGGCCGCAGACAGGAAGCAGCTGTGGTGGGGGGGGAGTGTGTGGCTCTGGGAGGCCCCGGGGTTCTCCGCGCTCCTGTCTAGTCCACGCCCGAGGAGTTGGTCAGGTAGAAGGGGCGGATGACCGCTTGGTAGCTGCTGAAGGAGCCTGCCGGGCAGGGGAAGAGGGAGGCGCTCCGGGAACTGTTGGTGCCCAGGGCACTGGGGATCCTGGCCTTCTGCCCCTCGAAGTCGGTGACCTGGGCCACGAAGCGCCCCCCACAGACCATCAGGGCTTTGTTTTCATAGCCGATGGTGGGATCTGAGTAGTCAGACTTGGAGAGGCCCAGGAGGGGGACCTCGTCCGAGGAGCATGAGAACCCATAGTTCCAGCAGCTCTGGATGGTGGGCAGGTAGACCAGAGACCAGGAGATGCGCTTGTTCTGGAACAGGAAGCTGGGGTGCTGTGGGGTCTGGAAGGACCGGTAGTTGTCGTTCCAATAGCCGGACGAGACCTGGGAATTGCCGGAGACGGAGGCGCTCCAGGTGGGCGAGGTGTACAGCCGGGGCTGGTAGGCGTCCTCGCTGAGGTTCAGGCCCCTGTACTGCGCCAGCAGCCGCAGCGGCACGGTGTGGAATTCTAGGGCCTGCAGGATCTTCTTCTGGAACAGCGCCTCGTGGCCCCCGTACAGGGACAGGTTAAACTGCAGCTCGAACAGCACCTCGGGCAGCATCATGGGGAACCGGATCTGCTCCACCAGGCCTTCCACATCCCTGCGGGGAGGCTGCTTCTCCTGGCTCCACACGTCCAAGGCTGTCAGCAGCGCCAGCTCGCTGGGCACGACCAGCTCGCTCCTGGACAGCAGGACCTGCAGCAGGGCCATGGGCACGGCCGGCCAGGCCTCAGCCTGCGTCAGGGCCTCAAAGTTCCAGGCCAGGAACTGCACACACAGCTCCTCCAGCACGGGGTCCCGCGTGGCCAGGGCGTAGGCATAGAGATCCAGGGGCGTCTGGAAAGACGGGTCCTCGGGGAGGAGGATGGCAAAGAGGCTGGCGCAGAAGCTCTGCAGCTGCTGGGCGCCGTAGGCGGAGGCGAGCTTGTGGAAGCACTTCATGGACCCCAGGGAGACGGCCAGCCTCCGGGAGTAGAAGTACCTGGGAAGGAGCGAGAGCTGAGCACCCGGCGTCCCCTGCCCCTGCAAGGCAACGGGGTGCCCGGGCGTGTGCCAAACCTGCCTCTCCGATACCACCGTCGACCAGGTGCTGCCCACTGACCCACGGAACCCCCTGGGGTACCACCCATCGCGAGGGGCATTCTGTGCCCCATGGATTTATCCTTTGGGTCAACCCAAAGCCATGTGCACAGACAAGCAGGCAGATCCCAGGGTCCCGGAGCATGAGGCTCCGTCCCTCCCCCGTGACCGAGGCCGCCCCACCACCTCCTGCTCTCCGCCTTGCCCGTCACTGCGGACCCCTTGGCTGGGGGCAGGTGCCCGGAGCGGCGGTGTGGCACTGCCCCCTCTTCCCGCCGGCACAAGCCCAGCCAACCCCGTCGGTCCCCAGCACCTGTCTCGTGCTCCGTGACATGAGCGTCACCCCAGTTTGTCCCCCATCTGCTTCCCCTGCCAACTGGGAGCCCCTGCTCCTGGTGACCCAGGGCACGACTCCAGCTTGGCCCCGGGAAGGCGGGGAGTGGGACAGGCACAGGCCCTCCTCCTCAGACATCACAGAAATCCCTGACCCCGCTGGGAGGGGCGCAGGCTAGCTACCGACTCCTCATGTGGCTGGAAAGAAACCATTTTCATCTCTTTCCACGGCCATTTGTTGTTTTCTCTTAAATGTCGCTTCCTGCTATATAAAGCTTTAGGTCTCAAGAACAAGAAGGAACAGGTCTTTTTAAACGGATGCTTTCTGAACACCAGCCCCTGGAGGCCCCAGCAGGGCGGCCTGGCAGGAGCGACGGCCCAGGCACAGGGCAGGCTGGCCCCCGTGTGTCCGTTTCCTCATCCGGGGCATTGGCTCCCGCGCGCTGTGGAGCCCACCACGTGCACAGCGTAGCTGTGGGCAAGGGCCTGGGTAAGACTTTGTGATGATTTGGGGTCACAGGGGTGCTGCCTTTCCCACAAGCAAGGTCATTATGTGAGGAGCAGGAGGATGAACTCGTAACTGGGTTGTAGGTTCTTGGAAATCTTCTACCACAGCCTTACATTACTGAAGAGCTAGATGGGTGTGTGTGTGCGTTTCTGGGCCCCCGATTTCTTCCCAACTACATGCATGTCTGGGCCTCTCCAGAGGCTGTGTGATGTGGTGTTGGGAGGCAAGTGGCCCAGACCCGTGGCCTCGAGTGTGCAAGGAGCCTCCTGCTCTGGGCGACCCCCGGGGCCCCTTCCCAGCTCTGCCCTAGGCCCCTGTAGCCACCTCTCACCGAGCTGGGCCAGGCATCTCGTTCCTGGTGAGTTCGGAACCCACAGAGCACTGGGAACCTCTTAGAATAGTGGCACTTACTCCGGGAGGTTTTTTATGCAGTGTTTGGTGAAAGTTGGTCTATCTGTGTGTGTGTGTGTGTGTGTGTGCGCGTGGGTGTCCGTGCAGAGTATGCACGTCTATGCAGGAGTGTGTGAATGGGTGTGTGCACACAAGTGTGGCAGGGAGAGTGCGTGTGCACACTGGTGAGTGTGGAACACACATGACTGTAAGCCCAACCTGTGCACCCACAAGTGTGCGTGCGTGCACATGAATGAGTGTGGTTGCACGCAGGTGTGTGTGGGCGAGTGCGTGTGTGCCGTGCACGTGCGTGTGTTCGTGAGTGCACCGGTGTGCTCGGCGCTGTAGCCCTGGGGTTCGCTGTGGGAGGGGACGAGCCTGGGCCCTGGTACCCCCATCCCGGGGGCGGTCACCTGATGAAGTCTCTGACGACAGGCAGGCACTCTGCGTCCACCTCCATGGTGACCGTGCGGCCCGGCTCCTTCCACAGGGCCTGGGCCTCGGGGTTGGAAGACAGGATCAGCCTGTGGGCGCACAGGTCCAGGCCCTCCTGCTGCTGGTCCCGCACCCTCACCCTGATGGACAGGTCACAGCCCATCTGGCTGTCGAAGATCTGCTCGAGGGCCGCGGGGAGCTCATCCGACAGGTCCAGGGTGTGGGTGCTCCGGGTTCCTGGGAGGGGCGGCGGGGAGTATATGGTCAGGTCGGGCACCGTCGCCGAGAGCACTTCTCCTCCCTGGACGCAGGCTCCTCCCAGCCCCAAAGCCCAGGGTGCCGCTCGCGACTGCGGCCCAGAGCCCTCACCCCCGCCGAGCACCCGGGTCAGCTCCCCTGCTCCCCCACACTCAGGCGGCCCCTGCTGACCTCCAGAGCTCGAGGCCCCACCGTTTACAATCCGGACCCAACAAGCAGTGACCCAGGCAACCCCTTCTAAGAACCCAAACCTTCTCCCTGGTTTGACGGTCCAAAGAGTGAGGGTCTTCTGGAAACTCAGTTTCGAGCTTTGGGGTCCCCGGCAGCCTCCCTCAGGGACCGAGGCCTAGGAAGCAACTCCTCGGCGCCCCCCTCCCCGCGACAGTCCTAGCGCTGCGCTGAGAACTAAGCGCACCTGGTCTGTCTGTGCTGCCGGCAGGTGTGAGTCGGTCCCGACACGTCAACCAGGCGGGTTCAGCCCGCCCTTCCTCTGGCCCCCACTCCCACCGTGGGCTCCCCACCAGACTGCTCCCGGCCCTGCCCCATCCCACACCCCACCGCGAGCCCTCCACGCCGCTGCCCTATCCTTGTATCAATGCCCTGATGTGCCCTCTGGCCCCGTGCGAAGCCCGGAAGAAGGACAAGTGGACAACAGTGACGCTGGGCTGGGGGCGGCAGAACACAGCGCGCCTGCTGAGGTCAGCGCGTGTCGTGGGGCAGGGGAGAGGCGGGAGGGGCGGGCTTCCATCACGGGGCAGGTTGAAGGCACATTCTGCTTTCTGTGCAGGCATGTGGGCGCCACCTTCCACGTTGCAGAACGAGGACTGACAACGGGGAGAGGCTGGGGTTTAGAGCAGCAACAGGCAGGTGGCCCGCAGCTCTGGCCTGTTGGGCCCGGGTGAACACGGCCTCTGCGAGCCGCTCCATTGGAGGACGGTGGGGAGTTTGGAATCGCTGCTGAGCGGGGTGGGCTCGGGAGGTTGTCCTGTCCCCTCTGGGCCAGGGGGCGTCCCAGGGGAACTTGTTGCGGAGGGCGTGTGTGCCCCGGGGCTCACCGTTGGTGCAGACGGCGCTGGCGTCCTGACTGTGCCTGCACCGGCTCTTCAGCCAGCCCAGCGACGTGCAGTTGGCCAGCGAGGGCTCCGTCCCCGTGCACTCCACCTCGTCCAGCATGACCGGGCCGGTGCCTGGTGGCACAGCAAGGAGGATGGGGGTCTGGGCGGGGCTCGGGGGGAAGGGCCGGGCTGCTCCCCCAGAAGCCGTGCAAAGGCCGGAGAGCGGCCACAGGAGAAGAACTCTGCGGGCCTCCCGACCTGCGCTGCGACCGCAGCGCTCCATCCCCCCCGTCCCCGGGCCGTCCGCCGCCCAGTAGAACGCGGGGCTGCTCGAGCGCACCTCCGGGTTTAAGCTTGGAACTCTGGGCCATAAAGCAGCCTCTGCCGAGGAGTTGGCCTAGTTCTGTGTCATCAGAACCACCTCCCTGCACCAGACTCGGGGTGGGGGCGTTTCAGGAAGGGACGCGCCCCGAGGGAATAGGGCGGCAGGTCCCCAGTGTCTCCGTGAGGAGGGCCACGCGCGGGTCTTAGGTGACGGTCCCTTCCTGGGGCAGGCAGGCCTACCTGGCCCAAAGGCTGCTCCGCCCAGAGCCTCAGTGGCATTCGTAAACCCCAGGGCCCGGCAGACGACGCTGGCATCCGTCAGGTCCCACAGGTTGTCACACACGGTCCCCCACTGGCCTCTGTAGAAGATCTCCACGCGGCCCTCGCTGGGGGTGTTCCCGTCCGCCAGCCGCATGTCCCCATCTTCTGCGCCTACGGGGCTCCCGAGGGCACAGGCATCAGCAGGGATGGAGGCCAGGCAGCCGGGACCCCGTCCCAGCAGGGACCCTGCCTGTCACCTCCCCCACCTGGAAGCGTCACTTGTCAAGTTCCTCCCCGGGGGGGGCCACTGCCCCTGTAGCCTTATAGCCCCCCATGCCTCCCCCCATCCCACTGGGGAGGAGTGGGAGACGTGCACCCTCTCAAGGGTAAAGCGCCTTTTCTTGTCTTCAAGACAAGGGGCGGAAGGGGGAACCAGGGCTCTAGCACCTGAGGGTAGGGGAGGTGGGGCCCCCGGGAAGAACAGGGGAGGAGGAGGGGCCCACGCTGCCCCCACCTGAGGGTGTACGGGCCTTGGGGTGCACCGAGCGCATGACGGTGGGAGGGCTGTGGGGGGAGTCCTGGGGCAGCAGGCCCGGGGACCCCCAGCCCAGGGAACCCCAGAAACACTGGCAGAATGAGTCGGGTGCAGAGACAAAGTGGGACTGTTCTGGGCCGGGGGGCCGGGTGCCGTGTCGGAGGGCGGTTCTCAGCTGGGGGAGTAGCCAGGCTCCACGGGGTCTCCTGAGCCCAGGGTGCAGACAGCACGAGGACCGGTGTCCAGAACACTGGAAGTCTGACTGTGTGGAAGGGTCCTGACTCATGCACCCACCCCCGCTCTCTGCATTTGGTCTGTCCAATGGGCTCCTCCTGCTCGGTCCCTCTGGTTCCCACGGGATGAAATCAAGAATCCCTTGTTATGGGGCGCCTGGGTGGCTCAGAGGGTTAAGCCTCTGCCTTCGGCTCAGGTCATGCATGATCTCAGGGTCCTGGGATCGAGCCCCGCATCGGGCTCTCTGCTCAGCAGGGAGCCTGCTTCCCCCTCCCTCTCTGCCTGCCTCTCTGCCTACTTGTGATCTCTCTCTGTCAAATAAATAAATAAAATCTTAAAAAAAAAAGAAAAAAAGATGGGACACCTGGGTGGCTCAGTTGGTTAAGCGGCTGCCTTCGGCTCAGGTCATGATCCCAGCGTCCTGGGATCGAGTCCCACGTCAGGCTCCCTGCTTCTCCCTCTGCCTCTGCCTGCCACTCTGTCTGCCTGTGCTCACTCTCTCTGACAAATAAATAAATAAAATCTTTAAAAAAAAAAAAAAAAGAAAAAAAGAGAATCCCTTGTTACCCCACAGAACCTACAAGCCACCGTCACTTAGGATAACCCGGGCTTCAAGCAGGAGAGAAGACCCGGGCTGACCCCGCGACCGAAGCCCCGAGCAGAACGCTGCCTCGATTCTCAAGGGGGAGTGGCAGCTTCTCCAACACGGCACAACTCACCTTGAGTCCCTGCCGCCAGCAGCCACATCCAGAGGAGCAATGGGACGGCCATAGCCTCTCCGGGGAGGGGGGGCCCCTGTCCTGGGGTGGAAGGAAGCAGTTGAGTCAGAAGGCAGAGCTGGACAGCCCTTGGGAGCAGGCCCTGTCTGTCCAGGACCGTTTAGACCCTGTGTATGGAGGACGACAGCCGGGCACAGTCCCTGCTCCTCTGAGCTGTGAGGGTGACGGGGGTCCCTCACCTGCTGGGGGAGGTAGTCCTCCAAGGAGGAGTAAGACTTGCCCAGACAGACCAGGGAAGGGGGCCCGGGGGAGGTCTCTGAGCAGCAGGACAGTAACAACAGAAGCCCTTCTCCGAGAACCAGGCCCTGGGTGTGGCTGCCAGTAGGGCTGGGAGGGGCGGGTAGGAGGAGGATTCGGGGGCCTGCGGGCCCGACAGGAGCGGCCTGGTGGGCCTTGCTAGCGGTCGGCTTTATCTTCAGGCCGCTGGGCCCCTGGGGGAGTGCCTGGAGAGCTGTCTGTGAGCCCCCGAAGGGAGGGGACGCGTCAGGAGGCCACAGAGAGCCAGGCAGGACTGGCAGAGAGGGCCGGAGGCGGCGGCTGGGAGGGTGATGCAGGGCATCAAGGCTGAGGTCTGGGTCGGACTCTGCAGCTGGGTAGGGGCTGGGGGAGCAGGCGCCTGGGTGGGGACCTGCCTGAGGTCAGTGTCCCCAAGAACCAAAGGCTATGAGACGCTGGGGCCACCAAGACCGCACAGTCAGCCTGGATGGGGCCCAGGGGGTGTAGGGAGGCCCAGCTCTTCCAGCTTTTGTCTGGGGTTCTTGCTTCTCTAGAATCCTCGGGGCTTGCTCCAACCTGCTCTCCACCTGCTGTGTCCCCGCCATGTCCTGAACATGGACGAGCCAGTCCTTGTCTCTCGGGCTCCAGAGAATCTCGTGGCCCCCGCGGCACTCCTGGGCGCAGCAAGAGGCTGCTGTTGCAGGCACCCCTACCGGTCAGGGCCTGCTGACCCCAAGACAGCACCCCGCTTCTGCATTAACAATGGCCAGTCGTGCCTGGTGTATTGTACGCAAACGTGGCTGCCCTTACGGTGTTCACGGCCACCTACTGTAGCCTGATTCCTTCTCCCACTTGTGTGGTTGGGATAGGGACTGCTTGCCCCTGGCTCATTTGGTGCCTTTTGCAAATTAGAAAAAGATACTTTTCCTTTAGACATGCGTAGGCCTGGGCCGAAATGCACAAACTGGGGAAAGCGCACTGGGCTGAATTCCAAGCCTGCTTGCCCCTTTGTCCTTGTGCAGTGAGCAACCTGAGCAGCTGTCCATACAGAGACCTTCTGGATCTGGGAGCAGCCGTGATGGTCCCTGGGCTGAGGAGGAGCACCAGATCCCCAGTTGGGATAAAAGGGGGAGATTATGCCCACTAGGTGACGTTGGGTAGAGAGAGGGACACCCACCTGAGAGTAAGAGGCACAAGCTTACCTGCCTGAGGCAAGTTCTGTCGGCTGCCCTGGAGCCTCGCCCCTTCCTGCCGCAGGCTCCCTCTGCAGGCTGGCCTTCCACCCAGAAAACCCTCCCAGTGTGCAGTGTGGTCAGGCTCGTCCCAGGAAATACTAGAGAAAACAGTCTAGTTTCGATTCCTAGAAACCACCTGACTCGGGGTTCTTCTGGGGTTGGCTGCCGACAAGACTCCCCGGGCCCCTCCTCCCCCTCAGCTCCGACCGTGGGTGTCGGGGTGGTGGAAGCCTGAGCGGGGAGGCACAGCTGCCCATCACCAGAGCAAGACGGCCAAGAGCCACGCGTGAATGTCAACAATCTTCCAAGCCGGAAGGGCCCCCAGGGCTGGCGTTGGGGGAGGGGGGGAGGGGTACAGGGCGAGGCGGAGTGGGGGCAGGGTTGTGCCGGTGTGACCGGGCGCTCCCCCTGAACGCTCTGAGCCGTGTCCCAGGTCTGGCACGTGGCCAGCAGAGTGGACGCCGCCGGGATGGCCGCTCACTCTGTCTGCCTGGCTCTGAGCGTTTGGCAGGCCTGACCCCCCAGAGAGGCTCCACCCTGTGAGGCCACACGGACCCATCCCCCAACAGCGGGAGGGAGGCTCTGAGACATGAGACAACACGCCCTGATGTGCAGCCGGCCCTGGGAAGAGCTGGCCCCACACGCAGCAGCGTCCCCCAGAGCCTGTGCTGGTCACCGTCACCGGCAGAGGATGTCACCCACCCCCGAGGCCGGCTGTTCTCCCGGAGTCTCTCTCCCGGCGGGGCAGGGGATGCAGCTTCTGGAGTGGCTGTAGAGAGTGGAGCCCACCTTCTGGCCATCCCCGGCCTCTGGGAGAAAGTGGCACCGCGGTTTCCCCTCGGAGAAGCACCCTCTCTCGCTCCCAGGTTGTGCTCTGAGGACCCCAGGCTCCGCCGGAGTCGAACCCAGAGCTGGCAGCTCAGAGCCCTGCGGACCCCTTGCTACAAGGACGGGGTCAGGGAGGGCCCGTGAGGGCACCCGGCGCAGTGAGAGTCAGCTTCGCCTCTTGGAGGGGAAATGGGGCAGAGCCGGGACACAGAGACAGTAGCAGGTCCTGATGTGATGGTCTGAGCCACCGGCTCCAGCTGGCCTCGAGTCAAGGTCAAGCCCCGGGATTTGCGTTTAAATGAGGCAATCAGCGCCCTCTATGTTTTGGTCACCTGCATCCCAAGGTTCTGGATGGGGGCGGTCCTTCGGGTCGTCCCCTGGTCTGCACGCGAGAATCAGGTGGGAATTTTACCAACTCCTGACGCCTGTGTCCACTCAGTCACCGTCTCTGCGTGGGGAGCGGCACAGGTATTTTAAAGCCTTCCAGGTGGCTGCCATGTGCAGCCAGGGCTGCCAGCCACTGACAGAGACACACTGTCTCCCTGGCAGCCTGTGGTCCCGGGGGTGAGGTCACGCATTTAATGGCTCTTTGCCCAAGACACGAGGTTTTGGGGGGTCCCAGGGTTCATCTGACCCCCTCCAAGGAAACTGCAGGATCTGGAAATAGCGCTGGCGGAAGAGACAGAGAATCTTAAGGAGGCGCGGGGGAGGTAGGTGGTGGGGGGCAAGCAGCTCCTGCCCGCTGGGTCTGCAGCAGCCACGGGCGCCGGCCAGGAGAGCGCCCCCTGCCGGCCACCCCGCTCCACTCTAACAGAGCCTCCCTTTAAAACTCAAGTTGCCAAAGCCTTAGCCCCACAGTCCTGGGAAGTCCTTCAAGTGGAAGGGAGTAAAACACAGGACCGGGGCCTCTTCGCGGGACCAGCTTATGGCTATCTGCTTCCCCGGGGCTTTCTGCAAGGGCACCACGGACCTGGCACTTGAGATTCCTGGTCCGGCGCCGAGTGGCTCAGTTCAGAGGAGGCTGAAAGCCCCGCACACTGCGGATGCCTGGGCCCCTGGCTGTGATGGGGTGCACGCTGCTGCTGTCCCCAGGAAGCCACCACCACCGAGGCACGAGAGATCGCTCAGCCAGCCTGTGGGCTACCCCACCTCCTGCCCAGTGTCCATGCCACCAGCTACTGCCATGGACTGTGCACACGTGTGATGTTCACGCCGTGCTGGGAGCAGCTGCTCTTCTTAACCCCCTCCGTAGGCGAGGAAACGGAGGAGCAGAGAGACAGCATCCAGCGGGAAGGGCAGACGCTGGGATTCAAACCCACACCTTGAACTCACAACTCTGCCATCGAGACCAGAGCTGAGATCAAGAGTCAGAAGCTTAACTGACTGAGCCATCCTGGCGGCCCTGGATATTTAACATTTTAAGAAACTATCCGACTACTTCACGCAGTGGCCCGACGGCTCTGCGTCCCTGCTGGCAAGCATCGGAGTGTCCCGGCCACTCTACGTCTTCACCGACCCTTGGCGTCGCCAGTCTCCTTAACTGCACCCTTTCTGGCGGGAGCGCAGTGGGGCCTCATAGTGCCTACGCCACTGAGCTCTGATACGCTTGCTGTTGCTCGCGTTTTAAGTTGGGCTGCCTGTCTTCTTACTGAGCTGTCCATGTCCTCTACACACTGCGAACGCAAGTCCTTCAGCAGATGGGGTCTGCAGATCTAGTTCTCACCTTCCCATGCCTTTTCATCTTCACAGCGTCCTCTGAAGGATGAAGCTTTCAAATCTAGATGGAGCTCAAAGTGTCATTGTTTTGGTGACACACGGAAGATGTCTCTGCCTGACCCAAAGTCCATGGGCTTCTGGAATTTCGTAGCGTTCGTTCCTGCCTTTAGTTCTATGATCTGTCCTGAGGTAATTTTGCAAATGGTGGGAGCTAAGGGTTCCAGTCAATGGTCTCCACAGAGATCAGACTTGTCCCCACACCACTTACACAAAGACAACCTTCTCCCCCCAGTAAACTGCCCTGGCCCCTTGGCCCCGAAGCCATGGACCACACACAGGGGCCTATTTACGGGCTCCTTCTGTTCCTTCGATGTACAGGTCATTGTTCTCCTGCCAATACGACAGCTTGGGTTGCTTATTGCTTAATATATATGAAGTCCGGAAGCCAGACAGTGGAAAGCCTGTGACTCTGTCCATCTCAGATTTAGCAGTCCCGTCCGTCGAGACGGCACATCGTTCCGTGTCCTCGGGCTTTGAGCTCATCCGTGTTAACAGTTTCGGTCTATACGCCTTCCCCGTGCTGGTATCTAACGATTTCCATCTATTGCGTGGTTTCCAGTCGCTCGCTGGAGCTACACGGGAATGTTAGTTTCTGTGCGGGCACCACACGTCCCTTGGCTTTGCTAAACTCAGCTGCTAGTTCCGGTGGCCCTTCTTTGGAGATGTCTTCGGCTTCTCCATCCAGTCCGTCTCGTCATCGGCAAGTTAAGACAGTTTGGTTCTTTCTCTTCCAGTCTGGGTGACTGTCTTGTCCTTGCCTCGCTGCGCTGCCCGGGACACCCCAACAGACGACTGTGGCGGAGCGTGGTGAGCGCAGCGACGGTGCTTCCAGGCGTGGTAACCGGGAGGGTTGGCACCGGAGAAGGCTGCGTGCGGGGAACAGAGCTTCACTGAGCTCGGCAACGTCTGCTGTTCAAAATTATTTCACCGTAAGAAGCTAAGTGGTGGCGCGGGGGTGGGGACAGTGGCCATACTTGCCTTGTTTCCAGAGCGTTTCTCTGGAACAGCACCACGCAGGACATGAGCTGGAGGGTTTTGCATGTCCCCTTCACCGGGTTAGAGACGATCCTTTTCCGCGCGGTTCGCTAAGAGTTTTGTTTGCTTGTTTTTAAAATCATGAATGGATAGTGAGTCTGGCAAGTCCTTTTCCTGTATCTTTGGAGATGATCATATGGTTTTTCCTTCTTAGTCTGTCCATGTGGTGGATTTGGGCGATTTTCAAATATTAAACCACTCTTGCATTCCCAGAGTAAGACACACTCTCTCATGAACTATTTTCACTTTCATACGCAGCCGGATTCAACCAGCTAAAGGTTTGCTGAAGGTTTTTCATCTATGTTCATGGGGGGATACTAGTCTAGATTTCTTTCTTTCTTTTTTTTTTTTTTGTAACATATTTGTCTGGTTCTGGTATCAGGATAGGGAAGCCCATGAAATGAGTTGGGAAGTGTCCAAAATCATAGAAGACTTTGTGGGGGCTTGGCATCATTTCTTCTTCAAATCTTTGATCCGATTTACCAGGAAAACCATTTTCTTTGTGTGGAGGCATTTTATTTTTGTTTTATTTAGATCTTTTTAACAATTTTACTAAGGTGCAGTTTACTTTGGGACTCACCGATTGAAGTGTACATGACAGGGTTAACACTGGGGAAGCAGCTAACCTCGGGCGCTGTGTTTCACTCCGCTCCAAAGTGGCTTTCGGGAGTTTTCTCTTTGCTGATCAGCTGCGCCTGAATAGACGGAGAACCTCGGGGGCCAAAGTCACCACGTGTGTTGGCCACCGGCTCACGGCTTCTCCGAGAGCTCACGGCGGGTTTTCGGATCCTTCCTCCTCGCTTTGCGATGCCCTGTCTCCTCCTGCCCCAGGCTGATGCGCTCCTGTGTCTCCCTCATGGCTCTCCTGGGACTGTTCTCGCCAGGATCGCCAAGAACACTGGATCCTCCTTGTCGCTCAGTCCACGAATACTTCTAGACATTCCTGCTTGACCTCCCTGGGGTGTTTGATGGGTCGGGCTCCCAGCAGGAAACAGATGGCTCCAAACGGGGGTCACCGAGGAGGCTTGAAGAAGGGCTAGTTACAAGGTGTGAGTGAGCAGGGGAGGGACACCACAAGGGCTCGAGTGGAATCTGGGGCTCGGCTGCTCTCAGGCCGGGAGGGACCAGGGCAGGGAGCACTCGCTGGAGCACGGGCTGAGAGAGTAGAGGGACTCGCCTGGCGCGACCGCGCCCGAGGCAGCCCTGCGGGAGGGAATCTGGGACCCCCAGCTCATCCTCCTCCCTCCTGCCGGTCAGGGTCATCTCAGAGGGCATAGGTGAGGCTCACTCCGGGCAGTCTCTGGGGACCAGAGCAGGGCTGGGAGGGGAAGGGAGGGTCTGAGGAGACAAAAGGAACTGTGGGCGCACTTGGCTCACGAGACCTCACGCTCTCGTGGTTTCTCCTCTTCCGGACCCAGCCTCCCCTTCCAGTGCTCTGGGGGCTTCGATGTAGAGCTGCCTCGGATCCTGCCGCCTCGGGAACTGTCATCCCCACAGCTTCACGGCCACGCTACCGAGGCCCTAACAGGTCTAGACCTTCCTGGGATCCTCCTCCTGCCCAGTGAGCCGGGGCGCCCCAGGGCCCAGGCAGCCGCGGGGGAGGGGGGAGCACACAGTAACCAAGCGAGCACCGGGCTTCTCCCGACAGCATCCGCCCTTTACAGACGAGGAACCCGAAGGACAGAGAAGTTAGAGAAGCTGTCCCAGGTCACGTGCAAGTGAGGGGCCAGGACTGGAGCCTGCGAGGGGCTTCCCAGCCTGTAATCTTAACCACTATGACCCAAAGAGACTTCTTCAGATTCAGGAAAAAGGACTGGATGATTCATTTTCCAGAAAAGTCCTTCCCCATCTGCCGATGGTGCCTGTCCCGTGAACTCCCCTGGCATGTCAGACCCCAGCCTCAGACAGCTGTCTTGTGAAACCACTGCAGCTCTGGCTCCGCAGGCCCTCAGCCACCACCCAACACAGACCAGGAGACAAAGAGAACTCACAGTCCCCTCTGGCACTTTATTGTTTACAAAACAACGGCTCCAGTTGGAAGGGACACAATCCTTTTGCAGACAGTAGCAGATACAAGAAACCAAAACCCCTCTCAGTTTAAAGAGCTGAAAATCACAGACAGCTCTAATGTTCTTCAGGGCACCTAAGCCATGACTTAAAGGTCTCAACTTGGTGACTGTTCCGAGCCCTCCGACTTCCCTAATTCCGCCTCTGTCCTAAAAACTCACACAGCCCCAGCATCAGTGACATTCATCAAGGACGTGGGTCTGGGAGCCTGGCCAGGCAAAGTCAGAAAAGACTCGGGTCTTTCAGGCTGTGTCCAGCGGGAGCCGAGGTCCAGAGAAACGTGTCACATTCTTCTGCTGCCCGTCCCGCCGTGGAAGAAACACACGGCAGCACAAGACGGACCCTCACTGGGCTCCTTCCTAGAGTCTGTGGGAAAGTCTGACGGCCGTTCCCAGGCCATCCCCCTCACCCCGCACATCCTCCTGAGGGGAGAGCAAGCTTCAGGGCAGGGGCGCTACGGGCTGATGGTGGGGCCCTTCTTGGCTCCCGTCCGGCCTCACCTGTCCTAACCCTCTGCCTTCGCCCTGGAGCACGGAGAAGAGGCCAAAGGATGCAGACAGGCAGGGTTTGTGCGAAGTTTCCAGAAGAAAAGACTGCGAAGCTCCTCAGGGAAGGGGGAACAAAAGGTCGGGGACAGAAGCCATGGGGCCAGGCAGGCATCACCACTACCCTCTGGAGGACAGAGCCCTGCAGCCGGGACCCAGGGCGGGTGTGGCAGGACGCAGGGTCCCACTTGGGTCAGGAAGCACAAGATAACATTTGTGGAAGCCTTTCAGGGCATGACAAGCTCTGGGAGCTGGTTGTAAGAAGCATCGCTTCACCTTTGTATCCTCTGACCAAGGACTGGGAAACGTTAAAATCTTATCTTACCAACGGTCAGAACTTAACGCCAATCTCCCCGCCGCTGGAAACGAAGTTGTTGACTGTGGGACTTTGCTCTGTGCGATCAGATTTGGTGATTCCAAGAAAGGAAATTGGTTAGATTAAAATAAGTTAATAATTACAACTTCAAAGTGCCGCACGGCCACAGAAGTTCCCCCGAACGGAGCACTGGAGTCGGCCATGCGACGTGGAGACTGATGCCAGGCTGAGGACAAGTGAGCGGAGGGAGGCGAACCTGGAGCGCCCTCACCCGCCAGCCCTGCGATTCTCTGCAGTGTAGACAGACGCTTTCCCAGGAGAGCTGGATTTAATGCACGAGGTTCACGAAGGAAGAAGGAGGTGGCCTGGGAGTGTCTGACCTGCCGGTCCACTTCGGACTCGCTGTCTCCTTCCCAGAGGGGCACAGTGCTGGGCGCACAGCAGGAGCGCACGATTCACTGAGTGGGCGGAGGACCGAGCAGAAAGAGGAGAAAGAGGTCGGAGGGAGGGCAGGGCCAGGTTCCGGGGGCAGCTCAGGGTGCCTGCAGGGACAGCTCCCGCCACCAGATGGCAGCGCACACGGGTCGGTGCCCCATGGGGCCAGGCCGCGTCCCCAGCTCCAGGGACTCCCACGAACCCTGGGGCTGAACTCCCTAAACCAGGCAAACACCGTGGAGCTCGAAAAGGAAAAGAAAGCAAAACAAAACACCACAGAAAAGTGCCGTCTCTGGTTTTTATGGAATTCGCGTCCTGACGGAGCTGAGAACTGTCCAGCTCTAGGCCTTGCTGGTCTGAGTTTTGTCCGTTTAAATAAACTCTATTCCTTCATACTTCACGTTGCCGATCTTGGTCTCGGGCAGGAGGAAGCGGCCGTCCAGTGTGAAAGCCATGATGTAGGTGGCGACCTGGCCCCCGTCCTCCTCAGACTTGAGGGCCACAATGATCTGGTCGTCGGTGTTGGGGATGAACTTGAAGGAGGAGAAGCCGTGCGTGGGGATCACGTCCCCCACGCGGCTGACGGAGATGTGGCCGAAGTCCTGCGCGGCGCTCAGCAGCAGGTTGGTGCCCCGGTGCTCGTCGTCCTTCTCGCTGTACCGCTCGTGGCTGGCCCGGCGCGGCAGGAAGAACCAGCGCTGCAGCGTGTCGCTCCAGCAGGCAGATTCGTGAATGAGGTAGCCTGGGGACGCACGACAGACCCACAGGTCACCAGACTGCCCAGGGGGCCCGGCCCCGCCCCACCCATGACCAGACGTGGGCAGGACGGTCCGCATACGGGGGTGTGCCCGCGGCGCCTCCTTCCCCGCGCGGGCTTTATGCCGCGGACGCTGCGAGGTGGTGGCCTGTCCCGTCTGTTGGGGCAGCGTCCCCACTCAATCCTCCTCAGACCTCCCTCTGTCCCACAGGCCTCTCCAGCTGTCCTTGTTTAGATTATCCAGAGTAACGAAGACCACACGGGCCCTTCGGTCGTCCGCGCCCCATGTCTGGTCACCTGCGGCCCTGAGTTCTGCTGCATCTCTGTGTCCCTGGTGCTGAGGAGCACAAAGCGGGGCCAGGGGAAGGGAGCGGGTTTGATTTGTCAGGCAGAGGTCGGGGCCGGGGCAGGGGTTGCTCCGAGTCGAAAAGGAAGCAGCAGCCTTCTATCTGGGGGCCAAGCAATGTCCTCAGCGTCACGCTCCCCAAGCCTAGAGCTGCCTGACCGCTCTGAGCCGGACAACCCCCCACCACACACGGCACAACTCCTGGAAGGCGCGGCGGAGAGCCGGCGCTCTGTCGGGGGGCGACAGCCAGAGAGCTCAGCGGGAGGGGCTGCGGTCTGACGCGGCGGGAGGCAAGGCGGCGGGGCCGGTGGACGAGGGGCAAATGGCTCCTCTGTGCCCGGCAGCCGCTGGCCTGTGGGAGCGGCCGTCACGGACAGAAATCAACAAACCTGAGCCCTGAACACCGCGGTGGTTTAGAAGCAAAGGGCCGGGGAACACGCCTGCGCAGCGCGCCACCACTCGCCCGCCGCCCCCCCAGGCGGGGCCAGGCCCTTACCTGGAGGCTGGATCCCTGCAGCGGCCCGCAGGGCATTGTAGCTGGACACCCAGTTCTCGTGGTCCACGCTGCCTCTGCAGCCCACCACCTTCACCCACTCCGGGTTTTCGTTCATCACCTCCCCCGTGCTGGTGGTCCACTCCTTGCCCAGGCCACCCACATACAGGTGCTCGTCCTTCACAGCCAGCCACTCGGCTTTGAAGCCTGGGGACAAGGACACGAGGGGACACGCCTGAGAGGACAGCCACCCCTCTGCTCCCCAGGTTCCCGTGGCGTCCGGCGACGCGGAGTGTCGGAGACGTCCCACGAGACAGTGAGGCGAGGGCAGGGGGCAGGTCAGCCTGGCTCAGGGCTCCATTCCCAGAGGGCCGGCCGCCGGCCACCTCCCTCCGCCTTCTACGCAATCCTGTCCGCACCCCCTAGGATGTGTCACGTTCTCTTTGGCCACTGGGTCCAGGAACCCTCCGCTGGGACGGCCTCCCCTAAACAGATTCCAGTGCCTCCTGCCGCTGGCCCCTCAGCCGCCTGCCCATCCTCTCCCAAAGGCCCTGCTGCCAGCTGCTCGTCCGTCTCCTCCGATCCGTACGCCCCGGCCTCAGGACCCCTCCAACCGGGGCAGAGGAAGCGTCTGGGGTGATTACCACGGCAGAGTGCGGTTCCTCGCCACCATGCCTGGTGCCCACAGAGCGCAGGGGAAGCGCCAATAGGCAGAGCTGAGAGGGGCTGGTGGGGGCGCCCAGAGTCCACGGCGAGCGCTGTGTTTGTTCACTTGCCCTGAGCCTGACCTGCAGGCTGCAGTGCCCTCGGGCTGTGTGGGATGCTCGCCCCCACTGTGTTCTCAATTGCGCTTGCTTTCCCAGATGTTCTGCAAGCTTCTTGCTGGCACGGAGGACGCAGAGCAGTGGCCCGCCCCGAGCAACGGCAGCAGCCAGAATGCTTCTCTGCGGGCGGCTCTGGAGGGACCTGCTGAGCTCCCGTGGTCCCAGCAGCCTTGCCAGCTCCCCTGGGTCACGTTCGAGAAGAGACCCTCTCCATTTATCAGGACTTCTATTCTTTCTGATGACCCGACCACGGGGCAACCCAAGGCTCTGCTTTCTTCCTGACCCAACCGGGAAGACCTGAACTACGACGGCAGTCGTAGTGCCACAGGCACTGCCCATGAATGCGGACCAACTACAGCAGGAATCCGGCGACCAGTATCTTCTCTGAAACTTGCTCCAGATAGTTCCCAGCCCATTGCCCCAGGCCTGGGCAAGCACGGAGGGGTTTTATAGCCACGCGGAGGGCTGGTGGACAGCATGTGTCCCACGGGCCCAGATGCGTGCTGCCATTCCTTTTCTGACCTGAGAGGGGCCGGCAGCATGCAGGTTCCTGGAGCGCACACACCCACCAGGGCAGAGTGGTGGAGCACACCTCCCCCCGAGCACGGAGGCCTCTGTCCATGCCCCCCCCCCACGCCTAGCGCCTCCCTGCCCCTTCCTGTCCAGGGCTCTGGGCCACTCGGGCTCCCTCTCGGAGCCCTGTGCTCCCCCTGCCTGAACGCGGGCACTCCTTTCCAGCACGCAGCAGATCAGCGGGTCACAGGAGTTCCACGCTCGGACCCCACTGGAGCACAGTCACTGCCACCCACGCACAGACCCTCCTGCTGCCGCGTTTGCAGAAAGGAGAGCTGGGCAGTGTGCGTTTACCTTCTCTGGAAAGTCTCAGTTCAAAATGGGAGCAATCTGACCCCACAGCTTAAAGGTACGACGCGTGGGGCTGTCATTCCTGTGTGTTCTGAAGACCCCTTGAAGACGTAAGAAGGGACTCCTTCCCAGGAGCGCCGAGAGCGGCGCTCACACTTGTCCTGGGAAGGACCGGCTTCCTGGCCAGTCTTCTAGAAACAAGCTTCGGTGTGAGGCCAGCGGTGGGGGGTGGGGGACACAGCTGTGGGCAGGAAGGAGGGGGATGGCTCTACCTGGTGGTCTCTCCTCCGGTCGCGTGACTGCTTTACCACACGTGCGCGGGCCAGTGCAAGCCTGGCCTCACCATCCCAGCCGAAGCCGGGAGACTGGGAGGGCCCGACTTACCTTTCCCCACGGTTCCATCGCCATCGGACAGAATCACCCACGGCACGGCTCTGGTACCCTCGATCTGGTAGATGACCCCGGTCCGGTCGTCCACAGAGTAGAGTCTCCCATTGAAGACGATGAGCTCAGACAGCTCCATGCCCCGCCCCTTTTCAGCTAGGTGGGACTCGAGGATCCCGTGGCCTTTGTCCCACTCCACGGCCACCTTGTCCCCGCTGTCTGACAGGGTCAGATAGCCCTTCTTCAGGTAACTGAACCAGGTATTTTCCTCTTGGGCTCTAGACTCTGTGTCCAAGTCGGCAATAACTGCGATTCGGTACCGAGTCCCGCCCGGCGTCCTCTGGGGGGCAGACAGGGGGTAGGTGTCATTGTACCGGTCAGCAGGCACCTGGCTGAGCCTCCAGCTGTGCGCGTTGGGTGCAGGGGGCCGGCCTGGGGGTGGGCGGTGGGAGTAGAGCAGCCAGAGGACAGCAGCACCCACAAAGGACGGCAGGATCACTTTCCAGCGGGGGCGGAAGCGGGGGTCCGCCGCCTTGGTCATGGACGCCAGCACCGGAAGGCCCCCCACACTGATCCGGAGGGAGTGCATAGGCTCATTCCATTCCAGGTGGTTGGAGGGCTGGACGGGCATCAGACCGAAGGGCAGGCGGGACCTGGGCACCCAGACAGAGAGGACAGGGGTCAGTGACCTGCAAAGCACAGTGGCTTTTCAATGACTAGAAAGTGCACGGCCCGAAGGCTGCTGTACCCAGAATGGCACGGCCGCTACTTTGCGGCCATTGTCACTTCCTTGGCTTAATTACACTCTGAGTCTAGCAATATCTTTATTTACTCTTAGTTGGCAGGATGAGAAGTCTTTCCAAAGCAAAATTCTTCCCTGTCCTGTCTCGACTGGCAAGACAGAAAGCTCAGTGAGGGCAAGGTCTGTGTAGGCTGGTGCTTTGCCAGCTTAGAAAGAAGGAGCCGCAGGGGGCAAGGGAGGTGGTGGGGGTGCTGAGGGGTCTGGGGGGCGCAGGGCGCAGAGAGGGCCCACTGTGTATGCTTGTCAAACGTGATCTCATCGGGCAGCTCTCCCTGAGGGCTCCGCTCCCAACAGCAGCCTCCACATCCCCTTCCTGGGCGTCTGCCGCCCGCCACATCACGCTACATGTCAGTCGGTGGGCTCCGCTGTGTCCTGTGCTCCCAGGACAGCGCACAGGGGTGATGTCTGCTCACCCAGGAGTCCTGACTTCCGCCTGGGCTAGGATTCTGTAATATTAATATAAGCATAAAGCAGATTTAGGCTAAATGAAATACTTCTGTTTTCGGCTAAGTCTGTCCTCTGGCGCCCTTCTGTTAATGCAAATGACAGAGGGACCAGCATCTGACCGGCCTTCCTGGCCTGGAGCCTAGCATTGGCGCACCAGCCCCAAAGGACAGCTGGCCTCACCGGGGGCCTGGCTTGGCCTGGGACCCTGGTCCGCTCTGAGGTGCAGCAGCACAGCTGGGGGGCGGCGGCCGGCAAGGGCTGTCGTTCCCCATCTCTCCCAGCTTCCGTCCCCAGCAGAGGCATGTGGCCTGGTCGGCGAGGCCACTGCGGCGCCAGACCCGTGTCTGTCTCAGGGCGGCAGCCAAGCTGGGGGGCAGACTCGGCAGAGCCCTGGTCTGCGGCTCTCGCCCTCTGTCTCCAGCTGTGAGTCAGTCCGTCCCCGCCCAAGACAGGCCCCCGGCTGAACCACGGGGGCACCTCTGCCCCCTGCCCCCACACCACCAACAACGGGACTTCAGGGGCAGATGCTCCTCTCACTGCCGGGGGACAGCGGGGCAGGGGGGACCGGGCAGCTCCACAGCACTCGGGCCTCTCCCCGCACCCCAGTCCACGTGGCCCACGCGCAGGGGCTGCTGAGGAGCTCCCGTCCACACCACAGGCCGCTGGCACCGAGGGTGGAAAAACAAGGCAACAGTTCCACGTGGAAGCTAGCCCTTCCTTCTCTTGCTTTTGGGCAGATGTTTAGGTTTTGCCCATAGGCTCAAGTGCCCAAAAGGGACCTCTAAGGAGCGAGCAAGGCGGCAGGAGGGTGCCGTGCGGACTGGGGGGCCGGGGGGCAGGCTCGGGAAACTCCCGCTCCTCCCTCAGGTGCTATCCCGGGCTTCCCTCCTGGGCCGGGGCTCCTCCTCCCCAGGAAGTGGCTCCGTCGTGGCCACAGAGCTGGTGGCTGAGCCTCCTCGGCAGGGAAACAGGGGTCCCAGCCGCTGCCCCTTCTCAGCTGCGCCCAGCCCCGGGTCTTCACAAACCGCGGCTGGGCCCAAGCCACCCAGCCTGGAGCCCCTGCGTGACGTGGCCGCTGGGCTCTCGCCTCCCCCTCTCCCCTCCTGTTCCAGACTCTGCCGGGGATCCTAACGCATCCGGAACTTACGAGTTCCAAGTAAGTCTCACTCCCTTGCCCCGACTCCTCCCTTCGGAATAGCCCTGCGGATGGCGAGCGGCCACATTCCCACCTGCCCGGGACCAGAATTTCACCAGGAAGCTGTGACTGCCCTTTAGTGACTGTCACAGGTGACAGAAAAGGGGAGATGCTCTTTTCTGTGCGAGGCTGTTCTGCGAACAGAAGTTCTGAACCAGGAGCCCCTGGAGCACCCCAGGCACGGCCCCCAGTCTCCTTCCACAGCAGCTGCTCCGACGGGAGGCCTGCCCGTTCGGTCGCCCCTCCACCCAGCTTGCCCCCTGCACTCACCTGCTTCCACGCCCTTCCCCGCTGACCTCCGTGCCCCAGAGCCAGAGACCCCTGCTACCCACGCAAGCAGCTCAGACCCTGTCAGCACGTGTTGGAGGAGTAAACCCTCCCTGCTACTGGGCCCCTGCCAGGACCAAACCCATCCAAGCCAGCTCCTCTGCCGCCAACTGGCCACCGCAGCCCTCGTGCACCCGTGCCCAGGCCGCTCCTTCCCCTGCGCGGCTGCCTCACCTTCTTTTCTGGATGCCCCTCGGGAAGACGTGGCTGCCCGCTGCCCCGAGACGGCCCTGCACGCCTGCGCACTCGCCAGCATGGCAGCTTGTGTCGTTACTTCTGCTCTACCTTAGCGCCGCGGGGCAGGGACTAGCCCACCGTGAGCTCACGGCCCAGGTCCACAGCGGGGCCCACAGTAGAAACTGCGCACATTTGTCGAAGGAATGACGACTAGGCCCACACCTGCCACAGCCCTCAGCTCCAGCCCTGCCTCCGGCCCCCAGCTGTCACACCAAGCGGTAGCCTGGTGTCCCCATTGTGATGTGTGGTCCTACTGGCCCCTGGTCTGCATCCGCTCCATTCCCGAGTCACCATCCTGCCACTGGTCATCTCAGCACGTCCCCTGTCTGCTGGCGTCCCGCAGAGGATGTGGGGGCCCAGGGTAGAGCCCCCATACACGCACCTCATGCACCAGGCTGCCTGGCCCTGGTCCAGGGGCTCGGGGGACCAAGAGACCCCATCCTGCTGCCTGTGGAGGGTTCCGCTACGCCTGCTCTACTGGGTTCTTTGCCTCCTACATTCGTGTCCAAATCTGCCACCCGAGGAGCCATCTGGTCTCCAGGTTCTACTCGCAGGTGTGCTGAGAGCACCCAGTAAATACTGTGGACGCGTGTTTATGCGTGAGCCAGCAGAGAACCACCCCCAACCCCTGCACCTTGGCCCCTCCCTGGCCCTCACCATCCTGAACAGCAGTGGTGAATCCCCGATTCTGAATGGAGAAAGAACCCTTCCCACCCTGAGACACCTTGGTCCCTCCCTGTCCCTTAACATCCTGGGAGAGCAACCACCCCTTGGTCCCTCCAGGATGGTCCATGACGCACGGCTGAGCCTCCTGCCGGCAGGGACGGTGAGGCGACACGGCGACACTCCCAGGTCCTCTCCCTCCTCAGCCCCCGAGGCTGTGGCTCCTTCCCTGCCACCCACCCCTTCTTCTGCATCTTCCCTGAGATGACCTCAGTCTCCAGGGGCACAGCCACTAGAGTGAGGGCTTCCCGCACCTTCCAAGCCTGCACCTGTGCCCTGAATTCCAGCTCCAGCAGGCCCAGCGGCCAAGCCTCCTCCTCCGCCTGCGGAAAGGGCTCCCTCAGGAATTTACTGGCCAGTGAGGCCGCTCCCAGACCTCAGGAGGCAGCCTAAGGCACAGCTGGCTCACTTCCTCCTCACATCCCAGCAGGCACCGGGCCCCCTCACCGGTCTGGTCTGTACCCCAGCTCCAGACTTGGGTCCTATCTCGCCATGGCCTCCTGCTGACTTAGGTCCTCCAGGTCCAACCTGCACTGTGCCGCTCACTAGCTGCCTGAGCTGGCATCTTGGGGCCTTGGCTCCTCGCACGTAAACCGTGGCAGAACGGAGCCGACTCCCCAGAGCTGCTGAATGAGTCGCGTGCTGCAGGACCCGGGCCAGGTCGCCTGCTCCTGGCTGCCCGCTGCCCTCATCCCTTTGCTGGCACTTCTGCCCCTTGCCCGGAGGGGAGGGAAACCCGTCAGGTTAACCGGCACGAGCAGCCAGCCCATCCTGTCCGCAGAGAGCACGGCAGCCTGGTGAGGGACGCTGCGGCCTGCAAAGATGAACACACGGCCTGCCCGTCTGTCCAGAGAAACCGTGCGCGGGTCCCTGGCCTAGACGCTCTCCACTCCAGCCTCCACACAGCTGATAGCGTGATTTTTCTAAAAAGTGAATCCGGATTAAAGTTCTCTGCTAGATCCCAAAGCTGGCCCACTAGAGGACGAACCCTCAGCTGCTCCGCACCCCCGCCACTCCCCTAGTTAGTGCTGGGCATTTTATAATGCCACAGCCCACAGCCAAGCCCCTGTGCGTGACGCTGCTGCCACCTGGGATGATGCTCTCTCTGACCACACAGAAGCATCTGGAAGTCCCTGGGTGTGCCATGATAGTGATGCTTCTGCTGTGCCGTTCCCACCCTGTCCTGAGTCTATGGTGAAGGACCCCCTCCCCGACCAGTGAGCTTCCCTCCTGTGGACACCCAAAGGTGTCCCGGCCTCAACCCCGAACCTGAGTGTCCCCTCATCTGTCAATAAAGACTCTGCAGATGTGGCTCAGTTTAGGGTCTCGAGATGGGAAGTTAATCCAGGGGAAGCCCAGAGGCGACCCCGTGTGTCCTTACGAAAGGAAGGCAGAGGGACATTAGACAGTGATGGAAGAGGCCACTGACCACGAAGGCAGAGAGAGGAGTGACGTGGCCACAGCCCAGAAGCACCTAGAATCCCCAGAAGTCAGAAGAGACAAGGACAGATTGTCCCCTAGAGCCTTCGAAGGGAGCACAGCCCTCGGTTTCAGCCCGGTGACACGAACAGTGGACTTCCGGCCTCGGCACCGTGAGAGCACGCGTGTGTGGTTTCCAGCCACCACGTTTGCGGGAACTTGCCACGGGAGCCCTGGAAACAAGGGCACGTCCTCACACAGCCCTCTGTGCCTCCTCCTCCCGGAACGTGGCTCTGTAACAGCACGGACCACGCCTTCCTGCCGCCATCCGTCCGGCTTGGCTGTGAGCTCCTGGAGGGCAGGGAGCCCCGGCCCCGTCGCCTTCTGTTATGCAGGGAATGACCACTTCCAGGCCGCGCGGAACTCTGTCCGCCTTCCAGGAATCCCTTTTTGCCACTGGAATCATTTCTCTTTGCATCAAAACCCAACCTGGATCGCCATCCCTCCGCTACGATCCCAGGAGTTACTTTCATTTTGTAGCAGAAACCCGGATGCCTTTCTCTTCGTTCTGCACCACTCCCGGCTGGTCCGCGCCCAGAGCGGACGGTGAGCGGCCTGTCTTGTGCAGAATGAGAGCTTGTGTTTTTATTTCAAAACAAAACACTCCCCTCCCCAAAACTTCCAGCCACATACGCGGCTGAAATGTGCCGGTGAAGGCTGAGTGCAAGTGGACGAAGCGGCTCCCAGGAGAGGGGCCCGTGGGAAGGGGTCTCCTTGCCCACGCCCCTTGAGGTTCTGAGCAGTCCAGACATTTGCCGTTCGGAGACAAGGCTGTCAGCCCCAGCATCTGCAGCCTAACGGGCTGATTTGGTATCTCTGGGAAAATCAGAACCAAGCTGCTATGGGAAAACGTCGCAGGCTCTTTGACTGGCCAAGCTCACCTGTCCGGGTGGGCCGGCGCCAGTTCTCTCCCGCTCAGAAACCCCCAGGGACCGCACCCCCGCTGGCTTCCCTTCTCCCGCGCCCACCACGCTGCAGGGCGAGGTCCCTGCAAAGAGCCCCCCAGAGGAACCACCACCACGCAGGCTGCTCCAGGCCCAACTTCTTCCCCACTCCCCTCTTTTTCAAACAGCTGTCAAGCATGGCTAACCGACACCCCTACGTCTGTGGTTTCTTTCGCCAGCACGTCCTTCTAACACAGGCCTGAAACGGCAAGGTGTGACTCTGTGTCCTTCCACTCCCAAGTGGGTCCCTGGACTCCGAGGGAGCGCCACTGCCAGGGAGACGCTCCTGCCCTGGCCCCCCTACCTTCCTGGGCCATCTTTGGGATTCTACAGAAGGCTCGGAAGAAAGGTGGCAGCCATTCCTGATACAGCCCCCAACCTGGAGGGTCTCTTTCTCCTCTTCCTTCAGGTGTGTGGCCGGTGGCCAAACAAACAGGTTTAACAGCAGCTGCCAGAGCAAAACTCCTCCCTTTCAGGATCTAGGAGGGGCAGGAAGCAAGAGGGCGGGTCCTCTGCCTCCCTCTCAGGCTCTGCCTCCCCCCTGAGACTGTGCCTCTGCCCCTCAGGCCCTTTGTCCTGGGCAGCGGCTGTCTCCCCTTCCCCACCGCGGTCTGTGACCTGAACGGTCCTGCAGAGCTTGCGTCCGGACAGCGGGCAGGTCAGAGTCCCGGCTCTGCTCGCGGCCTACGTGCACTTCCTGGCGGGAGAGGAGGGAGCTCCTCCTGCGTTCGTCAGAGTGACACAAGGTGACACCGAGGCCCAGGGCTTCTGAGCCTCCAAGACTGCTGGGTGTGTCTCGGGGGAGCGATCCTCGAACACAGGCTCTGTGAACGCGTTGCCCGACCCAAGGCGTTCTGCTGCGTGGGACTCACCAAGGCTCTATTGTACTGGAAGTTTCCTTTCGAATTTGGGCAGGTGTGAGAGGCAGAGGGCAAGTCACAGAAGCCAATGTCCTCCAGGGACTACCTGAGGTCCTCCGGCTGACAGCCGTCTCCCTAAAGGCTGCGGTGCCTCCCCTGGCGCTCCCTCACTCTGCACACAGCAGGCGCTCACGGCTGCTTCCTGGAGCAAGTTAAACACAGCTCAGGGTAACTCCTTCTTCAGCCCTGTTTCCGTCTGTAAGCCCGCACCTGAGGGGACTGGGGTTGCGACCACAGCCTGACGCCGCACACTCATTCACGGCCCTGCAGGACCCCCCCCCCCCCCCGGCCGAAATCAAGGGCCGTGCTCCCTCAGAGGCCCGCGGAGAACCCTCCCCTCCGACGCCTCCTGCTTCTGGAGGACCGGGCACTGCTTGCCTTCCACGCGGCAGCACAGCGCTCCGCACCTCTCCGCTGCCCCCGGCCCCCGCTCCTCTGCCTCTGTCTCCTGCTTCCTCTGGCCGGGGTTACCCTGGGCCACCTGGACACTCCAGGATCCGTTTCCTGGTTCAAGGTCAGCTGATCAGCACCCTTCCTTCCATCTGCTGCCTTCATCCCCTCTTGCCACAGCGCGCACTTGCAGGTTCTGGGGGTTAGGACGTGGCTATCTCGGGGAGCCGTTACTGCCGACCACAAGAAGGGAGACAGGGAGGATGTCCAGCTTTCCCAGGGGCCAGGACCGTGCACACACGGCTCTGTCCACGCTGCAGGCGGCACAGCTCCGGAGCCCCGCACCGCCTGCACCTGTTACATCCCAGGAGGGCCGTGTGTGCCGGTGCTGGATCGCCAAGGTTACGCATCAGGAGGACTTTTCGGCGAAAAGCTGCCCTTCCAGTCTAAGCCACATCCCAAACAACACTGCATTATCAGGGCTGTTTTCCAGAGAACCTGAGACTAAGGGGACGCAATAAAAATCCCACCACGCACCCAGATTAGTGGGCTTGCACCTGCCTGAGCCCATCTTCTGTCCTGTCCTCTCCAGGGCCGGGCTCCCCGGACACAGCGGTCAGCACTGCAGGACACACGTGGCCTGGCTGGACCCCCTGTAGCCCTTCGGGAAGCGCTGGGATCGGACCCTTCCACGCTGTCCCTCAGTGCCTACACGAGGCGTGGTTTCCCACGGCACGTCCCCAGTGAACACGGATGTGGCGGCACTCTGCTTGGGAACCCGGAGCTGCGATGTCCCGGTAACGACCGCGCTTGTGACAGGTAAACGAGAAACAGACGGACAAACTGAACACCTTCCCAGACCTCCCTGCTGCCAGGACGCTCTTGTCTAAGGAACTGTCTTGCTCTCACCAGGAGGAAAGCCCACACAAAAGCCCGAAAGCCCCCGTCCAGAGCATTCTGGAAGGAAGAGAGCACGGGTTAGATGTCCCCTCCCGCGTCCCCGGTACCATTCCACAGATGTCCACACGACAGAGTGACATCCCGGTCACGGCGCTGATGCATTTCAGGGCGCCTGGCCGCGCCCTCAGATCTGAGATGCGGCTTTAAAGAGGAAACACTCAGGTGTGTGCGTGGCGCCCCAGACGGCCGCCGCAGGGTCTTAAGACTCGGAAGAAAGGGGCCGCATTCTTGTGAGGCCGCACGAGCCCACCTCAGGGGCCCCATGTCGGGGGGGGGGGGGGAGGGATGGGACACACCAGCAGATCGAGGCGCGGTCCCGTCCCTGTCTGGGTCTGCCCGCACCCCCTCCGTGGTTCAAGAAGCGTGGCGGATCGACAGCCGAAACCCACACACTCAGGGCAGGGCCGTGGCCGAGAGGCAGGGCGGGAGCCACGGCCGAGGTGGGCTCTGGGGGGAGAAGCCTGCTGCAGAGAGCACCGAACGCTCAGACCCAGGCAGGGAGAGACACGACGTGGCTCAGATACTCTTGCAAGTCCAGGACTTCCTCCACTGTCCCCGGGGCACCCACGCCTTCCGTGACAGGTCCAGCGAGAACACGGAGACCGCTCAGCCTCCAGGTCGCCCCTGAACAGACGCGCGCCTCACCGGAGACCCCCCCCCCCACCGCCCAGGCCCACAGGGGGCAGCCTGGCCCATCGGTGGGCCCGGAGGCTGGAAGAGAAGGCTCACGGAGGCTGCCGGGGAGGGGCCTGGGAGGCCGCTGCCCGCAGTGCCCACAGGCCCAGGCTGGACGGTCCTGCCCAGAGGCCTGCGGGCTGGGTGCTGGGGGGCATCCGTCCCATTACCGCTCCGAAAAGGGAGAGGAAGAGGAGGCTGCAGCACCTGCTTCCTCTTCGGGGACCCTCCCGTGACCCTGTGCTCTTGCCGGGCTTGTTTCCTACGCCGAGGAGCCGGGAGGAGCCCGCTGACCACAGCAGACGCCTGGCCCCGAACCTGCGCCCCGGAACCACGCTGGGGAACGACGTCAAGCACGTCCTCCGGGACAACGGTGACAAGTGGGGCTGGTGCGCCCAGAGGCCCCGGCTCCCTGGGCACGCCAAGGCGACCGCGCGAGAGCCGGACCTGGCCGGCAGGAGAGTGACGGCGAGTCCCGGGATCCGCCAGGCCTGGGGACACACGGGGCAAAGGGAAGGCAGCGAGCAGCAGGGACGAAGGAGGAGGCGCCGCACCTAGGGGGAGCGCGTCGGGCCCGAGGGTCGTGCAGGAGGATGGCAGGTGGTCTGGGCACAGGAGGGAGGACAGGGAGGCCCGGGGCGGGGGAGGGTGGCCTGCTGCCCGTGTGACAAAGTGCCGGCCCCAGAGGGGAGGCCCAGCGATCACGGAAGGGGTACTCCAGTCCAGGGACTGGACTCAGGGACAGCTGTCCCAGAGAAGGGAGCAGGACGCCAGGGTTCAAAGTCGGCCCATGATAGTCAGGGGGTGGGGTGGGGTGGGGTGGGGGGGACTACCTGTCCCTCAAGTCAGAGGGAAGAGTCGGGGCAGAGTAGGAGTCCCCTGAATCGGGTGGGGGAGAGGTCCCCGGCTGGTCAGAGGGCACGGGGGTCCCACAGTAGTCCGAAGGGACAGGTGTCCTCATCTAGCCAGAGGGGGGAGGGGTCCTGCACTGGTCAGAGGGGGGAGGGTCCTGCACTGGTCAGAGGGGGGAGGGGTCCTGCACTGGTCAGAGGGGGGAGGGGTCCTGCACTGGTCACAGGGGAGAGGGTCCTGCACTGGTCAGAGGGGGGAGGGTCCTGCACTGGTCAGAGGGGGGAGGGTCCTGCACTGGCCAGAGGGATGGGAGTCCCGTAAGTCAGAGGCGGCAAGAGTCCCGCACTAGTGGGGGGGGGGGGGTTCCCGCACTAGTCCGAAGGGGGGAGGGGTCCCGCACTCGCCAGAGCCACTGACAGTCCCACAATTTAGACAGGGTCGGTATCTCTCAAGTTGGAGGGGCGAAGTGTCCCATGCTAGTCGGACGAGGGAGGCGTCCCGCACCAGTCGGGGGGGTGTCCCCAGTCCGAGGGAGGCGTCCCGCACCAGAGGGCAGGAGGTGTCCCGCGCCACTCAGGGGGGAGGCGTCCCGCACCAGTCCGAGGGGGAGGTGTCCCGCAGTAGTGAGGACAGTGAGAGCCCGCGGGCCAGTCAGCGCAGGTGTCCGCCGCCGGGCGGACGAAGGAGACCGTTTCTCGGGAGTCTGAGGGTCGGGGCGGGACGTGGCGGCGTGGGAGGGCTACGGGGCAGGCCCGTCGCGGGGGGAGGGCGCGGCGGCCGCGGGTGCAGCCGTCACTCACCCGGTGCAGGCGGGCTCCGGGGCCCGCGGGCGGCGGGGCTTCCCTGCGGCAAGGCCGGGACCCTGCGGGCAGCCGACTTCCGCCCGGCGCGCTCGCCGGGGCTCCGGGGCGCGCTCCCGGCAGCCTCTGCTCTGCGGCTGCGCACCAGCGCGAGCGGGACTGCTGGGAGTTGTAGTTTTTTACTGCTCGGAGGGCGCCTCAGGGGGCCAGGACTGGAGGGAGGGGCGCAGACTTGCGCGGGGACCACCCCGCAGGCCCCTTCCACCGCTTTGCCCCGGACCGCCGGCCCAGCAAAAGCGGGAGGCGGGGTCATGTCTCGGAGTTGAGATGTTAGGACCTCTCGCCTCGCCCCGTCGACCCCTGTGGTTTCCGGGGAGGCGGGGGGGCGCGGACCCCTTTCTGCCACCCTCGTTATCAGCGAGCCCCTCTCCTCGGCCCTTCGGATCGGCCACTTCGGAAAGCTGGTCAGCTTCCAGAGCAGAGATCAGGGCGCAGGTCTCCAGGCGTGGAGTGTCCCGGCGGGGGAGGGTGCCGGGGGGTAACCTCCTCCCAAATAAGGGGGTCCAGTTCGCCCTGCTCCTCCAGTCCCTTCCCCGGCCCCTGTGCTGTTTTTTTGTTTTGTTTTTTGTTTTTTGTTTTCCTGCGCTGTTTTAATGGAATATATTGCTCTCCACCCCCAAGTCCTGCAAAAATGCCCATTATAGAAATAACGAGAAAAGCCCGGTAGCAGTGAGCTAGGCGAGGGCTGGTGCTCTGCGGCCTGCCACTCCAGCCTTGGCCTGCCTGCGCGCAGTCACCCCAGGGCCTCCAGGAGCCTTCCCTTAGGTCACAGATGCACAAGAGAAAAATTCAAATTATGTAAATGGTGTCCCGTGAAAAACAACCTCCAGGTCCCTGTTCTGCATTCCCTGCCCAGAGGCAGTCACTGTTCCTAGTTTCTTGCCGTTACGGTTAGAGAGATTTTGTGACACGCAAACAAATCACAAACGTGTATATTAAATTACCTTTTTAAAAAAACCAAATGGAAATTTGCTATTTCCACTGGGTTCTGCATTTTGCGGGGGAGGGGGTGGGAAGGAGACAGACCCCCGTGGAATTCATTTGTTTCTCGTTATGCGAAACTGAGTTCTAACTATGTTCCATATATTACCCCTATTTTAAATTATTCAGATCTTTTATTTTCTAAGATCTGAGGAAGGAAAGGCTGGTCCTGCTCTCTGGAAAGGCCTCCAGACTGCTCCCCCCTTCCCAGCCCCCTCCCACCCCAGGAAGTGCATGCAATCTCGAATCACTCTCACGCTTTGTGTTGTAATTTTAGCAAACAGGGATGTATCCCTCAACAATATGTATGCCTGCTATAACTTGTACAAAAAAGGAAATAAAACTGTACGCAATGGCCGGGAGATCCTGCCGCTTCCCAGATAACTATCTGGCGTATGTCTTCTCACTGCCTGATTGCTGGGAAGTTGTGTATCTTTCCTAGGTTTTCTGGCCGTGTCTATTTCTTCTTCTGCGGATGCCCCAGCCTCTCAGTGTCAGTTTTAGGAAATAATCCATCCTTTCCATTGGTATGCGTGCAATACCTTTTCTGTCATAGATCGAGTTTCCATAAATACATGGGTCTGTTTAGGGGCTTTCTAGTATGTCATATGAGGACATCTTCTTCAGTACCACTGTCTTCACTCTCACCACTTTATAATAAGCCTTCACATGTGGTAGGACAATCCCCCCTCAGGCCCCTCCTACATCCTACCCACCCCTAACTGTTGGGGTTTTGAATGGAATCTACAGATTAATCCGGGGAGAACTGCTCTCTCAGGACGTTGAGCCTTCTGCCGAGGAGCATGGTTTGCCTTCCCATTGACTCAGGTCTCCGTCGATGTTTTCCAGAAAGGTTTGTCATTTTTCACTTCGCACCACAGCTTGGTCTGTGGGGTTCTGCCGAGACGCGTTTCCTTCTCTACAGAGCTGCGTCGTACTCCGCTGTGTGGCCGTCCCGTTATTTCTTGTGCCAGGCCCCTAACGCTGTCCTTTTAGGATAGGTGTGATCTTCTTACATTACAACAATGTCTCAGGGCAAGTCCTTGAACTCACGAGCTGGAACACAACTGTGAGTCCGTCTGTAGGATGAATTGGTGGAAGGACATTAACTAGGTAAAAGGACGTTCGTGTCCTCTAGTGCGCAGACCCCTGCTCTCCTGCCTTCCCGAGAGACCAGGTCCCGGAAGCGCTCTTCGCGTGCCCCTAGGTGTCCCTGTGGTTGAAATTCCCCTTACTTCCTGTGCATCCTTGGAGACATCACCTTGGCCTTCGTCCAGAACTTTTCTCTCCCCCTTTTGTTTCCGTAACTCTACATAAAAGACTAAAAAATCTTCGCTTTAATCACCCGTCGTCTGTTTACTTACATCGTCGCTCACCCGTGTCACAGTGAAGGCTTAGAAGGAAGCAGTCCACCAGGGGGCCCTCCCATTTTATTTATCGAGTCCAGTGCTGCCTGATGGTGACAGCTCCGGGTTATCCCTGGAAGGCGGGAAAGGAACTCCCGCGGGAGGGATGTCGACTCCGAGAGATGGAGAAACTGAGGCACGGGACAGTAAATGCCTGATTAGAGTCAGGAAGCACATAGACGGCAAAAGGCAGACTGCCACTGTGCTTTCTTGTCCCTCACGGTTCGTCCTTGCGTCCAGTCAAGGGCGGCAGGGGGGACCTTCCAGAGAAAGGCTTGTCCTCCTTAGACAGAAGGCTTCTCCGGGTGTGAGGGCCGGTGAAGCAACAGGTAGGCCTGTTCTGTCCTTGTAGCGGCCGGTCCTGATTCCCACCTGCCCCCAGCCTTCCAGAAGGCAGGCGCTGCCCTCCAGGAGCAAGGAGCGTGGGCCAGCGGCCAGGGAGGCTGGGTCTGGCCGCCAAGTTTCCATCTCTTCCAAATCTCCACGGAGACTCCCTCACCCCCGCCCTTGGCAAGGGGACGCTGCCATCGGCCTGCCTGTGGCCCCCCTCTTCCGAACAGAATGCAGTAGTTTGCAGTGCTGGTCTCTGCCCTTATGGGATGGCTGGGCAGCCTGGCCCGAAATAGCTAGGACAGGCAGAATGCTGGGGCCACAGTGGGGGAAAAAAAAATCATAGTGCTGCTAATGACAGGCTGAGCTTATCTGGAACCCAGCGTCTTACAGACGTTAACCGAGGTCACATAGTCTTTTCCAGGAATGAGAAAACAGACCAGTGACCAGCAGGGATATGCCCAGGGAGAGAGAGAAGGGATTGCCAAACAGGGAAGGGCGCAGAACGGGCGGCCTCCTGGGAATGTTCTCTCCCCTGTGAGTCTCTGGCCTTCACGTCCCATGAGCTGCCCTTGTCTGAGGATGTGGGGCCACTTGGGAAGGTTCTGGAAGCCGTTAAGTGTTTGGCCCAGACATCCTTGTGTAGGAGGTGTGAGCTCCTAGGGAATTCCGGGATGGGCGTGACCTAGAACCACTTGGGAAAACTGGAGAGAGAGACCTTGCGGGGGGAGGGGCTCATCGTGCTGGTTGGCCCTGGCCTCTGACCCATCAAGGGGCTGACGAAATCTCCCTCAGGCACAGCTGCTGGCTTTGGGTTCTGATTTATTATTATTATTATTATTATTATATTTTATTTTTTTGGACCATGACTCCTGTCCTTAATTCTGGCCAGGACTTTCCAACACGGAAGATATTTGCTGAATTGGGAGCATTCTGCCCTTGTTGTCTGAGGGCACTACGGCCTTGATGGAGGACCGACAATCAGGTAGTCTGCAGGACCAACCCCTACTTGCAGTTTTAAAGCAGTGAGGAAGTATAAAGAGCATAGGGACCTGGCCAGCTTGGTGTTCGGGTGACAGAATTTGTTTCTTTCATTGAGGGCTGAGCTGGCCTTGTGACTTTGCTCCTTTGCCTTGTTGGCTTGAGCTGTGAACTGTGATGCCGGAGATGTGCTCAGACTGTGGTTCCCTTTCTTCTGGGACTTTCCACGCCTCTGAGCCTTCTGTCTCATGCGGAAAACTCCAGGTCCTTGTGGCCACATTTCATACCAGCGCCCCTCTGCCTCCTGGTCTCTGCCCCAAGAGATCTGAGTAATCCCTTTCCTAACCTCCTGGGAGATGTGGGGGCTCGACCCAAGAGGAGGGAAGGAGGAAGATTATACTTAGCATGATGACAGTGATCACAAGCATGCTTGTGTTTTGTATCTGCTGTCGGGCCTTCCGTCGGCCGCGTGACAATTACAGAGTCACAGTTCTTTACCCCAAGTCCCCCAAATACGAAAAGCTCTGAAACTGTGGTCCCCCCCCCCCCCCGCCGCGAGTTTGGCGTGAAGGACTTTGGCAGAAGAGCGCGACCTGCAGCTTTGTGAGGGTGAACACGGGTCCGGTGCGGGGGGCCCGCGCAGAGCCCCGCGGGGTGAGATGAGCTGAAAGATGTCTGCGTTTTACTTTGGCTGCGTCTGACTGCATGGGTTCTGGATTAGAGACCCTGGACCCATCTCTGCTTTATAGACAAGGAGCAGCACTCCAGGCTCAGGATGTAAAGCCTCTAGCGAGAACGAGCAGTTGCCGCTGGAAGTCAGGGTCGTTGACTGGCTGTGTTTCTAGAGCTCTTCTCTCCATCCGGCCTCTGGATTCCTGTCTTTTAATTATCTCTAAGATAACTATCTTTCAGGGGCACCTGGGTACCTCAGGGTTAAACCTCTGCCTTCCGCTCAGGTCATGATCTCAGGGTCCTGGGATCGAGCCCCAACGTTGGGCTCCCTGCTCAGCGGGGAGCCTGCTTCTCCCTCTCCCTCTGGCTGTCTCTCCCCCTGCCTGTGCTTTCTCTCGGCCTCTCTCTTAAACGAATAGAAAAAAAATCTTTAAAAAAGATAACTGTCTTCCAGTTCTTCAACACTAAAGCCCTCTCGGATGGGATAAAGAAAGGGGAAAATCTCTTTATCAGTTTTTCTCCCAAGCCACGTGCCCAGCCTTGTGTCCTCCAGGTGTGGCTCCAGGACTCCCAAGCCCTGGGCCTCCGGGGAAGGGGGAGGGGGAGGCTTTCCCATCACATCCAGGATGTTTCTTGGTTCACAGGAGTTCTTTCTGAGAAAGACACGGCTTGTCTAAGGCCCCAGACAAAGACCTGGCAGGGGCTGCACAGAGACGTGGCCTACTTGTCTCTCTTGCTTTTCTTGTGCGTCTCCCCCCGGGCATCCCTGCTGCGAAGGCCAGCTAAGGACAGAGCCGCTAGGGGAAGGTCAGCCAGTGTGCTAGGCCTGGGTCCTGCTGGCCAGGAAAGTGCGCAGGAACCGAGACGAGCTTATCTCTGGGTTTCCTGCGTCGATAAGCAGGCAGGGATGTGCGTTCTGCCGAGCCTCAGGCACAGGCCGGAGACGTGAACGATTCCTGAGCGTCTACCATCTCCGACGGAGACACGTTGACGTGATCCTGCCAGTGTCCTTGAAGTTCTCCAGGGCCCCGCGGGCGGCCCATGTCTCTGTGGCGCGGCCGCTGGGCCCTCCTGGCTTTGCCACCCAGAGCCGGCGCTCCTTGTGCCTGCTGGGTGGGAGGTCTGCAGGCCCCCCCTTCCCTCCTGATTTCTCAGCCCTTTGGGCAGACCTGGGGAGCAGCATCAGGAAGGAGTTTCCAAGGCCAGAGAGATTAGGGTGCCGTCGCCTGTGTTTTCCCCGGGACCTCTCCAGTGAGCACCCCCGTTTCTGCATCTCCTATGTGCACGTAGCCAGCAGAGAGGCCCCAGGGAGCAGCGATGCTGACAGTCCACGAGGTGCAGGTGTGACATCCGAGCCGCTCGGGGAGGACGTGAACCCGGCCCGGAAAGAAGCACGCGAGCGAGAAAACGGTTCTCACCGTCGCAGAGCCTTGTTCCTCTGGCCGGATCCTTCCTCTTCTTGCGATATGAGAAGATGCCAGAACTGACCGTTCTGACTCAGTCAGGGGACGGAGGCCAGCCTGACCCAGGCGGCTCCGCAGAAGCTGGGAGCAGCTCTCAGGGTGCGAGGCGGGGCTGGGGGAACCCGTTTAGAGCTTGCGCCTAAGACGAGGAAAAAGCCATAGAGGCCGAGCAATGCTGACGTCCCTCCTGGCCCTACCCAGGCGGCCACACTGTCCTCTGGAAAACCTGCGCCTCCAGCCAGGGCTTCCTAAGCTTTGCATCACAGAGCTCTCTGAGAATGCAGTCAAAGCAGTGGATCCTCCCCGCCCCCCAGGGAACATTTGCACACACACACAGCTTTGCATGGGTTGGGGGGGGTGGGTCACAGATTCTCCAAAACCTGTCTGTGGTCCCTAGACCGCAGCAGGGAGCCTCTGACTGAAAGTGTGTCCCAGGTCTGCCACCGTTTGGGGACTCCATCGCGCAGAGCGGTCAACAAGGACCCCCTGGGCTCCTAGGAACCCACCCCCTACCACGCAGCAACTCGGGGGCCTGGACCCCCAGCAGCCCCCACACCTGGAAGGACCTCCCGAGGCTGGGATGAGTCCCCCGTGCCCCCCAGGCTGGGCCGGCTCGCCAGGGCCGCGCGGCTCTCCCCTGCCCGCGGGCACACACACAGTTAATCCTCAGCGGCTGCTGTTTGGATAATGTGCGCTGGGAGCGTCGGAGGCTCGGCGCCCTGCTCACATCTGGCTGGGGTTTGCTCTTTACGAGTCTGTCCCGCTTTCTTGCCTCTTCCTTTACTTTCGAGAAACCGCGCTTCCGCTTCTGGCCAGAGAGACCTTGGACCGGAGGAGGTCACGGTGCCGGGAAGGCAGGGACCCGCGGCTGCCTGCACCCGCCCCCTCTGCACCTTCTTCCCAGAGGACTTTTTCTGTCCTCCTGGCTCTCTCCTCTGACAAGTCTGCTCTTCCCGCGACCTGGCTGGGAGGAGGCCCTGCCGCCGGGGGATGCTCCAAGCCCAAGAGGCCGCTGCGGGACGCGGGCTGGAGGTAGGTGGGGGCTCCGGCGGGTGGGACGGGGCGCAGGGCTGCTCTGCTCCTGCTCCGGGCTTCGTCGCTTTGGCGCGGTGGTTGCCAGAGCAGAGTGGGAGGGGCTGGGGTGGCAGTGGTGGCAAGGGGCAGAAAGCCTGGGAGCTGCGGGGCTGGTCGTGGGGGTGCCGGGAGGTACTGTGTGGGCGGGGGGCGGGGGGGGGCTCCGTCTCCCGCTGGGACCGGGGAGCCGGGGCTCTGTGGCGGCTGGATGCTGTCAGGAATGATCGTGCCTGCCTCTTCTTTGTGGACTGTGTATGCTGCTGCACCCTTCTCTGGGCATGAGAGGAAAAGGAATGGTACCTGGGGCCCTCCTTCCCAGGTGGGGCCCCCAACCCCGATACTGCCTGGATCACCTCAGAGTTAGGTTTGCCCAGCCCTGCCGGGGGCCCGTTTGGACCCCACACGAAACAGGAAATGCTGACTTTGGCTCCCGCAGCTAGTGGCCTTGGTGTTCCTGGAGGCGATTCAGCATGGACAGGGGAATATCATGTCCCTTTCCCTGGGGACCCTCCTGAGCTTCCTGAACCACTCGAGCACCATCCCTGGCCTGGGGCCGAGTCCTCTGGGCCTGTGAGCCTCTGGACCTCTGGGTCAAGACCCCACGTACTGCTCTGTTGTTCTAGGCATTCCACTGGGACGGTGTGATTCCCACTTGCCCCGGGCACCCACATTGTGTTAGGCTGGTTCCAAGCATGCTGACTCCCGGGCAGCCCCGTGTCCTCCGTGGGCACGTGCGGGCCCTCCCCGTCCACTTGGCAGGGAGGGAGGGAGCGGCCTTCCTCTGTGACCGGGCTCTTCCGTCGCACTGAGTTTCCAGGAATGGGGGTTAGTGCCCCACACTGGAGCTGCTGCTTTCCGAGCTTTGGAGATGAGGCGGGTCCTGAGAAACTGAGTTTTCTCAACCACTAGCTACATCCTGGGTCCCCAGGGGAGGATGTGAGGTCCTCCAGGGCTGCCAGGCCTTTGCTTTTTATAGAGCAGGAAAGCACGCAGTTAGCCCCACATGCAAGGTTGCAAACAGATGCACTTGGCCGCTGTGTGCTGCAGGGAGAGGCCTGCCCCGGGTCCCCACCGGCGAGAAGAGGAAGGGGCCATGGCGGCTGAGGCTTGAGTTATCCTGTCCCGTCTCCCTTCCCCACTCCCCCTCTCGACCTGAGAGCTGAGAGGAGCTTGAGGTGAGGGCTGTGTGTGCACGGGCGTGTGCGTGTGTGCGTGTGTGTCCCGTCCGGCAGGCGCTGGGCAGATGCGGATCCGATTCCCGTGGATCCTGTCAGTGGCACTCTCAGTGCTGAAGAGCTCAGAGAGGCTCCTGACCGGCCCACGCACACTCGTAGAGGATCCCCTTGGAGGGCCGGCATCTCAGTGCCCGGAGAAGGAGTGTAACTTGCTCAAGGGTCAACAGCTCTCCAAGCCAAGGCTGATCTGCCTCCCAGTTGTCCCGGGAGAAAGCGCCCAGGGGCAGGAAGGACAGCCGGGTTCTGTTTCCCAGGGACCCCGCCCTCTCCTCCTATTCTTGCCTCCTCCCTCGCCCATCTTGAGCCTCTTACGATGCCGGTGCCGGAGGTGTTGGGGGGCTCCCCCCACCGGCCAGAGGGACAGGTGCAGCCAGCCAGCGAGGGGCTCCCGCGCAGGTGGGTGGTGAGAAGCTGACATGGTCCCAGAGAAGGCGCACAGCCAGCTCCCTCTTCATTCCTGGGATGTAAACCTCCCTATTCAGGGCAACCAGCACAGCATAATTTTTTTCAGAACATGCTTCTTTCTGTTGTTCTTCCTGGTGCCTCCAGCCCTCCTCCCCCCAAGCTGTAATTAGCATGACTCATAAACCAAATATTCTGGCACTGAACTTCACCCATCAAAACAAAGATGAAAAGAATTTTGTAGATACAGTCGTGCTGCTGGGCGTCCTCACCGGACATGAGCTTGCCCTTGGGGCTCTGTCTGCTGAGACTGGCCCCGTGCGGGGGACCCCGTTCTGGAACTGGGGGCGGCTGAGACTCCAGGGCCCCCGGGTGGTGGCCATGGCTCACGAAGGGAAGGAAGAGTGGAAAGGTCCTCGTGCCTGAGGCCATGTTGCCGAGCCGCCGGGAGAGGAAAATGGGCGAGGAAAATGGCGCGTTTCAGAAGCAGCCTCGCCTCCCGGCCCTGAGAGCCCACGGATATTTACGTGGAGGTGATGCCCCCCGCCCCCGCGCTTCGTCTTGGTGGTGTAACTGCTGCGTGGGCCTAGGGTTATTAATTTTTTTTCTTCCTGTTTTTACCTGCTGAAATCTGTCTTCTCTTTCTTAAAGTCAAGTGAGACCAGGCAGTCCCCTGGACAGGACTGTGGGTAACCCCCCGACTCCACACTCGGTCTTCCCACTTGGAGAACAATCTGGAAAAGAATCATCAAAGCCCGCACAAGGCGCTTTGGCCCACTCTCTCGGGGCAACCCAGCAAGCCTGGGACTTGGGACTCTCGGGGCCCTGCCAGGGAATCCGTGCCTGGGTTCTCAGGCCAGCGGGTCGGCCCTGCGCTCTGGCACAGATGTGGGGAAGCGGGCTTGCAGGCTACCTTCCCGCTCTGCAAGCTCGGCGGTGGGCTTCTGCTGTGACAATGGCGTGGTCCCGTGAGCAGGAGACAAGAGCTCCCAGCATCCTTTTTAGCCTCTTATCCTCACCCGTGCTTCTTTCCAGGACCGGGCTTAAAGCAGGACAGGTGTGGGCAGAGGCACGGAGGCCCCCTACTGCCCACCGGGGTGTCTCTGGCTTGCCCTGCAGGCCCCTGGAGTCAGCCCCTTCTCCAGCCAGTCCTCCCGGGGCGTCCCGCCCTGTCCAGGATGGCTGTCGGGATGGCCGTGGGCCAGGCTGGGCCTCTGTGTCTGACCATCTCCCTGGCTCCTGTAGGAGTTTTCCTTGACACAAGACGGAGCAGAGCTGGAGACGGCGGGCAGGGAGGCTGGATGGGAGGCGAGGACGGGCAAAGAGGCGGATGGGCAGGCAAGGCAGCGGGGGAGTTGGGGGAGGGGGAGTCAAGTCCTTAGCGCCCGGGGCTCTGTCAAAGGCTGTTGCTGGCCCCAGGTAAAGCCATACTTGCGGAATCCCCCAGAACCTTTGCCTGGGGTTGCACCCCCACCCCAGTGGGACCATCTGGTTAGCAGCCGCCCTCTACCCTGGGGACCAGGGAAGGAAGAAGACCTTGCCTGGGAGAGCTGCCAGCTCTGGTGGATTTGCAGGCGAGGGCAGGCCAGGAGTTGGGCTAGGCCCTGCGACTTTGCCCTGCAGGTTTCTGGGGCTGGTCTGGAGACGCGGGGAATGGGGTGTGCGCAGAAACACTCAGGCCCTTTCTCCTTGCGAAGAGTCTAGAAGGGGGTTCCAGTGAGAGATTGTTGGGTCTGGGTGGGTTTGGGGGTGGCCTGGGAGCTCTCAGGTCTTTTGGCATTCCGGACTCCCTCCTTCCCCACGGGGGCACAGCCATGAGAGCAAGACGCATGGCTCTGTGAAGTGGCCATGGGCTCGGCTAGACGAGCCCCTGAGAAGGAGGCCTGAAGGGCACGCAGAGCTGGCCCGGGCCGCTGGGGAGGTGAGCGGGCCCTGCACCCCCTTCCCCTCTGCATTCCCTTCTTGACTCCCACATTCTCCAGTTTCAGCTCCTTCTCTGCAGGAGCCCCCACTGGAGGCACCACCCAAGCCTGACCCCCAGACAGACCCCCGGGGATGGGCACAGAGCACCATGCTGCCCCCCCATGCCAATTCTGTACACCTTTGATTCCTGCTAGCTGTGCTCGGCCACAGGTCTCTCCCCAGCCCAGCGTTCTTGTCGGCTTCTGTCCATTGGAGTGAACTGGGGGCCGGGTGTGGGCTTCCCCCTCCTTCTCCTTTTCGGAGCTCCCCAGTGGGCTGTGTGACTCTACCCTGTGATAGCAAGGCTCTCAAAATGCACATTCAATGGGCCACACTTCCCGCACCGCTGACATTTTAAGGGAAGGGGTGGTGGTTGTGTGTGTGTGGGGGTGTTCCTGGTGATTCTGTGCCTAAATCCAAAGGAATTCACCTGGGTGGGGTGGGGTTTAAGGTGGCAGCCTGGTGACAGGGAGATCTTAGCACGTGGCTTCAGGGGCCATGGTTGTCACGGACGCCCATGCCCCATGCCGTGCCCGACACAGGTGCTCAGTCGTCGGCTGAATGTGCATGAATGGAAGGGCTCGGCTGGGGGGTCAACTCCTCGGGGCCAAACGCCACAGCCGCTGCTCAGCTCCTGCCCAGGGAGGGATGCAGGTGGACTCCCAGAAAGGCAGGAGCCTCAGTCAACAGTTGTAGGGAACTTCTGCCAATGACGGGGCTGCTCCTGGGCTCCCTCTGGCTGTCGCATAGGGTTCCTAAGGATGGGCTCGAGGACTTGGCTTCCTCGGTCCCCCGGACTCTGTGGCAAGTACCTCTCCTAGGAAACAGTGATTTCTCCACCAGGCCTGGCTCTGGTCCAAGTGAGGTGGCCCTCCCTGGCCTAACCCATATCCATGGTAACTCCAGGGGATCTGCTCCCCCAGGAGCAGTGGGGGGGGGGGGCTGTATCTCCTTCTTGCTGCGCTGTGTCCCCGGCCCTCAGCTCAGTACACGGAGTTTACACTCCAGGCGGTCCTGCTGGTCCCCAAGCCCCTCCTTCTCTTTGCTTGGAGTCCCATTCCCTACAATACACAAAATGCTCTCTGAGTCCCCAGGGTGGGGTTCACTCGTCATTGTTCTAAGTGGAAAATAGTGTGGACTTAATGCAAAAAAGTCTGTGCCTGCTAGAGAGGAAAAAAAAAAAATCAGAGAAGCCAAAATAAGAAAATGGCAAACATGCCTATTTTCATCACCCAGGGGATAATTGCTGTTAGCAGCCAGGTGGGTGGCCGATGAGATCTCGGACGTGCGCTGCCGCCTCTGTGTGTGTGTGTGTGTGTGTGTGTTTTCGACTCAGCCTTCACTCATCGGGGAGATCTCTCTGATTAGCGGGGAGGCGTCTGAGAACCGAGGTCGCTAATTGGCACCGCAGGCCGGAGCTTCCCTCCCGCCAGGGGCTTATTTACTTGTTTACGTGCCTTTCCGCAAAGCACGCTTCTCCTGGTTAAGTGACTTGTGACCTTGGTAATGGAGGCAAGGGGTCGTAGCCCTTAGGAAGCAGACTTTCTGAGCGCAGATAAGCGGGAACGATGACCGGATGGCCACGCCAGGATTCAGCCTTGCGACCAGGGCCCTCCAGAGCCCACCCTGGGTCACTCTCCCCGCTTCCCTCCTCTCTCCCCAAATAGCCCCACCCAGGAGCTAGAGGGAGATTGGAACGCCCTGAGGCCCTAGCGAGAAGTGTGGGATCCTGGAGTCCTGTTTGCACGTTGGCTTTGCAGAAAGGTGAGTGCGGAGTTCCATCAGGGTGGGACATCAGACATCTGACACACTGGGGTCACACGGGGCAGCAGACGCAGCTCCCTGGGAGGGGCTCCTGGTCCTAGGTGGCTCTAGTGCCTTCCCGGAGGGGTTCCCTCCGGCTGGGCTCTGAAGAGCACGTGCTGGCTGGAGAAGGTGGTGGTGGAAGGGACAACGGAGGAGAGCCTGCGGCGGGTGCTGGGTCTGGGAGCAGAGCCCTGAGTGGCTCCAGATGGCTGGAGTGGGGCGGTGACGTGGCCAGAGGCGAGGCAGAAGCCAGGTGGTGAAGCTCCAGGTTTAAACATTTTCCCCGATTTTCGCGGGAAGCCTTTTAAGCCCCGGATGGAATCCGCCTTGGCAGTTCCGCCAGGTGCCCCTGGTGAGCAGGTGGGAAGGTCGGAGCAGCAGGGGCGGGGGGGCTGAGCAGAGGGGCCGGGGCCGGGGAGGGCTGGGAGGGGGGGTGGGACAGAGGCCTTCGGGAGGCTGCGTGACGGATGCGAGGTGACAGGTGCGTGAGAGGCAGGGTCTGCGTGGCCCCTAGATTGCCGGCCTGGGGCCCTCGTGTGAGCGGTGGCTGTAGCCTCAGAGGCAGGTATTGTGGGGACAGGAGCGGAGTTAAATGGGGTTCGCGGTGCGAGAGCAGGGGGCCGAGCGGAGAGTTGTGTTCGGAAAACAGATAACCCGAGCTGTGTCATGGAAATTTCTGCCATCATGGAAATGTTTTCCAGCCGTGCTGTCCGAGAGGGCGGCCCCCTACATCGTCCTGGTGTGGCTGAGAACCGAATTCTTCATTTTGCTTAATTTTAACAAATTTAACTGGCCCCAGGGGCTAAGTGGCCACATTGTTCTGGGGGGGGCATGGGCTGATCACTCCTTGGCCAGGCCGGCGTGGGGACAAGGACTGGGGGAGCTGTCACTGTAGAAAGTGACAGAAAAGTGTGTTTCGAAAAGCGAGATGCTGACTGCCGAGGCCACAGCCTGGGAGACACCGGGGTCTGAGGGGGAGACGGTAAAGGACAGGTGCTGGGGGACAGGCTGAGCCGGAGCGGGGACCAAAGAGAAGGAGGCCAGCCTGGCTCTGTTCGCACGCCGAGCTAGATTCTATTCGTGACTGAGAAGCCACTAGGCGTGGGACAACGTTCTGTCTTCTGCCATGCTTCCTCGGGGGGTATCTGTGAGATGTTGGGGTGGTGTCTAGGCCCCAGAACGGAAGACACTAACACGGCTTGTAAAGGGACCGGCGCTGGCGGCGGCATTCCCCGGCTTCTCTCCTCCCTCCGTCTCCGGAGCGGTCAGACCCCGAGGGTGTCCCCGCTGTGGGGAAGTGGGCCCTGGGCCAGGCCACCTGCAGAGCAGGCTCACGGCAGGGCACGAGCTGTCGGAGCTCCTCTCTCTCCGGCAGTTCTCAAAGCAGGGGCGAGCCTGCAGCCCAAGGCCTGGCAGCTGGGAGGTGATCTAAGGACAGTGCTCTAGTCAAGGAGGTCTTTGTTTGCGCCGGGACCGACTCGGAGCCGGAGAGGCTGGGCTGGCCAGGTGCCCCCGGAGGCCCGACGCCTGCAGCCCACGGGGTCCCGCTGTTTGCGGGGCAGGGGCGGAAGCCAGGTGAGCCTTTCCTTGCCAAGGCACCGTTGTCCCAGGAGAGATGAAGATGTTTTAGGATGGGGGAGCGGGAACCTCTTGCCTTCTCTTTCCTGTACTGTTCTGTCCCGAACCAGGTGTCTCTGCTATGCAGGGAAGAGGGAGCCCTTGCTTATTAACCAGGAAGTAGCCCCCCCAAAACTCGGTCTCCATCCCTGGCCATGTGCTTTGGAGATCACCAAATAAGCACCAAAACCTTAAAAAAAAAAAAAAAGTCCTTCTCTAAGCCAGAGAGAAGCTCCCTGGAGAAGGGAAAAGAGAGTTTCCGCGAGCGGCGTGGGCTCCAGGCGGGAACCGACTGTAGTCCCTTTAATAAGGGGTCCTCGTGCTCCCGCCGCTGCCTCCTTTACAGGGTGGGGGGGGGTGGGAGGGGGGGAAAGCAGGAGGCTCTGGGGCCAGCTGTGCTGCCCGGCTATAGAAGGGGAAATTCGATCTTCGGTGGGCTTCTGGAATCGGTGAGCAAACGTCGTTCATCACCTGGCGGTCCCTCGGCCTTCCTGTCACCGGAGGAGTCTGGTCAGAGGAAAGTTGGCGTGATGAATGGCTTCTGGGGAAGGAAAGCAGGGGTCACGTGATGGTCATCAGGGCCAGAGGGACACCCCAACACGGCGCTCTCTCCTTCCTGGGCACCCCGGGACCTAACCCGAGCAGGCTTCCTGCGGCAGCTGGGGAGTTCTGAGCTCCCCCGTGGGAGAGTTGTTCCCCCAGATGTCAGAGCAGAGCTTGGAGTTTCCTTTCTGGCTGGGGGGGGGGGGGACGCCGGGGAGCGGGAGGTGGTGGGAGTGGGTGTGCGGAGGGGGCCCCGGCCGTGGGAGCGCAGTTGATGCCACGTGGAAACAAGGAGGGATCCCATGCCCCGCTGAGTTGCATTCTTGGCCTGGAAGCCATGAGGTGTGGGAGAAAAGTCCCGTCTTATGCCAAACGTCCGCGGGAGCCACGCGTAAGATTTTCGGGTAACGTCCAGGCCCTAGAAAAGCCAGACAAAGATATTTGTCTTGGGTGTATTGAGGTCTGGGCCCCAGCCAGAGCTCCTGGAAAGCATCACGTAGAGGCCAAGGGCGGAAAGGAGAAGAGAACGTCAGGAGGTATTCAAGGGGGTAGGTGACTGATCCGACGTGGTGGACGCAGGAGAGGAAGGAGCCCAAATGGCTCCCAGATTTCTGGCCGGCTGCTTGTGCTTAGCCCGGCTTCCTCCCCTGCCGATGCCATCTGGTCCCACAGCCCTCCCTGCCGTGATTGGAACGCTCTGTCCCGTGCTGCCCACCGTGGCGGCCGCCGATGACCGCCCCCGTGGCTCGGGATCCGGCTGGTGTGGCCGAGGCCCTCAGCTTCGAATCTCTCGTTTTATGTAATTGGTTTAAAATGAAAGACACGTGGCCCAGAGGCCGTCTCCTGGACCGAGAAGGCCTCGAAGCTTCGTGACCCGCTCACCACCTGGCTCCCGGGCTCGCTGTACTGTCTTGAGCCGCGCTCCAGCACCCGTCCGTCTCGTCACTGGACGGTCATCTTCTCGAGGTCAGGGAGGGAGTTGAGTTTATGGCAGGATCACTCCCTCCCGAGGTCCGACACAAGGCCGGGCACATCCTGGGTCTTCGGGGAGCCGGGCCCGTGCGAGACGTTCTGGTGAGAGGGAGGGACGGCTTGTCTTCTAAGCCGCTTCTAATCCAGGGAGATTCTAGGCTTCTTGCCTCCCAGAATAGCTGGTCAGCCGCTGAGGATTAAGGAAGAGGGAAAACCATGTTTGTAAATGCTTTTGCCAGATGGCCCTGGTCTGGGTGTGGCATCACGGACAAAGGCAGACATGTGGCAACCGGGCTCTAGAAGTTTCCTGGCTGGTCCCAGGCAGGGCAACATGGACGGGGGCGGGGGACAGATCTCAGACAGATGCCGGGGAGCTGCAGCGTGGGTCTGAAGACTGTCTCCTGGAAGGTTTCACCCCCGTCCAGAAAAGGTCGGCAGAGGGATGCCGATTATGAACGAGGATGCGTTCTCTGACCCCGTAAGTGGCCCAGCTCCCCCTCCGGCACGCCCCAGTCCTGCAAAGGGGGTTCTTTCTTGTTGGGGGGAGGTTAAGCTGAAGCAGGAGAGCAGCCGAGGGCGGCGGGGGCAGGGAGGAGGAGGAAAAAGGTGTCCGCGGAGCGGCCGTGGGATTCGGCAAATGAATTTCTTCACTGCGTTTGAGAAAGACAAGTCAGGAACTTGAGTCATGTTGTAATTGGCCTCAGATGCCTTGACCGCAAGGCAGCCTGGAGGCTGGACCGTGTGGCCCAGATGGTGAGGGTTACCCAGCACCGGCGAAGAAGTCCCGGCGGGGGGAGCCTTCCCCGCCCCACCTTTGCTGGGAGCAGCGCGGTCTTCTGAGCTGGGGAGGGGGGCGAGCCTCGGCCTCCATCGGTGACTTCATTTCACTGGAAATTGCTAAAAGTGATTTGGAGCCAAATTTGGTTGGATGTTGGGCAATGCTGTTTTTGCCCAAAAGTGACTAAAATGATCTTAACGTCATGACGCCGGCCTTTCTGTGGGACTTGGTAAAATGGCTCTTCAGATATTTTTGGAGAAGGAAAGATTTCACTCCGGGTTTGCTTTGGCCCCGAAAAGGAGATTCTTGAGAAGAACCCGGCACCCTCGGTCACCGTTCACTTTGCTGTCCTGGTGCCTCTGACTCCTTGCCGGGCCCTCCTCACTCATCCCATTGCCCCGAAGGCCCCGGTCCCCAACGCTTCCGATCGAGGCCAGGAAAATCCCTTCTATGTGGGAAGAGACAGACCAACATGCCAAGTGGTGCTCCTGTCGGGGGTCGAACCCTGAGCTTCAGCCAGGGGGAATTCTGCCTTCCCAGCGTACGTGCAGCAGAGCCCAGAGAGGTTTTTGGCTGTCCCAGCTGGGGGGCGGGGGTTGTCAGTAGAATACAGGGCATGGAGTCGGGGTGGCCGATAAATTTCTTGCAGTGCACAAGACAGCCTCCCACAACAGTGAGTCAGCCCCAAACGCCAGGCGTGTGGAGGTCGAGCAACCCTAGGGACAACAGAATCCGATTCATGTGTGTTTGTGGCTCCTTCCCGACTTTTCCAAAATGAATATATATTACTTTGGATTCAGGAAAGAAAAATGTTTGAAGAAAGGAAAACGTCTTTTCCTTTCAAGTGATGCAAGCCTGGCATCTCAAGGCGGGGGGAGAAAAGGGTCATTATTGAGGTGCCAAGGAAAAACAGAGGAAATACAGAAAAGGGGAAATAAACAACTTTAGAAAATCCCACTTCACAAACATTTGTCGAGGAGCGGTCCAATTCAGGGTGCTGCGGGACGCTCGGCGGGTCCAAGAGGAGCAAGCCCAGGAGGTCAGGGTCTGCTGGGCACAGTCTTACCGGCCAAGCAAATTGCTGCAGGACGAGGCAACAGGAAAAACAAAATCTGAAAGGAGAAAGGAGAGGTTTCCGCAGCTGAGGGACTGGGAAGGCCTCCGGAGGAAGAGGAGGCGCCTGAATTGGGTCTTGAGGACCGGGTAGGCTACTGATGGGATTGAGGGGGTCTGCTGAGGTCAAGTCCACGGCCCTCCTCGGCCCTCGCTTACCGGCGAGGCGGTCTGAGGCCGATGAACTAACCTCTCCACATCTCTGTTTCCTTGTCTGTGAGTTCCGTGTCATCATGAATGAATGCCGTCTCCTTGAAGGATTCACCGCAGGCCCTGCTGAGGCTGCCGGGGGCGGGGGGGGCGGGGGGTAAGAATGACGGACGAGGAGATGTCCTCAGACCTAACCCTGACTTCCGAGATCAGAAGGGTCCGTGGAGATGATGCCGGCAGACTCAGCATTGCACTTGTGGAGGCTGTGGGTCCTGCCAGGCTGGTGTTTAAGAGAAGAGAGGGGAAGAATGGGACCTCCTGGGCAGGGGCAGGATGTATGCAGCGGACAGATGCCAGCAGTTTAGGGGAGGGGCTGGAGGCGGGGCCCGGACGCGTGGTCCGAGGCGGAGGAGAACTGGCAGCGTGCGGGACTTTCTGTGAATGTGGACCCTCGAGGCCCTGTCCCAGACCCGCTGAATCAGAATCTGCATCGAAACCAGATTTCCCGGGTGGTATGTGTGTACGTGAAAGTTTGCAAAGCGGGAGCTTGAGCGCTGGTTGAGACGTGCTGTCCAAGGCGGCCAAAGAGTGGGGACCGACTCGGGTGTCACCCAAGCTCTGCCAAGGAGAAATGATGGATGGACGGACGGACGGACGGACAGACGGACGGACGGACGGACGGATGATGGATGTACGGATGTATGTACGGATGAATGGACGGACGGACAGACGGATAGGTAGATAACTTTAATACATATTTTATAAATTCACATAAACACGAACAGTAGAGATTGAGTCGGGGGGGCACTGGTCCAAGTAGTCTTTTGTCCACTGGGCAGGTCTCTGGGTCCTGATGCTTAGGAGGGATGGTTGGTTGGTACAGAGCCCAGACGTGGGGAGGCCCTGCTGATCCACTCCATGCAGAGAACTGAAGACCCAGCGGAGGTGTGGGTGGCAAGGGAGGAGGGGCTTCCCGGGGAGGCGGCCTCCCCAGCTCAGAGCTCAGCACGGGTCTGAGGATCCACCCAGAGAGCCTCTGGTTCCCGCTGTTTCTGTCCCAGGCCTCGGGTTCCCAGCTCCCTGCCTCCCCGACGCTCTCCTGAGTCGGCACGGGGCCTCCGGCAGGGAGGCTCCCAGGGCAGCCTCTCTCCAGTGCTACAGCAGCGAGCCCACAGACGTGCAGAGTAAAAAACAAAGCCCAGGGGCGCCTGGGTGGCTCAGTGGATCGAACCACTGCCTTCGGCTCAGGTCATGATCTCAGGGTCCTGGGATCAAGTCCCGCATCGGGCTCTCTGCTCAGAAGGGAGCCTGCTTCCCTCTCTCTCTCTCTCTCTCTGGCTGCCTCTCTGTCTACCTGTGATTTCTCTCTGTCAAATAAATAAATCTTTAAAAAAAAAAAAAGAAAAAAAAAAAAACAAAGCCCAAAATTTGACCGACGGAGCCCTAAGGCCATGCCGCACCAGCTAGAAGTTCTCGGAGCGACGGGGTGTTTGAGAGCAGCCCGTGGCCTCCCCCAGCCAATGGAAGGAGTGCATAGACTATCATCTGCCTAGACTTTTACTGACCAGAGGAAGAAATCTGTCTCGGGATTTAACTGTCCTTAAACATAAAAGAGGAGTTAAGGGACAATCAGGTATTTTCCTTTAATTACCTTTGAGATACGCCTCTCTGTAGCAACCTGGACCCCGCTGGTAACCTGTATTCAAACGCTGGGTGGTTCTTCCTCCCCCAGACCTCCGTCCCTCCCTGGGCTGCTGAGAGGGTTGGACTGGCGTCCCCACGGGGCCTGCGAGCTGTTGAACCACCGCAAGATGGGCTGGGATTGACCAGTTACCGACGCCCGCAGCGGGGACGCCCGCCCGCCCGCCCGAAACAGCCAGGCACACAGGGCTGCCGATGCCAGACGGCAGAAAAGGCTCCCCGAGTGGGCTGGGGGAGATGCCTCTAGCAGTGGGAAGGGGTGGGATGTTGTGCCTATTTGAAGTCCAGGCACTGCCCCCTAAGGGGTTCCCTGGGGACCCAGAGTGGACACGTCTTTCTGGAAGGACTGTTCTCAGTGCCGGCTGAGGGGCTGTCCAGGGCTTCCCCCGAGAGCTCCAGCGCCAGCCCAGGGGTGGCACGTGGCTGTGCACGTGCGTGTGCACACACATGTGGCGGTGTGAGACTATGTAAGTGTGCGAGTGTGCACGCGGGCACGTGTGTTGAGAGTGTGCACATATGTGAGTGTGCACGGACAAGTGTGGGGAAACGTACGAGTGTGTGTGAGCGTGAGTAGACGTGCATGTGGTCGCCGTCCCTGAAGCTGCGGTGGCTGAAGCCTTCCGGGGTTCGTGGGTCAGGACCCAGCTCGGGCTTGCTGCTCTGCAGGGCCTGCCCCAGCCCGAGTCCTTCCCTGGTGTGTTTCCCAGCAGGCACCGGCGGGACGATGGGCTCCCGGGGACTGAGACTCGTGCTGGCGGGCGGCCTGTTGCTGGCCTTCGCCTGTGGCCCGGTGCTGGGCCGTGTGCCACGTGGTCTCCAGGAGCCGCTGGAGCAGGAGTGGACCAAGGAGCCACTGCTGGACTACGATGAGAGGTGAGAGACGGGGAGGTGTGGAGGCAGGAGCTCGGGCTCGGTGGGTGGAGCCTGGGGTCCGGGTCACCCCAGGGGGTTCGTTCAGGGCTGGATGCGAAGGGGCCATAGCTGAGGCTGAGGAAGGGTCCTTGCACAGGGAGGAGGGGCTTCCCGGGGAGGCGGACCTTGCACACACTGGTCCCAGAGGACAGACCTGCCGTTTCTCCTCTTAGTGACCCCGGGGCCTTATATGAAACTGAGGGTGGTAAGGTTTTTAAGGTTCTGGAAGGTTTTATGACCACGTCCTTCAGTAAAGATCTCCCCCAAACTGCAACCCCCCCGCCCTCCATCTGTCCTTTGATCCTAGTTTTGTCCTTCGAGAACATCTTCAGGGCTCTGAGTGCTACCCACAGGTATAGGCCGGGACGCGGCCGTGAGCTGGCCCAGGGACTCTGACCATCTGATCAGGCTCCGGCGGGAGAGGCCTGCCGAGGGCCGGCAGGGAAGGGGGTGCTTTTCTCGGAAAGTCATGATGTCTTCCTGAAGGGCATCGTCTTCGTGGATGTGACCTTCGAGAACAGAGACTTCAGGCTGTCTGCCGTATTTTGTGAGGAGGCACAGAATGCTTAGGATTGCTCGGGAAACTGCCCCTCATCGAATGTGAGGTCCTAGACACCTGGGAGCTAGGCTGACGCTTTGAATGTCTTCGTTATTTTGAGTTTGGGGCTGACTTGATACCCAAGGCTTCAGGCTATCTTCAGAGTGTGATACGAGACAGCCTGACATCCAGCATCTCCTCGCCCTCCTCCCCTCCCCCCTCCCCCTCCTCCTCCTCCTCCTCCCTTTTCACTCAATGAACACCGAGTGCCCACTCTCGATCTGGCCGTCTGGGGGGCACCGGAGGATCGCACGAATGACAGTTCTGGCCTCCAGGGACTCTGAGGCTGTGGGGATGCAGGCACACGCGACCCAGAGCACGGAGGAAGGCTCTGCCGTACAGGTGTGCCGGCAGCGCTGGGGGCGGCGGGGGGTGTGGGAGAGACAGGCTCAGGCCTGTCCCCATCTTGAAGGATGCCTGCGCCTGGGGAGCATCCCAAGAGCTGAAGGAGGGTGTGACCGTGCCAGGTGGGCCTGGGGTAGTGGAGCTGGTGCGGGATGGGGGGGGGAGGTGAGCCCGATGGGGAAGGGTCTCTTGAGCACTTAACCCTACAGGGAGTCACGAGGGATGATCATGGGGGGGTGGGGATGTCACGGGGAGGTTCGATATCATGACGGTCCAGAAAGAGCGTTGGAGGAGGCAGAGAACAAGAGGGGTGGGAGGTGTGGAAAGGGGCGTGTTCCAGGAGAGCAGTCAGAGCGGCAACGGTCCCCCGGAGACGGGGAGGCCCGAGGGTCCAGCTTCTGCAGGTGCCTTCGTGGGGGGTGGGGCTGACCCCGGGATCCTCAGAACATGGTCGTGAGCCCAGAGAAGCCTCTTGAATGAGCCCCAGGGTCCATTCTGGGGCGACTGGTGATGGCGCCGTGAAGACGGTTTGGAAAGAGAAGGTTCCAGGGGCAGAGGGACGGGCCGACACTTTCGGACGCATCCGCTTGGTGGGGCTTGCGGACCACAGGTGGAGACTTCCGGCGAGAGGTGGGGGGCCACCTCGGAGGCCTGTGTTTAGGGGGTACAGACGCATTTCCTGGATTGTCTGGGGTTTCAGAGCAGGAGCAGAGATAGAGAAGGAAGCGGCCACAGAGAAGGAGCGACGGTCTCTGAGACGTCCCGGCTGTAGGGCGGGAGCCAGAAAGAGCCCGTGCAGCACAGGGCGGTGCCACAAGGGGGCAGCATGGAGCCGCCACCAGCGGCCACCAGCCGGCCCCGCGGTCCTTCAGGGATGGGTAGGAAACAGCAGAGGGGAGTGTCCAGCCGCCAACACTGCAGCTCAAGGGAATCCTGAAGACGGAGCTGAGCCCTCGCATTTACAAATGAGTCATCTTAATGTCCTAGCTTCCGGACCTCGCATGAAGGGGACCCGCGGCTTGGTCGCACGTCATCCGAAACCCCTCCCGGAGGGGCACACCTCTCCAAGCAGACTGCGTTTGGGAGGGGGTGGGGGCTTCAAACTATTGGTGTTTTTGTACTCATTGTCTCCATTACGAGTCCTGGCATGACCAGAAGGCAGAGCTCTTGCTGAAACTTCCTGCAGGGTCCCAGAGCTTGCCCAGAGCCAAGACGGTCCCTGTCCAGGGAAAGTGAACACCGTCTGGCACGTCCAGGACAGAGGGAAGGCGTGCAGGTAGACCAGACCCTCTGGCTGCAGAAGTGAAGGGAAGTCCCAGCTCCGAGAGCTCATGACTTTCCCTCTACCGCCTTTATTCCCTTAGGGATGGAGAAAAGCATGAAAAGCCCAGCGCCAGGCGGGGGGAGGAGGCCACAGCTTCCCCGTGCTTCCGCTGCTGTGACCCTGGTACCCCCGTGTACCAGGCTGTCCCTGTGCCACAGATCAACATCACCATCTTGAAAGGTCAGATGGCCGTGAAGCCGAGGGGACCTTCCCATGGACGGGAGGTGCGGTTGCTCCGTGCTGAGCGGGGAGAAGAGGCAGTGGGTGTAGACGGCTCCCGCAGGGCCGGCGCAGAGGCAGAATATCCTCTAGGGGTGCAGGCTCTGCCCCCTTGCCAAGAGGAGAGACTGGAAAGAGGCCTGCGGGACCAGGGCCGGAGGAGGGTCTCAGCCCAGGGGCTGCACCCCAGCCTCCGTGACCTTTGTTTAGAGGCTCGGTGCCCCGCCCCCTCCGCCCCCAGCCGGGCCTTCTGAAATGCCCTCAGCCCGGTGGTCCAGATAACCTGGCCCAGCCCTGCGGGTCCCACCGCAGAGTCCTGGGGCGAGCCCGCCACCTGCAGCTCATTTGCTCTGAGTCCGCTGTGGGCTGGTCGCCGTGCCTGCTGCTTTTGGACAAACCCCCGTGTTCCCTTTTCTCTGCCAGGACTTTCCAGAGGGGGAAAAACAAATGATTGCCTCTGGATGAAAACAGAACCGTCCTCACAGTCGGGTCAGCCGGCCTGACGCCGCGTGTCTTCCTGTCCCTTTAGGTGAGAAGGGTGACCGGGGAGACCGCGGCTTGCAAGGCAAATACGGCAAGACCGGCTCGGCGGGCGCCCGGGGCCACGTGGGCCCCAAAGGGCAGAAGGGGTCGATGGGGGCCCCCGGGGACCGCTGCAAGAACCACTACGCCGCCTTCTCCGTGGGCCGCAAGAAGCCGCTGCACAGCAACGACTACTACCAGACCCTGATCTTCGACACGGAGTTCGTGAACCTCTACGGCCACTTCAACATGTTCACGGGCAGGTTCTACTGCTACGTGCCGGGCATCTACTTCTTCAGCCTCAACGTGCACACCTGGAACCAGAAGGAGACGTACCTGCACATCATGAAGAACGCGGAGGAGGTGGTGATCCTGTACGCGCAGGTGAGCGACCGCAGCATCATGCAGAGCCAGAGCCTGATGCTCGAGCTGCGGGACCAGGACGAGGTGTGGGTGCGCCTCTTCAAGGGCGAGCGGGAGAACGCCATCTTCAGCGACGAGTTCGACACCTACATCACCTTCAGCGGCTACCTGGTCAAGCACGCCGCGGAGCCCTAGCCCGCCGGCCCCGTGCCGCGCGCCGCAGCCCCCCTGCCCCCCCACCCCGCCCCTCCAGGCCTGGCTTCCCTGCCCCGCCGCCCCAGCTTCCGCCTCCTCCACGGCGCCCTCCACGGAAGGGGGAGCAGGAGCAGCTGCGCTTGCCGGCCTCGCGGGCTCCCGGGTGGGCTCGGCAGGCAGGCACCTGCCGGGACGGGGCGTCCAGCTGCCCTCCGTGCCCCAGTCCGTAGGCGACCCCGGGGCTGGCCGCCACGTGGCAGGGTGTCCCAGAGTCATCCTTGTTGCCCGTGGCTGGAAAGATCGAGGGAAATGCTGAAGTTTGTGAAAGGAGCAAAGCAAGCCCTGTGGGGAAGGGAGGTGCGCATTTCGGGTCTCCTCCAGCTGCACCGGCTCCTGGGGAGGCTGTTCTCACATGTTCCAGAAGACCTGAAGTAGGTGCTGTGGGCTACGGGGAATGGGGTGGAGGGCACTGGGAACCTCTTAGGCCACGGAGGAGCCTTTGTGGTCAGCGGCTGGACTGACGCCCACGTCCTGGGGGCACCATGGCCTTGCCCGCGGGTCTCTGGGCTGAGAGAAGCAGCTGGCTCGCAGGGGCGCACAGACTCCTGACAGCAGCCGGGGACCTCAGGAGCCGCTGGATCTGCAGCTGTTTCTCCGGGGAGCGAGGCTCCGTACATCCACGGCCTGGCCATCCATCCTGGCACGGCTCTGCTCCACTCCCCAACGCTGCCCGGGAGCCCTGTGCAGGGCCCTCATGCCGGTGACCCTGCTGTCAGGGTCCCAGAGAGCTCGGCCTCGCAGACGGGTCACTGTTTCTCCTCTCGGACGGTCTGTCACCGAAGGCACTGGGCCCTTCGTTTTGTAGCAGGGTCATGGTTCTAGACCATTTTCTACCAAACCTCCTTGCACACCATCTCCCAGTCGTGTTTCCCAGAGGGTTCGACACTCGGCAGTCCCAGGCCTCTCCCCCCAGGCCTCTTTGACCAGCAGCCCGAGACAACGTGGGAGGGCTTGCCCTGGGCCCGAAGGAGCTGGAAGGCTCCCGGCGACTGTCTCGGAGGCCCTGTGGGGCGCCATCCCTCTGCCCAGGACAGAAGGCATGTCTCAACCACGGGAGTCCGAACCCTCTCTCTGAGGCGGGGTGTAGACGTCTGCCGCCTGGAGTCGGTGCTCTGGCCTCTCTCTGAGGCGGGGTGTAGACGTCTGCCGCCTGGAGTCGGTGCTCTGGCCTCTCTCTGAGGCGGGGTGTAGACGTCTGCTGCCTGGAGTCGGTGCTCTGGCCTCTCTCTGAGGCGGGGTGTAGACGTCTGCCGCCTGGAGTCGGTGCTCTGGCCTCTCTCTGAGGCGGGGTGTAGATGTCTGCCGCCTGGAGTCGGTGCTCTGGCCTGCGGCTGGCTTTTGCCGGGCGACCCTTCCTTGCCTCTCGCCGTCAACGCCCAGGGCCCGGGTCCTCATCCTACCTGCTCGGGCCCTGAAGCCCCTACAGGAACCTTCCTCCCCACCACCCGGTGACCCCTGGTCTTGACCCCACCCCTCTGCTCTCCCAGGGCCTGGCCACCGGGTCTGGGGTCTGCACATCCTTCCCTCTGAAGGGCTTCTGCTGGTCAGACTTGAAAACCGTGTTTCTCTGGGCCCGTCAGTGCTGCCTGCTGCTTCGTGCTGTCCCGATGCTCTTTCAGAAAACATTAAACTTGGAGCCACGTGTCTCAGCATCACAGCCTCCTCAGTCTGCTCCTTGAACCAAACCCTCTTCCTTCCTCGCCCCGGCCCCGCACCCCACCTACTGTCCGCTGGAAGTCAGGGGGCCTGCTGCGGGGCACCCGGGGACAAAGCTGGGCACAGGCTGGGCCCTGAACTGCCTTGTGGTTCACAGGAACGCGCTCTGCAGGTTGAGCTGGACGTGGTCTCCTTGGGCGCCCGGTGCTTCCCAGAGCCAGCGAGCGGCCGGCGGGCAGGCCAGGGTGCCAGGGTCCCGGGGCTGCCGTGACAAACGGCCAGAAGCTTGATGTCTTGAAACAACACATTTGTTCTCTTGCAGCTTTAGAGTCCAGAATCTCTGGAGGTGTCGACGTGGCCAGGTCTCCTCCCTGTCTGTAGGGAAGGACCCCTCCCTGCTCCTTAGGGCCTCCGGTGGCCCTGGGATTCCGTGGTTGGTGGCTGAGTCACTCCAGTCTCTGTCTTCACGTGGCTTCTTTCTCCCGCCCGTCATACCTCCCTGCCTTTCCCTTATTAAGACACCTGCCATTGGATTTAGGGCCCCTTCTAAACCCAGCATCTCCTCGCAAGGTCCTTAACGACATCGGCGCAAGACCTTATTTCCAAGTAAGGTCACAGTCATGGGTCTCAGGGGCGAGGACTCGGATGTACCTTTTGCGGGGGGGCTGCAATTCAACCCCCTACAGTGACCTGCAGGCTCGAACACCCCCGCCAAGAGCTTCCTTCACACTCAAGCAGTGAAGAGCCGATGTTCTTTCCTCTTCTCCCCACGGCTTGCCAACCGGGTTAGCGGCCTGGGCCCTGGCCTCGCCGGGAGTGCGGAGGCTGCGCTGCTCCTCTGGTGCCAAGAGGCTGGCAGCAACAGGTGTCCTTCTCTCGCCTGGCTCCGGGATCAGCCTGTGCTCAGCCCTGGCTGGGGCCAGGCAGGAATGGGCAGACACTGCAATTCTGCTCCCAGTAGGATGGAAAGCAGACCCCGCTCCCACAGAGCCACAGCCGTGCAAGAAGGAAGGGCCTCTACGCGGCTGGGGGGAGGGGCTGAGGGTGTTCCCCAAAGACGCACGGAAGGAACGGGTCAGCTTCATCCGGGTGCCCCAAACTGCTCACATTGTACCGGCCCCTTCCGCGGAGCCCTGGCCTCGGCTAGTAAGGCCCTGACAAACGGTTCTTGGAAAAGACCCGATAAACTCACCCGCAAAACCAATGCGAGCATTATAGCAAAAGGGCTTAAAAACAGCCGGTGACTCAGCCAAAGGAGATTACTGTTTATGCTACAACTTTCAGGTCACTCTGCAGCTGGGGTGGGAGCCGTGAGGAGTGCACTCCCCATCCTATGGGATCTGTGTGTGTGTGCGCATGAAAAGGCAACGGCAGGATGGCAAACTGGTTTGTTGGGGCCATACTAATGGGCATAAAATGAGACCCTCTCCCAGATCATGGAAAAACAACAAAAAGTTAACAGAAAATAATAAAAAAACCAAGATGCCTCCAGATGGCCTCCCTACCTTACACCATATACAAAAATTATCTCAAAGTGGATCAAAGTGCTCCAGATAAGGGCTAAACGCACACAATGCTGAGAAGAAAGTATGGCTGTAAATCATCATCACCTTGTATCAGGCGGTAGTTTCCTAGCTATGACACCAAAACCCAAGTAATTTACAGGGGAAGTAAATCAGTTGGACTCCACCAGAATTTAAAATTCTGGACTTCAAAGGACATGACTAAGAAAGTCAAGGGACAACACGAAATGGGAGAAAATATTTGTAAATCGTACATCTGATAGGGGACTTATATCTAGACGACATTAAGAACTCTTGCAACTCAATGATTAAAAATAATTAAAAAGAGGCAAAGGTTCTCAATCAACGTTTCTCCAACTAGACTAACAGATGACCCAGGAGCACATGAAAAAGACGCTCAGTACCGTTAGCCACCGGGGAAGTGCAAGTCCAAACCACAGTAAGACCCAACTTCACAACCAACAGGACGGTTGTCATCAAAACGACGCATGTGGGCGAGGAAGGAGAGAGGCTGTCAGCCTTGGCCATGGCCGGCCGGAACGTAAAACAGTGCTGCTGCTTCGTAAAGCAGCCTTGTGCTTCCCCAGAACAGTAAGCGTGGAGCTACAGGTGACCCAGCAAGTCGGCTTCTAGGTGGATCCCCGAAAGGAACAACAACATTGTAGACAAATGTCCTTGGCAGCAGGATTCATAATTAAGAAAAGCGGAGACAATCCGAATGTCCTTCCGCGGATGAATAAACGAACAAATGGGGTCTGTCCGTGCGACGGGACAACACTCAGCTATGAAGAAAACACGAACACCTGCTGCGCGCAGCACAGACGACCCGCAAACACAGGACGCAAGCGGAAGCAGCCAGTCACAAAAGACCACGCACTGTATGATTCCGCTGATGTGAAACGTCCTCCCCCGGCCAATCCGTAAAGACAGAAAGTAGATGAGAGGGGTCCAGGGGCTGAGCTGCGTGGGGAGAGAGTGACGCTAACAGGGACAGGGTGTTCTTTTCAGAGGATGAAAATGTTCTAAAATTGGTGATAGGGGTGGTCATGCCACTGCGTGAATGTACTAAAACCAAGCACTGCACCCTTGAAATGGGCAATGTTTATGTCGTGTAGATTATATCTCCGCCGTTACAAGCACACGCTCACACTCAAACTAGAATGCCTCCCCCTTCTCTGTTGAGGCCTGGGGAGCCCTGGAGCTGCAGACGGGTGACTTTCAGAGCCAGTCTCATTATTCCGGGTGTGGCTCAGGAGGAGGCCGGGGTCCAGGGTTCAGTGAGTTGGGATGGGGTTGTCAGGCTTAGTTCTTCCAAGAGCTTTACTTGACAAGGGTTCTGGAACCAACTGTTGGATGAGATCACACTAACGCAGGAGGCTGACTCAGGTGCCAAGGGAAGCATTCCACAAGGAACAGCTAATTGAGGACCATGCCTTTCTCTCTGATGTCCCCACACAGCTGGAGTAGTGACCTCAGATGCCCTCCATCAGCTGGCCCTGGTTACCAGCCCCTCCTCAGGCTGAATGGAGCAGAGCCCATTTCCCTTTAGGCAGATGGTCAGGCGAGGACAAGAAATTTCCACTTTAGAGGTTTTCACAAATAAGAGTAGAAGTGTGTATATTCTAGATAACTCGGAAACCTTCCTGCAACACGCTCCAACAGTTGAGATAGCCACCAAGTGAGCCGTCCATCGGGTCTGTGATCCTCCTCACTAAAAAGATCCAGCAAGTGTGCCTTGTGTGTGTGTGTGTGGGGGGGCCTCAAACTAACATTGTCACCAGCAACCACTGGAACAGCTGTGCTTGCTACATTGGAGGAGATAAATGTAAGACAGAATTGTGGCAGAGAACTTGAAACCAATACTAATTAATAAAATAAATCCAAGGGAACGTCCAGAAGTGAGAAACAGAAGAAGAGACGCGCAGGGCTCGGTGACTCCGCGTGCGGCATGTGTACAGAGCTGAAGGGAAAAGCCAGCGGCTCAGAAGATAGATCAGAAGATCTTCAGAAAGAAGCATGGAGAGATGAAGGGAGGGGAGATACAGCGCGGAGAGCGTATTCACAAGGGGCGGGGGGAGCCGGAAGGGGAAATGGAAAAATGTCACAGAAATGATATTTGAGAAGAAAATGGCTGAGAATTTCACCTGAGGGATAAGAGTCACAAAGGCAGAGACTTGAGAAACTCAGTGACTCCCAGCAGCGTGAATGAAGGCAAGGGTGCACCCAGCACAGACCCGGGGGTAGGGGGAGCAGGAGCCACGACAAACCAAGACAGAGAGGAAAGCTTACCCACGGCAAGGGGGACTGTTTTCTTTCCCAGGAGCGCTGATGAGCCCAGCTGACCTCTGGGCAGAAGGCGTGGAAGCCGCATGAGAGCGGAACTGCACATTTGAAGAACTAAAAAGTGATAGTTGTTGGTCTCAAGTTCCCTGTGACAGTATAAAAAATAAAGACAGTTTCAAGCCAAGGAAACCTAGGAGCCGTTGTTGATGGCAAACCTGCACAAAGTGAATGGGATCCCAGGGGGAAGGTCAGAAAAGCAGACATGAATAATAAAATGGTAATTGCGGGGGGGGTTAATTCTAAACAAAGAGATCCTGTGCATATAAAGAAAATATGACTTGGGGGTGCCCGGGGGGCTCAGTGGGTTAAGCAGCTGTCTTCGGCTCAGGTCATGGTCTCAGGGTCCTGGGATCGAGCCCTGTGTTGAGCTCCCTGCTCGGTGGGGAGCCTGCTTCCTCTTCTCTCTCTGCCTGCTTCTCTGCTTACTTGTGATCTCTGTCTGTCAAGTAAATAAATAAAATCTTAAAAAAAAAAAAAAATGACCCGGTTTTAGCCATAAAGCAAGTTTTACTTTCAAAGGACTGAATGATACAGAGCACTTTCTCTGGATCTAACCAGTTGTATACTCAAGTATATAACTCAGTGATGCTAAAAATCCAGGACAAAGAGCAAATTAGGGCACCCCCGTATGTGTGGGAGTTAGGAAACATACTTTGAAATAACCCATGGATTAAAAAAACAAATTACAAGGGAATTAGGAAATATTTTGAAATTAATTAAAATGGGGGAAAAAAAACCCCACGATGGATCAAAACCTGTGGGATAGAGTAAAGCCACGTTCAAGGCGCTGCCTTCACTCAGGTTTCACAGATGAAGAAAGGCTGGAAATCAATGAAATGAGCCTTCACTTCAAGAACTTAGGGAAGGAGCATCGAATGGGCCCAAAGAAAGGGAGAGGAAGAAAACAACAAAGATAAAAGGAAAAAAAAAAAACAAAAAACAATGCAAAAGGAAGAGAAACAAAGGAAGCACTCCAGATGCTACCAACACGGGAACCACGACGTGCGTGTTAGGGACAACGTCACGGTAACGCATCCGGAAAATGACTTGAAATGAGCACTTCCCTGTTTCCAAAAACCCCAACTCCCAACCGTGACGCAGGAGGAAAGGGAAGCTCTGAAGACTCCGGAAAGAATCAAATAGAATCGGTAAGGGAAAAGCTTCTAACGGAATCAGCTCGTGGCTCAGATTGCTTTACGCGTGAATTTTTACCAAAGGTTTGCACACCAGCAACCGTAATGAATCCTCCTCTGGGCTCTCCCAGAGGAGAGCAAAGGGCATATCCCCCCCAGTTTCAGGAGGTGATCGTAGTGTTGGTGCCAGCACCCGGAGGGGGGGGCACCGAGGAGAGGGGGGTCAGACGCAAACCAGATTTATTGTGGGAAGGCAGGCTTGGAGAGCACGGTGAAGTCAGCGCGTTTTAGCACATTAACTGGGACTTACAGGGAACATGTTTGATGAGACTCAACCTCCACTCGGGATGCAAGGGTCTCCGTAAACCTGCTGCGGAACAGGGTTCCCTTGCCTTTTTTTTTTTTTTTCCTGTGGGGAGCCTAATGTGGGGCTCGATCCCAGGACTCTGGGATCGTGACCTGAGCGAAGGCAGATGCCAAACGACGGAGCCACCCAGGTGCCCCAAGGGGTTCCCTTGCCTAATAAAGCACCCCTGCGGAAAACCCGCCAGCAGACACCTAACTCCAGGGGAAGTGTGGAAAGCTCTCTCTCTCTCGGAGACTGCAGGCAAGACAGGGACCCTCCGAGGACACGCACCCGCCGTTGCTCTGGAAGTCTCGCCCAGTGTGGTAAGGAAGGGGAAGTCGGTGCAGGAGGTAAGGATAGAACAGGAGGAAATAAAATTGCCGTTACTCGCAGTTGACGAGTTACACAGAAGATCCAGAAGAACGTGCAGGTCATCGCGGTGGGGGGCGGCGGGGGCGATGCGCACGGCGCTGCCCCAGGAGCAAGACGAAGTCTGAAAGCAAACGCTGGATCCGTTGTCATTTGTCCGTAACAAACCACTTAAAACACTCAGTATCTTAAACAGACCCACAACTCCTGTTTCTCGTGAGTCTGGAGGGTGGCTGGGTGCTCCGTTCTGCTGGTGTTCGGCCCCCGAGAAGGAAACACCGAGGCAGGGCTGGGTGTGGACGAGAGTCATAATTATCAGTCTACAGTCGGGAACAGCCAGATGGAAGAGGTACAAAGGGCGGAGGATGTGGGAAGGGGTGCGGGGGTTCCACGCGCTCGCTGGGAGGGGGGAGGCGTGCTGCCCTCCCAGCACCTCCCTGGGATCACCAACCCCAAAGCTCTCCCAAGCCTGGAGCTCAGGGGTTTGTGCACGGATGTCATTCTACAGGCACGGTTGGTTCCATCCCGGGCTGGTGCTGATGAGCTCAGGTCAGTCCCTTTCCCCTCCCAGGAGGTGTGGGGGGGGGCGGGTCTCAGACGTTCCAGCTCCAGATCAAGCCCCCGCCCCATGGTTAGGGGCTTTCCAAAAGTCTGGAAGTCCCCCTGACACAAACTCTGGTGTGGCTGAAAGGGGCTTATTATGAATAACAAAAGACACCTTTAGGGCTCTTACATTTAGGAAATTTCCAAGGGTTTAGGAGCTCTGTGCCAGAAATGGAGGCCAAATATACACTCTTTTTTTTTTTTTTAAAGGTTTTATTTATTTATTTGAGAAAAGAGAAAAAGAGCAAGCAGCGGGAGGGAGAGGGAGAAGCAGGCTCCCCGCCGAGCAGGGAGCTCAACACGGGACTCGATCCCAGGACCCTGAGATCATGAGCTGAGCGGAAGGCTGACAGACACTCCACCGCCTGGGGGGCGACTCCAGGTGCCCCCCACCCCCCGCTCCAAGTAGGCATTTATTACTATCAAATCACAACATCACAGAGCCCCAGGCCGACTCAAGCACGTATGGACACTGAGTTTCCAGAAAGGAGCCCTGCAGAGCACTGGACGAGGGCGAGTCTTTCCAAAAACCACAGAGTGACTGGGGATCCGTGTGGTCAAATAGAAGACGGGCCCTCCTCCCCCCGTCATAAACAACGACGCCAGCCGGGCTGCAGGTCTGAAGGTGAAAGGCACAACAGTAGCGCTTCTAGAAAACAACTGGACGGAGCGTTCCGTGTGGTCGTGCATTTGGGGTAGCGAAATCCGTTTTGAAAAACACATGAAAGTAATAATTACAACAGACAAGACTGATGAATCCTCCTGTGGCAAAATCCAGGGCCGTGTGGATGGCACAGGGAGAAGCTAACGGAACTCGCGTAGTCTTCAGAACTCCATGGAAATGTTAGTGCTGCCTAAGGACACCTGCGGGACGGGGTGGAACCATTCTCGGAGAGACATGCATCCCCCCCCCCCCCGCCCCCCGGCTGCATTTGCACGAAAACAAGAAGGATTTACAAATAAGTGAACCTAACTGTCCACTTCTGAAACCAGAAAAAGAACAGAATAAATCCAAAGAAAATAAGAGGAAAGAAAATACAGGCAGAGGTTAGGGAAAGAGAAAACAAACCAAAAAACAGAACAGACCGGAGTGCTGGTGCTTTGAAAAGACTAATAAAATAGATCGTCCCTCGGCAAAAAGTGGCAAGAAAAAAAAGAGAAGGAAACCCAAATAAACAACAGTGGAATTAAAGAGAGGGCATCTCTGAGAGAGGAAAAACCGTGATCAGGAAGGACTTAATACCCCCCCATTTGAAAACCTCTATGAAATGGACACTTTGCTAGGAAAACATTTATTAGCAAAACTGGCCCAGGAAGAGAGGAAAATCTGAACAGGCCAGAGACCAAAAAAGGGAGATGACATGTTAAAGACCTACCCCCAGGGGCGTCTGGAAGTTATAAGTTTGCAAAATACACACACCCCACCCCTAAATGTGACGATTATTATCTAAAAATGTAGGAGAAACTCCTCCTGACCTTAACGCTGGGACAGCCCTCAATAGAAAATAGCCAACTCATAAAACAATGTTAGTAATTTGACCATCTCGGATCTGAAATGCCGATCCAACTGGATACCTTCAAAGAATTCAAAAGAAACAGAGCACAGCAGGGCGCCTGGGTGACTCAGTCCGTAAAGCCTCTGCCTTGGGCTCAGGTCACGATGCCAGCGTCCTGGGATCCAGCCCCGCCTGGGGCTCTCTGCTCAGCGGGGAGCCTGCTTCTCCCTCTCCCTCTGCTCCTCCCCTCTGCTTGTGCTCTCTCTCAAATAAATTAATAAAAAAATCTTTTTTTAAATCTTTAAAATTAGGGGCGCTTGGGTGGCTCAGTGAGTTAAAGCCTTTGTCTTCGGCTCAGGTCATGATCTCAGGGTCCTGGGATTGAGCCCCCGCATCGAACTCTCTGCTCGGCAGGAAGCCTGCTTCCTCCTCTCTCTCTACCTGCCTCTCTGCCTACTTGTGATCTCTGTCTGTCAAATAAATAAATCTTTAAAAAAATCTTTAAAATTAAAAAAGTATGCAGCCCATGTATTTGCTCTGTCTACATGTGTATGAAGCAAAATGAGTGTATCTGGGACACGTGGCGCACCCCCACATCGGCAAGGAAAACACCCCAGCGGCAATGGGCAAGGGCTTCAACAGGGGCAGAGGAGTTCATTTCCAAATGGCCGGCCGAGAAACAGAGCCAACACCGACGCACCCATCAGGTGAGCCACAAATCCGTAAGTTAACAGCGCCCAGAGGCGTGCGATGACGGTGACGCAGCCTTACCCGTGCAGGGAAGAGTGGCGAGGCCGGAGCCCCTTTGGACCGGCTCCCGAGTGGCTGTCGAGTCCGGAAATGCGTGGGGATTACTGTGTCTGTGTCCAGTAAAGAAACACCAATCAACCACGGGTGCCCAGGAAGATTCATACGACGACATTCATTTTTTTTTTTTTTAAGATTTTATTTATCTATTTGACAGAGAGAAATCACAAGTAGATGGAGAGGCAGGCAGAGAGAGAGAGGGAAGCAGGCTCCCTGCCGAGCAGAGAGCCCGATGCGGGACTCGATCCCAGGACCCTGAGATCATGACCTGAGCCGAAGGCAGCGGCTTAACCCACTGAGCCACCCAGGCGCCCCAGGACGACATTCATTTTAACATTAAAAAACATGAAAGCAAAGGCAAGCTTGCCGTGGACAAGCCCACCGACCAGTCGGGGTAAGCAGCCGCTGATGCCGTCAGGAAGCGACGTGTTTAGCAACATGCAAATGCACGTATTAGAGCCCCATAAATCAGCACGACTCGACTTCAAGAATATGTCTGCGGTGGGGGCGGAGAAGATACGGAGTGATCGGTATAACATGATACTATTTTTTTAAAAAGATTTTATTTATGTATTTGACAGAGAGAGATCACAAGCAGGCAGAGAGGCAGGCAGAGAGAGAGGAGGAAGCAGGCTCCCTGCTGAGCAGAGAGCCCGATGCGGGGCTCGATTCCAGGACCCTGGAATCATGACCTGAGCTGATGGCAGAGGTTTAACGCACTGAGCCACCCAGGTGCCCCAACATGATACTATTTTCGTGAGCTACACCTCATGTCCAGGTGCCTACCTGTGCTTGAAAGGATTTACCACATCCGGAAGGACACAGGCCTGACCGAGGACATCAGTGAAACGCAGGGGCGTCTCTGAGGTACAGGAGGCAGGGGACCCACAGGGCGGTGGGTTAAAAGGAACATTAGCTTTAACCAGAGCACTCTACATTTCCAGGAGGAGGAAATGGGTGTCACGTGTGTGTAGGGACCCAGCGAGGGCAGGCACCCCACGTATGCTACTGCACTGTCGGACAGTGAGCTCAAGTCCACAGCCGGAGCCACACAGGCAGGCCGTGTGCTGGGGGCAGGGGGCGGGGGGGGGGGCGGAAGGGGCGGGGGCGGGGGAGAGGGGCATGTCCTGGATTTTATCTGGAAATCCTCCCAGGTAAGGTTTTAGGGGGCCCAGCCAGATCTCAGAGACGGCTGGAGCTCCAGGAGGGACCAAAGTGACCTCAAGGCAGACATGCGGACCTCCAGGCTTGTCCTGATCCCCAGGGAGACCAGGAGCCACAAGGGTCTGCCGGGAAGGCTGCAAGCTGGAGCCAACACGGAGGCCACAAGACCTGCTCTTCCCTATCCCCCCAGACCAGAGGCCAGTCCTGTGCACACGAACAGAAAAGAGAGACCCGAGAACATATTTTCCCCCAGAAACGGAGCATTACCTACGGGCTGTTGAGTATATCTCTAAGAACTATGTTTTGACGGTTAGGAGGAAAAGTTGATTTATTTAGTAATTGCGAAGCTGCAGGTAATCGCTTGTGAAGAGCTGGTTAAGTACAGCCCAGATCAAGACTCCCCATTCCCTGTGCTCACCTGATCACAGCTGGAGTGAGTTGTGTGGCAGCCGCTCCCCCTTCTCCTGGCCAGCTTTCCAGGGCTTTGCAATCTCTGTCCTCCCCTCGGACCACCGTCTCCTGCTCCACAGTGACCTGCCTTCCGTGCAGCGTGGCAACCTTCGTCACCCTCTCACACTTGGGGTTGATGGTAGCTTGGGTTTATGGAAGCTTGGGGCCTTCTAAAGTTCAAAGTCTGCAAGCATCGTAAAGAGGCCCACTCAGCTTGGGTTGGGCGGCACCTGCAGCCCAGCGCTGGACACTCCCAGCTGCACTAAGGGGGTTTGGTGGCAGAGTGAGGAGAGCCTCAGGCTAGCCCAAGATTGGTGCGTGGGCCCCAGTCCCATATCTGGCCTCCTTGGACTTCCTGCTTCTGAAAGGGAAGGTCAACCACCTCCATTCTGACCTAGGTCTGTGCTTTCTGGTTAAATTCTTCCTTGCGGCTTATCTCCTAACTCAGGCAAAAGACCCTGCGGGCATAGCATCCCGTGGTAGGAACCGAAACTACTCCCTTAAGCTATAAGGACTGTCCTGAGCCAGCAAGACCCCGTGTGATCAACCCCCCGACGACGGTCAGCCTGGCCTTCCCTGCCCACCTGCGCGCACCGCCCCCCGTCGTGGCACGCTGTCCTCATTTAACCCTAGCGGCTTCAGCCGGGAGACAGTCAGACGCTGTCTTCGGCCTCTCGGAAGCAGGCTCCCTTCTCGGTTCCCCACCACTCGTCTCTGCCTTTGGATTCTGTCAGCGGGCGGCGGCTGAGCTGGGTCCGTTTGGGACCCCCGGGGCCAGGGGCTCCTGCACCCCCCGGCCCGCCGCGCCGCTCCTCCCCGCGCAGGCCTCCTTCCTCCGCATTCACCGGGAGGCCGGGGACGGGCATCCGGGAGACAGCCTCGGGGCGCAGACGTGGGTGCGGGGAAGACCCGGCCTCGGGACCACGACGCCGCGTCCGCCGGCGGCCGTGCGGCTGCGAGCGGCTCCGGCCTCCCGTCTTTTAGCGGGGAGCAGGCGGTCTCTGCGGGGTTCGGCGATCTCCCAACCCCCACCCCGCGGAGAAGCCGGTCGTGCCTCGCTGGGCGCGCGCCCCGCATCGGGACACGGGCCTCCTCCTCGGCCGTCCTGGAGCTGGTCGCAGCGTCCGGCCGAGCGCCCCGCTAACTACAGCTCTTGTCCGTGTTCACACCCGAGCGAGACCCCGGATTTCATCTCCTCCGAAGAGCGCCTGTGAACCGGGTCGGACGAACCGAATCTGACGGCCGCGGCTCACCGACTTCGCGACTCCCCGGACACGGCGCTTCGGCTCAGAGGGCAGGTGGGGGCCGCGCGGCGCAAGCCAGGGCGCCGGCGCAGCCGCGGCCCCGCCCCGAGCGCCGGAGCCCCGCCCCGAGGCGCGCCGCCCCGCCCGAGCCCCGCCCCGCCCCGTCTCGGCCCCGCCCCCAGGCCGCCCTCCTGCTACAAAGTCCCCGCCACCCGCCGCGGCGCCCAGAGAGCGCGCAGGGAGTCCGCGGAGCCGGACGGGGCGGGGCGGCCGTACCGCGCGGTCCCTCCATTGGGCGGGGCGGGCTCCGGCCTGCGATTGGCCGGAGGCCGGAGGCGGGGACGGGATCCGGCCTGCGATTGGCCGGCGGCGGCGGAGGGAGCGGCACCGTGATGGAGGCGCCTGGGCCGGTGACCCGGGCGGCGGCGCGCAAGAGGGCGCCCACGATCCCGGAGGAGCCGGAGCGGCGGCCGGGGCAGCGGCGACCGCGGAGGAGGTGGGCGGGGACCGGCGGCGGCCGCAGTCGTGGGCGGGGAGCCTCGGGGTCCTCGCGCGTGAGGCGGGGGGGGCTGCCCTCGGTCGCCGGCCGCGGCTGCCCTCGGTCGCCGGCCGCGGCTGCCCTCGGTCGCCGGCCGCGGCTGCCCTCGGTCGCCGGCCGCGGCTGCCCTCGGTCGCCGGCCGCGGGGCTCGGCTCGGCGCGGGCGCCCTCGCTGGCCCGGAGGGGGGTCGCGCCCCGAGCGGGGCAGCCGAGCTGGTCTGTAGGAGCACGTGGCGGACGGGGGAAGGGTGTGCGAGTGGAAGGAACGGAGCGGGCGCGGGCTCAGAGGCACGGAAGGGGCGGCGAGTCCGTCGCAGCCCGCGCTTGGCTCCCTGGGGGAGGGGCCCTGGCGCACCGGGGGTCAGCCGCACCTGACGGCCTGCTTGGAAACAGCGTCCCCAGTGTTGCTGAACCGCCCGCCCCTCCCCCAGAGGGTGACCAGGGGTGGCCGCGGGAGTGGCTGCGGCCGCAGGGGTGAGAATGCTGGGCAGGCTGGCAGGTGCCCCGACGCCAGGGTGTCGCAGAGGCAGGGTGTGGGACGGAGCTCTGAAGGAAGTGTTTGCCGCCGCCCTTGTGCTCTCGTGAGCCCTGAATGTCCCTGACCCTCCACCCACCCCGCTAGTTGCAGGGTCCCCCACGAAAGTCACAGAAGTGGCGCGGGTGTGGGGAGGTTGAGAGCATTTCCACGCGGAAGCCCGCGGCCAACAGACGGCGGCGGGAGTGTCTTCTCACGTCCGCATGGTGACAAGGTACTCCGAAAAGAAAGCCAGTTTAGGTGTAGGAGGAGCCGCCAGGGTCCAGGTCCGACGGAGGGCCGGCCCCGCGCCCACTCGCCCCTTTGGTTCAATAGTATTTCCATAACTGGCTTCAGAGTGTAAGTCCGAGAACCGTACCCCTCCCCTCCGCCGGCCTCCTGTGCCTGGTGCACCTGCTTGTCAGCATTCTTTCTCTTCATGCTTTTACTTAAAAAAAAAATTTTTTTTTTTAACTTCCTCATTGCTTAGAATTGAGGAGCAAGAAGAAGCCGTCTTTCGTGAAGTGGTCAGTTTTACCCCGGAGCCTTTGCCAGGTGAGATGGACAGAGGCTCGGAACGCGGTCTCTGTGTTCACTCTTGGGGCTTTGGGGCAGGCGCCCCCCCCCCCCCCCCCGGTCTAGTTTTTTCTCTCTGGGTCGTTGTCAGAGCATCTAGGGACCCCATACTTTCTAATCAATTCCTCATTTCCCCTCCTCTGACCAGCTAGATATTATGACAAGGACACCACCAAACCTGTCAGTTTTTACTTCTCTTCACTGGAGGAACTCCTGGCGTGGACGCCGGACGTGGAGGACAGCTTCAACGTGGCCTTGGAGCCCTCCGAGTGCCGGCAGCCCCCCTTGAGCAGCCAGAGGCCCCGGACCCTGCTGTGCCATGACATGATGGGCGGGTATCTCGATGACAAGTGAGGCTTGTGAGGGCATCGCCCGACGTTAATTCTGTTGCCTGGGACAGGGCTGGAGGGGAAGGAGGCAGGGAGAGGGACAGCTGTGTGACAGAGAGCACTGGGGGAGGGGGGAGTCTCTGGACCAGGCTGCTCTGACTGGGCGAGGCGCCCAGGTCTCCAGTGTCATCTCCAAAGGACCTGCGTCAGGTGAAAGCTGGGGCCTCTGGCCGGCCTGAAACCATTTGCTTCCGGGGAGTGTGTGCCCTTAAAATCCGGTGTGCAGGGCAGGTCTAGCAGCTGGCACCCTTTCCACACTCTCGGGCCAGAGCCGTGGTCCTCTCCGGACCCCTTCAGCTCTGACTGTCCTCGGCTCATCAGTTCCGGATGCCTAGCTGTGACCCTCCCGTGTCCCTCCCAGCCAGGGGACACTTCCTCCAGAGTTGCTGCACGGTCCACTTAGAGGTCTTAGACGTCTGTAAAACAGTCTTGGAGGGGACGATAGGTGGGAAGGCCTAGTCCGAACTGGCCACCAAGGGACGGGCAGAGGCAGAAGGCGACATCTTGGGTGCAGCTCATGGTGACCAGCCCAGCATTGGGTATAGGGAGACCGTTCTGTAGAAACGGTGCAGGGGCTGCGCATGGACACCAGACGCCTGGAGCTTTTGCCTGAGCCTCGCCGCTTTGCTTTCCTCCTGCGCTGTCTTTGTCGAGGCTGACAACACTCAGCCGTTGGGTCCAGCAGTGACCACCAGCTCGGCCTGGGGAAGATGTTTACCTTAAGACCTCTTGATCTCAGGGTGGAGATGCAGTCCCGCTTCTCGCTCTACCTGGCGTCTCTGCCGCGCCTGGTGCGTAGCCAGCATCCTGGTCACT